>NC_047663.1:88991404-89591404 GCF_011762505.2 Arvicanthis niloticus | reverse complement strand
CTTCTAGGAAGTGTTTCTAAGAGCACAAAGAAGCTGTGTTCCAGAGATAGCCAAGGTTTTACCTCGTGCTGCAGCTGTACTTGGTAATGTGTAAGAGTCACCTGGTTTTGAAGGCATGCGGGAGTCATGAAGAGCAGCTGAGGCTTGACTCTGTGAGAGGCCATGGAAGGCCATTGGTGAAGGTGCAGCCTCAATTGCACCTGATGGCCCAGGACTAAAGGGGTTGTGCAAAGGATGTGAGGATTGGCACCATGAAGAAAGCCTAGGAGAGGCGAGTGAAGCCTAGGTGCAGTGGAAGACCCCAGGATATTTGAGATACCAGTATCATGGGATGATGGCCAAGAACAGAAGCAGCAGTGGAATGAATCGACCTGCGCTTAGAGGGCTACAGAGGACAGAGCTGGAGAAGTGATGCCAGCCTTTTGGAGGAGCCCAGAAGATCATGTATGGATCCCAATCATTGAAACAATAAGCTGTAACATTGAAGTTGCCTTGGAGACTCCAAGATGTTTGAGATGCCAGAGTCATGGGCTATCTGCTGAGGAAAGCTGCTAACAGGGAGTGCAAACAGCCCAGGAGAAAGAAGTTTGTTGCAGTCAACAAAGATGAAAAAGGAATTGGAGAGCTAAAGACCACTTTGACATCAGACATTGATATACAGAGTTTGGAAGTTTGCCCAGCTGGTTTCCTGTCCTGCTTTGGGGATTATAGTTAAGTAATTGGGTGAATCTCAGAAGAGACCTTGAACTTTGGACTTTTAATATCCTTGAGATTGCTATAGACTATGGGGACTTTGGAAGTTGGACTTAATGTATTTTGCTTGCATTATGGTATGTTTAGGTATGGCCCCCATAGCCTTATATGTTTGAACAAACCTATAGGGGCCAGGGAGTGGAATGTGATGGTTTGTATATGTTAGACCCAAGAAGTGGCAATATTAGAAAGTGTGGCCCTGTTGGAGTGGGTGTGCCACTGTGGGCATGAAGATGCTTACCCTAGACACCTGGAAATGAGTCTTCTACTAGCAGCCTTCAGATGAAGATGTAAAACTCTTCTGAGAGCTCTGCCTGTACCATGCCTGCCTGGATGCTGCCATGCTCCCACCTTGATGATAATGGGACTGAACCTCTAAACCTGTAAGCCTGCCCCAATTAAATGTTGTTCTTTGTAAGTCTTGCCTTGGTCATGGTATCTGTTCACAGCAGTAAAACCCTAACTAAGACATACAGCTATAGTAAGTACTTTGAAAACTATTCCTTCTAGCCCTAAGACTTTATATAATGCGTAATTAGAAACTGGCTCCTTGGATTTCTGCGTTCGAGGCCAGCCTGGTCTACAAAGTGAGTTCCAGGACAGCCAGGACTAAACAGAGAAACCCTGTCTGGAAAAACCAAAAAAAAAAAAAAAGAAAGAAACTGGCTCCTATTGGTATCAATGTTATTCAATATATGAGGACTATCTAAAATATTTAGGTAATATTCTCCTTTATAATTAAGCCATTACAGTTGGCAAACTGCTAATAGTTTTGTCTTCAGGATACTGCTGCATTTTGATTAAATAGAATGTTTTGTGAAAAGCAACTGAAGCATCTAGATTAGAATACAGGAATGAAATGACTCTATAACCAGACTATGTGACCTGTTGTTCTGCAACTTACTAATTCTTCTTCTTCTTCTTCTTCTTCTTCTTCTTCTTCTTCCTCTTCTTCGTCTTCTTCGACTTCGTATTGTTCTACTTCTTCTTCTTCTTGTTCTTCTGCTTCTTATGCTACTACTCCTTCTTCTGCTTTTTTTTTTTTTTTGGTTTTTCGAGACAGGGTTTCTCTGTGTAGTCCTGGCTGTCCTGGAACTCACTCTGTAGACCAGGCTGGCCTCGAACTCAGAAATCCGCCTGTCCCTGCCTCCCAAGTGCTGGGATTAAAGGCGTGCGCCACCACCGCCGGGCACTAATTCTTCTAAGAAATGTTTACATGAATCAATGACAACAAAATCCAATGACTATACATCCGGTTTAGATCCACTTATCTGGGGAGATAAGATGGCTTAGATGTGAGGTGCTTACATCCCAGCATTCACTAAAAAAAAAAAAAAAAAAAAAAAAAAAAAAAAAAAGACAAAACTGGGCATGGTAGTATATTTCTATAATCCTAATGGTGAAAAGTCTCTGGTGCTCATTGTTCAGCTAGTTTTACTGAATCAGGGCCTCCAGACTCAGTGTCAGCAAATGGGTAGAAGCCCTTTGGAGCACAATAAGTTTGATAACCTAAATTCAATCCCTGGAAACCACAAGGGACAGCAGAGAACTAACTCCCTATAGTTGCCCTCTGACCTTCACATGTGCTATGGCACACACATGCACCCATGTACTCTTTTTTTACACTCACAATAAAATAAATTTTTTAAAAAATTAAGGGGGTTGTGGAATCAGCCTTGTGTTTTAAGAGCTCTTCCAGAGGACCAGGAGATAAGACATTCTGATCTGCCCTGCAAGGTACCAGACACACATGGTACAAATACATACATGTAGAACAACAACAAAATGAATGTATGTATGTATGTATGTATGTATGTATGTATGTATGTATGTATGTATTTTGAGACAGAGTCTTACTATGTAGCTCTAGCTGTCCTGGAACTCACTGTGTAGACTAGGCTGACCTTAAACTCAAGAGATCCACCTGCCTCTGTCTCCCAAGGGCTGGGATTAAAGGTATAGGCTACTATGCCTGGCCAAAATAAATTTTTTTTAAAAAAAAATTACATTTAAATCTGGGCAGAACTGTTGAGCTGAGCCAAGAACCCTTTTGGGGACCATATGCAGTCGTGAATTAAGAGTAGTCTAGTGGCAATCAGAAGACTTAGCTCTGATGACAGGTAATGAGCAAAACCTTGCTCTAACACTAGGTTGCTGTTGGAGGAAGCCCCAGGTATGGGGGTAAACTCAGCCCAAACATGACCCAAGTCAGAACCCCAGGAAACTCCAGGCTGGACAGTCAACTCAACAAATTCAATTACTCAGTTTAATTATTCAATATGTACTAGGGATACAAAAATATGCATATTTAATATGCACCCACAGGGGGTGGTTTATAAAACAAGTCCATCCCACAAGGGCTTTTGGGAATGTGACCACACTTGACAAAACAAGGTCCTAATTGTGAGCACAATATCAGAGAGGTGGAGGCAAAGATCTGTTTCCACAGCTTGGAATTTAGGCCCTCAGGGAACTGGGCCTTAGCACAGAACGCAGGCTCCCCAGCTCCTCCAGACTATTCAAGATATATCAAGAGTCTGTATCATAAAAAGGTCTAGGGCAAAACAACATAAGTAAGAAATCCATTTACATAGACTAATGGCTCCCAGGACTGTCTCTTATTTGTCATCTGGAGAGAAGATTGCCTGTCTGATTGCTCCCTGTATCTGTCTTCACACTGAAACCCACATTCTGTAGCTAGGAGAAATCAAACCTCAAGTTTCTTACATGCAGCTCGAAGTCTGAGTCCATTGCTCTTAAAAGCAGCAGGAAGCCTTGGCCTCCAAGACAGTCGGCTAATACAAACTTCATCTCTAGGTTAGATTCTGTTCCAGGACTTTTAAACAATTTTTGTTGTTGTGCTGGGGACTGAACCAGGGCCTCCACTGAATTATACCTTGGCTTTTGGGTTGGTTTTGAAGAATAACCACTTACAGGGCACTCTGTCATCTTTTTTAGGGTTTTTGTTTTGGCATAGTCTCTTTCTATAGCCTAGGTTAGCCTGGCACTCATGGCAATTCTACTTCAGCTTCCCAGGTGCTGAGATTACAAATATATTCTACCATGGCCAGCTCCATGTCTGCTCCTTAGGAACAACTCAGTCAAGCTCTAAGAGAATCAATCAGTAAGGACCAGTTTGTTAGATCAGCAAAGAACACTGAAACACACAGCAAGCATGGGACTTACACGCTACTGTCCGTAAGGGATAGAGTGTCAGCATCACTGGACAGGCTCTGCTGCTCACTGTCATTGGCACTGGTGGCTGGGGCCAGGGCATAGCCAGAGTTGACGTAGTAGGGATTGACGGGCTCCCTCCAAGATCCATACCTGTGAATAAGAAAGGCACGTGAGTGGCAGCAGAGAAATTATTCTCCTGTTTTAATATACACTGTTAGAGTTATCTAAAAACAGAGTGGAAAGTCATGTGCCTCCATCTCCATCCCTTTCCTCCTCCTCTCATTCCACCCTTCCCAATTCCAAGGGATGGGACGAAAGAGGGTCTAAACTCTTTCTAGATGTTTCCTATTTTTTAAAAGGCATTAAGTACATACACAGAATATCATTTGGGTAGCAGACAAATGCTCCATCTTTCTACTAAAGAGCACAAGAAGAAAGAAACTATCATCCTTGTTACAACTGTTTTTCTGGATCAGCCAGCCAGAGCCACCAGGACTCTAATTCAGGTCCTTGGGTGTCAGGCATCATGATGCTCCATGGACATAACACACAAATGAAATCTGCTGCTGGGTAGGTTTGGAGAGAAAGGTCAAAGCCCCATTGCTAGAAGTAGCAGAGTCCGTTGGCATGTGATTAGCCAAAAACAAGAAACATAACCTACATTTTCTGTAAGGGCACTTTTGTATCCTTGTTTGTTTCTCTCTTCATCTCTTTATAGCATTTGGCCCTTGCCTACTACGTGATTTGTTATGTTTTGGGGTTTTTATTTTGTTGTTGTTTTAACACTTTACCAGTTTTCAAATTAAAAGAAAAAAATTAGCTGGGCATTGTGGTATGTGCCTTTAATCACACAACTTGGGAGGCAGAGGCAGGTGGATCTCTTGTGAGTTTAAACCCAGCCTGGTCTACAGAGTGAGGGCTACACAGAGAAACACTGTCTCAAAAACAAACAATTGCCTTTAATCCCAGTACTATGGAGGTAAGTTCAAGGCAAGCCTGGCAAGCTCTGTAGAGAGCTAGTTCCAGGATAGTCAGGGCTACACAAAGAAACCATGTCTCAGTCAGGTGGTGGTGACACACATCTCTGAAGCAGAGGGACATGGATCTCTGTAAGTTTGAGGCCAGCCTAGTTTACAGAGCAAGTTCTAGGACAGTTATGGCTACACAGAGAAACCCCATCTCAAAAACAAACAAACAAAAAGAAAGCCTGTTTCAAAAAACAAAACCAAAATGTTATTTTACATTTGTGTTTGGGTGTTTGGCCTACATGCATTTTCCTATACTACATGAATGCCTAGTGCCCATGGAATCCAGGAAAGGAAAGAAAAAAAAAAAAAAAAGAGTGCTGGATTTCCTGGAGCTGGAATTATAGGCAGTAGTGAGTTACAGTTTAGGTGCTAGGAACACAGCCAAGGTTGCTCTTAGCCACTGAGCCATCTATCTCTCTAGTCTTCCAGACATTTTTACTGTGTGTGTGTGTGTCTGTATGTGTGTATAATACACTCGTACATGCAAATACACTTATGTATATATACTCATATATTAATATCTATACAATATAAATAATGCATACAAAATATTTTCTCCATAAATATTCTTTTTCTTACAATCAAGGCTCTCTTACTTTGGCCACTTGAATGCATGACCCTGCCTTAGTTTCCCTGAGTAGTGGGGATTACAGGACTGTATCACCATGTAACTCTTTGTATTGTGCGCACACAAGCCTTTTCATCTTAGGTCATAAACATATTCTTCTATTATTCTTTAAAACAATTAAAAGATTTTCTTGAGGCAGAGATTTAGCTCTGGCTGACTAATTTGCAGTGATATTATCTCTGCTTTCCCAAGTACATGACCTATCATACCCAGCTTCCAGTAATTTTCTGCTGTGTTTTAAGAAGAGTATCACTATGCAGTCCAGGCTGGCTCATTGCCTCTGCCTTATCTCTTCAAATACTAGGATTACATTTATGTGTTACCACCTAGGCTTCCAATAGCAACCTTGAGAGTGTTCTTCAGCAGACAATCCATCTTATTTTGAGACAGGTTCTCTCACTGGGTCTTAGGGCTTGATGATAAGGCTAGAACAACTACCCAGCAAATCCCAAGGATCCTGTCTTCATCTGCCCTGTGTTGATTATTACATCCGGCTTTTAACATGGGTGCCAGAAATCAGACTCATGTCCTCACACTTGCGTAACAAGCCTTTAATTGACTGAATTAGTTGATCCTCTGACCCCACAATGGATGGCCAATTGGTAGCACTAACATGATCAGTAATTAAATGCTACTTTTAGCCACATTCTAACCTGACTTTTAACACAGGAATTGGATTCCATGGTGCTGTGCTAAGGGATAACCTTGTAGCAGCTGAACATCCATAGCAGTGGTTCTCAACTTGTGGGTCGAGACCCCTTTGGGGGTGTATGTCAAATATCCCTTTCACAGAGGTCACATATCAATATCCTGCATACCAGATATTTACAACATAATCCAAACAGTAGCAAAATTACAGTTATGACGCTGCAACAAAAACAATTTATGGTTGGAGTCACTATAACATAAAGAACATATTAAAGGGTCACAGGGAGGCTGGAGAGGTGGCTCAGCAGTTAAGAGCACTGACTGCTCTTCCAGAGATCCTGAGTTCAATTCCCAGCAACTACATGGTGGCTCACAACCATCTGTGATGGGATCCGATGCCCTCTTCTGGTGTGTGTCTGAAGGCAGCTACAGCATTCATATACATAAAATAATATTTTTTAAAAAGGGTCACAGTATTAGGAAGGTTGAGAACCACTGATCTATATACAGTCTCCTGACAACTCTCTTCTCTAAAATGGCTAAGCATGGTGGTACATTCCCCTTTAACCTCAGCACTTGGGAGGCAAAAGTAGGCAGGTGAATTCTGGGTCTGTATAGAGCAGTAGCTCCTTTTTTTTTTTCTTTCTTTCTTTCTTTTAAGAGTTATTCATTTATATCATGTGAGTACACTGTGGCTGTCTTCAGACACACCAGAGGATGGCATCAGATCCCCATCACAGATGCTTGTGAGCCACCATGTGGTTGCTGAGAATTTCAGGACCTCTGCAAGAGCAGCCAGGAGAGCAGTGGTTCTTAACCTCCATGCTGTGACTCTTTAAGTTCCTCATGCTGTGGTGACCCTCAGCCATAAAACTATTTCCATTGCTACTTCAAAACTGTAATTTTGCTACTGTTATGAATTGTAAATATTTTTTGAGACAGAGGTTTGCCAAAAGGATTGTGACTCAACTTGAAAACCAATGATGTAGGAGTTCCAGGCCAGCCAGGGCTATACAGTGACAGCCTTCAATAGCACTACTCACTGTACAAGTCAGCAAATCAGGAATAACAAAAATGGAGCTCTTTGAGAGGCTTGTCTGTTTGGATCTTAGATCCTAGTAACCCTAGGAGCCCTTCCTACTAAGCAGCAACCCCCGTGCAGCAGGATACTTATCTGCTACACTGAATTCTCAGCGGAGCTCTAAATATATAAATCCTTTAGATAATCATTAAGCTTTAAGAGTCTCATTTCTACCAGGTATTGCAAGGATGGCAGATATTGTCTGGGGTTCAGCCGAGTTTTGTGGCACACTGGCGTCTCGTGGGTGCCAGGGCCTGTGCATCTAGCTAGCCAGAGCCCTGGTCAGAGCCGAGGAGCAGTGGGAACATGGTGGCTGCCCAGGAACAAGCCAGACCGGGAGCAGTTTTCTAAATAGTTCCCCTACAGTCATAGACTGTACTTGACTCCCAGACACTCTGTACTGTACTCTCAGTGTAAGAGAAGAATACCCAAATTGTTTCTAAGGGAATAGGCCTCCTTTGATCATCAATGTGCCCTGACCCACCTACAAGTGTGCAGCGGTGGTTAGGTGTTATAGGTGTACATCATTATAGTCAGCTCACTGCACTTTTCAAAGTTCTCAAAGTAAAAATTTAATGGAACCCACACAAACATGTCCAACTTATTCTTGGCAAAAGTACAAAAGCAAATTGATAGAGAAAAGGCAATATTTTCAATAAATGGTGCTATGGCACAAAGACATGCACAGACCTAAAGAATGAACTTTAGCCAGGTGGTGGTGGTGGCGCACGCCTTTAATCCCAGCACTTGGGAGGCAGAGGCAGGCAGATGTCTGAGTTCAAGGCCAGCCTGGTCTACAGAGTGAGTTCCAGGACAGCCAGGGCTACACAGAGAAACCCTGTCTCAAAAAAAAAAAAAAAAAAAAGAATGAACTTTGATCTATATCTCACACTTTGAACCAAGTCAAATTCTGTAGCTCTTGGATGTTTTAGCCTGAGCTACAGTGATTCCAGCACTCTATTCACTTGGCCTCTGCCCACCTTGGCTCAGCAACATTCCCTGATACAGTATCCTGAGCACTCAGTGTTTCTTTGCCAGCCCTGTAACACCAAATATTGGCTGGCATTCAGGCTATTGTAAGAGGTACTTTGGTCACCTATGGCCAACCCAGAGTGAACACATATGCACTCATATATGCATTTGTACCATGCGTATGACTAGTGCCTACAGAGGCAAGAAGAAGGTACTGTATCTCCTGAAATTGAAGGTACTGGCAGTTATGAACTGCCTGATCTGAGTGCTGGGAACCAAACCCACATTTGACACAGGAGTGGCATCTCAATACTTGGTTCATGTGTCTCTCCCAGCTAGAAGCTGCTTGGTGACTAAATGCTCTTCAGGCTTCCTAGGATATCTTCTAACATGGGTCAATGAAAACACTTATCTTAGGGCTAGGGAGACAGTTCACTTATAAAACAACTTCTGTGCAAGCATGAGGACCTGAGTTCATCATACATAAAAACCAGGTATGAACTGGGCATTGAGGCATATGCTTCAGTCACAGCACTCAGAAGAGAGACAGGAGGATCTTTGTGAGTTCAAGGCTAGCCTAGTCTACATAATGAGTTCCAGGGCAGCCAGGACTACAAAGAGTCAGTCTCAGTCTCTCCCTCTATCTCCTTCCCTCCCTCCCTCTCCACCTAGTTGGTTTGAATAGGTATGGCCCCCATAGAGTTATGTGTTTGAATGCTCAACTATAGGGAGTGGCACTGTTAGGAGATGTGACCTTGTTAGTGTGTCACCGTGGAGGCAGGGTTTTGAGGTCTTAAAGGCTCAGCTAAGCTCAGTGTGAAACCCAGAGTCTCCTCCTTGCTGTCTCAGGATCAAGATTTAGAACTCTCAGTCTCTGCTCAAGCACCATGTTTGCTCCATGCTTCTCACCATAATAACAGACTTGAACCTCTAAAACTGTAAGCCAGCCTCAATTAAATGTTTTCCTTTATAAGAGCTGCTGTGGTCATGGTGTCTCTTCACATCAATAAAACCCTAAGAGGGAGAGAGCCAGTGCCTGCCTCCCCCAACCCCTTCATTTTTTTGAGGCAGGATTTCTCTGTGTAGCCCCTGGCTATCCCCAAACTTACAGATCCATCTGCCCCGGCTTCCCAAGTGCTAAGATTAAAGGTGTGTACCATCACCACCCAGTTCTAGAAAAAGAAAGCAAGCAAGCAAAAGTAGAGCTTACAACCAACCTTTTCAGCACTTCCTTTAATGGACAAGCAGGACTGGGATGTGGCTAAGTGCCAGGGGACTTAGACATATGAAGAGATGCATATATATATATATTTAAAATTACTTATGCATATGGATGTTTTTCCTGTGTGTAAGTCTATGTACCACATGTATATGTCTGTTGTCTGTAGAATTCAGAAAGGGTTATTGATTCCCTGGGACTGGAGTTACAGACAGCTGTGACTTGCTATGTAGATGCAGGGAGTTGAACCAGGATCCTCCAGAAGAGCAGCCAATACTCTTTTTTTTAACAGCTGAGCCATCTCTCTAGCTCCTTTTTTATTTTGTTTGAGATAAGGCTTCAATATACAGTCAAATCAGCCTTAAACCCGTATTTATTCTTCTGTCTCAGCCTCCTAAGAGATATATGTATACACCAGGCCCAGCTTGAAGCACTGGTTTTTGTTGTTGCTGTTTGTTTTGGTTTTGTTCTTTTGTTCCAGTTCTTTCTTTCCAGTACTGAGTGATCACTTGACTGCCTCAGCCTCCTGAGAAAGCAATCCATAGGTGGGCAGGGGCTCTACTGGCTTTAATTTGTTATGGCAGATGATGAAAAACTCCAGAGAAGCAGAGGCCTTGAGCGCCTATGATGGCAGCCTTGTCCTAAACTCTGCCTACCTTGCTGCCCAGAATGAGCATAAGTCAAGAACCAACAAATGTATCATCTCCCAGGGCTTGTTCCTATTGTCCCAGCTCCCTGCCCTTGATCCTAGAGACAAATCTGTCTTAAGCCAGGTGGGACATTCTGGGCTGAACAGATGGCTGTGGGCTAGAGGAGAAGGTCTGTGTAACTCTTAGGACCACCTCACCCCAGTCTAGTGTCTTTGGTCACCTAAGTCCCAGAGATACAACTCAAATTGGATGAATTCATTCAATAGTTGTTGGCTCTTTATGACGTCTCTGGAGCTCAGACAGCAGTGGTGAGGACAGTGTCTTAGCAGAGTGCAAAAGCCAGCCTTGATGCCTAACATGGAACAGGCAAATAGACTTGACCATGCCCCACTACCTGCAGGCCATTGTCTCCAGTCCTGTCCCTGAAGCGCATCATTCCTATCTGAACCTAGATCTATACTTGACTTTGGTAAAAGACTACCTTCAGCTACATTCCCACCCTCAACACCAGCCTGCATCTTGCTCTGAGAACAGCAAACAGCAAGTATAAGGTACACATGCAGGAGTAATGAATACTCCTCTTCTAGGCTCAGAACCATTAATCCCAGAGTCTCAGTCCCCTCCCAAATGCAGTGACAGGAGCCCACCCTGCTAACATCCATGCAATGACTCAGACAAGCTGTGACCCCAGAACAACAAAGATCAACAAAAATCAGTCTCTGGTACTACATCTATGGTCTCAAATAGATGAAGGCAATTGACATCAAAGACCAGAAGGCATGATAGCAAATCATTAATGTCCTAACACTGTCCACTCGTGAATGACAGCTTGCCACCAATGCTCAGATTCACACCCATTCACAGAAAAGAGCATGCTGTTGCCAGGTGTGTTGGTACATGCCTTTAGTCTTTAATCTCAGCATGTGGCAAGCAGAAGCTGTCTACAGATTGAGTTCCAGGACATCCAGAACTACAGAGAAAACCTGTCCATTTAAAAAAAAAAAAAGCATGTTGTTTGCTATCCAGATGCTGTCCACCCATGGATGACAACTGTTATTTATCCATGTTATAATGCATACCCACTCATGGAAGGTGGTGATGTCTGGGTTCTGACTGCGTCCATCTCATTAGCTCACCATGACAGTGACACCAGTTTATCTTTCATTCCACATTCCCTATGTCCCTTTGGAGACAAGAGACTAGTTTCCCAAGATAGCTCCTCTTCCAAGAATTTATCTTCTCATATAAGGCTTTAGAACTACAGAAGAGCCGGGGAGTGGTGGCGCACGCCTTTAATCCCAGCACTTGGTAGCCAGAGACAGGTGGATCTCTGAGTTCGAGGCTAGCCTGGTCTACAGAGTGTGTTCCAGGACAGCCAGGACTACACAGAGAAACCCTGTCTCGAAAAACCAAAAAGAAAACAAACAAACAACAACAACAAAAAAAAAAACCAAAAAACAAAAACCTACAGAAGAGCCAGTGAAGATAATACTAGAAGGATGAGAAGAAACATCTTACTCTAAATTACCATCTGTATAAAATGGCTCACACACAAGATCTTTCACATATCCTATGAGATGCAATCCACAATACCTACCAGCAGCTGGCAAAATCCCCTCATCTCCTCTATGTAAAATCAGGAATCGGCCTCTTCCTCCCCTGTGAGGATCACAGTCACCAGAACCCTTCAACAGTACACCAGTCAATCAGATGTTAGAACCTTGGGAACAGATGCAGGTGACCTTAGAGTCTGAAGCGGCCTGCCATTCACTGTAGACCCACTTTGCAGCTTCTGATTGAGCTGGGAACCACCTAACTGAGCAGGGTAAAGAGAGTACAAGGCTCCCACGATCTGCAAATGCAGTAGATGGGATGATGTCATCACACTTGCCCTCCAGAGGTGACCTTAAAGAATTCTGACTGAAATTTCTTGTTACCACTAAGTCACCATTTTCCTCATAAAGCAGAAATGATGAAGGTCAGCCAGGCATGGGAGCACAGGCCTTAACCCTAGCACTTGGGAAGCAGAGGCAGGGTGAGCTCTGAGAGCTCGAGGCCAGCTTGATCTAAACAGTGATTCTAGGCCAGCTAGAGTTGTGGAAAGACCCTATCTAAAACTGAAAAAGAAAGGGAGGAAAGGAGGGACAATAGTTTCTTTGCAGGATGTCTGAGCTCTTAGTGAACAGTACTCAATGCTTGGAGAGGGTTCAGCACAGAAAGCAGAACTTCAATGTAAACGACACAGTCTCTGACCCTGGATCCCGCACATGAGTTGGAAGGAGAAAAGGGTGATGTTGGCTACAGGCCACAGATAAATAACATAAATGTGCAACCAATTCAAGATTCTGAAGTATGAACAACAGATGTACAGGATGCAAGCACTGGGGACTCTGCCATGGCTCTACAGAGTACAAAGTGTGCAAGTGAGGGCTGGCCAGATCTGGTATCATGTCCTCTCCAGCCCGATCCTACACATCCCAGTGTCATTCCAGTCAGCACATGTTTAAAGTGACTGTTAAAGGACAAGCAAGGTACCTTAGATGGTAAAAGTGCCTCATGCCAAATCCGACGACCTGAGTTCCATCACTGGACATAAGTGGTGGGAGAGAACTACTGAAAATTGTCCTTTTATGCCACACACATATTATGAATGGCGTGTGTGTGTGTGTGTGTGTGTGTGTGTGTGTGTGTACACACGAACACACATACACACACTACTGAAATCACAAGTAGTGGATGATACAGATTTTAATCCCACTATTGAACTAAAAACTAGACTACGTACTAAGAAAAATCTAGAGGAATCCATATGATGTTGTCTCTGGGTGGCAGAAAGATAGACACCTCTGTTTACTAAGCGTTCTCTTTTCTGCAGCAAATCTATCTATTCCATGTATCTCTTAACATCAAAGTGAAAACTATGGACTAATGGATGCAAAGAGGAATCTGAAGTGAGAAAGCTCTGCAAAACTACACATAGGACTTGCTAGCCAGGGCTCAAAAGCAGTGAGGTCCTAAACTAGAAAGCCCTTTCTTTTCTGCTTGCACTTGAGTGACTGCACAGCTTCTAGCACTTTCTTCAAGGTCCTTACCTGAGAGCCTGGATTCATATAAATGGTTTCAGAATACTTCTGTTAAGTCACAAATCTGATAAAGAAACACTCTATCTGATGAAGTGACATTTAAATAGTAGGATTAAATAAATGGAATAGCTGAGTGTTGATATAAACTTGTAATCTCAGCACGTAAGAGGCTGAGGTAGGAGGATAGCAAACCTTGTCTTAAGAGGGGGAAGGTGTCATGTAATATATAATAATATAATATTGTTGTCTGGCAATGTCAGCCCCTCACTCTAGCCATGACCTAATAAGCAGGTATTTCAGAGGACTGTTGGTTCCAAAGACATGCCAATTCTCCTTCACAAACTCAAGATGGTCAAATAAGCACTGTAAAGTAGCCAACACCAAAGAGCTTCAACTTTGGAACACATGCAGGTGCTGTGTCCATACCTTTTTTCCTTTTTTCTTGTTTTATTTTTAAGGCAGGGCCTCACTGTGTAGACCTGGCTAGCCTAGAACTCATTATGTAGAACAGGCTGGCTTTGAACTTACAGAGATCCATTTGGATCTGCCTCCAAACTGCTGGGACTAAAGACCCAGCAGTTACCACACCCAGCTTTCATCCAGTCTTAAGCTTCTTTGGGATGTAGAGAAAGATCTGTGTCTATCATGAATACAAAGAGCCATGCAGGACTTTCAGATGGGTGGTACCTCCATCTAGCATACTCACCTTAAAGAAGAGAGAGAGAGAGAGAGAGTGAGTGTGTGTGTGGTGTAAAATACAACTTGTTAAAACTATAAACATTTGCATTTATGAACTTAGGGTGCCTATTCATAGGCACTAGGGAGACGGTTCAGTGTAAAAAGTCTGACATTTAAGTAATCCAGTTCAGATCTCCATGAAAGAAATTTAGAAAGAGGGGAGATGGAGATGGAGATGGAGAGATGGCTCTGTGGTTAGAAGTGCTCACTATTCTTGAAGAGAACCTGAGTTTGGTTCTCAGCATCCACATGGCAGAACAAAGCCAATCCCATTTGAGGGAATTTCTAACAACCTCTTCTGACCTTCAATGGCTCCTGTACACGTATAGTATATATACATACAATCAAAAGTGCCTTAATCAGCTTAGGTTCAGACATAAATACGAAACATTCGACCCTCCCTAGCTTCTGCTTATCTAGCTATATCCTTTTACCCAAGCTGCTCATTTAGCTTACCCCTCACCTAAACTAGAAGTTTAAAATAGGAAATTATTAACAGCCAAGCTTGTCTTACAGATATGACAAGTCATGTATCTGGTAAGCTTTAAAATAAACAGAATGTAAAACAGAGATGAATCCATCCATGATCTGTTGAAAACTATATGTAGGTGACAGAGGGAAAGAAAAGACATAGATGACATTAAGATGTACTCTCCTGACTATTCAGCCAATGAGAAAAAAGAGGAAGGAACCTCTGTTTAGGGTATAAAAACCCCACTCTGAGCTGACACTGACACCTGACTTTGCAAAGTTTTAAAACTGCCTTGCTTTCACTAAGGTGTCTTCACACCTAATAGGGCATGTAAATGTCAGGGGGATGGGATCTACCCCCGGCCCCACCCTGGTCCCCATAATCCTAGTGCATGGGAAGTAGAGCACGCATTAACAGAATCGGCAAATAATGGGTTCAAGTAAGAGATCTGCCTCAATTTATCTGAGAGAAAAGATATCTGACAATCTCTGGTCTCCACAGGTACACCTGTACATACACGAAAAAATTGAATATACACATACAGTGTACATATGTACATATACACAATAAAGAAACAACATTTTAAAAATGGATAGCCATAACTGGGCAGTGGTGACACATACCTTTAATTCTAGCACTCGGGAAACAGAAATAGGTGTATCTCTGAGTTAAGAAACCAATTTTCCTCCTTTCTGAGATTTTTTTAGATAGTCTCATAGCCTTGGCTGGCATAGAACTTGACATACACACACACACACACACACACACACACACACACACACACACACACACTAGACTGGCCTCAAACTCAGAGATTGGTTGCTTCCACCTCCGAACTGCTGGGATTAAGTGTATACAATACCATGGCCAGGTCCAATTTTCTTATGATGAGCAAAGGTCCTCAAGAGGATCAGGTATAAAACTCTGAGCTGTACAAGAATGGGAAACACCCACATACAAGCCAAGATTTTAGCTATGTCTCCTGTAAGAAAATCTGCTACACAGAACACTATGTACCTGAGAAGGATGCAATTTTCACTCATAATGAACTTGTAAGACAAATGACCTTCTACCATCATCAACATGCTACATGGGTGTCACACCTGACATTCTCTAATTAGCTAGTCCACATGTCTTTTCCTCTTAATTTTCGTGTTAAAAAATGTTTTAAGGCCTATGTGTGATGATGTACACCAGTAATTCCAGTATTCAAGAGGAAGAGGGAGGATGACTTCTACAAGATCAAGGCCAGCCTGGGATACATAGTGAGTTTCAAGCTAGCCAAGACTACACTATCCCCCAGAAAGGGGTGGAAAGGCATCATTTCCTAAGACCCAGGATCTATAATGCATGGGCTCTTTAAATTAAACAACAACAAAACAAAAACAAAAAACAGGGAGATGGGAAGGAACAAAAGTATACACAAAATGACATCAGAGAGAAGAAATTATCAAAAAGAACACATAACTAACTAAAAGATAGGTTTCTTCTTCACACTGAAAAAAAACTTCAAAGAGAAAAACCTGCAGTACTGTGAGAGAACACTAACAACAATGAAAACAGACAAAGACATCCTCAAGGTAAGGTAGGCAATGTAACTCAGTGGTAGAGTGTCTACCTACCTTGAATAAAGCCCCAGATTCAATACCCAACACCTTAAAGAAAACAAGAAAGCCAAGGGTGGTAGCTGACACTTGTTAATACCAACATCAGCACTCAGGAGGTGGAAGCAGGAGGATCTCTGTTAAGTATAAGGCCAGCCTGGACTATACCTCAAGTCCTAGGTTAATCTGGGATACACAGCAAGACCTTATCTCAAATAAAAGCCATCCTGAAAAAGAAGCCATAGTCACAGAAAGGGTCACCAGTTGAGTTCACCTTCAGCATAAAGGTATAATGCACTTGAGAGACATGCCACCCAATTAAATCCTACCCAACTAGGCTCCGCAAAGTGTGTTTGACAACTGTATACAAGTACAGCAACTGCTGGGCGGTGGTGGCGCACGCCTTTAATCCCAGCACTTGGGAGGCAGAGGCAGGCGGATTTCTGAGTTCGAGGCCAGCCTGGTCTACAGAGTGAGTTCCAGGACAGCCAGGGCTACACAGAGAAACCCTGTCTCGAAAAACCAAAATAAATAAATAAATAAATAAATAAATAAATAAATAAGAACAGCAACTACTATCATATATACTACTAACCCAATACCCAGTAGTACCATAGCACTCAACCACACCATTGAGCATATCACAGTGTCTCAGGAACACAGCATCCAGGACCACCCATACTGCTGACACCATGCACCCCATACCACAAAGACTGAACATCATACACACCACCAAGCACAAGGCAACATAGCACCTAGTACTATAGTACTCAGAATCACAATATGCCTAAGGGATAACTCTTTCAGTTAGAGTAGAATCACAGAAAGTTTTGGGAAACGTGTTCAGGAAAAACTAGTTTAGCACTCATGTATCACAATGTATAGCATACTTCAAGTTGGTAAAGATTCCTGCAGCGGCTAAAAAATGGCTCAGTAGTTACAAGTACTTGTTCTTGCAAATAACCTAGTTTCAATCTCCATCCAAAGGTACAAGACACCCATATCTATCTATCTATCTATCTATCTATCTATCTATCTATCTATCTATCTATCCATCTATCTATCTAAAATTAAATTTTAAAAAGAGGGGCTGGAAAAATGCTCTTGCAGGGGGTCCTAAGTCTAGTCCCAGCCCCCATGTCAAGTGGCTCAAAACCACCTGTAACTTTAGCTCTAGAGATCTGAAACCAGGTGTTCATGCATATATACACACAATTTTAAATGAATAAAATTAAAAAATCTTAGGGACTAGAGAAATGGCTCAGAAGTGAAGAGCATTGGCTGCTTTTTTCAGAGACCCTAGGGCTATAGTCACAGCATCAACATGGTCACTACAATCATCTATAACTCCAATTCAGGGGAATCTCTTCTAGCCTCTGCAGGTACCAGGCATATATATGGTGCACAAGTATATATGTAGGCAAAACACCCATACACATAAAATATTTTTTTAATTAAAAAAAAACCTAGGGGCTGGAGAGATGGCTCAACAGTTAAGAGCACTGACTGCTCTTCCAGAGGTCCTGGGTTCAATTCCCAGCAACCAAATGGCAGCTCAAAACCATCTGTAATAAGATCCAATGCCCTTTTTTGGTATGTCTGAAGACAGCAACAGTGTACTCACATAGATAAAATAAATAAATCTTAAAAAGTGATTTGACCACTGGGGAACAGGAATGCAAACATACAGGACTTATTTCAGACTGACCATGAAGAAACTTACAGAGCATGCCAGCCCCAGTCTAAATAAGGAGATTTCAAGAGAACTCACCTGGGGGTGTGGTGGGGGAGGGAACAGGGGTCAGTGGCACCCTAACTGAAAATATCATTCAGTGGAGCCCATTTACTTGGGACAGAAAGGACACTCTGTACGTCAGCACCTTCTAATAGAATTTTTAATAGAATTTTCTATAGAGTATCCAAATAAACAACTATCAGGTCTTTATCCAAAATGTTTCATCCAATTGTAAATAACCATGGTAGCATGTTTAGAAATTCTTCAGAGTTGATGGACTTTAACCTAACTATATCTTCTATCTTAACCTCAATTCAGTCTCTTGATAGATGAACAAATATAAACAGTTCAGCCAATAGCCAGGCAGCACAGCTTTATCAACATAGCAAGAACACGACAAGTTTCAGCCACGGTTGAACAATGTTTTAATGACTCATAATAAACAATGGGTCTGTTAATCTTTGTTATCATTGCTGGAATATAGTTTATCTCCCAAGAGAAAGGCTAGCAAATTTAAGTGTCGCAGGCTTTAAGGATTATGCAGAGAAATTAAAAAAAAAAAAAAATCCTTCAGTTTAGAACCTACAAGAGCCTGTATTATCTTGATTAATGTACTTTTTGCATGGTATGAGCTAGTTATTGCTACATAAATTTATAATATATCCTGTTTTATTTTTTCCAAGAACATAATGTTAGTGTGCTTTGTTGTTTTTATTTTATGTGTATGGGTGTTTTGTCTGTGTGCTAGTTGTGAGCCTGGTGACCATGAAGACCAGAAAAGAGAATTGGATGCCCTGGAACTGGAGTTCCAGAGGTTGTGAGCTACTATTAGAGTGATGGGGAGGAACCTGGATCTTCTGTAAGAGCAAGCAGTATTCTCAATCACTGAGTCCTCTCTCCAGACTCATGTCAGTATGTTTAATGTCAGAATATACATTTTGTAAGGGCTAGAGAAATAAATGATGGCTCGGCAGTTAAAGAGTGCTGCTCTTACAGAAGATTCAAGCATGGTTCCCAGCACCAATATTCAATAGCTCACAACTGCCTGGAACTCTAGCTCCAAAGATTCTGAGACTCTCTCTGGCCTCAACAGGCACTTATACTCATGTAACATTAACTGACATCGACGCCTACCCATAGACCATATGTAGACCATAAATAAAAATATATCTTTTTAAAAAATCTATATATTAACATATATATACATATATATATACATATATATATATATATACACCACACACACACACACACACACACATATAGTGTGTCAAGTACTGGATGCCTTACTTTTAACTTTATTTATTTAGAGACAGCTCTCACTACATAGACCAAGTTGGTCTTAAACTTACAAAAAAGATCGACCTGCCTCTGCTTCCCTAGGGTGGGGATTAAAGGTATATACTACTCACTACCTTACAAGTTAATTCTTTAAATTATTTGTTCGTTCGTTCTTCGTTTTTGTTTGTTTGTTTTGAGACAGGGTATCTCTATGTAGCCCTGGCTATCCGGGAAGTCAGTCTGTAGACCAAGCTGGCCTTGAAATCAGAGACCTGCTTCTGTCTCCCAGGCGTGTGCCACCAATGCCCATCTAATTCTTTTATTTTTTAAACTTAAAACCAAACAAAAACACAAAACAAATGCATCTTTTTTTTTTAATTTATTTTATTTATGAGTACACTGTCCCTGTCTTCAGACACACCAGAAGAGGGAATAAGATCCCATTACAGATGGTTGTGAACCATGTGGTTGCTAGGAATTGAACCCTTAGCCTCTGGAAGAACAGCTAATGCTCTTAACTGCTGAGTCATCTCTCCAGCCCCCTATTTTTGCCTTTCTGAGACAGGGGTCTCACTCTGTTGACTAGGCTGGTCTTAAACTGGAAGCCCTCATTCTCCCAAGTACTAGGATGGCATTAAAGTTATAAGCCACCATGCTTAAGTAGCCTTTATTTTATTTCATATATATGGGTATTTTGCCTGAATGTATGTCTGAGCACCATGCGCATGTCTGAGAAATAGAGAAAGAAGCCCATGTAGCCAACAGTACAGAAGAGCATCCCTGGAGAACTAGCCCTGATGAAGGATGGGAGAAAGTTATCGCTCTATAGAGATACATCAATATCTGCCTGAGAAAATGTGCCCAGCAGACTAGAGTCAGTAACAATCTGGAGAAAATCACTACCTCCACTACCGCTGCTAATGCCACAGCGCAGGGAGTGGGGGTGGGGCGGCATTTATAGTATTTAAAAGGGAACAGAGCTCAAAAGAGGACCACAGTAGTCAGAACTTCCCTGGCTGATAGGAGATGAGGACAGCTCCACCCAGCTAAGAGACATGCAGCACAGGGTTGATCACTGCCCAACCAAACGAGCTGCACTCACTTTCTAGACTTATCAATGACTTATAGAAGCCTGGGACTGCAGTAGAGCGATGGGGAAGACTGGGACTTTGACTCAAGCACTAAATGTCTAGCTCCACAGAAACACGGTTAAATGGTAAGAGGCTGTCTATGTTCAATGTTAAAATGGTTGCCTATCCCACAGAAGTGACTGAAGAGACACCCTGAATGTTCCTGCAGATCACATACTTTTTGGAATTCATAACTCAAGGGTTATATGACGCACGTGGTATGTTCTTACTGGTGAGATATAGTGGGCAAAGCAAAGCTAGTTTCCTCCCATACAAAAGCACAGACCCTTAGACTAGACAGGGCTGAAGGAATAACTGTCAATGTCAGACTAACTTGCTTTCCACCAACTCCCACAACTCAGCCACAAGCAAGAGCTGAAGGGTAAAAATATATATGAATGAGAATGAAATCTGGATTGTAGAAAGATTGGCAAAGCCGGAAGGCACAGACCAAACTTGAATTCTCACGACCAACTAGCATACTGACACAAAGACACAAGCAGAATCACCAGGCATCTGACCTACAGGTACAGCTTAATTTCAAGAGACCATACTGATGCCACAATGAAATGTACACATGCCAGAAACCTGTGCCAAATATATAAATTCTGCTCTTTTCAAACACTGCTGTAAGAGCCCAGGTAGTATAGTCCACAGAGACAGCTACCATAAAGTGTTCAGTCTTGTCTTGCCTGCAAGTGCTTCCCATTCACAAACCCACCAAACCAGTACCACCAGCATCACACAGCCTGGGTGCTCAGGACTGGAGCTGATCCCAATCTCTTTGTCCGACTCCCGACCCATAGTATTTCATGGATGCCACGGAGTTCTGTCAGACTGTGGAGTTTTGTATGACTATTGCAGGAAAGCCCACCTTTTGACATGTACAGATAGTACAGTGGGTAAATTACGGTTCACAAAAATCTCTGCAGCATTGGTAGAAAGAATGGTATATTTAAGATTTACTCTAATGGGGCTGAAGAGATGGCTCAGTGGTTAAGAGCACAGCCTACTCTTCTAGGGGACCTGGGTTCGATTCCCTACATTCACGTAGTAGCTCATGTGGTAGAACCGGGGCTGCAGCTAAATTGATGTAGGTGGCTGAGTAGGGTTGGGCTGCTGCAAAGACTAAGTTGAGGCAGAGGAAGGAAGACCGAGTGTTAGGATCCTCAATGTGTCATCCACCATCACCCAAGGGGCTGAAACCCATAGGCATCTGGTGGGAATCTCTGTACCGCCCACATATTATCTATGGCTTCTCTACAACATCCTCATTCTGCAGAATACTTACAAAAAAGTAAAAAGCACAGTTGGAAGGTAGTCAATTTTACAACTATAGCCTGTGAACTTATTAAGCTAGGGTTTCTTTTTCTTTCTTTTTCTTTTTGGTTTTGATACAGCATTTTTCTGTGTAGCCCTGGCTGTTTTGGAACTTGCTTTGTAGACCAGGCTTCCCTTGACTCATGTAGATCCGCCTGCCTCTAGTGCTGAGATGGACCAAAGGCATGTGGCACCAAACCAGGCTTAAGCTGAGGTTTCTAAAAATTCACTATGAACCTAACTCTTTCATATTATTAATTTATTTGTGGAGATGTATAAATGTGTGGGGGTGAGTGTGTGCCATGGTGTGTTTGCAGATATCAGAAAACTTGTTTGAGAGACAGAGGCAGGCGGATTTCTGAGTTTGAGGCCAGCCTGGTCTACAGAGTGAGTTCCAGGACAGCCAGGGCTACACAGAGAAACCCTGTCTTGAAAAACCAAAAAAAAAAAAAATAAAAAAATAAAAAAATAAAAGAAAAAGAAAAAAGAAAACTTGTGAAAGTCATTTCTCTCTTTTTACTAAGTAGATCCTAGGAATCGAACTCAGATCCTCAGGCTCAGAGCAGGCTCTTTTAAACTACTGAGTCATCTCACCAGCTCCAAACAAAACTTTCTTTCTCCTCTTTAAAGCATGCTCTCTCATCCAGAGCATGATGACCCACACCTTTAATCCCAGCACTCAGGAGTCTGAGACAGACAGATCTCTGAGACTTCGAGGATAGCATGGTCTACAGAGCTCCAGTTAATTTCAGGACAGTCAGGGTTCTGTTATACAGAGAATCCCTGTCTCAAAAATAAAAAGAAACAAAAGACAGAATCTCTAAGTAAACCAGGCTGGCCTTGAACTCAGGGATTCTTTTGTCATTGCTGGGATTAAAGGTGTGAGTACTTCAAAACAACTTAAAGGGAAAAGGTAGTTCTACCTAGTTCAGAAATAATTTTTATATTTTTCATTGGATATTTACAAACAAAAAATATTTCTTGAGGACTACTGAGATGACTCAGTGAGTAAAAGTGCTTGTTGAACAAGCCTGGCAATCTGAGTTCAGTCAATCCCTGGGATCCACTTGTGGTGGTTTGAATAGGCTTGGCCCCCATAGGCTCATGTATATGAATGCTTGGCCCACCTGGAATGGCACTACTAGGAGGTTTGGCCTTGTTGGATTAGGTGTGGCCTTGTTGGAGAGGGTGTATCACTGTGGGGGTGGGCTTTGAGGTCTCCTAGGTTTTATCCTTCTGCCCCGTGTGGAACCACCATAATCTTCTCCTGCCTTCAGATTAAGATGGAGAACCCTCAGCTTGTTCTCTAGAACCATGTCAGCCTGCACACTGCCATGCTTCTCACCATGATGATAATGGACTGAACCAGTGAAACTGTAAGCCACCCCAACTAAATATTTTCCTTTATAAGAGTTACCTTGCCGGGCGGTGGTGGCGCACGCCTTTAATCCCAGCACTTGGGAGGCAGAGGCAGGCGGATTTCTGAGTTCGAGGCCAGCCTGGTCTACAGAGTGAGTTCCAGACAGCCAGAACTACAGAGAAACTCTGTCTTGAAAAACCAAAAAAAAAAAAAAAAAAAGAGTTACCTTGGTCATGGTGTCTCTTCACAGCAATGAAACCGTGAGACACCATACAAGGCTAAAAGAATGGACTCCACAAAAAATTGTTCTCTGACATACATACATACACACACACCATGGTATGTGTACATTCACACACAAATAATATACAAAATTGGGGAAAAGAATACCTCAGCAATTAACAGAATGTACTGCTCTTGCAGAAGACAAAAAGTTTGATTCTTAGCATCCATGTTGGGCACCTCAACAGCTTGTAATTCCATCTCTCTCAGGAATATATATTTCTGGCCTCAGTGGGTCCCTGCACTTGTGTGTGTGTATGTGTACTTGCAAGCATGTATGTGTTTATCTTCATGTGTGCACGCATGCACACACATATACACACTTAAAAATAACCTTTTAAATTTCTCAAGCTGTATGTGATGATTCACACCTGTAATCCCAGTACGTAAGAGGTAGAGGCAGGAAAACTGGGAGTTTAAAGTAATCCTCAGCTATAGAACAGGTTTGAGGACAATCTGGACTACTTAAGACAATGTTTTGTTTTTAAAAACTTTTTGGATCAGGGAGCTAAAGAAAAGGCTCAGTGGTCATGAGCACTGGCTGCTCTTCTAGAGGACCCAGGTTCAAGTCCCAGCAACCACATGGCAGTTCATAACTGCTCTAGGTCCAGGGGATCTGACAACATCACACCAATGCACATTAAATTAAATAAATTATTTTAAACTTAACAACAGGGCTTCTCACTGGCTTCCTTACCAGACATTTCTTAATAGTAATGGGGAAGAAATATAAGTTCCAAAAGGACCAGGAAGTTACCCAGATACCAAGGGTGAGAACTCTCAAGGTTTCCCCCCAAGAATCTAAATCTGTATGTTAAAACTGTCTAGGAGCCTCCAGTTTTCTCATTCTGAAGTCATGTAATAAGAATTCACTCTACACAAGCAGCTAGACATCTGTTGCACAGCAACAGGGACTTGCTCTCTCCCTTAGCCCCATGCCCAAGGCCACAGCGAGAGTATACAAGAGGGCTACAAGGAAGTCAGACTAAATGATGAATTTTCAGTCACAAATGGCCATGAAGAAATAGTACCATAGGTCAAGTCAGTCTAAGACATCCTGTGTCTGTGTCTTCAAACGCAGGCTCAACAGACTACACCCTCCTCTGAAACTAAATAGATGTTCTCTCACAGCTTCCTGGCCTTTTGGCTAACATCAAGTGAAACCAGATGTTCTCACTGGAGCCTCTGACTCCCTCAAATCATGACCCAAAGTTAACCTTTAGAGCTATGCACCTACTGGGTGTTTTCTCTTACAATTTCTTTTTTCTGCTAGTTGATGGAGACATACCCTCCCAGCATTTGGGAGACAAAGGCAGGTGGATCTCTAGGAGTCCAAGGACAGCCTGGTCTACTGGCAGATGCCATGCAGAAGAGCTGCAGTAGACAGCTTCCTGGGAACAGTCCACTGTTTTGCATGGCTGCCAGGGGTGAACTCTGGAAAGCACTGCCCCAGGGGCTTTGTCCCAGGATTGCTTTTTGCTGCTGATCTGCTTCTCATGGCTGTATTCCTCACTGTTCTGACATGGCCTGACTGGTCAAAGAAAAACCCTTTCTGCCTATACTCTGTTATGATTGCTTCCTGGGTGTTAGCCCACTCTGTTGAGCAAATTTCCAGCAGATCAATATAAAAATGACCTTTTTAAAAAAAATTTTTTTTATTATATACACAGTGTTCTGCCTGCATGCCAGAAGAGGGCATTGGATCCCATCATCACAGACTGTTGTGAGCTACCATGTGGGTTGCTGGGAATTGAACTCAGGACCTCTGGAAGAGCAGTCAGTGCTCTTAACCACTGAGCCATCTCTCCAGCCCCAAGATGAACTCTTATAAAATAATATTGCTCAGATGAATTAATGATTTTACAGCATTCTTGATTTGATTTAGATAGTTTTAGAAAGAGTAATTGATAGAAAGTTTAAGGAGTTGTTTTGCCAGAAAGGTGTAATAAAGTTAGACTCAAGAACAGATTGTGCCCCTCCTCATTCAATAGTAAGTAAAGGCTGCATAGGGTGGAAAAGTAGACAGTGATTTTTCATTGAGTTACAAGCACATACATTGCACTAGAAAGAAAATATTCATTCTAGGTTAGGTCCAGGGATTAGGCCGCAGGTGTGCATCAGGATGAGTATGGTCATGGACAAGGAGTGGGTAAGTCTAGTATGAGTGTAAGAACAGAGAATGGATGATTAGCTAGACTTCAAAAATAAGACTAAGATAGATGACCTGTTTCTTGGTAAAAATTTTGTTAATCTATGACATAAAAACTATTGCTTTGAACTTATAATGAGTTTACTGAATGATAGATAAAACTACTGTTTTGCACTTTTCAGTAATCCTGCTGTAACTCCTCTTGTATAACATTTAATGTTTTTTTTATTTTATCTGCTTTTTAATGAGGAAATTCTTCCTTTTACATAAAGAACTTTGTTTTGAGGGTATAAACAAGCTAAGAGAAAAAATAAAGTTGTTAGCACTTGCTTGTTAGGAGTTTTGCTCTATCCACTAACTATGTATGTCTTAGGGTTTTACTGCTGTGAACAAACACATTTAATTGGGGCTGGCTTACAAGTTCAGAGGTTCAGTCCATTATCATCAAAGTAGAAGCATGGCAGCATCCAGGCAGGCATGGTACAGGAGGAGCTGAGAGTTCTACATCTTCATCAGAAGGAAGTCAGGAACAGACTGGGCATCCTCAGGCAGCTAGGAGGAAGATCTCCAAGCCCACCCCACAGTGACACACTTCCTCCAACAAGGCCATACCTTCTAACAGTGCCACTCCCTGGGACGAGCATATGCACACCATCACAATGCATATGTAAAATGGTTAGAACTTGCTCACTAGAGCTTTGCTCTGTCCAAGTGTGTGTATAATATACATAAATATGTATATATGTGTATATGTAAATGGTTAGAGCTTGCTTACTAGAACTTTGCTCTATCCATCAAGTGTGTGTGTAATATATATAAATATGTATATACGTGTTTATATAAATGGTTAGAGCTTGTTCACTAGAGCTTTGATCTATTCGCCCAAAGTGTGAATGTGTGTCGCCCAAAGTGTGAATGTGTGTCTGTCTGTCTGTCTGTCTGAATGTGTACATATAAAGTTGTTAGAGCTTGCTTATTGGAGCTTGCTTGTAGGAGCCTGATATGTTTCAGCCACTAAGTTTGTATGTGTTAATGTATGAATTTTTTCTCTTTTCTTTCTCACTGTCCCCCAAACAGCTTAAAGAATTTGAAATTTCTTGCCAGTCACAGAGATTAGCAGCCCCAGATAATTAGGTTTTGCTCCATGGCAGCACTACCAGGGCTGACCCCTGCCCCCAACAGCTATTAGCACCAACCCCAATTGGCTTAACCCTTTGGTTGTAGAAGCTGGCCTTCAACAAGTACAGAGCAAGTTCCAGGGTTGCCAAGAATATACAGAGAAACTGTCTCAAAAATTTATTTTCTTTCTTTTTTTGTTGTTAAGCCATCACCAGAAACAATAAATTGACTGACAGGCTTAATAGTTCCTCTAGCAAGAGGGCTGGAGAATAAAGAAAAAAAAAATTTTTTTTGAGACAAGTTTTCTCTGTGTAGCCTTGGCTATCCTGGAACTCACTCTGTAGACCAGGCTAGCCTCGAACTTAGAAATCTGCCTGCCTCTGCCTCCCAAGTGCTAGGATTAAAGGCGTGCGCCACCACTGTCCATTCTTTCTACCTGGAACTTGGGGTCCTGTAAAAGGACTTCCTCCCTGACTCGGAATGCCAGTGGAGCTTGACAATCCAAGGATGAGATCACTGTCTGAGTATGGATTGGCCTGGACTCACACACTGAAGTGCAGGGATCCTATCACTACACACAGCAGATAATTTTTCAAGGATGAGACCTGCTGGGACTCCAGCTGAATGCCTTGTAGACATTGACCTTTGTGTGGATGCTGCAGCTAGGGCTAGAGAATAAGAGCTAGTTACCATGTCTAAAAGATCCTCTTGTTTTCTAAGTGGAGAGGGGTGTGGCAGGAACCCAGCTACACCACACTGCTCTTGCTGACAACACCATCTGAAGTCCTCTCCATGTCAATGGCAGCAGCAACCAAACCTGACCAGAAGTATACCACTGTGTTGGCCTCAGGAAGATATTAGGGAAAGATCCAGGAGGCTCTATCTGTGCACAGGGAAGGACACAGCTAGCAAGAATGATTAAGAGTAGCAGACATAAATGTAAAATCATTTCGGGAGTTAAGGGTTAAAACCAGCAGTCAAGTGGCATGCAGGGCTTACTTCAGACCTGATCATTAAGACTTGTCAAGAAACCCAACCAAAATCAAATGACATTGTGAGCCAGGATCACCAACCAAGCAGAGTAAAACCCAAATCTGCCGGTTAGTATGTCACAATCCCTGGGCCTGAGTGCCAAACCACTCAGCAAACTGCCAGGACCCTGCTAATTCGTGCCTGTTAAAACTGTGGGGCTATAGAGCAGGTACATCCAAGCGCACCTTCCTCCATGTAAGACACATTCATACACTTATGCCCACACACAAACACAAAACATAAGATAATAAGTCTAAAAAAAAAGATAATAAGTCTAAAAATGAAAATAAAAACAACAAAAAAAAAAAAAACACCATCATTTATGACATTCAAACCTTGGAGAAATAGATCATTAGGTAAAGGAGCTGACTTAGCTGCCAAGCCTGCCAATCTGACTTCAAACCCTAGTATTCACATGGTGGAAGGAGAGAAGAGCCTCTTGCAAGTTGTCCTCTGACCTTCACATGTGCTCTGTAGTACATGCACACATATACAAACACAATGTAAAAAAGGCAAACTGTGGGTAGTGTGGGTATGGAGGCACTCTTCTAATCCCAATATGTGGGAAACGGAGATAGGACTGCTGTGTTAAAGACCAGTGTGAGCTAAGAGTAAGAGCCCATCTCAAGGAGAAAAACGGGATCCAATGTGGTGACAAACACCTTTAATCCCAGAACTTTAATCCCAGAAGAGCCAAGTGGATTTCTGTGAGTTCAAGGCCAAACTGGTCTACCTAGTGAGTTCTAGGTTGGCCAGGCATACAAGGCGAGTGAGTCCCTGTAAAAGAAAGGGAGGGAGGAAGGAAAGGAAACATAAAGTAAAAAGTGTCTGGGAAGATGATCCAGGGTCAAGAGCCCATAACTGAAGTTCAGTTCCCAGCACCCAAGTAAGGTGGCCCATAGAACTTCCTGTAACTCTATCTCCAGAGTTTCCAATTCCCTCTTCCAGCTTTGTAGACACTGTGCTCCCCTCCATAAACACACACAAATGAACAAATAAATCTTTTAAAAAAAAATTTTCCTAGGTTTTCAAGACAGGGTTTCTGTGTAGCCCTGGCTATCCTAGAACCCACTCTGTAAACCAAGTTGGCCTTGTACTCACAGAGATTCACCCGCTTCTGTTTCCATTGCCTAGTGCTACGAGTGCCTGGCTAAATCTTAAAACTTCAAAAAGCAACAAACAACAAAAAAAGAGGTCAGATGTGGTGGCATACTAAAAACTCAAGGTTTGGGAGGTAGAGACAGAAGAGAAAGAAGTGCAGGACCAGCCTTTGCTACATAGCAATGTGGTTGCACATACCCTTGATCTCAAGCATTCTCGAGGCAAAGCCAGGCAGATTTCTGTAAGTTCAAAGCCAGCCTGATCTATACAGTCAGTTTTCTGGGATAACTAAGGCTACACAAAGAAACCCTGTCTCAAAACACAAAACAAGCCGGGCGGTGGTGGCGCACACCTTTAATCTCAGCACTTGGGAGGCAGAGGCAGGCGGATTTCTAAGTTCGAGGCTAGCCTGGTCTACAGAGTGAGTTCCAGGAGAGCCAGGGCTACACAGAGAAACCCTGTCTCGAAAACAAAAACAAAAAAACAAAACAAAAAAAAAAAAACAAAAACAAACAAACAAAAAAAACACAAAACAAGACAAAAAGGAGGGTGGGGCAAATGCTCACATGAAAAGACGCTGCATGAGAATAGTGAATGCAAAAACCAATCAAGAATGGTCTTGTTTTCATGTGAGCCTATCATGCCTTTTCAGATCTGACAGAATCCTCAAATCATCTATGAAAATCACCAAGCACATGCATTAACACAAGAGGACAGCAATGGCAACTTCTGCCAAGGCAGAACAGCCACCAACAAGAGCACGGCAGAGCACCCAAACCACAGAGACACCAAACAAGAAAGCCAGTGACCCAAATCTGTTGGTATCATCTCTACTACATCTGGCTCTTTGCATTATCACCCAGGAAGATTTAGTTCCAGGGCCTCCTTCCTAGTAACATTTGCTAGTCATCTATTCAGCATCAACTTCTTTTCCCAACTCCCATCAGCCCCAATCTTCTTTTAGAGGACTCCTCCCCCACTACCTGTCCCACTACTGGGGAACAGCCATGCTGTCTGGCTTTCCTTATAGGATGGCTCTACTTAGCTTAAGTGCAATAGCCCATTGTCAGGCTCTAAGTCAGTGGTTCTCAATCTTCCTAATCCGCGACCTCATATTGTATTGGCTCCAACCATAAAATTATCTCTGCTGCTACTTAACTGTAATCTTGTTATTGTTATGAATCATAATGTAAATGTCTGTATTTTCTGGCAGTCTTAGGTGACCCCTGTGAAGAGGTCATTCAACAACCCCCAAAGGGGTCACGACCCACAAGTTGAGAATGCTTTAAGCATTCAAGTATCGGCAGGACATAGCAGCAAAATTGCTCCCGACTATGAGCCAGTGAAGAACGTTCCTTCACTGGTGTGGGAAAGTCTAGTAAGCAAGGGTAGTTAAGAGCACAAGTTCTGGCCAGGCCGGGCCAGGCGGTGGTGGCGCACGCCTTTAATCCCAGCACTTGGGAGGCAGAGGCAGGCGGATTTCTGAGTTCAAGGACAGCCTGGTCTACAGAGTGAGTTCCAGGATAGCCAGGGCTACAGAGGGAAAAAAAAAAAAAAGCACAAGTTCACAGAGGCGGCCACCTCACCTCCACCACAACGGACCCAACCAAGTGGGTAGTCAAAAAAAGCAGGCTCATTAAACTGTAAAGAAAAGTGCTAGTCAGGTGTAGTAGCACACGCCTTTAGTCATAGCAGTCAGGAGGCAAAAGCAGAGGAGGAAGAGGAATTTCTGAGAGTTTGAGGTCTACAAAGAGTACTAAATTTGCCAGGGCTAAATAGTGAGGCCCTGTCTCAAAAAGAAAAAAGGAGGAAGAAGAGAAGAGGAAGAAGAGGAAAGAAGAAAAAGATAAAAAAAAAATGGTGTTGGATTTCTAATCAAAGCACATGAAAGACTTATCAATTGAGTCAAAAATTAATCTCAGTAGACTGGATTTTCTTACTCCCAACCTAGTGCATCCTAACTACAGCCCACTGCTTGACAGGCAGAACATATTCTTCCTGTAAGAAAGTTGGGAGGAGGGGATAAATGATTGGCAAGCACTTGCCTCTAATGCATGAAGTCTTGAATAAAATCATTAACACTGAAAACAAAAAACATGAAGAAAAAAAAAAGCCAAAAGACATGTTGAAAATGAGGTGTGAAAAAAATTTAAAAAAGAGAATGGAAACTGCCTATAACCTGAGCACGTGGAAGGCAGAGTTCAAGGCCATCCTCAGCTACACAGCAAATCAGAGGGATACAGGAGATCCTGTGTCAAAAATTAAACATGCTAAGAATGTACTTCAATTGGTCAAATGTCTGTCAACATCCATGGCTTTAGGTTTAATCCTCAGCATAAATTGTTGGTGCATGACTGTGATCCCAGAATTCACAAGGTGGACGCAGGAGACTCAGAAGCTCAAGTCATTCTCTGTTATATAGGGAAATTTTTAGGCCTACCTGGGATGCATAAGACCCTGTTTCACAGCAGCTGGCTACTGATAATGAATAAAAACTGTATATGTTGAACTTTGTCTCTTAAACTACCCCCCCCCCACCCCAAGGTTTCTCTGTATAGCCCTGGCTGTCCTGGAACTCACTCTGTAGACCAGGCTGGCCTCAAACTCAGAAATCCGCCTGCCTCTGCCTCCCAAGTGCTGGGATTAAAGGCGTGCGCCACCACCGCCCCAGCTCTCTTTTAAACTTAAAGAAGTATTAATTCTGTAGTTTTGTAAGTGACCAATTTTGATTTCTTTGTGGTCACAGTAAGCTTAAAGAACAGCCTCAGTCCATCCATGTCCATGTACAAACTGCCCCCAGCCCCCCAGGATTTCTCTGTATAGCCTGGTTGTCCTGGAACTAGCTCAGTAAACTAGGCTGGCCTCGATCTCAGAGATCCGCCTGCCTCTGCTCCCAAGTGCTGGGTGGGATTAAAGGCGTGGGCCACCACATCTGACTGCTGCTCTTCTTTATAGGTCAATGAACCTCCTTCCTTCAGAACCCACTTGATGTAACCCCTAAGCCACTACACCCAGCTCAGTCCTGGCTCTAAACATCAACTATCTCAACATTCCGAAATGGTTTTCAGGTTGGGAACAAAGGTAAGTTAGGTCTCTAATCATCAGCTCTAGGGAAATAAGCAAAAAAACACAAACTCTGCTCACAAGTGCAATAAGCACCAACCCAGCCAACCAAGCCTCCTGTAACCACGATGATACTGAATTAAAAAAAAACAGTAAAGCTTGGTCTGGCAAGACAACTCAGCAGGTAAAGGGGTCTGTCACCAAGACTAGTGACCGCATTCAATCCCAAGAATTCACAGGGTAAAAATGCCTTCTATAAGTAGTTCTCTTACCACACATGCACACATAAGCCACATATGAGCCTGAAGGCAGTGCCTCCCCCACACCACCATATAAGGTGGATGGACATGGACACATGGACACACACACACACCACAAGTAAGTGTATTATAGAGAAAGGTGATGAAACAAGTTTCAAAGTCATGCTCATGTCTGGAGAGTGCCGCTGCACTGCTCTTCAAGCTGCGTACGTCAGAACAGACAATCAGAGTACTTTCCGCTGATCACACCATGGAGGGAAAAGGTTCAATGCTGGAACTCCAAGCACGGCCAGCAGGAGTTTTCTGAATCCTCCAACAACTGACTACACAGAAACTGCCTCACTACTGTCTCATCCTCCAGAAAGAATCCAAAATACTGATTGAAAAATTAGCAAGGGGGAGGGGGAATTAGAGTGATGGCTTAGACCTGCTGCCCTTCTAAAGGGCTGGGGTTGATTCCCAGCACCTACGTGGTGGCTCACAACCATCTGTTAACTCAAGCCTCAGGGGATCTGACACCGTCTTCTGACTTCTGTGGACAGTAGGCACACACATACATACATACAAAACACTCATACACATAAAAAAATTAAATGAGTCTAAAATAAAAATAAATTAGAATTCTCTATGCATCTGAATGTATTTCTCTCTCATTATTAAGGGTTAAAGTCCTTCTATGCAAGAAGACATGAATTTTGTGCTCAAGGGTAAAGTTTAAACATTATGATTTCTAAGAATTCTCATGCTTCTAATAATTCACAAAGCCATATGTTTATAATTCACAAAGCCCTATATTTAGTAGTACATGTGTTACTAAAGAGGGAACTCAGAGTCTCCTGCATGCTATGCAGAACTCTACTAAGCCTCTACACCTTCTCATTTTGAATCTGTACAAGTTGCCCAGACTGACACACAATTTTTCCATTCTCCTGCCTCAGCTTCCCAAGTAGGTGGGATTACACCTGGCAAATCTTGTTTGTTGCATTCTCAATGCTACAAAATATAAGACGGTATCTGTGACAAGTATGAAAGTATCTAAGTAGGAAATAAAATCATAATTCAGCAGCAGCAGCAGCAGCAGCAGAGATTTCAGCTGGGGTTAAAAACAAGGCCACCTGTTACCAATACCTTTCCCTTGCTCCTTTGCCAGGTCTCTGAGCTGTGTACAGAAAATGGACACCCTGTGCCGAACTCACCTGAGCTCTCTGCCTTCGTTGTACCGTCTACTTGAGTGGGCCCTCGGGGCAGCAGTCTCCAATAGCAGCTTCTGGGTGAGCCTGCTGGGGGGGACAGGGTCTCGGCCATCATCCTCATCTGCATCTTGGTCACATTTCCATTCTTCATCTTCATTCAAAGTGGGCAGATATCCAGACATGCCCTTCCCTGTCCCAGACCCTGAGCTCTGGTCACTGCAGACCTTCGGACTCTCTGAGCCTGTCCTTGTGTATTCCAAATAAATGTCAGACTTTAGGAAGGAAGGGTAGGTATTCTCCTCCATGGTGGACTGGATTTCCGTCTGTGCCTGGTCAAACATGGCAGGATCGATCTGCTGCTTCATGACACAGTCCTTTATGAAGCTCTTAGTGGCTGGCTTCGTTTGTCTGGACACAATGCCATTGCTATCCAGGATGTACTTTCGGTAGATAGCTCTTGCAAGCTTCAGCCTCTTTTCCTCATTTGAGTCACAAGGCTCAAGCTTCCTGAAACCACTGCAGGCAAACCAGAAGTCCAGCAGGTCGGCACAGCCCTCCTGCTTCAGGAAAGTCCTGAACAGGCTGATCCCATCTTGGTCATCCAGTAAGGAATGCAGTGACTCAGCCCACCTCAAGTATGGTGGGGTGGGGGAGGCACTGCCCTCAGGCTCATATCCCAGATCCAGATCTGAACGTCTTGGGGTGGCTGTTGAGGTCTCACTTTTAATGCTGGTACCTTTCCCAGAGCAGAAACTGTGGTTGACAGACCTCGAATCAGTAGATACCAGTTCTCCCTCTTCTCCAGGCACTGGGGGTCGGGGGGCATCTTCGGTGAAACTTGCTCCGAGGTCCAAGGGGAAACCCTGCTCCTGGACATTCATTTTGGGACTCTGCATCAGTGAACAATGAGCGATGCACCCTAATACCTCAGTACTTACAGCTCCCAAGGGAATCAATCTCTCCTGTTAAAACCATTAAGAGGACAAGGATTAGGAAAGGTGGTCTATGGAAACACCAGAGGTTCTCTTGAGATGTGCAGGGATGCCCTCCCACTCCCACTTGGAGCAGAGACTCAGTGCAGACTTCCAGCAGAGACATATTTCGGCTACAATTTTTGCTCTATCATTAAGGCAATTTCTGGAACTTTTACAAGAATGCCTCTCACACTAAGTGAAAGCCTGGATCATGGAAGACATCTCTCCTTCAAGGGATGCCTTCAATGGTAAGGCCTGAAGATCACTATCCTGGCTGAAGAAATGAATGTCAGAGGGACGGGAAAGTTAGAAAAAAAGGAAGGGTGCCTCTGTCCCCAGTCCCCAGCATCAGTGCACTGCTCCCTTATACATGAGGACAATCACCTCATTTGCCCTAGTGACACTCAGAAACTAAGAGGCACACTACAGATCCTCATGTAGTCAGGTATATGACAAGTTTAACAGTCTCTGTATTTCCTGTCTATTACTTTCCATACTTGACATGTCTCATGAGCAACCACATAGCAAGATGACCTTCCAGCTCTCAACAGCTAAGAGATCAAGTGATCAACAGGCTGGCTACCTTCCACACTTTGGACCAGTGATGGAAGGACACAGTCCACATTCAGAGGCATCTATGCATTATCAACACAGACAACTTTAGAGATTCAGAAAGCTATACTTGGCTGCTAAGTTCTCTCTGATAGCATACGGTGACTTTGGACAGAAAAGGTACAGAAAAAAATCAGTTACAAGTATAAGTATGCTTTTTGATTAAGAAGCATACAGGAAATATGGTTTAGCTCCACCAATGAAAACCCTACCACCTATACTCTTAGAGGTTAAGAACTATAGTTTTTGTTGCTATTCAGGGTGTGCAAAAGGGACCAAATTTGTTCATATTTGGATAGGAAGCTCTGCTATGATCTTTGGTCCTTTCTGATACATCCCACAGACCTCCAGCGGTGCCTCTCAACATACCCAAGGGAGAAGAGATAGCAACACAGCCCCAAATGGTCCCAGCTAAAAGTGAGCTAGAGAGAGGTATATGTCAGGGTCAGATAACTAGAACAAAATAAATCCAAAAAACAAAAAAAAAGGCATGGTGGTTCATGACTGAAATCTCAGCACTCAGGAGGCTGAGGCAAGAAGAGGATCATCCTGAGTCAACGCTAGCCTGGGCTATAAAATGAAAACCTGTCTCAATAAATAAATAAAGCCAGTGGCACAAATCTATAATCCCAGCACTTGGAAAAATGAGGGAAAATTCAAGACCTGATCAAGAGTTCAGGGTCAGCCGAATGGTGGATGGTCCCAGCCTTTGGGAGGCAGAGAGAGGTGGATCTCTGAATTCAAGGCCAACCTGATCTACAGAGCAGCCAGAGTTCCAGAACAGCCAAAACTATAGAGAGAAACGGTGTCTCAAAAATAAAACAAAAGAGTTCAAGGTCATAGTAGAGTGTCACCTAGCAAGCTTGAGGCCTGTGTTTCATGCCCAGATCCCCAACACTGCATAAAACTGAGAGTGGTGATGCACATCTCTGTAGGGAGGTAGAGGCAGAAGGATGAGGAGTTAGTTCAAGGTTATTCTTAGCTACATGAGTTAGAGGGCAGTCTGGGGTATAAGAGACCTTGTCACAAAACAAAAAACAACATGATGCACATCAACAACCAAAGAGGGAGTGTCTGTCCTTGGTCACCATTTTACAGGGCTGAGCCCTGACTTCCATAAAATCCATCTTTTGCTCATTCTCACACAATACACACTTTACCGGCTAACAATGTTGATGGTTAGATTACTAATGGCTCTAAGGAAGAGGCATGAAGTATGACATTTCTGCAGCTAATGACTTCTTAGGTAAGCTATAATCTCAGCCTCAGCAGGACCAGCCTGTTTCTTAAGGTCACAGGCCCTATGACTGTGGTCTCCTGCTGCTCTTGGACCTCTCTTTAACTTCAGTCACTTTCTGGGAGTTCTGTCTACATGCGGTAAGCACCTTGGACATCTGAAACACCACACCAGCCCTTCATGTCTACTATGCTCTTATCTAGGATATCATCACAGGAAAGAGGGGCCTGTACTCCTGGCCACCTATTCCTGAACATGAACATTCCCACAAATTACTAACATTGAAACAGTCCAATTTCCAATAATCCCTGGACTCCCACAGAGGACACCTAACATTTAAGGCACACAGAAAGACCACACATAAAGCAGCTATGGTAATTCAGTAAGAGTTTAAAGCCCATAGCACAAAATCCAGCCTCAAATCTGCAGCCAACACCTATAAAGGGACTCCGTAATATACAGGTAATATACAAGTCTGATAATATATAAAATTCCCTTTGACACTGTCAAAACACATAACCCTGGTGTACTTGTATATATTGCTTATACTCAAATATAACTTCCAAGCTTATGATTTAGGTTGAATGTGGAAGTAATACTATGACTAGCATTTTACTAACAAGCCATTAATTAGATTCTTAAAAGGTCAGGGCTCTCATTTCACATCTAGTCCAGTCCCCTATCACATAAAATCTTAACGGACAATAGAACCCACTTTGTTTCTCTGGAAAATGTAGGACAAGTCAATACTGCTGAAAAATCAGACAAAATCCTTGTGCTTCATATACTTTCTCGACCCTAAAGTGAAGCTCTAAACCTGAAACCAGCTACTGCCTCTCTCAAATAGAGTCAGACTCCATGTTCTCCAAAACAGGCTGTGAGTAAAGGAACATGTCAAAGTTAAAGGGAGGAGTACACATGAAATGACGACTCTTTACAAGTTATCTTGAAGATGGGCTGAGGAAAATCCTTACTTTTTTTTCTTTCTGTATTATTTATGCCCAACTAAAAATGTGTGCTCCGGATTTTGGTTTGGAGGGATTTTGTTTTGTTTCGGGGGAGGGTTGAGTAATGAACACCAGAACAAGTGGGTATCTGGCAAGCCAAACCACAACATAGAGTGCCTCCTTGGATTGCTCGTACTCGTTTTCTTTACTTTTTCATAGGGATCAGGGGATGACTCGAAGGGAGGACACACACATAGTCTAGCACCAGCATCTCCTCAGCACCAACTCACCCACATCCTAAGCGTGTGCCAGACCCATGAACAAGTACACTACACTCAGCAGACACAAACCCAACTGTAGATCATTCTTAGGATCCTTGGTTTTCCTTACTCCCTTGTCCTGTTCACACAGGCCTTTGCTTTCCCCACGCCCTACTATCATTCTTCCCTGGCACATCGGCCCCCCCAAAGCCCTTCTCCCCACATGTCTAGCATGTTATGCAGTCCCCCACGCCTCTACTCATACATCAGAGCCTGCCACCTCTCCTGCTCAGCGTCCCCTTGGAGCTCTGGTCTCCCTGCGCCGGGCACAACCTCGCACATCGCGGGCCGCGCTCCGACACGCCTCCCGCCCGTAACCCGCGCGCCCCTCTCTTCCGGGTCCGCGTACGCCGGCCTAGCGCGGCCTACTCCCGCAGCCCCGGGCAGCAGGCCTCCGCGCCACAGGAGCGCGCCCGCCGGCTCCCACTACTCACCAGCGCGCGGCGGCTGTGGAGGCGCGGCCCGGGGCCTGGCTCCCGGCCCGGCGAGGCCCATGCGATCAGCGGCGGCTCAGCGGGCGGGCCACGGCGGGGGCGCGGCCCTGGAGGGCCCCCATCGCGGCGGCGGCGACGGCTCGGCGACCCGTGGCCCGAAGGCGGCGCGAGGCAGGCCGCAGAGAGCCGCCAAGACCCGCTGTTCACTCTCACCAGCCCTCTCTGGAAAGAGGCTCCAGCCCGACCCCAGCAGGCTCCTGCGGCGGCGGCGGCTGCCGCAACGGCCGCAAGCGCTTCCCTGAGCCGGGAGCCTGAGCCCAGAGCCCTGAAGCCCAGGCCCGAGCGCCCCCGCCGGCGCCGCCCGGAAGTGCGGGGGCGGGGCCGTGGTGTGGGGCGGGACTACTGCGGAGGCTGGATCTCGGTGTGGAGGCAGAACTACGGTGTGGGGCGGAGCTTCTAACTTGGGGCGGGGTGGGAGGCTGAGGACGAGAAGAGTAAGGGGCAGGGTCTTGAGCGAGAGGCGGGGCTGCGGCGTACTCAGGATTGGAAGGAAACAACTGCGATGGTGGAGGCGGGGCGTGAACTAGGAGCAACGCCGGAACCTAGTAGCGGAGGATGCCCAATGGGGCAGCGTCTACTGCTCGTCCCGAAAGGTGGCATGGGAAACAGACCTGAGCGCGCTTAACAACCACAGCCATCACCAAACCCTAGGCCAGTACACTGAAGGCAGACCGTCCATGTCTGGTCGCAAACGCTACTGAGAGGGCTTCTGGGTATCCGGACGCCCTCCACACAAACACACACATAATACATACAGTTTCCAAGGCATCTCTTGCTGAGTCTGCAAGCGCAACGAGCCAACTCCATGTTGCCCCACCACAGGCTTATGGACACGAGGCCACAACATCAGTAACATAGATGCTCAGCTCTCTAATTGGCAGGCCTCAACCCTCAGTCAGCTACATTCCCAAGGAGAAGGATGTGAACACAGGAATTACTGCACTTAAGAATGTCATCTACCGCTGGGCGGTGGTGGTGCACGCCTTTAATCCCAGCACTTGGGAGGCAGAGGCAGGCAGATTTCTGAGTTTGAGGCCAGCCTGGTCTACAGAGTGAGTTCCAGAACAGCCAAAGCTACACAGAGAAACCTTGTCTCAAAAAAAACCAAAAAAAAAGAAAGAAAGAAAGAAAAGAAAAGAAAGAAAGAAAGTCATCTACCAGTCAAATCAGGACCACAGAGCACAGCCCCTGACAGCTCTTAGGTAGTCCATTTTGCAAACAAGAGGTTGCAACCTAGGCTCAGTACACACCCACCCCTCAGGCCTCACCTTGGCCAGAGGACTCCTGGTACCAGTTAGTATTCTGTCTAATACTAACAGTACCCACATCCTTTCAGAGCCTCTCCTGTTATCTTCCCATACCACCCTATCCAGGCTGCACCTGCACTTGCTTTTATACTGCTGCTGCTAATGCCACTACCATGTTTTTATTCTGGATATTGTTCTCCCTCATTGCTTGGTCCCTTATCCTTCATGGCTCCCAGGCAAAAGCAGTAGTATTGGCTTAGGACTCTGAACCCATAGACCATCTTTCACCCAGCTGCCTGAGGTGATCCTAACCTTGCCACCTGTCTCTTGAAAGGACTTAGCATAGTGCTGAGGCCCAGGATTGCTATGTATGGAGAAGGAAGCACTTGAACTATAGCTACTAGGGTGACCTAGCCTGCCAAATCCCCCCCCCCCCGCCCCCCGCTAGACCCATCACTGAGCCTCAGGGCTGGGGCTGCAGCATAGACAATGCTAAACCAACACAGCCTCACTCAAATCCCAGGACAGGTTTCATGTTCACATCTGTCCAACTAATGCAGCCCCAGGTCCCACGGCCTCTGGGCACTGGAGACTCCTAGCAGCCCCGTCCCAGACCATTCAGCCTCATATCCTTAGAAGAAACAATCATGGCCACTGAGTGAGCAGTGGATAGCCTTGGCCTTGGGCTTCCTCCCCACTCCCAAACCCGGGCCCCAACGCTTGCCTTGATTCTGTAGAGCTGCTGCTGCGGCCAGGCCAGGCTCTCGGGATCAAGTCCATGTCCATCCTCCTGCTAGCCCACGGTGGTAGGTATCCCCAAGCCCTGGGACCAGAGTAGGACCCTCGGGCCTCCAGCTCCTCGGGACCCCTGCCCTGCAGGGACAGGAAGGGAATCAGGAAGCCTGGAGGAAATGCAACAGCCTACTAAGGAGGGCTGTGGGGGTGTGGTGGGGGAGAAATTATAAATAGGGGGTGAAAGGGCTAAATTATGAAGACCTTGAGGGAGTTTCTCCAATGAGGGGAAGGTAAATGACAGTACTTGGGAGCCTTGCTTCTAAGACATAGGGGCCTTAACATTCGAACGCAATGCCCTTTGCACCACCCACAACTGCCTTTAGCCGCTTTCACTTAATTTTCATAGCATTTGGTCAGGTTTCTTGCCAGGAATCAAAGAGTTTTAAAAACCCAAACTCGGGAGCAGAAATTATTTTCTCCAATGTAGACATAGAAATACTTAAAAAAAAAAAAAAAAAAAAAAAGGTTTATCTATTTATGTATGTGATCGCATTCTCACTTTCTTCAGACACACCAGAAGAGGGCATCATATCCCATTTCAGATGGTTGTGCAAGTCACCATGTGGTTGTTGGGAAGTGAATTGGGACCTTTGAAAGAACAGTCAGTGCTCTTAACTGCTGAGCCATCTCTCCAGCCTGACATAGGAATACTTTTAAATAAAGTGTTTTTTTAAAGTGATACAAAGAAAGTTGACTGGCACTGCCTTGTATGCATGTGACAGAGGGTCTGTCCCAGTGACACACTGCAGAATAAAGCATGGCAGAAGGCCAGCTACAGACATGAATGGCCACTGCCCATGCCACAGCTCAGAAAGAGAGGGAACTTTTTGATCCTCAGTTCTAGGGGAAGAGGAGCTTCTGGGCTCAGCTGGTTTCTAACTGTCTGTCCCTTGCCCCTCACCCCAATGCAAAGGTATGGTAGGTAGTGGTGGGATGCAACTGAATCCCTAGTAGAGAGAGTGAAGGCTTGTGGTCTCATGTCTCATGAATCTTCTTTTTCTATCATTTCTGAAATTGAGGTTGAGTGGTTAAGGGGTTGGGGTGGGGTGTCCAGGGCCATTCTCTCTGCCTATGAGGATAAGGAGTTGGAGACACAAAGCCATAATGGCACAAAAAGAGATGTTAATTTTTGTATCACAAAACAAGCATCTATGAAGGCAGGAAAAATAAGAGCTTATCAAAGAAGGCTCATGTAGGTCCCTAGAAGGAAGCAGAGTTACCATACCCATTCCAAAACAGAGTCTTGCTGTATAGCTCAGGCTGGCCTTAAACTTAAGATGTTCCTGCCCAAGCTTTCCAAGGGCTAGGAATACAAGAATGAATGTGCCCAGTAAAATGCATTTTACTTTATTCTTTTTTATTCATTTTTATGCGCATCACTGTTTTATCTGCATATATTATGGCTGTGTAAAGGTGTTATAAATCTTGACGTTATAGACGGGTGTGAGCTGCCATGTGGGTGCTGGGATTTGAGCCCGAGTCCTCTGGAAGGACAGTCAGTGCTGTTAACCATCTCTCCAGCCCTATTTTGTTCTTCACGAAAGTGCAACAGAACAAGTGGTGGTGGCGCATGCCTTTAACACCAGCACTTGGGAGGCAGAGACAGGCGAATCTCTGTGAGTTCCAGGAGAGCCAGGGTTGTTACACAGAGAAACTGCCTTGAAAAACCGAAACAAGAAAAATTAAAGTGCTGCAGTAATATTATGACAATGAAATGGAAGCCTCGCGCATTCTGCAGTGGCTATCACCTTCCAGTTGACACCAGTGTATAAGTAATAGGAACAACATAATAGCAAAGTGAGCCCCTGAAGGATGCAACCACTCATGGGCAGCATTAGCTAATAATGTGTTCCTGAGTTCACTCCAGGACAGGGCAGGAAGCCTTAACTCTGTGCCAGCAGCCGCCTTGGCACGGGCATAACCAATGACAGATTTGTTTTTAATGTGTATGGGCACAAGATAAGCAAGGTCCATATGTAGAAGTCAGAGTTCAACTTTTGGAAGTTGATACATGTGTGTCCTCAGGATTGAACTCAGTCCATCGGGCTGAACAACGAGCTCTTTTACCTGCCGAGCCATTTTGCTGGCCCCAAGTTCTTCCTCCCCTTGTATCACTCCTGGTGATGTGAGTTCTGAGCTGACACCTTGCATTACTCTTGGGGTTTGTATTTTGCCCAACAGGAACATGACTGTCCTAAATGATATGGTTCAAAATGGCTGCAGAGTTAACCATTGTTGAGACTTCTAAATAAGAGGTTATATGCCAGCCAGCACTGCAATGGAGGGTTCAAATGGCTCCTGCTTCAAAACGCTTCAGTTGAGTATCTGCCTTCCCTTCCCAGCTAATGAGTTATTCTGCCTTGCTAGCATGGTCTCTTCAGAGATGGACACTGAAATCAACTTTGTGCCCTCTGGACTATTTTCTGTTCCAGGCCCAATCATGTAGTAGCATGCTTATCCCCTGGGTTAGACTCCAGAGGTCCTCACAGCTGTGTCCTCATCTGTCCAGCACACCTGACCCAACATACCATTTCCCTGCCAGCCTAAAGGAGTCAAGAGCCAGGAAGGCAGGAAAGCAGCGTAAATAGGCACGAAGGTAGTGCTGAGCCAGCTCTCCACTTGAGTGGACCCCAAGAAGTAAACCCTTCCCAGGATACAACTCACATCTTCATACTGAGGTCTGACTCCCTATTGTCTTAAAGGGAGTCAGTCATCCGGGGGCATCTGGGTGGAAGGGGAATGCAGATACCAAGGTAACAGGCAAGTTGGTTAGGGTCAGCAGGTAGGTATGGAGGATGTGAGGTCTAAGTTAGCTCTTTTTGATATCCTCAGCCCAGGAAACATTAGGGTAGGGTAGCCTGCCACCAAGCCCAATACCTCCCCCCACCCCACAAATCAGGGAACCTCAGGAACACAAGGGAATGGCACCAGCCACTCTGGAGACTTGACTATTTGCTGTGTCTGAATGTCCTCCTTGGCAAAGTGAGGATCCCTTAGTGGTCCATGCACAACTTTGCATGGACAAGACTGAGTAGCAGAATAAAGTCTACTGCCTGGTATATGTCTGGGAGAGGAAGGAGCCTGTTGGCCTCCCTAACCTCAGCACCATTTGTCCAGGGTCGGCAGTATTCTCCCTTGTGCCAGGCCCTAATATTCTACAGGTGTTCTTTTGGACTCCACTACACCACCCCAGGCCACTTCCTCTTCCTGTTAGGGCACACCTGCCCTCCTGCTGCCCACTGCCACCTTACTCCTTCTGTTCCCACCCCTGCCCATGTCATTCGACATCCTTCCCAGCTTCTCCTGACATCTTCCTAAGCCTATGTCCCAGGCACTCTTGTACCGTGTATTAGGTATTAATTTTCCTTCTGTCTGGCTCTGCCCCATTGCCCCCACAAACTTGCAAAGTTGCCATCAGCAGGTGGCCAGGGGATATCCAGACAGGTAAAAAGGCATCACCTAGGAAGGCTAGTAGCCAACATACCTTCAGCCCACTTAGGCCCGTCCTCCCACCTCCCATCCTCAACACTGCTGTCCTGAGATGTCTCTCTCTGCTGCCTAGGAACCCTGTGGGCAACGGCGGCCAAGTTCTAAGTATGTGATTATGTATGCTGGGGTCTCTCCAGCCCCTTTGTTGCCGCAGAATCTGTCTTGGCAAACAAAAGTGCACTGGATTAGCCACAGTGGATTAAAAGATTTGCTTCTCAGAGTTTACCTAACAACCTACCAATCACATCGACAGCAGCTTTCAACCCCCAGGATGCATTTACCAGGCCAGCTGAGAGCTCAGGCCCATGGGCAGCAGGACCTGGTGGTAGTAGCTATATACCCAGATACAGCCCATCCTTACACCCAACATTGCCCATGGCCCAGCATGCCTTCCCAGCTCCTACAGGCTGCTTTAAGTAGACTTTGGGGAAGGGACAGGATCCAAGTAAAAGGTGGAGGTCCAGAAATGGGTCTAGCCAGGACTGCCTTCCAGAGGATGCACTAGGGACCAGGCCTCTTTTGCCCAGCCTGGCCCAATGCATCCACGCATGTCATACACAGCAGCAAGGACAGAAGCAACATGGAGGGTAGCCACAGGAGGCAGGTGATACACAAGGCTCTTCTGTAGTATGGCACATGGCCCCTCTGCTGTCACCCCACATGTGCTCCTGCACACACATGCACACACATGTGCACGCGCGCGTGTGGATGTGCGTGCGCGTATACACACACACACACACACACACACACACACACACACACTCTCACAGGCATGCCCCTTTGATCTCCGAAGGGGACTCCATTGACAAGCTCTTAATCGCAGCTGCCTGTGCAGGGCTGTGCTCTGAAGTCCCGAGTAATGGGATTTGGCGCTTCTGATCTATCTGGGCTGGCTGCCCCCCCTTGTTATAGGTGGACATTTTTTCTGTTGCTTTTTTTCCCCTCTTATTGAAAAAAAAAAAAAAAAAAAAAAAAAAAAACCCACACGCTTCTTAAGCCATGCTGATTTAAGGCAGCTTGCCGCAGAGCCCTGGCATGGTGGTCAGGACACCAAGGGCCTGGGCTAGTCGGGGGGGTCTTTGAAGCTGCCTCTGTATGGAATCTGACGTGAGAGACCAACCAAGGCGGTTTTCGGGCCCGTGGTGGTGTGGTGTGGCTCCTTTCTGCTCATAGACTTTCTTTTGTCTCCTCCCTTGACCCTTCCATGTACTATGTGGGGTGAGGATCCGAAATGAAGGTTCGGTGGGAGTGTGAGTGTGTGCTGAGGGTGGGGTGGACTGAGGGCAGGGCCACAACCACAAGAACAATGGGCTACAAGGACCACCTACATACACCTGTCCACCCATTCTTCCATCCATCTGTCCACCCGCCTGGCTTACCTCACCTGCCTGGCTCCAAGTGCCTGATCGCGACCCACTGTCCCGCTGTCCGCCATGATGGGCTTGGCTGTCCGTCCGAGCACTTTCAGCCACTCCAGGAAGCCGGTCCCTGCTCTTGGCCACTGTGTGGCTGGGAGGCAGAAGCGTGACTCTAGGCTGCAGCTCGGGCTCCTGCCGCCTATTGGCTGAGGCAGGGACCAGATGACGGGCCTCAGAACCCTATGGTAGCCATGGCAACCAGCCCCTTTAGACACCGCCACCCCCCAAAGCCACTCCTATTTGCAGAGGGAGCAGGCAGTGCTGCCAGTGGCCCCATGTCAGTGTCCCTTCAAAGTGGCGACTGGGATCGACTATATAGTAACTGTACCCATATTAGCTGTTAAGCATTTTTGTTATGTTTCATACATGCCCCATGTGTATGGGTCTCTGTCCACCTTATGGCCTCTCCCGAGCTGTTCCATGTTCTGCTTGATTCCCAGGCTGAAGTAGAAACAATGATCTTTGAAGCCTCTACTGAGAAAAGGACTTCAGGTCAGGCTTGCCCCAGGGGCTGAAGGCCAGGCCTCTGCTGGTGAAAAACCAGTGAGAAGCAGGGTAAGGAATGTAGTAGGAGGCAGAACAGGGAGAAACCCCGCCCCAGTCCCTGGTGGGAGGAGCCAAGGTTTCCACCTACCTCAGATGGAAGTTTATCAACTTAGTCTCTATTCACAAAGTACTGCACACTCTTGTAATGTCACTGCCTGATGAGCACACATATCTGCTGCCAAGAGCCTCCCAAGGCCCAAAGTATGGCCCTGCTCTCTATGGACATGGGTCGCTGACCTGGAAAGATTCTGGAACCCTTCTCAGGGTACAGGGCCTTCTGGAGAACAATGTACCCTCAGAGCCAACTAATATTAGTCTCTAGTGAGACATTCCTCCAGGATACTTCCAGAACAGAGATTCTCAGCAAGAATATGATGTGGCATACTTCCATGGCCTGCCCATCCTGGTTACAGACCCAGAACAACCTAGAAGCCACCAACATCAGTTCTAGGACATTCAGAAACAGCCCTGTCTGGTCAGAAACCCCTGCGAGCAGCACTGCCTGGCCTAGAGCCCTGCAAAGGCCTAGGTAAAGCCCAGGCCACACCTACTGAACAGAGTGTCTCCTCCAGGGCTTCCAGGAGCTCCTTAGAGAAAGCCAGAGCCTGGCAGGACCCAGAAACCTAAGTGGCCAACAAAGAAGGCCCTGCCAAGACAAAGGGACCAAAGAGCCAGGATGGGTTCCGGGGCTCTTGCATCCAAAGAAGCAGGGTAAGAACAAGCAGGGCTGGTCTCAGAGCTCTAAGCTTGGGATGATAACTCAGTGACCAGCCCCAACATAGTTCATGGCTCAACTGCTTCAAATTGGTCAGGCCTGGTGCCTCCTGAGCTGACACAGGACAGCACCTGGAACTTGAAGGATCCCCTTATCATATTGGAGGCTACCAGTAGACAAATCTCATCCATGGGCAAGGTATAGGTGGGAATGGGAGCCTGGGCCAGCTGGTTGTGGAAAGGATCCATTCTACAGCACAATGTGAAAGGGAAGTTGGGGTGAGCTGCATCAGATGAGCTGGGGTGATGTGGAGAATAAGCCTGCTGGCTTATTCTTCGGGCCCAGGGATCCAGCTTGGAATGGTTCAGAACAAGAGAAGGCCTGGGTACCAAACAACCTGACCTGTGTTTGCAGGAAGGGTTCAAGCTGTCAGGAGACCTTGGTGGTAACATAGACCAAGGCAGGTAGACTGCCATGCACAGGCAGGTGTGAAATGAGGCCTCCAGTAGCTCCCTGGGCTTCCAGAGTGCTGACATGAACAAGGTCAAAGGTGCTTCAGCAACTCCCCAGAGCCCATCCACACTCCCCTACCACCCTAAAGACCACTGTAGGAATGAACATATATGTCAATCTCTTGAAACAAGTCAGGTGCAGAGCTCTGGGCTGGGCTCACAGGCCACCTCATGTCATCTCCCCTTTGAATAGCGAAGGTTCTTTCTCGCCTTGGTCTCACTTTTAATTGGAATGATGGAGTCGCAGCTTCTCAGGCCTACAATGCCCACCCTCAGCGAACAGGAATAGAAGCAGTGAGGAATCACAGCCGCAGTGACACGGCCTCCTACCAACCCTCATCATCACAACTAGGTGCAGGAGTTTTGACATTAAGGCTGACCTCAGACTGTTGTCATAAAAACACAGTGGGAGGGGTTTCTGTCTTTTGACGGTAGGTCTTAACAGTACATGGGCAGGTTGGTTCCTGGGGCACACAAAGAACCAGAGAGAGTGGCCAAGGCAGCTGGAGTGGAGGCTGAGGACTCACGACAGGTTCCAGAGCTGGCATCTCAGCCCCTAGTCCATGTGTGCTATGGATTACTAACACAGGCTGGCCTCAGCATGTATGTGCGTGCACACGTGAGCAGGGACACTCCATGTTACATCAGTTCCACTCTGTAGGCTGGGACTCGCACTTACCATACCCCAGAAGGCAGGACAGGCACAGATGGTTTTGGACCTACCTCTGACCTGAGTCATTTTACTGGGGGAAGAGATAAGTTAATCATTTACTATGAAACATCACAGGTTTCTGACCCAAAGATGTTGGTGAAGCTGGGCATGGCTCACACCTATAATCCCAGAACTCAAAGGGTTGAGGCATTAAGTATACTTCATGTTCCAGGCCTTCTTGGGCTAAAGTGAGACCATGTCTCAAAAAAAAAAAAAAAAAAAATTGTATTTATGAGGATGTCATAAACAAATACTACACCCCACTGGAATGGGGCTATCCTGGGACTCAATGCTAGGGACACAGAGCTCTACCGGGTCTTCTATGAGGAAAATGACACTGCCTCAGAGCTTAGCAGAGGTGATGAGCAGTGACGAGCAGTGACCTGTTCTGGCCACACTCAGCACCTGTTACTGCAGACAGAGGCCAGAGCTTATACGATCTTAAGTATAACCCTTATCTGACTATATCCCTCAAGGTAGCCACTACCTCTTGGGGCCCCAAGAAACTGGCACAAGATATCCTATAGGACCTAGCTAGACATGGGAGTAGGATAGCAGGGTGTGTGTGTGTGTGTGTGTGTGTGTGTGTGTGTGTGTGTGCATGTGTTGCATCTATAGCTCCAGCACATGGGAAAGAAAAAAAAACATAAAGATCTGAAGTTCAAGGCCAGCCTGGACTATATAATGGAGGTATCTAAAAAGGAATAAGCAATAACAATAACAACAAAAACTCTACACAGGTCCTACTTGACCCAAGCCTTGGCAGTGAGAAAAACAGGTAATCAGACAGGGAGCAAGCTAAACCAAGTCAGACAGTGGGGACATTGTATTCCACATCCCAACGAGGACCTAGCCCTAGCTGAACGATACTGGTTTAAATTTAGGACTCAAATTTAAAGCCACTGATGTGGGAACCTTACTAATGATTTAAATAGGGTGAGCCTTTTGGGTTCACCAACACAATAGCTGGCCAGGTAGCATTTGCTTTGGGGGGGGGGAACCTTTAAATCACATTCAGTGAGATGGCTGGGCCATTAGACATTTGCCATAAAGCCTAACGGTCTGACTTTGATTTTTGGAATCCACATGGTAGAAGAATCAACACCCACAACTTGTCAAACCTCCACATGCGCCACAGCACATGCGAGCACACATACATACATACTAAATAAATGTGATTGCAATTCTTAACCTAATAATTACACACAGAGCAAGAATATTATGTGATATGCAGGGACACAGAGGCCAGAACAGACAAAGACCTGGGGTACACCCTTGGGATCTGACCCCAAGGTGAGCCCTAATCCTTACGGATGTCTCTGTAAGCCCCCTAACACTGGAAGAAGGGCTGCATGCCAGCTTTGGATTTAGCATCATGAACACAGCCAAGCACAGGCACCCCTAGTGTCTCCCCTCAGGGATCCCACAGTCAGTGACCAGGCCCAAGTCAAACAGGTACCTAATGTTCCCTTTTACACCAGCAGATGTGGGGCTCTGGGAGCTCAGCTCCCCCCACCCCTCATCTTCCTCTACACATCATTAGGAAGACCCTCCTTGTCCTGCCCCCAAAAAGGCATGGATTTCAGTGCTAGTGCTTCTGAGCCCTGACCTCTCAGAGCAAAAAAGGGCCCACAGTCAATAACTGGCCTGGCTTCCAACGCAAGCCACAGCCCCAGCCACAAGTAATGGAGGCAGTTAAGGATGGGGGTGCTGAAGTCATGGCCTTTTAAGTCCATTGTGCCCCACTTTCTGCATCATTGCAGGGGAGATACTGACAGAGGCTCTGGACCCAGAAAGCTTCCCCCTCTTAGCTCTTCAGGCCAGACTGCAGAGACCCTTCCCAGGCCTGACCCACGCCCCAGGCTCCCTTCTTGTGCCCTGGAAAGCATTCCAGAGCAGGTAGGGGCATACACTGATCAATTCCAACTTGCTATGTCCTTGATGCCTCACATACAAGGGATATAAACACCAAAGAGGACCTCAGTGCCCACAGCTCAGAAGGGCCAGCAGTTACAGCTGGACAGTACAAACAGTTCACCTGTGTTTCTAGGACAGAGGAATGACCAGGACAAGAACACACAGGACTCCAGACTTCCAAGCACACCAACACACTTTACTGTGGCTCAGACTGCCTCAGATTTTTACTCATTCCAGCCCAAGAACTTTCACATTGTAAGGACTTGAGCAGCTTGGATAGAGGCGTTTGCTCTGCTCCAGACCTCCTGGAGTGGAGTCCTGCCACAGAAGGGTTCTCTGAAAAGTCTACTACACAGCTGTGTGCTCAGCACGTGCCAAGTGGGATTCGCCTACTGCCCACAGGGGAGGCTGAGCCCAGTGGTCAGGCGTGGTCACCGGCTCTCTTCTGCACCACTGCGGGCCTGGACAGAACCTGCTCCTGAAGCCGCTGGACCAGCTCCTCTACGTAGACCTTGAACAGGGGTACAGGGTCCTGAAGGGGAGAGGTCATGGTAAGGCTCAATGTAGCTCAGATGGAGCTCTAAAGAGGGTAGTAGCCAGCTGCTTCTGGCTAAACATGGTGAGGAATTGGGGTACACAAGGACTGGGGGTAGGCATAATCACATAATACTGCTTGCCATCCTGGAGGGCAGTCTGACCACCAGAACACAACTGCTTTCTCTTGGACACCAAAACTCACACGCCTACCCCTGTCTTCCCTGTAACTGGTGACCACCATAGACTCTTGACTTTTCTGGGAAACAGACACAAATGGAACATCCTAGGGGATGCTGAGTAATTAAGAAAACACCTAGTGCCAAAGATCCCCAAACATACATGGAAAGGGGGAAGGACTTCAGGAGACGGAGCTTGCCATGCTTCTTCAAAGTGGCAGGGACCAAATGTATGGCAGCATTTTGGTGTGGTAGTCCCTGAATGCTAGTCTTCCACTCCCCACCCCCACCCCACTCAACCTCAGTGGCCTGAGATCAGCTGGTGCACATGTGCTCACCTTTTCCTCCAGAAGCCTCTGTTTCTCCAGGGCCTCCTCCAGGGTCAGGCCAACCCACTCTGCCTCTGCCTCAGGGATGACAAAGCTCTGAACAAGCAGGAGAGGACTGCATGAGGTGCGGGGACCAGGTCAAGAGCCTCGGGCAGCAAGCAGGATGGGGAAACTCTCACCCTGTACTTGTCATAGATGGCTGCTCTCCGCTCAGGGTTATCAGGGTGGAGCTGGGGGTCCTGGCGAGCAAGCCTCAGCAGCATCCCTCGCTTCAGGTCCATGCCAAACTTGGAGCACAGGTCCTTCTTAGGGGTCTGGCAGAAGGTTCACATAGGGCCAGGAGCTACAGCAGACTCCCACCCCACCCACCCCATCAGCTGACCCCATGGGTTATTCAGCTGCTGGCAGCCTTAAGCTACACCACAGCAGAACAGGCATTGGGATCAGTGCCAGCATCCAAGCCTACATGGGTCAGGCCCAAGGCAATCCCAAGAAAAGGGTAAGAGGTGGCTACGATCATTGGTCAAATCATCAGCTCACAGGGAGTGACCACGGTGAGGCAGAAAGCTTCAGGGGGCTGCACCAATGGGGACTCAATCCCACTGTGTATTGCTAAGGCTTGTAACGTCTACCCTGGTTGCTCCACACTCCCTTTCCACACCCATGAAGTACAAGCTGCACTTCCCTTGAATCTGACAAGGCCTTGTAGCGCACTAACCCCTGCTTGCCTTGAGAATATAGAAGTCGAATCCGTAGGCTTCATCAATGAGATCCAGGGTCCTCATGGTCACAGTCACGGTGAACTTCTTGTCCAGAATTTCACTGTAAAGCTCCCGCGTGAACAGCTGAGGTTTCCATACCTTCTTTACCCTCTTGGAGAGCTAAGTGTGCAAGAGAAACTTGCTGTTTCCCTACAGACCAAGTGGGCCCCAAAGCACCCTTCTGAAAGCTGGGTGAAGTGAGCCATGCCCTCTCCCTTCCTCAGAGGCTCCTCAGGACCATTGATGGAGGTCAGGGTTCCTGGGCTGGCTCTGGATACCCAACCCACCTAGTTCTCTCAAGCTAGCCTTAATGCTACTGGTATGTGTTCCAGAATCTCACACAGCTGAAACCCAGTGAATGGCACCCTGGAAGGTCTAAAACATATACCTTCCTCCCACAGGGCTTGGCAGAGCATCACCAGAAGAGATAGACTCCAAGCTCTGCCCTTGGAAGCATCTCGGCCTTTGTAATTCTTATGTAGAAAGAGCAAAGGCATCCTGTCACAAGAATTCGGGAAATGAGCATAGAAACTAGCAGGTTTCACTTCTCCCTCCTCTTCAGCATAAGCCTCGAATCCATCCTTCTTTTCTCCATCCCTGCCCCACTCCATCCTTACTTTTGATGGCTACCTAATCCAGGACCGCCCCCCACCCCGCTTCTGGACAGCACTAGACTTTGCTATTGGAGTTTTCCAAATCCTCGCCGCTTCACGTGTTAGCATGCTCCGTAAACAAAACGTTTGTGTCAGTCAGGCTGACGGTCCGTAGCACCCAGAGCAGAGCCTGCTCAGCAAAGCGTGCAGAACCGCCGAGATGGTCCACACCCACCTTGTCGTTGTTGACGTATCTGTAGCCCAAAATCAAGCCCTCTCCACCCCACAGTCCCTGCTGGGACTCTGGAGGGTAATGAATTGGAATGGGTACGTCCTCAACGCGCTCGCGCTGCCCGTTCTTGGGGTTGATCTTGAACTTGGCCCCGTGAGGTTTGTAGTGTACTGGGGTCGGCGTCTGTTCTTCTTCCAGCGAACGCAAGAAGTGGGCGGGCAAGCGCGCACAGATACCTTGCCGCAGCCGCAGCTTCTGCCACAGGTACACAGGATACCTGTGCAGCGGCATCGCGCTACCCTCTACTTCTGAGAGCGTGTCCGCGCCTGCCGGAACCGGAAGAGCGTCACCAACCGTGAGCCTTTGCTCACTGCCGATTGGCAGCAACCACCATCCATCTAAACTAATCCCTTACCCTCCCTCCGCCTCCTTTAGGGACCATGAAAAATTATCTACTGCGAATGCAATAGTTCAAGGCACCATCTGCCAAGTGCAGCCCAGGAGTTGCCTGGCAACTTTGGCAGTCCTGTTGGGAAATGATACCCTGAGCTCAGCCTCCCTTTCCCTCCAGGGACGCAAGGAAAAAAAAAAAAAAGACACTCATTTGTTTTGAAAAATCATTGTAGAATATTAAATTCACCAATTACATAAAAATATGCCTTCATATCTTTGAACAGTAACATTTTACCACCCCCCCAACAGTATATACATGTTTCCCCTTTCAGGGGCTAAAGTGTGCTTTGGTGGCCAAATAAAGGTTGTTAGTAGCTTGGGAAGGAGCCCAGAAGCCTACACCTGTAATCCCAGTACTCAGAGCAGATGGGCCTCACTGTGGGAATCATAGGGACAGGGCATACTGCACTGCCAGCTCAGTGATCCCAGAAGACCAGAAAGATTGGGCCAGAACTCCAGAACCCACTCCTCAAACCTCAGTAGGTCCATCAGGGGTCAGGTGCCTAGGGCCAGCACAAGAAAATGCTCACCAGACTGGGCCTAGAACCCTTAGGTGAGGAGGGAACACCAGCAGAGCATTGTGTGCCTTCTGGAGCTGTAACTCATACAGTTGATCAGCCTGCTACCCCAGGCTCTTCCCAGGACTTCCTGTTCCAACAGACAATGAGGGAGGGACAGCACACAGCACCCTAGGTCTTCACCAGCTCTCTGATGACCTTGGACTCTACCATAGCAACTGCAGCAGCAGGGTATCCCCATGACAAGGCAGAATGGCATTCAAGGGTACACAATGTCAGGAACAGTGGCCTCTGTGCACTCAGCCTTCCTTACTTGTGGGTCTCACATCACAGCTTCCCAAAGGAAGGGGACAACAGGAATCCTTATCTGTATCTCCAGCCATAACAGAGTGATCTGCCCACAGGTGGTACCTATGGTCTCCTGGTGGAAACAGCTGTGACCTACAGAGAAACTGGCAGCAGCCATAAAGATTTTTGGGGTGGAGGGGATCTTCTCCTCTGGAGAAAGAAGCCAAGGGTCTCAGGACAATTTTATTCAGATGGAAACCCAGTTGGGGCTAGATAGGCCCCTCTCTCATTCCCGTCCTAGATGAAGAGAGGTCATTAGTGTCTCTGGTGTCCATGAACAAGCCTTATCACGTCACTGTGTACAAGTCATCCCGATCATTCCTGCAGATCTGGTAGTGACAGGGAAACTTCTGCAAACAGGCCCAGGACCCAGCTTTTTCCTCTCGTGGTGGCAGAAGAAACGCTGCACTACCAGCCAGTAGGATGTGCCAAATGCTATGGGTGTAGTAGTAATTGTCGCTGGTCATCATTGAAGTGTACATGGCGATGCCTATAGAAGCCATGGAGATGCCAGGCAGGAGGTAGAAGACCCAGCGCTGCCACGAAGTAGGGTAGCACTGACGCCGGTGCCCACAGCGGTATATCTAGAGCAGACAGCCACATGAGAGTCAGTCGGTACAAGCCAAGTGCAGGTACAATTCCCAGTGGCCCAGAGCCAGGAGTTAAGGGGTTTTTCTAGATCTAGGCAGGAGAGCTGGACTCATATGGACTCATGCCTAGTGGTTATCAACCTAAGACCTAAGGCACACAGCCAGACTGGGGCCCTATGGGTAGCTGCCTCTGGCTCTGAACAGATGTGGAATTTTGGAGCCTTCTCAGCGTAACTGGAATTAAGGGCCTGGCTCTCTTCTCCCTGAGTCTGAACAGGAGATGATATGGCCTGCTCCTTACCCACATGGAGGCCATGATCACAAAAGCAAAGACGCAAGGTCCCATCAAGTTCCAGATGCCCCTGCGATCCATCTGCAAGGACATGGCGATGACGAGTGTGCCGAGGACAAGTAGTACCTAAGAGAGACACAGTGGTTTGTGGGGTCTCAGGAGCCTTTGGCTAGAACCACCTGTGATGGCACAAGACACAACAGGTACTAGTGGCCAGGCATGCTGATTACCCACATTAGTCTCCCATCATTCTGACCCCTCTCCTCTGACAGCTCCTCTTAAGTGTCATTGGCAGATTCGTCCCATTCCTGCTTAGCCCCTGGGAGGGAAGTGCCCTTCCTCTAGTTCCTTTACTGTGTCCAAAGGACCTTTTGAGGACTAGGTGGTGATGCTCACTCCTACTGGGCATACTTGCATGATCCTGCATACCAAGCCTTCCTGGATCTCTAATCAGGATGGCTTTAGATGCAACCTGGGAGGGGACCCCATGCCTAAATTTCCATCTGCCCACAGCCTGAAAGTTCATGCCGTTGACACTCAGCCCACTGGACCCTTATACTTGAGAGCCTTCTCTGTCCACTCTTTGAGATGATAAGAGTGCCCCTGATGGGCAGTACCCAAGCCTGTAGAGAGAGGATACCGTTCACAAGCACTAAAGTCACCTCTACTGCCCAGCTGCTGCATAAAGTCCCCGAGGGCCCTTAGACAAGGAACCCAGGAGTATGGCTGAGGCTTCTCAGGGAGACCTGGCCTGGCTTCTCTTTATGATTAGGGTCCTGGACCCTCATCTTCTTTCCTGGAGTCCTCTGATAACTACACATTTCTTTCATAGCTTCCTCCAAGAGTGGCGAGTTCTCATGTGAGATTTGACACCCAGCCCTTTCTATTTTATCCCTCTTTGCCACTTCACGTACTATATGGGAGGGACTCTGTTTCCCTGGAGGCTAGGCTTGGCATCAGAGGCCACTCACCTGTTTCAGGATTGTCTTCAGACGGGCCATGCAAAGAATGGTCACCCAGGTGGACGCCCCAGAGCCCAGGAAGTCGCAGTATTGTAGCGTGTCATAGCTGAGGATACACAACACTGCCTCCCCAGGCTGGTCACAGGCGTGGTAGAACTGTGAGGTGAAGCAATGAGCAAGCAGAGCTAACCTCCCCACCCAGAGTTCCTGACAGGGTTAGGGCCAAACCTACCGTGGAGAAGAACATGGTGTAGAAGTAGACAGAGGCCTCAACCAGGAAGGAACGGTGCAGGGATATAGCAATGGGGGCCAGGAACATGAGGTTGCTGAGCGTGAGTAGAAGCGCTGCTGCCCTCTGCTGGGCTACGGTCTGGGCTGTGCTGTTGTCAGTGCAGCTCCACCCACGCCAACCTGAGGGGCATACAACACCCAGGTGTGAGCTCCTCAACTTTAGGGACCCTTCCTCACCCAGAGGGAGGCTATATAGATAAGCCTAATGGAATCCACGGGTGTAGGAGGAAATCGGCACTGATAGAACCTGGTACATGCAAGGGTGGGCAGGTGTGGACATGCAGGGACAAAGTGGAAGATGCAGGTAGATGGGGGGGGGTGGCTAGAAAAGTATGTTCAGCCACAGCAGGCATGATTAGGTATGGAGGAGGAGAGATAAGCATAGTTGGTACAGGGAAACAGGTTTGGACAGGTGCGTGGAAACCTAGGCAGGCGTGGCCAAGTATGTCCTGCTATGAGCAGGCATGAGCATGGAGAAAGTTGTGTGAACAGGTATGTGTGGGTAGGGGCAGGTATAATGGGAGTTGGTAGGTGCAGATATAGAGATATGTGGACATGTGGGATCCAGTGTGGAGCGTATGGACATACGGAAACAAGTGTGAATATGTAGAAACTGTTGTGAAAAAGTGCGAATCAATATGTAGTGATAAGAAAGCTTGAGGAGTAGAACACAGCACACACAGGAATGGATGAGGGAAACAGTTGTAGGCACTGGGTGGCTATGGGCAGTCAAGAGCAGGCAAGCAATGCCACGGTCAGGAGGCAATACCTTCCCTGCAAATCAAGTGTCCCTTATGGCTGGCCTGGGGGTCAGGAGGAACCATGGATGCATGAGGAGGAGAGGGAGGGACTATTATCCCTGCTTTGCTCTGCAAGCTCGTTTCTCACCTGCCTTGCAGCTGCAGCCTGCGTACAGATAGCCGTATCTACGGAGCAGGAGACACTGGCCATAGGGCCCACAGTCATTCAAACAGGGCACCAGATACAAGATGGTTTCCACGCGAACCACCGCCTGTTCACAATCCCTACAAAGAAGTAGCCTGAGAAGGCTGGTTGTAGCGCTCTTGCTGGCAGCTCTACCACTAGGACTCCCAAGCCTAGAGCCAAGCCCTCCAGGCTCCGAGAGCTGAGATCCCCATTGCCCTGCTTGCGCTGATGTGGGATGGGGGCAGGTGGAAAAGGAGAACCCCTTCTAACTCATAGATGCTTCCCACTCTTCACTGCTACCAGCCCATGTCATGTAGCCCAGGCCCAGATTCACATACTCAGGACTCTCAGGGCACACAAGCTGCAAGGAGAGGTACCAGTTGTCTGTCTCCGGATAGGGGATGATGAGGTTGGCCATGTGAGATGAGGCACTCAGAAACATGGGATAGCCCTGAAAGAAGGCTGCATGGGGTGGGAGGGCCTGTCAGAGGTGGCTAGAGGGGCCAGTCAGTCTCTCCACCAAAACTGCCTGCCCAACATACCTGTGGTGCAGTTGAGTGACATGTTGAAGCTGAGGAAAGGTGAGGCAGCATTCACACAAGCTGCTACCAAGGTGCCATTTGTGACCTCTGTCTGGAAGGGGAAGTAGTGAAGGTTAGCTATTGTCACCCCTCAAAAGGCATCTAAGGAGCAGCTTGCCTCCCCACCCTGTTTTTAGCTTGGTCACGCTGTGTATTTTTTTGAGGGGAGGGGAACCTCCTGCTAGCTCAAAGTTCATCATGGTCCAAATTGTCTTCAGCTGTCTCCTGTTCTGGCCATTTCCCTGCTCATTTGCACAGATATAATGATAACTTCTGACAGGGACAGAGCTTCAGTTAGTGGAAGTCTTTTATCCTCAGAGGAATCCCCTTCTGGCCTATGCTATTGGTATCATGCTATGGCATGAAAGGCCCCTTCACCCCAGTCTCAAAGCTGAAGTTAACCTGTTCCCTGAGCCAAGCCCAGGTCACAAGCAGCTGTAGATAGCTTCAGTGAGCTTCCAGAGGATACCTTGTTAGCCTTCAGGACGATGATGAAGGAGCCTCCACTGTCCATGCCTGTATCAAGACGGAGCTGCATTACAGAAGGCATGTTTGAATGCACCAGTACGAAGGCCCCATTCAGGGGCTGGAAGTGTACAGACACCACATCTGTGTCTTCCCTCAGGACTGGATAGTTCAGAAGACAAAAGGGGCCACCGTCTACTCTGCTACTCATGCCCAGGTCCCAGTGGGCAGCGCTTTGGGACAGCTGGATTGCAGTGGTATCATAAGTCTGGTTTGGGTTGTTTTGTATAAGATGATGGAAGGTCACACTCCATGGCCTACACGCTGTCAAAAAGACAAGGGGCTCAGCCAGAAGAAAGCCCAGAGTTTTAGGGGAGGTACACAGAGCCAGTCCACCACTCTCTCCTTCCCTCCCATGGAACCCACCTGTGAAGGCAGCTTTTGCAGTGAAGCCCACTGTCACGTGAGGTTCAGCCAGGCTCTCAATTGTCACTTGTAACCACCGGCCCCAGGGCGGTGAGGACAGTAGCAAATAGCACAATGGAGTGAGGCCAGTGCAAGTCAGCACCCTCTGGAAGTTTCTAGGCAGGGTGGTGGCACCTGCTGTGAGACGTACTGGGCAGCCAGGGCTCACACTGGATGCACAGCCCTGCAGTTCCAACCGAAGCTCCTGGGTGTATTCAGGGACAAAGATCCTGTGGCAAGGTGGTGACTCAGACTCGCTAGCTCACACTGTGTACTTACTTCTTCTAACGTGCTTAGGGGAGGTATCTGACCTCTCTTCCCAGAGTATCTTTAAGTTTTCTCACCTGCAAGATGAGACGGTGGTACCACCCACCCTAAACCCAAAGGTTAGGGCTACAGGACAGACTTGCCCTCCCCTGATCTCCACTCACTTGAGGTAGCTGGGGTTGGAGAGCAGCGTCTGTGGCAGGGGAACATCAGGCTCCAGGATGGAGACTTCAACCACCCTCATTACCAGCATATCAGGCTGGAAGATGTAGGCACAGGTTGGAACAAAGCCCTGGGAGACAATAAGGCAGGAGGTGACAGTGGTTAGAGAATGTAGGATGTAGGCCAAAGGAGAAGATGGGGAACGGAGTTGAATCTAGAGTCGGATAGCTGAAAGTAAGATCTGCCCAGACATGGACAAGAGGGTGCGTCCTCCGTGCATCAAGGGTTTTGGCCTCCATCTCAGGAGGTCAGCCCCCTCACCTTCACCTGGATCTTCTGGGATGAGGGAGGGAGGTGAGCAACCAGGAACCAGTCCCCGGGGGCCGGGTGGGAGATGTTGACTGAGGTGTTGCCCAGCAGCATGGTGCTCAGCGATGTCCTGATATGGAAGGAGGCGTGGCTCAGGGTGTTGTCAGGGAAGCTGGTGCCCAGCGGGTTGATGACAGGAGGGGCGCCATAGCGGAAATGCCTGCAAGAGATCATGTCAAGCAGGGGTCAGAGTCAGGGTTTCCACCAGGCACGGGTGTTAGGGGCAGGATACTGGATACCTACACTGTGATCTCTACGTCGGTGCATGAGGGACCTCCCTGGGACACATGCAGGAGCCAGCGAAGCAGCACAGTGTCTGGGGGCACGCGGAAATGGAAGAGTCGGGTGCTGCCATACCAGCTGTAGAAGGACAGCTTCTGTGGGGCCTGTGAGAAGTGCTCAGATACCAGTCCAGCCTCTATAGGAAAAAGGAAACGGTCGGGTAGGTGGGGCAGATGGGAAGTAGGAGGCCCATGGAATACTTTTCCATCAAATCTTAGACCCACCCTGAACTTTGTCATTCAGACTTTGACCGTAGCCAAAGTAGAAAATACCTTCTGGCACCTTCAAGTTGCCTGCAGTGATCAGAAGTTTCTCTTGAAAGTGAGCAGTTAACCCTCGGCCTCCTCTCTTTAGATGGCCTGGGATTCTGCCTTCTCACACTGTAGCAACTTGTAAACAATGAAGCCCTATCCTCCACCACCTTCAGAGGACCCTCCCAGGGGGGTCATTTGCATCCTTGCACTATATCCTGGTACATCCAGGCCAAGATATGGAGACTGAAAGCCAGCAGGAGACAGTCTGGAGGAGACCCCACCCCTGCTAACATCAACCTTGACTACAGACCCACAGCACAGGCTCCTCCCACCTCCACTCCTCTGAGCCTCCCGGAAACACATGGGCAGATAGGGAGGCTTAGGTCCAGAAGGTGGCCATCTCTTCAACTTGTTATGACTTAGGACACAGCCAGATCCCTACCCAATAAAAGACCACAGTGAAAAGTCCAGAAGTCTGGACAGCGGTAAGAACCAAGGGACAGGTGTCCTCTGTTCCAAACCGAGTGAGACTTCCAATTGCCCTCGGGGCACACAGCCATGCAAGGTGGTACAAAGACAAAAGACCAGGCAGATAAACTCCCTAAAGCCCCCAGACTAGGGCATCATGTGGCCTCAGGCCGTGCATCATCTTACAGACTCCTACCCCATACACAGTGCCACCTCAGGCCTTGTGCCTGTATGATCTTGGGTGTCCCTTACCTCTCTAGATCCCTGTATCCCTAGGAGTAGGCTAAAGCAGACTGCTTGTCCCTGTGAGGTTAATGAGTAGTGAAGTGCTTTAGGAGAAACACAGTGCTAGTTGGCACCTTTCCCACTCAGGAACCCTCCCTTTGCCCCACTGTGAAAGTGGTTCCCCCAGGAGAGAGAGGGAGTCAGGTGAGCAGCTGGCTTTCTTGCCAGACACGTGACTCCGCCAAACAGAGGCACCTGGAGAAAAGGTAGCAGCCTGCTGGAGGAAAGCTAAGGGAGCTGCTGAGGAGCCCGGCATGGGGGCAGGGCCCAGTGAAGCTCCCTCAGCGAATTGCAAGCTCTCTGGTAACTGCAGGTCCTATTCACCAGGTTGAGGACTGAATGCCAGGAGCTGCTACATGGTCATATGATAATGGAGCAGAAAAAATGCTGTGAGGCAGATTATTGCTCTCCCAGCTGAGGCAGAACAGGTTCCCCACCCCCTAGAACTGTGGGGTCTTGGATAGGCAAAGTGGGAGAGATCACCCTACAGTGTGCAGCACCCTTAACCTGCTAAGGTAAAAGTCCTTGGGCCCCACAAAGCCTTTGTGAAGAGGGGACATTTGGAATAGAGCTGACATCTGTGATGTTTGAATACTTAGATGAGACCTACTCAGCCTTGCCTTAATACCAAGTAGCAAACTCTCATGTCTAAATAACTCCTCCAGGTTTCCTTAATGAAACACACACTTACTTTGCTGAATATATAGGATCTGGACAATTGGCATGGTAGGGTGAGCCCCCAAGCAACATTAGAAAGGATGGGGAGGGCCAGCTGAGCAAGCCCCTGCCTAACCCCAGACACCTCCCCCATTGGCATAAGGTTGAGTAGGTAATGGGAAAAGAAAAGTCCTGGACTTTCCCTGGGAACTTAAGGAAGGTACTCTGCCCCACACCTTCCAAACCCCAGCAACTGTCAGAGATACTGCCCACCTACTTGTCGAAGCAGCCATGGCCACAGAGTCACCTGTCTCTCCATGGGAGGAGGGACATCCATGCTCACTTAGGCTTGATCCCAGGGCTAGAGAAAGAGGAGCAAATAGGACGTGGTATGGAGCGATTTATCAGAAGGTCTTTAGGGAACGCTGCCTTTCATTTCAAGCTGTGCCAAGCTCAGAAACCAGAAGGAACAGCCCTCAAAGAAACAAGAGCTCCAAGGAGTAATATTTCAGAGAAAGGGGGGGAGGGAGTGTGGAGGGGTGGAAACGGGATGTAGAGTCAGCAGCAGGAACGGTCCAAGGAACACCAGGTAGCACAAAAGTCTCCCGGGGAGTTCCCCGCGACACCGGACAAGGGAAGGTACTCATCTTTCCTATTTCTAAATGTCTAGTGGTAGGCAGGAGTATCTACCCCTGTCCTGTCTCTAGCAGAACCCAGAGGGTCAAAGATCTAACTGCCTCCTTAAACCGTAGTCCAACGCGTTCCCACTTAGGCTGCAGAAATACAGAAAAACAGTTGGAAAGCTCTCCTATAAGGGAGTACCCTTTCGTTACATCCATTCTGGTCAGCCAGCTTCTTTGGGACCAGCTGGCAGCACAGTCGGTGAGAAGCAAAATCAGCAATCAAGAGTGACCTTCCTGGGATTGGAATCTGAACCTAATGCTGACTTGACCCCCTAGTCCAGGGTCTGCCCAACTTACTCTAGCTCTACCCTTCTACCGGATGATGGCCCTTGTGTCACCACGGTTCAGCTATTCTTCGGGGATAGGTTCCTCTACCTCCAAGCTCTTAGGTGCCACAGTCGCGCCTCTAAAGCACACGAGAGACCGTAGGGTACGCTCCAAGTGAGCGAACTCGGCGGGCCCGGAACGAAAAAGCGGGCATGGGGGTTTTTCTGGCCCGGATGCCCCGCAGGGGGCGCAACCCAGGATGAGAACTCGTTTCAACGCTGCGTCAGGTGAGCGCACAGGTGCCCCCCGTGAATCACAATCCGCCCCGCCCCCCGCCTCCGGCCCGCGCTGCGGATGGCGCTGTAGGCCCGCGGGCTCACCGCTCTCCTTGCTGTTGCGGGCGGCGGCAGGCGGAGGCTGAGCCAGGAGCAGCAGCAGCAGCAGCAGTGACCCGGCCGCTGCCTCCCGCGCTGTGCCCCCGGCCCCAACCCGGCCCATGGCTCGGCGCTCCGCCCGTGCTACCCCTCCCGGGTCCCGCGCCGCTCGCCTCCGCCTGGGCAGCCCCCGCCGCCACTGCGGCCGCCGCCGCTGCCTCTGCCCGGAGCTCCCATGGCTCGGATAGACCTGCCGCCAGCGCCCCGGGCACTTCCGCCTCCGAGGCCCCGCCCCACGGGGAGCCGGCCTTCGGTCTAGGTCCCTGAGGATGCTGGACCGCGTCACCTTGGCCAGAGTGGAGGCGAACGGCAGAAGGCCGGGAAGGTCGCATTTGAAGGGGACACGGATCACTCAGCTTAAGGGCGGCAAAGGATGAAGGGTCCTGTCGAACGCTTTGGGGTACCAGACGACAGACGTCACGTGGGAGACACGGGGCGAAGTGGGATGTCGGGCAAAGGGGCCACGCAGAACACTAGACTGGATGCGGAGCAGAGCGATCACTCGGGACGTGGGTGAATTCAGGGCAGAGGGGCCAAACGGAAGACGAAAGGACACTGGACTGGGGGTCACGAGGCTTTGGAATTTGGGGGAAGTGGTCATAGGAGAGGCACCATGGAACACCGATAAAATAGTCATGTGGAAGGCATGAGACCATATACGTGGGACATGTTTGGGGACAGGAGGCAGAAGAAAAACTCCAAGAAATGGGGACAGAACAGAGGGGCCACGCAAAATAAAGCGTAGAATAGATGCGAAATGGAATCTTATAGGATGGCCGAGCCGGAGGGCCGCAGTACAGAGCACAGCAATATGTATGCCAGAATTAGCATCCCAGGAAGGTTGCCCTCTGACCTTGCCTTAAAGAACCTAACCTCCAGCTGCCCTCAAGACCTCTCACACCATAACTGCAAACTGCCGCAGAAGTATAAGAGACTGAATGGAAACGGGAAGGTGCTCTTTGCACCTCTGAGGATTGAGTAGCTGAGTTTATGTCAGTGTTAGATGGGTACCAAAGGGATATATTCCAAACATATCAAAGATATAGTTGCAAACTGAAAGCCCTAAAAGAGAACTTGAGGCTTTTTTTCAGAAGGAGTTTGATGCAACAACAAAAGTAAAACAATGCATTAAAAATATATGTACAAAAATAAGCCCAGCATCAGTGGTCCATGCCTTTAATTCCAGCACTGAGGCAAAGGCAGGCAGATCTCTATGAGTTCGAGGCCAGCCTAGTTTACAAAGAAAGTACAGGACAGCCCGGACTATTACACAGAGAAACCCTGTCTAGAAAAGAAAAAAAAAAAAGAAAAACAATTTATAAATAACACCAGGAAGTGCAATCCTGTAAAGCTTGAGTAGGGTGGATCTCAGCTGAAGTCCCAGGGCTGGCAAGGCAGTAACAAGAAATTACGATGAGCGAGGCCAGCCTGGCCACAGATGCTAGTAAAGTGCTCCCTACTTTACTATTATCCTGCCTTCTCAGGAAAGTGATAAAGGACAGCCTGGAGTACTCAGAGAAATCCTGTTTTGAAAAGCTGAAAAAAATAAAGGTCAAAGTGCTACAAGATTCCTAAAACATTATGCAAATTAGAACAACCAGACCACCTCCTGTGGTAGAGAATGTTAAATAGTGAGGCCATATTTATCCTTTTGCCAAACAAAGATCAAAAAACTTGATCTTTCAGGGAGATGGGGCCAGATTAGGAATGTCCCCAAGGAGCTTCTGAACTCTCCAAAAATAGCCCCGGCCTGCAGGCAAACTGTATTTCCTCTGTTTATCCTGTTCACTGACATACTGAACTGCATCCACCCACTGTTCTAATGGTAGATGTGCCTATAAATTGGTCACTAGAGGACGGGTATAGAATCGTAAAGTATCCACACCGAAAGTGACTGTGGTGTACTGTGGTCACATGAGAAATGGCTGGTGTGGCAGAGAAAGCACACCTTTATCTCAGCCCTAGGAAAGAAGAAAGGCACCAGCAAGCGGATTTCTAAGTTCAAGGCCAGCCTCATTTACAGAGGGAGTTCCAGGACATCCAGGAATCCACAGAGAAACCCTTTCTCAATGCCTCTCCTCCCCCTCAAGAAAAGGGAAGTACAGTGCTTTGGTTGGGAATGACGTACATTGTTAGGAAAGGGGAGGGTGTTTTAATTGGGTGGGAGAAGTACACATCTTGTGATGGAGAGAGTGATAGCCCCAAGTTGCCGCTCTTCTAGAGGACTAAAGTTCAACTCCCAGAATCCACGTTAAGTGGCTCCTAACCACCTGTAACTCCAGCTCCAGGGCATCAGATAAGCTCCTCTGGCCTCCTTGGCCACTCACATAGGAAAATAAAATTAATTTTCATGTCTATGTATCAAAGATATGGAATATTTGCAAAAGAAGTTGGCATCTGGCCACCCTGCTGGGTCCTGGGGGAGGGGAGACAGGTGGCTGGGAATTGGAAGACTGGACCACACCTGCTTTTATCTCTTGAATGTTTTACAAAGTAGGGGGAAGGGAGAGCTAAGCCTGCTAGCCACAAGGTATGAAGACCACAGAAGGGCAGGTGAAGGGTGTTGGTCACCGAGGAAGGAAGCTCAGTAGCAAAGTCAAATGAGACCCTTTGTTGCGGTGGAATCTAGGCTGAGTCCTCCAATCCCCAGCTGCAGGGGGCCCTCCTGCCGGTCTCAATTTAAAGAGACAGAGGTCTTTTGGGACTTTGTGAGTTGTGTTTTCAGTGTACTGCTCCGTGCCTGCTGAAGCTTCCCACAGTCATTATGGGCAGCAGACGTGATCAGTACTGAAGTATGCTTTATTGGCTGACCCAGCCTGGGCTCAGAGCCCCTCTCTCCTCTCTGCCCACTCCAAAAGCCCTCCCTGAGGGTGTCACTGTGGAGGAGGGTGGTTATGCTTTACAGATGGAAAACAGGCAGCAGAACTGCCTGCGGTGCCCAAGTTAGGGCTACAGAGCTTGTGGGTGAACACTCAGCCCTCGAGTAAAGTCTAAGGGCTTCTGCTGAGTAACAGCTGAGCAATGAACTCTACCAGGAAATTGCACTTGTAATTAGGGAACAGCAAATGCAAAAAACGTACTTTATTGTGTTGGCCTGGCAGTTAGCACACAGTGCACAGTTTCCTGCAGGACTGTAAACGGTCTTGTAACCAGAATAGGGCAAAAGCCCTGATTCCAGCAACTTACAAAGATGAGTAATAGGGCTGGAGAAATGGTTCATCAAAGACTTCACACTCTTGTAGAGGATTCAGTTTTTAGCCACAGCTCACATCTGTTACTCCAGTGTTGGGGGCTTTGACACTGCCTTCTGTGTTCCTTGGGCACTACATACATTTGGTACACACACATGCACGCAGACAGAGCATACATACACATGAAATAAAAATGTGGCCGGGCAGTGGTGGCGCACGCCTTTAATCCCAGCACTTGGGAGGCAGATGCAGGCAGATTTCTGAGTTCGAGGGCAGCCTGGTCTACAGAGTGAGTTCCAGGACAGCCAAGGGCTACACAGAGAAACCCTGTCTCGAAAACCCAAACAATAAATAATAAAAAATAAATAAATTTTAAAAATGTGTTTATTAAAAGAAGATGAAAGCTGGGCATGGTGTGTACCCCTCTAATCCTAGCACTCAAGAGGCAGAGGAGGGCAGTTCTCTGTGAGTTCAAAGTCAGCCTAATTTACAAAGCAAGTTCCAGGTCAGCTAGGGCTACACTGTAAGACCCTGTATCCAGAAGAAGAAGGGGATTGGGGGAGAAATGGTGAAAAGCAGAGACAATGTAATCAGAACAGGGGAAGGGGTCATTTTCAGGGTACTGATGTGAACTTCAGCAATAGTTACACATAATTAAGCTGTCTTAGTCCTAAGGCGGGTCCGCCTTTATCTCAGCGTCCGTCGGTCGTCAGTCGGGAAATGTCTTCTGATGAGAAACAGCTCAGTGTTTAAGAATAGAAACCACTCTTGCAAAGGTCACAATTTCAGTTCCCAGCACTTAGGCTCCAACCAACCCTTTCTTCTGCTATCCGCAGGACTTATGAGCCACATGTAATTAAAAATGAAAACGTTTTTAAAAGCTGTTAATTGCTGTCTGATCTGTTAATTACCGTCTACACCTAAAAACTGATCTGATTCCAACAGAACTATTTACTCAGAATGCAGCTTTTTCATGATAAATCGGTGTCCTTTTCTGGAGACAATACTCCCAGGTTCATCCTCAGCAGGGGGGCCTGAAAGGACACAGGAATTCCCCTCAATCTGCACAACCTGGAAGAGGGTCCAGAAGTGGGTGTGTCATTCCTGCCGGCAAAGCCTTATTCTTTCTGGAATCCAAGGAGACTCCAGGCTTCAGACAATGATTCTTTTGGCTTTTAGCCTTGGAGGGGAAAGAAATGGGGAGACCTTAGTGATGACCCTATCTGTATGACAAACCAGTATGCAACTCAAGGTCAATGAAACAAAGCAAAGATAGTATCAGATCTTCATCTTTTTTTTTTAAAGTTACATTGTGGGTCCAAGTAAAGAATCAATGCTTTTTAGCAAAAAACAAACAAACAAACAAACAAACAAACAAAAACCAGTTTCTAAGTGCCGCCTTCAAACTCAGCCCTTGAAAATATATGTTTTGCCGGGCAGTGGTGGCGCACACCTTTAATCCCAGCACTTGGGAGGCAGAGGCAGGCAGATTTCTGAGTTCGAGGCCAGCCTGGTCTACAGAGTGAGTTCCAGGACAGCCAGGACTATACAGAGAAACCCTGTGTCGAAAAAACAAAACAAAACAAAACAAAAAAAAAGAAAAAAAAGAAAAAAGAAAATGTACGTTCTAACACTCTAACACTGGGGAGTGGTAAAAATTCCAGGAGTTGAGGAGGGAAGCCCTTGGAGCTGCCTGCTGCTGCAAACACCCAAGAACTTTGAGAGCAGATTATGTAATAGAGACAGAGACGAGTCCAAAAGCTGCTTTTTCTTTTAAGACAATTTCACTTCATAGCCCAGGCTGTTTTCAAACTACTATGTAGGGGGGCTGGAGAGATACCTTAGTGGGTAAGAGCACTGACTGCTCTCCCAGAGGACCTGGTTTGATTCTCAGCATCCATATGTGGTTCATAACCTGTAATTCCAGTCCTAAGAGATCTGACTCTCTTCTGGCCTCATCTGGCAATTCACACACGGTATACAAACCTGTATTCAGGCAGAACAGCCATACATATAAAATAAGTAAGTAAGTAAGTAAGTAAACCACAATGGGAGCTGGGCTGGAGAGATGGCTCAGAGGTTAAGAGCACCGTCTGCTCTTCCAGAGGTTCTGAGTTCAATTCCTGGCAACCACATGGTGACTCATAACAATAATGAGATCTGGTGCCCTCTTCTAGCATGCAGGCATACATGCAAGCAGAACACAGAACACTACATACAAAATCTAAAAAACAATAGAAAACAAAAAACCACCAAGCTAGCCTGAAATTCTTGATCTTCTAACCTTCCTGCCTCAACTTCCTGCCTGCTAGGGTTACAATATTTGGACCCCTTCGGGTTGGCTGATGGGATCTAATCTAATTTATACCACATGAAAATCTCACTGAGATTAACCACTAAACTCAGCAGTGATGGCCAAAGAAGGGACCCCTTACTCTTATTGTAGTGGGAAACCCAAAAAATATCAAATATGAGCCTTTTCTGTAAAATACTATAAAACTGTATTTGTGTTTAGGAAAAATAATTCAACCCTTTATTTATTTATTTATTTATTTACTTATTTTTGGTTTTTTGAGACAACACTCCTCTGTGTAGCTTTGGCTGTCCTGGAACTCAATTTGTAGACCAAACTGGCCTTGAATTCACAGAGATCCATCTGTTTCTGCCTCCGAGTGCTAGGACTAAAGGCTGCGCTACCACATGGGGCTTCTGTCCTAGGACTTCTGATTATATTCTTCACAGCCCTCAGTTTCTATCCTTGTCTCCTCACTGTGTCCCAGTTTCATCCCTCAGCACACTGAGGTCATTAAATTACCAAATGGTTGTCTGCATGGAATCTACTATGACCATGCGCCTGGACTTTCATCTGCTGTCCTCCAACCTCTAAAAAGGATGTCCCTCACAGGACCCATAATTCCTGTACACACGGCCTGGAAAAGTCAGTTCAGTCACTGCCCTTTTACCTTCAAACAGAAGTCTAACTTTACCCTGAGAGAGAGTCACCTGGGAATAGGGAGTTAGGGGAGAGGTCAAAGGAGGAGATAGCACATTCATGTCATAGAACACGTGGGACTCAGTTATCCTCCATGATGCCTCCATCCCCTTGGCTCCAGAGACCCCACCCCTCCTGAAGAGTGAGTGCTCACTGCCTGCTTCAGTCACCTACTTTTGCTTTGCTCCTTCTATTCTTAGGTGTCCAGTTGTTTATTCACCTGTTTATTCACCTCTTGGAAAGAGCCTGAACCCCTGGATAGTTGACTGTCCAGGAAGAACCTTTAGACAACTGACCCCCAGCTCAAACCCCCAACCCCAGGCTCATACCCCCATTACACAGTTATAGGTATACACCACCACATCTGGCATATTCTGAATTTCTGTGACACTCTTAGGTCTATCTGTGGATCTTTTGGAGGAATAATTGCTACACAGGGAGGATCTAGGTGCTGAAAAACATGAATTTGTCCTACTTCCAGGCTGACTAGAAACCCTCAGACACCCCCCCTCCCTAGCACAGAAACCCTCAGACACACACACTCCCCCAGCACAGTGTCTTTTTTCTCAGACAATGTGTTCTTCAGTCTCAGGCTTTGGGTACAAATTTCAAAAGCTTAACAACAGAAGATTCCTATCTAGAACTAAGTTATAATGTTCCTCTCTTGCATGCACAAAGCCCTCAGTATCAAAAGAAAGGAAGGAAGGAAAGGAGGGAGAGAGGGAAAGGGAAGGAGGGAGGGAAGGAAAGAGGGAAAGAGGGAAGGGGAGGAGGGAGGGATGGAGGGAGGATAGAAGGGCCTCTATAGTTTAGCTAAAACCAAATAACAAGACGAAATGCTATAAAGCTTTGATTTTAAGGATGCCTTCAAGCTCCTGAACTTGCCCTACTGAGGAAAGGAAGTGAAGGCAGTTCTTTCTTGACTGTCCCACAAAGGGACCATGGGATGTTCAAGGCCACCAAGCTGTATTCTGTGTGACCTGGAAGGAAGGAGGGGAGACAGAGATATTCTATCTCCCCTCTCCCTCCCTAGAACGCCAACCTGTTAGTATGAGTTAGAATTAGACCAAGGCTACCTAGAGGTTTAGGTTTCATATGCGTTGTTCATAGTTCTGCGGGAATCTTTCTGTCCAAGGCACCCCAACACCACTGAGAGTGGAAGAGAGCAGATGTCATGGGTGGATGGAAGCCATGCCTGCTCCTGAAAGACCTTGACCCCAAGTCCAGTCTCTATTCTCCTTTTATGGATGGGGCTGGTGAGTAAGAGCTCTTTTGCAGAGGCATACATGGCACTCAACAGATTAAAAGCAGCAACCTATAGTTTCAGCCACTCCTCTGGTGCATTCTTCAAGCAACAAGGGAAGTGGCAAATGGGCATACTAGCATGCTTTGGGTAAATCACTAAATAAGTCAATAAATCAATATCTAATAACTGGTCTTTTTAACCTTTTTCTTCACTAGCATAAGATTTCTGAATCTTTCTGGGCATGGTAATTTATACCTGTAATTATAGTACTGTAATTATAAGAGGCTGAGGCAGGAGAATTGCTGAGAGTTTAAGATCAGCCTGGGCTATAAGTATGAGACTTTCTTTCCAAAACAGGAAAAAATTCTGAACCTTAGTTATACTAAAACGCATTTATTTTTTTAAATTCAACTACCCTCTACTATTTCACAAAGGAAAGATAATTTTATCAGAGGAAAATATGAAGTAATATTCTATAATGATAAAACAGGCTTTAAAATTATTTATTGTGTGCTGGAGAAATGGTTTAGTGGATAAGAGCATGTAGCAGGATATTTCCCCTGCTACATTTGCAATAAAGCTCGGTAATTTGGGAGGAGCCAATGTGGGAGGATCGAAGACTGGGAAGGAGAAGAAAGAGGAGGAGTCGAAAGACAGAGAGGAGAGAGGAGAGAAGATGGCAGTGGATGTCCGAGTGTCTCTAGCAGTCTCAGGAAGTTATTAATATCAAGGTTAGGTAATTGGGTTTACAATCCTAATTGTGTGGACATCCTGTTAATTGAGCATTTCCAAATATATAAACCAACTGGATAACCTTTAAGCTTTAAGAGTCTTCATTCTACCGGGTACCTGGGGCATGGTGGGTATTGTCTGGGGTTTAGTCTAGCTTTGTGGAGACAGTGTGGGGATTGGCAAAGCCATCCCCCACACCCACACCGGTGTCTCATGAGTGCCAGGACCAGTGTTTCTAGATAGCCTAGCCGGAGCCACAAAAAAACGCAGGCTGTCTGGGAACAAGCTGGACTGGGTGCTGTTTTTTAAATATTACCCGCAACAAGAGCACATACTGCTGTTGCAGAGGGTCAGGGTTCGAGTCCCAGAACTCACATTGGGCAGCTCACAACTGTCTGTGACTCCAGCTCCAAAGAGAGCAGACTCCTCTGGTCTTCCAGGGCACCTGCAATGACATACACACACACACACAGAGATACACGTATACACTCAACAATGACATACACACACACCCAGATACACATATACACTCAACAATGACATACACATGCACACACAGATACACATATACACTCAACAATGGCATATACATACATACACAGATACACAGATACACTCAACAATGACATGCACATGCACACACAGATATGCATATAAACTCAACAATGACATACACATACATACACAAATACACATATACACTCAACAATGGCATACACATACACACACAGATATGAATATATACTCAACAATGACATACACACACAGATATGCATATCCACACAAAAAAAATAGGTTTATGTAGTGAGAATTTTGGTTTCTTTGAAAAACATAGAATAAGACTGTTTTCATTTTAACCCTAGGTATGAGATATGGGGCTGCTTCATAGTGTCCACAGCAGCTGGCCATGATTTGCTTCATGTTGTAACATGATAGTTTCTGAGATTCTGTGACATTTGGAATTCTGGGTACTTTTCACAGGGTAAATAAATGCTAGTGCCTCAGCCTGGTCTACAGAGTGAGTTCCAGGACTGCCAGGGCTACACAGAGAAACCTTGTCTCGATAAATAAATAAATAAATAAATAAATAAATAAATAAATAAATAAATAATAAAATAAATAAATAAATAAATAAATAAAATGCTAGGGCCCCTGAGAGGTGAGGAGTGGGTAGGAGGTGGTGGTGGATTATTGGTTGGTTGGTTGGTTTGTTGGTTGGTTGCTCATGGTTGTAGTTTGTTAAGTAGTCATGTGCAAAGAAGAAGAAGAAATTAGGTATCTTGATAGTGAAACTCAGACTTGCCCCATGGAACTCAATGCCCATACTCAGCAGGAAGTAGTCTGCTGGTAGGTAATGTCACCCCCTTTCTCCTCTATCACTTTTTCTCTCCTGTCTAGTGTTAGGGGGTTGAGGGGCAGAAAAGAAAAAACCCACAAAGTCAGGCTACAAGTTTAAAAATCATTCATACTGTGTATATGCATATACATGGTGGGTGGGGTCAGCATGTCTTAGAGTGCACGTGGCAATCGGAGGACAACTCTGTGTTGTGACTTTTCTCCTTTCACTTTCCATTCAGAGGATCAAACTCAGGGTCAATCTCAGGTTGTCAGACTTGCAAGGAAAGTGCCTTTACTGATGAGCTACCTCACTGTTCAGTATCTTTTATTCCCGTTTGCATGTTAGATGTGCATGTGTGCAGGCGTATGTACATGCATGCCAGCATGGGGGACAGAGAAGAGGGTTGAGTGTTCTCTGTAACACTCTGGCTTTAAAAAAAAAAAAGATTTATTTATGGATATGAGTGCTCTATGTGCATGGATATCAGAACTCATCACAGATGGTTATAAGACTATAGATGGTTGCTAGGAATTGAACTCAGGACCTCTGGAAGAGCAGCTGGTGCTCTTAACCACTGACCCATCTCTCCAGCTCCCCTCTGGCTTATTCTTGGTGGTGGTGGTGGGTAGCAGGCTTCATTCAGGTGGGTTGTTGGTTGTTTGTTGTTTGCTGGCTGCTGTTGGTCATGGTTTGTTAAGTAGTCCTGCAAAAAGAAGAAACAACAAGAAGAAATTAGATATCCTGAAGGTGAAGATCAAGCTTGCCCTGAGGAACTCAATGTCCCTAATCAGCAGGCAGTTGTCTGTAACGATATCGTCACCCCTTTCTGACCCCTAACTTTATTCAGGGAGATCTTTCCCTTCCTCTTTATCCTTTTTTTCTCTTATCTAAAGTTAGGGGGTTGAAAGGATGGAAGAAAAAGGGTGGAGAAGGGGGGGAAGAAAGAAGATCCCACAAAGTAGCCGAAAGACATTCTACACTCCTAGTTGCACAGCAAACACCTAATCACTGAGCTATCTCTCCAGACCCTAGTCCCTAGTTTTCCCTCTGAACACAAAGATTCCACCACAGAGGCTGCCTACTCTGCTGCAACTCTTTAAAAGATTTAACCGTGCATGGTGGTGAGAGGTTTTAGTCCCAGCACTTGGGAGACTGAGGCAGGCAAATCTAGATCTCTGTTGAGTTCCAGACCAGCCAGGACTACACAGTGAGACCTTGTCTCAGAGAGAAAGGGGGGTGGAGGGAGGAAGGGGGAGAGGGAGACAGAGACAGAGAAACAGAGAGACAGAGAGATAAACACAGAGAGAGACAGAGAAACAGAGAGACAGAGAGGGAAGGAGGGAGAGAGAAAGAAACAGAGACAGAGAAACAGAGAAAGACAGAGAAAGAGAAAAAACAGAGAAACAGAGAGACAAAGAGAGAGACAGAGAAAGAAACAGAGTGACAGAGAAACAGAGAGAGAGAAAGACAGAGAGAGACAGAGAGGGAGGGAGAGAAGGAAGAGAAAGAAAAGAGAAAGGGGAAGGAGAACAAAAGGCAAGGTCTAACATGGCTCCATCTACCACCTAACTCCCTGCATAGAGAAGGATGACTTTGAACTTCTGATCCTCCTGTCTCCAGTTTTAGAATGTTGGGACTATACACTTATGTCACCACACCTACCTACTGCAGTTCTTTCTTCATTTCTTTGTTGTTGTTTTGGTTTGGTTTTTGGTTTTTTGCTTTTGTTGTTATAATTTCTTTATTTTGAGATGGGGTATCTCTGTGTAGCCCTTGTTGTCCTGGAACTTGTTCTGTAGACCTGGCTGGCTTCAAACTCTGAGATCTGCCTGCCTCTGCCTCCTGAGATCCACAGATACTGCTGCCACGGCCATCTGGCTCCCGTTCTTTTCTTTGTTTCTTTCTTTCTTTGATTTTTATTTTATGTGTATGGGTATTTTGCCAACATGTGGAGGCTCACCACTTCCTCAGGCACCAAGCACACATGTGGTACACAGACATATGTCCAGGCAAAGGACTTAGATCAATTAAATAAATCTAAAAATTAAAAAAAAAATTTTTTTTTAAAGCACCCATTTATGAGAAGATCTCTCTGGGTCCGGAGGTTTTGCTTACTGACAGAAATAACAACAAATCCCAAATTTAAAAGTGCTTGTGATCTGAGCACAACTGCGGTCGGCAGTTTTTCCTGTGCACAGGGACTCCTGCCTCCACGCCTGTGAGTCAGCAATCTGCATGTGTCTGCTTCTGCCTCTGCTTCAGCACCCGAGCAGCCACTGCTCCCATGATGCTAGTCACAGAGGGAATGGATTTCAGCATGAAGCTACAGGCTGCCTCGCCGTTTCCCTCTACAGTCACTCTCTAGACTCATCTAAGTGGTTTGTAGCTCAGGGTGTGACAGTATATATCTGCAATCTCCATACTTAGAAGACTGAGGCAGGAGGATTACTCCACACTGAGCCAAATTCTAATCACCCTTAAAGACTGCTATGCTGCCCGGCAGTGGTGGCAGTGGTGGCGCACGCCTTTAATTCCAGCACTTAGGAGGCAGAGGCAGATGGATTTCTAAGTTCGAGGCCAGCCTGGTCTACAGAGTGAGTTCTAGGACAGCCAAGGCTATACAGAGAAACTCTGTCTCAAAAAACAAACAAAAAAACAAAACAAAACAAACAAAAAAGACTGCTATGCTAAGCAAGCATTGACACCACCATCTATCTATCTATCTATCTATCTATCTATCTATCTATCTATCATCTATCCATCTCTCCCTCTCCTAGTTCTCAAAATGTCTCATTATATACTCCTGGCTGGGACTAACTATGTAGATCATACTGGTCACAAACTCACAAAAATCTATCTGTCTCTCCAGAGTGTTGAAATTAAAATTGTGTCTCATCATGCTTAGCCTTTTGTTAATTTTATTATTATTATTGGGGTGTGTCCACATGTGCACATGCACATGATGTGGATCTGTCTGGTGTATGGCACAGTAGACTTATGGAGGCCCCACTGGACAACCTTGTCAGCTGTCACCTTCCACTTTTATGTGGCTGCTGAGAACTGAGCTCAAGTCCTTAGAAAGTATCCTCAGGCAGCAAGGGTTTTACTCAGGAGCCTCGCCAGCCCCCGCTCCACCCCACCCCCACACTCTCCAGCTCCATTTCCTCTGCACTTTGGGTTAATCACTCCTCTCATTTGCATATCCTTGTTCATCTACCTAATCCCCAGCGCTAAAGCACCACTTCCCATTTGTAACAATCTACAGTTTGAGGGCTTTTTGTTTGTTTGTTTGTTTTTGTTTTGTTTTGGATTTCTGAGACAGAGTTTATCTGTGTAGCCCTTGCTGTCTTGGAACTTGCTCTATAGCTCTATAGACCAGACTGGCCTCGAACTCAAAGATCCACCTGCCTCTGCCTCCCAAGAGCTGGGATTAAAGGCCCAGCAAGCAGCCCGGCTCTTGCCTCCGACCTATTCGTATTTGTGCCCCCAGCCACCCCTCCCCCACCAACTATGGTGCTGACACTCTGAGGGAGGAGGGTCTTCTCTGCCGGTTAAGCCTTCCTACCAGTGACCTCACAGACCAGATCAGTGGCTTGTCTCTTAGATCACTTGTGATCCTATAACATTGACTAACAAGATTAACCATGAAGTGGACAAAAAGGCCCGTCTTGTCTTGGATGTTGGATACTAATGAACCAGAAGATGAAAGGTGCAGGCCAACAACCTTAAGTAAACATTCTGGCCTGTGGTGAGCCTGGGGTAAGGTCCAGCTGCTGGAACGGGAGATGAGTGCAAGTGTCTTTGCCCCATTTCAATCAGTGCAGGGAGAGGGTTGTCAGGCATTGTACTTTGGCTTGAAGGTTCCCCTTGGTGCCTCTCAGCAGGTTACCCAACCTGGCAAGTGGGAGGGGCTACCTTAGACCTTCTGCATAAAAGCAGCCCTCATTCCTGCATGCTTTGCATGCTTCCTTACAGCTGTAACTTTAGCAGGGTGGAAAGAGTGCTACAGGGAAATTAGAGGGCCAGGAGGAAAGAGATTGAGACCGAAAAAATATTGTTTGAAATACCTATATTTTTCAGACTTGAAGAAAGACATTAATCAACCAATTCAAACAGTCCAGTTAACCTTAAGAATCACTACAGGGGGCTGGAGAAATGGCTCACTGGTTACTCTTCCAGAGATTCTGAGTTCAATTTCCAGCAACCACATGGTGGCTCACAACCATCTATAATGGGATCTGATGCCCTTTTCTGGTGTGTGTGAAGACAGTGACATAAACAAATCTTAAAAAAGAATGAAAAAAAGAAAAAAATCAGTAGTATTTACTGTTCCTGCAGTGGACCTGGAATCAGATTTCAATTCTTACTTATATAATAGCTATAATATCCTGTGGCCTCCTAGGACACCTACATGGATGTGATGTACACAAACTCATGCAGGTACAAAACATACACATAAATAAATTAATTAAAAGCAAGAATAATAATTAACAGTAAGAGGGCTAGAGACGTAGCTCAGTGGTTAAGAGTAACACATGGTGGCTCACAACCATCTAATGTGATCTGATGCCCTTTTCTGGCATGCAGGTGTACATGCAGATAGAACACTCACATAAAATAAACAAATAAATCTTTTAAAAAAATTAATAATAAAAGAATTAATACAGAGCCCTGCTTGGTGCTGCAAGCCAGCACTGCAACACCATTTAGGAACATTCAGGCAGGTTTTTAAATCAAGAGCTGTCAGGGTAACCTATAGGTTAAAACTCACCTCAAAATAAATAAGTAAATTGATCTGACGATAGTAGAAAACTTGTCTAGCACGCTTGGGCCCTGGGTTTGAACCTCAGCAAGGCACGGACAGACTTGGTGTGGTGACCCATGCTTTTAATGCCAGCACAGGGGAGGTGGAGGAGGAGGATCAGAAGTTCAGTGACATGATGAGTCTGAGGACAGCTTGGGCTACAAGAAGTTCTGTGTGTGCCGGGCAGTGGTGGCGCACGCCTTTAATCCCAGCACTTGGGAGGCAGAGGCAGGCGGATTTCTGAGTTCGAGGCCAACCTGGTCTACAGAGTGAGTTCCAGGACAGCCAGGGCTACACAGAGAAACCCTGTCTCGAAAAACCAAACTAAAAAAAAAAAAAAGAAGTTCTGTGTGAACAGCAACAGTCATAACAATAGACGCTGAGATTTGGCTCCATGCTTAAGAACACTCGCTGCACTGAGTCTGGATCTCAGCACCTATGGCACGACCCAGTGATGGACCAAGTGATGGACCAGAGAAGCACTGTAACAGCAGGGATCTGGAGAGTAGTGATCACAGGAGGATTGAAGGGCTTGCTCACTACCAGCTTCCTAAAAGAAGCAAGAGCTCCATGTTCTGGGAGACACTCTACCTCAAAGAGTAAGGTGGAAAACAATGGAGGAGGACAAGCAATAACTTCTTCTGGCCTTTGTGCAGAGACACACACACTCATACACATGTGCCTACGTCACACATGCACACTCATATACGCATGCATATATCACACACATACACACATGTGCATAGACTACTCATACACACATGTCACAGTCATATACACATGTGCCTATATCACACAAAACACTCATACATATACTACACACACACTCATACACACACTCATACACATGGGCATACATCACATACACACTCATACACATGTGCATATACTGCACACACACTCATACACATGTGCAAACATCACACATACACATGTGTATATACACACACTCATACACATGTGCAAACATCACACATACACATGTGTATATACTATACACACACTCATACACATGTGCAAACATCACAATACTATACACACACTCATACACATGTGCAAACATCACACATACACATGTGCATATACTACACACACTCATACATATGTGCAGACATCACACACTCATACACATGTGCATATACTATACACACACTCATACACATGTGCATATACTGCACATACACTCATACACATGTGCAAACATCACACATACACATGTGCATATACTATACACACACTCATACACATGTGCATATACTGCACATACACTCATATACATGTGCAAACATCACACATACACATGTGTATATACACACACTCATACACATGTGCAAACATCACACATACACATGTGTATATACTATACACACACTCATACACATGTGCAAACATCACACATACACATGTGCATATACTACACACACTCATACATATGCGCAGACATCACACACTCATACACATGTACATATACTATACACACACTCATACACATGTGCATATACTGCACATACACTCATACACATGTGCAAACATCACACATACACATGTGCATATACTACACACAGACACTCATACACATGCGCATACATCACACACATACACATGTGCGTATACTACACACACACTCATATACATGTGCATACATCACACACACACACTCATACACACATGCATATATCACACATGTATATATACACATGTGCATAGACTACACACACTCACACACACATGTGCATACATCCCACATACTCATACACATGTGTATATACTATATCCACACTCATACACATGTGTATATACTACACACATACACATGCACATACATCACACACACACTCATACACACATGCATATATCATACATGTATATATATGCATATACACAGACTACACATACTCATACACACATCACACACATACATATATGCATACATCACACACATACACATGTACATACATTTATACACAAGTGCATACACTATACATACACTCTATGAATAAATAAATAAGTAAATAAATAGAAAAGCAGCCGAGTGTGGTGGCAATGCCTTTTCCCCTCTCTGTTTCTTTATTATTTTTTGTTTTTTCAAGATAGGATTTCTCTGTGTAGCTCTGGCTGTCCTGGAACTTGATCTGTAGACCAGACTAGACGCAGGATCTGCTTGCCTCCTGAGTGTTAAAAGGAGTGTGCCATTAGCAGGGCAGTGGCAGTGCAAGCCTTTAAAGGCAGCACTCTGGAGGCTGAGGCACCTGGTCTACAGAGCAAGTTTCAGGACAGCCAGGGCTGTTGCACCAAGATACTCTGTCTGGAAAAAAAACAAAACAAGGGCTAGAGAGATGGCTCAGCAGTTAAGAGCACTGACTGCTCTTCCTAGAGGCCCTGAGTTCAATTCCCAACAACCACATAGTGGCTCACAACCATTTGTAATGGGATTCCATGCCCTCCTCTGGTGTGTCCGAAGACAGCTACAGTTTACTCATCATATACATAAAATAAATAAATAAAATCTTAAAAACAAACAACAAAGCCCAAAACAAACAAATAAACAAACAAAAAAATCCCAAAACAACAGCCAGAGTGCAGTGCCACCACCAGGCAATGCTTCTGTTTTCTTCCTTTTTAAGATTTTTGTTATTTATTTTATCTGAGTGCTCTGTCTGCATGCATGTACACCTGCCTGCCAGAAGAGGGCATCAGATCCCATTGTAGAATGGCTGTGAGCCACCATGTGGTTGCTGGGAATTGAACTCAGAAAGAGCAGCCAAGTGCTCTTAACCACTGAGCCATCCTCCAGCCCTGGCGATGCATTTAATCCTGTTATTTAAATAGAACTCTGTGAGTTCAAGGCCAGCCTGGTGTACATAGCTAGTTCCAGGCCAGCAAGATACATGTGAGAGCCTATTTAAAAAAAGAAAAAAGAAAGGAAGGAGGAAGGAAGGAAGGAAGAAAAAGAAAGACAGGCAGACAGGAGAATAAACAACTGAGATACATGAGGCTCTGTCTTATAAAACCATGAATAACAACAAAAACATACAAACAAAATAAAAAACTAACTAAATAAATAAGTAGACCTAAATCTCTATCAATAACATTTAAATATTAATGAACTAAGTACTAAAATTAACGGCAGAGAGAGAGGATGGGGGGCAAGGCTAATGAGGGCCAGAGGCTGAGGCAAGAAGACAGCTTAAGCCCAGGAGTTGGAGCCAGGCTGAGCACAAGAGAGAGGCCTCATTCCTCCGCTTTGTTCTGTCTTTCCCCCTTCAGCACTGGGATTGAATTTAAGTCTTTAAGACAAATTTTGTTTAATTAGTTTATGTTGTTTGGCTATTTTCCCTGTGTATGTTTTACCTGGACACCACCCATTTGCCTGGCACCTGATGAGCTCAGAGGAGTGTGTTAGATCCCCTAGGTCTGGAGGTATAGACGGTTGTGAGCTTCTGTATGGGATCTGGGAATCAAACCATGGGCCTCTGGAAGAGCAGCCAGGTCTCTTAACCCCTGGACCACCTCTGCAGTCCTAGCAGAATATTTTCTTTCAAGTTTACACAGCTTGTGAGAGTCTATTTCATAAAATAATAAAATAAATGTTAAATGAATAAATAATTTGAGCCTTGTCTGGGAGAGTATCCCTCTTGTCCCAGCCCGAGGGACACGGAAGGCATGAAGATCATGAGTTCCAAGCCAGCAGCTGCTACATATGAAATGCAGGGACAGCAGCAAGGATTACACCTTTGTCATAAAGTCAAATAAAACAATTCCCAGCTCCCACCTGTGGTACAGAGGAGAGATGGAAAGATGGCTGAGTGGTTAAGAGAGTACCACTTGCTCTCCCAGAGGACCTGAGTTCGGTTTCTGGCACCCATCCCGGACAGCTCACAACTTTTCAATGTAAATAATTTTTCTTTGGGAGTGGATTGAGAAAGGGTTTCTCAGAGAGTTTGCCTCTACTTTCTGAGGGCTGAGATTAAAGGAGTAAGTCATGACCACCCCGCTAGTATATTTTTTCAAATGTTTTTTTTAATCTAGAGAGAGGTTTAAACAAAAATTTTAAAATTCCAATAAACAAACAAACAAATAAATAGATAGATAAATGAAAAATTAAGGATGTAGTGACAGAACTGACAAATAGTTCAACTGTCAAACCTAGTTAGAGCCAGTTGGTATTTACGATAGCTACTCCTCCCATAAAGTAGATAACAATATTGGACTGTGCGGTATGAAAACAAGTATATAATCTACAAACTGAAAGGGCAACTGCAAAATATATATATATATATATATATATATATATATATATATATATATATATATATATATATATATTTCTTTGCTTTTCTTTTTTCCCTGCAGTACTGGGGTTGGTCGAGCCCAAGGCTCTGCTCATGACGGTCAAGCGCTCCTGACTGAGCTGCACCCTGATTTTAACGGAGATTAGTGCTTGAAGGCCACCAGCTCCAGGCGACAGGGTGCGGGGCCCCAGTGGGCCCCTTGGGGTGGAGGCGGGTCGGGGCGGGTCGATGCGTGGCACCGCCCACTGCCCTCTGCGCGCTGCGTTCCGTGCTGCGCCTGCCCGCACCATGGGCTGCCTGTTTGGGGGCGCCGCGCTGCGGGCGCTGTTGTGCGGGCCACGCTTTCAGTGCCTGCTGGTGCGCCCCAGTTCCGGTGAGTCCTGTGCCCGTGGGGAACTGGGCGGATGGCGGCTGCGCGGCCTTTGTTTGCGCACGTGCGACAGCCAAAGGCTTGGTCTTGTCCCGGAGGACTGTGCAAGTCCAACCCTCAGCAGCCAGGGACAGGGCTTTTAGCAGAAGAAAGCCAAAGCCTATGCGGGGAGACTAGCGGACGCGTGGCTCCTGAAGCTATGGGGCCACGTTCTCTCTATGGAACGGTTGTTGCCAGGGTATTAAAACCTGAGCCAGAGCAGGCCTAAGACAACCCGGCCATTTCCTGGGGTCTCGGCCCTTGTTATCCATTCATGAAGTGCTTTCTGAGAGCCAGATAATCGGTATTCCTTTCATGAACCCTGGAAAATGAATAGTCTCACTAAGGCACAGACGAGCAGGCATCAGCGTTCTGGGGCTACCCTGGGTCTCCTGTCACTTGGGGAACTTGTGAACTTGTAAGTTCAGGAGACATTCCCCCCCCCCCTTTGTTTTCGGCCTGTTGAGTTTAGTGGGCCTCCATTGTGGCCTGAGCATAGAGCCTGAACCCTCCACTCTAACTTGGTGTTTCTCCTAACTTTGGTCCATTTTTGTGAGACAGTCAGGGGCTAGGACCCTCTCAGAAGTAGTATTTGGTCTTGGAAGAACACTCAATGCCCTGGCTATAGCAGGAGCTTGAGGACAACTGCAGACTCCTTTAAGTGTCCTGAGGGGCAGCTATGTTCCTGTCCTACAGGGTGAATCATCCTCTCCCAGTCCGTATGAAGCCCTGTTCTTTGGTCCTCAGCACTCAGCCCGCCTAGACATTCTACATGAATAATACTCCTTGATTTCTTTTTCTTTCTTTCTTTCTTTCTTTCTTTTTTTTTTTTTTTTTTTTGGTTGTTGTTGTTGTTGTTGTTGTTTTCAAGACAGGGTTTCTCTGTATAGCCCGGGCTGTCCTGGAACTCACTCTGTAGACCAGGCTGGCCTCGAACTCAGAAATCTGCCTGCCTCTGCCTCCCAAGTGCTGGGATTAAAGGCAATATTCCTTGATTTCAGTGCCATTTCTCCACTCCTTTCTGGCAGGCCTGGGGGTCACACACTGTGATACCTGGAGTCATGTGAGGCCAGACTCAAGTTTTCTTTTCAGGGGAGAGGGGCGTCATCACCAGGCCTCTCTGGCCCTTAAGTTATCTGAGCCTTTTCAGGGAAACCATCTCCACCTTGGGCAGCTTCTGCTACTGCCCAGGCAGCTCCTGTTTGTATTTGTTTGTGTATTGTGGCAGGCACTTTCCAGTCCTGTGATGTCTGAGCTCCATCAGGGATCTAGGTGGGAGAGACCTGAAAATATGGACCATCCTCACCCCTGACCTGTCCTTTTTTTTTTTTTTTTTTTTTTTTTTTTTTACAGGAGGCCCCCCCTGGCCCCAAGAGCGGACCCTGGTTGCTGTGAAGCCAGATGGGGTACAGCGGAGGCTAGTGGGGACTGTGATACAACGCTTTGAGAGGCGGGGCTTCAAGCTGGTGGGGATGAAGATGTTGCAGGTACCCGCCCTTGCGCTGTGGTGTCCCTGAAGTCTCCTAGCACTGGCAATTGCAAGGGTCGGGAGGTAACCGCTGTGGGAGCTAGCTTCTGTGGTTGTGTCTGAAAGGTACCCCAAACTCAGGACACCAATTACGGTCCAGATCTCCAAGGGTTGGTGTCACCCCTCTTTCCACACAGGCACCAGAGAGCATCCTTGCTCAGCACTACCGAGACCTACAGAGGAAGCCATTCTACCCAGCCCTCATCAGCTACATGAGCTCTGGGCCTGTGGTGGCCATGGTACAGCAGGGCAGGGGCAATGGAACGGGAATTTGGGGTGTCCTTCCCCAAGCAAAGGAAAGGGCTTTGATTGAGCCCAGGCCACGTGGGGTCCCCAATTTCTCTCGAACCTCCATATCTGTGCTGCAGGTCTGGGAAGGCCACAATGTGGTCCACATCTCAAGGGCCATGATAGGACACACCGACTCAACAGAGGCAGCCCCCGGGACAATCAGGGGCGACTTCAGTGTTCACATCAGCAGGTATGGAGGCCCTGACACCCTTAGTCTCCCAATGTGGGGTAAAGAAGGTCAGTATTAGTCAGGTAGTGGTAATACAAGCCTTTAATCCCAGCACTCAGGAGGCAGAGGCAGCCGGATCTCTGTGAGATCGAGGACAGCCTGGTCACAGAGGGAGTTCCGGGACAGCCAGGACTACACAGAGAAGCCCTGCCTCAAAAAGGACAAAAAAAAAAAAAAAAAAAAAAAAAAAAAAAAAAAAAAAAGGACAGATCCTTGAGAAGTGGGTATCTTGTTGGGCTGAAAAAAAAAAGCCACTTTTCTTTTCTTTCTTTCTTTTTTTTTTTTTTTTGAAATAAGTTTTTAGGAAGGCCAGACCAGCTCTGAGCTTATGTAGTTCAGGCTGTCTTGAACTTTTTTTGTTTTAAAAGATTTATTTAACCGGGCGGTGGTGGCGCACACCTTTAATCCCAGCATTTGGGAGGCAGAGGCAGGTGGATTTCTGAGTTCGAGGCCAGCCTGGTCTACAGAGTGAGTTCCAGGACAGCCTGGGCTATACAAAGAAACCCTGTCTCGAAAAACCAAAAAAAAAAAAAAAATTTTTTTATTTTGCTTATATAAGTACATTGTAGTTTTCTTCAGACACACCAGAAGAGGGCATCAGATCCTACTACAGATGGTTGTGAGCCACCATGTGGTTGCTGGGAACTGAACTGAACTGAACTCAGGACCTCTGGAAGAGCAGTCAGTGCTCTTCACCACTGAGCCATCCTCCAGCCCCTGTCCTGAACTTCTTATCCTCATGCCTCTACTGCCTGAGTGTTGAGCTTACAGCAGGCTTCCGTGCCTGACTAAAATCACTTTTTCCTGCCTTAGTATTCTGTTTTTTGGTCACCAACCATGAGGGTCGTCTCTGATAACTGGAAGGGAGAGAGGCAGCTCTCAGAAGCTGGTGTATAGGCTGGCCTCAGAGCTTGGAAGAAACTGAGGCCCGGAGAGATGCAAATGTCCTGCCCCTGTTACTGCACACTGTTTCCTCTCTCCCTTCAGTTTTCTCAGATAGGCGCGAACATAATCTAGGCCGGTCTCAAACTGGTTATGTTGCTGAGCACAGCCACGAGTTTGTATTCTCCCTGTCTCTACCTCCCAAGAACTGGATTATGGTGCTAGGGACCAAATTCAGGGTTTTGAGCATGCTAGGCAAGCAAGCACACTACCAACTGAGTTTCATCTCTAGCTCTGGTCTCCCGTTTGTTTATTTATTTTTATTTCATTTTAAATTGTGTGTGTGCCTGTGCCTGTAGTGTCTGTGGGAGTCAGAAGAAGAGGACGTTAGGTGCCCTGGAGCTAGAATCACAGGTAGTCGTGAGCCACCATATTTGGATGCTGGGAACCAAGGTCAGGTTCTCTGTAAGAGCAGGATGTACTCTCAACTGCTGTGCTCTCTCTCCAGCCTGTCTTCCTTTCTGAGACAGAGTCTCCCTCTCTAATCCAGACTGGCCATGAACTCAAGGCAATCCTGCAATCTCAGCTTCTTCAATGTTGGTGTTATAGGCTTGTAGCACTGTAACCAGCTCCAAAATCCCTTTTTCTTCTATACAGTCACCTTGTTCCCCTGACAGAGGGCAGCAGGCTAGAGGCAAGTTATCCCTGAGGCCCCTGTCCCTGAGACACGGACTTCACCTTTCCCACCTCTCACAGGAATGTCATCCATGCTAGCGATTCTGTGGACGGGGCCCAGAGGGAGATCGAGCTATGGTTTCAGAACAGCGAACTGTTGAACTGGGCAGACAGTGGTCACCATAGCAGCTGCTACCCTGCCTGAGGGTTTGCACTGCCTTCTGCACTTCAGGGCTTACCAGTGACCAACTACCTCTGTCAACAAGAACTCAAACCCACATGCTTCCCATGTCCCCAAACCACTCCCTACTCCCTCCCCCTCTGTCCAACTCCAACCCAGGGGAATCTAAGTCTCATCTTTATGTGCCTTTTTGTACCCTAAACCAGCACAATATTGGACCATATCCTTGTATTAAAAAGCGCCAGACAACCTTTGGGGCATTGTCAAAGGTGACTTCGCCTGCCTCAAAGGAGAGACATTAAAATTTTATGCTTAAAATGGAAATGGTCTACTTACTCTTTCTGCTATCTCAGCATTGTGTGACCTTTTTCTGGGAGATATGAACAAATGCTTGTTCACCCTCCTGTGGGGCACCCATAACAGACCTGAGTAACCATTCCAAGCATTCTCAGTTGGTGAACCCATGAGTTCATTGGACTGGCTTATGGGAACATGGATGAAAGATAAGCCACAGAAGCATGGGTGACCTCAGAACAGCTGAATTATTGAAAGGTTTGCTCCCCCCCACCCCCAGCATGGACAGTGACAGCAAGCCTGATGGACTCCTGCTTTCAGTTAACCTACCTCCTATTTACCCTAGCATCCCTGCCCCAAGACCCCTGGGAGTAGGAGGTACTAGGTGAGGAGTTACAGCAAATGTATAATACCCTGAATTACTACTCTAGTCCCAGCTACCATCCTATTCCTCTTACTTCATTGGCACGACTATAGGGCCAAGCTATAGGTCACCACAGCATTGATGCTCCATGATGTCCCATGGTCATGTCATATGTGGAGGAAATTGCTTTACTCAAGTACTCTAATGAGCGTTTTTATGCATGCTGTAAACAGTAGACCTGAAGCTCAGAGCTTTTAATCCCTAGAAGGAAGATCCCTTGACTTTGGTTAAATATATGAACCAGGCAAAAGTTCAGGACCCATGAAATTAAGAATCCAAACAGAGTTCTTCCACTGGTGTTGGTATAGCTCTTGCCCACCTGATTCCTCTGAGAGGGTGGCAGGGAAGAATAGATGGGGCCTGAGGCTTCTTCAAGGCCCAGTGAGCCTGCAATAGGAGTACACACCAGTCTTTATGGGTATTGTGTGTCAGGTCTCCTGAAGTTAGAACAGTTGAGGCTTACACTTCAAGAGCTACTCTCATCTCTCCCTCAATGCAACCCAGGCACGAGAGAGTATCCTTCACTCCTGACCTGATGTGGTCCATGTTGACAACCACTGCCTGATGTCCATTTATTTTCACATTGATACATGTAAGTCACATCTCACCCCGGATCCTGGAGTCACTGATACAGTAGCAAATATATCATGACCGCTTAGGAGGCTAATTTGACAAGTCATTTCGCTTTTTGACATCTAGACAATGGAACTCTGCCTGAGCAGCTTCGCTTGAACTTCAGTGCAGTGATCCTTGCTAGCCAGCAAGAGGGTCACACTGGATTTCCACCCGAATTAGCCACGAGAGGGAGCTATTGGGTTTGCAAGCTCCTGATCTTCTGCACTGCGGTGAGGCGGGGAGTATCCAAGAGGCAGTCGGGAGTCCCACTTTCACAGCTGATACCACGCCGCCTGGCCAGCTTGGGTACATGAACTAAGTAGCTGCACCGACACCAACTGGGAAAGGAACTGGGGATTTAACTGGCCTCTGCCTCTCCATCAGTGCCTCCTCCCATTCGTAGTCCCAGCAGGCTGCGCGCCACCAAGGGCGGGGTGTCCGCCTGGTTGACCGAGAAGCGCTGGAAGCTGGGAGTCGCAAGAAGGTATGTGATAGGAAGGCGTAAAGCTCCGAGGCACCTCCTTGGGGGTGGGGCGTCCCTGTTCCGTGAGTTTGGTGGGCGAGGTGGCTTGGGGGCAGAACTTTGTCCTGGATCTTTCTGGGTGGAGCGAGCAGCCTGCAGAACGTTGTGTATTGCATTGGAAACGTAGATCTGGTTCCCAGTTCTGCTGACCTCGCCACCCCGGACTGCACACAGCAATCATGGCACAGCCTCTGCCCGACGTTGAGGAGGATGACTGTCTTTCTGAATACCACCACCTCTTCTGCCCGGACCTTCTCCAGTGAGCTAAAGCAGGGAACCAGGGAGCGATCCGGAGTTGGGGCAAGGGTCAAAACGAATCTGCCAATGTGTGTTACAGCACAGAGGACAGATGCTCAGTACCCCGTTTCTGGGCAATCATAGATCTGAGGTTTCTTGGGGTTCTGGAAGGATGGGATGACAGGCTGAGGGAGGAAGCTTGCTCACTTTTGAAAACATGTCTCACTGGGTAACTTACTACCCAGAAAATTTTGGGCTAAATATTCTCCCTCACCTCCGAACTTCTAGAAAGACTAAAAATAACCGACTTTTAAAGATTGCAGTTTTGTGGCCAAGGATTTGTGTCTAGCAAATCCGTTGAGTTTCTTGCTCATCAGGAGCGTATTTTCTTTCACGACACTGGGTGAAAGTTCATGGGGTAAAAGGCCTCCGCGGGCCACTTATCTATTGACTTAAGTTAACAGTGAAATATCTATCTATAGTTTTTCGAGATGTGAAGCCCTGGCTGCCTGGAACTCTCTCTGTAAACCAATCTGAACTTTAATTCCTAGTCCCCCTGCTTTCCCCTCTCACAGGCTGGAATTACAGGCATACATCCACCGTCAAGCTAAAACACGGTTTTAAAGTAGATTCTAGGGACTGGAGAGATGGCTGAGTAAGTTCAGAGCACTTACTGTTCTTGCAGAGGACCCAGATTTCGTTCCCAGCATCCACACGAGGACTCAACTGTCTGTAGGCACACAGGCAAAACACTCACACTGGTAAAAACAAATACATATATTTTAAAATGACTACATTTTCCTGTTTTTGAAGGGACAAAGTGGCCTTTATCACAGGTGGTGGTTCTGGGATTGGCTTCCGGATTGCCGAGATTTTCATGAGGTACACACTACTCTAGAACGCCCCCTGCCACCTTACCTCCCTTTGTCTGGATCTCGGTGAATTTGGGGGAAATGGTTGAATGCTGCCCTGAGGGGAAGGCAGGACCTTTGGGGTCTCCTAGAAGTGGGTGAGACTGTGTGTGACTAGCCTCAGAGCCTTGTAGAGCCATGACAGAGCCAGGGTGCTGCTGTCATGGGAGAACAGTGTCTCTCGGACACTGTTTTGTGGCCTCATTGAGAGGGTTAGCAGCTAGCAAAGCTGGTAGAGGCTCAGAACTGGCCTGAGGTGGAGGTAGAAGAACCCTTCTCCAGGCCTCCCCAGGACTCAGCTTCTCACAGCTGGACACAAGTCCCACAGGAATTAGCCCACGTGGTAGGTTATTATTCAGAGGTGGTGGCTTTATGCAGTTTCTTCTGGTAGAACAAAGTTCTGTCTATTCAAAGTCATGAAGTCCAGATAAGTTAGTGCAGCTTCTGTGAAAACCTGTGGAGCAGGTTATGTACACTGTTGTCACCGGGAGGCTCCCTCTCTCAAAACGGGCTCCTTGTCCATTACTCCAGTGCCCCAGGCAGGCCCTGCACAGGTATGGGAATGGCACCAGTAACCTACTGCACTCTGCCATGTGCATGGTATCTGGGGCAGGGTATCTCAAACCAGAGACACATCACAGAAGCCTAGGAGTGGGCAGTCATGGCATCCAGAAGTCTATCTAGACTTACTCAGCTGTGCCCATTGCCAGCCATGTTTCGGTCTTGATTCCTGGCTCAGGCTAAAGAACTAAGAAACCTGGGGGAGTTCCTTCTGTAGTAGTACCTGGTGGGAGCCCCCTGGGGCGTGTCCCTTATACTTTTCTTCTCTGGCCTGCCATCTGGTTTTGTAGGCATGGCTGCCACACTGTCATCGCCAGCCGGAGTCTGCCAAGAGTGTCCATGGTGAGAAGAAGTCTGTGGGGAAAAGTCCTGAGACCCAGAGGATAGAAGCAGAAGATCTGTTTCTTCTTGCATAGAGGAACACAGTGGAAGTGGACCCTCAGAGATCCCCTTGTTCTTTTTAGAAGTTTGGTTATTGGGTCACGGTTTTAGAAGTCATCTGGTTCCAGAATGGTTCAGTAGGCTCAGTAGTGTTGAAGGACATCATTTCAGCCACTTAGGTCCAGGGGGAAGGGCCTGGAGGGTAGGGAGAAGGTGGGGTCTGGACAGGTCACAGGTTATAAAGAATGCAAGAAGTCTTACCAACATCCACCAGGGGTCTGGCCCTATGAGGTGGCTATTTTCAAGCTAAGTCTCCCTGGCAGGTACCCCAACAAACTTGGGGTCCTAATGTAACACAGATTAGTTATTCCCATGAAGTTTCTTTCTTTCTTTTTTTTTTTTTTAATTTATTTATGGGTGTGCTACTTCAGACTGAGGGTGCTACTCCGGGCTGAGGCTGCTTCTCTTCTCTGGGCTGAGGCTGCCGTCCAACTCTTTCTCTCTGCTGTCTAGGCTGCTAAGAAATTGATTGCTGCAACCGGGAAGCGGTGCCTCCCTTTGTCTATGGATGTCCGATTGCCCCCAGCTGTCATGGCTGCTGTGGACCAAGCACTGAAAGAATTTGGCAAAATCGACATCCTCGTTAACTGTGAGTATGGATTAGTGAGGCCACAGTCTTCTGATAATTTGGAAGCTCCAGAACTCTGTTCCAGGGACAGTGATGTGACAGAGAGCCTATGTGTTTGTCTTGGCTCAACTTGGCCTCACAATTGCTAGAGACTGAACTCAGGCAAAAGCTTCTGTCTTGGCCCAGCTATGACCTTTCTATTTGCCAGAGGAACAATCTAGAGTACAGGCTCTGTCCTGGACTACCTTACTCTTTCCGAGTCATGGGCCCGTAAATCCTAAGCTACCCTGGATGCCTTCTGAACATGACTAAGTCACATACAGGTTGCTTTGTGTACTGAAATGTCTACTTTAAAAATGTGGGTTGGGGCCTGGCAGTGGTGGCACACGCCTTTAATCCCAGCACTTGGGAGGAAGAGGCAGGTGGATTTCTGAGTTTGAGGCCAGCCTGGTCTACAGAGTGAGTTCCAGGACAGCCAGGACTACACAGAGAAACCCTGTCTCAAAAAAAAAAAGAAAAAGAAAGAAAGAAAGAAAGAAAGAAAGAAAGAGAGAGAAAAAAAAAAAAAAGGAAAAGAAATCTGCCTGTCTCTACTTCTCTACTTCCTGGGAATAAAGGTATGTGCCAACATGTGCCACCATGCCTGGATAAAGGCTCTATATTCAAATAGGGCTACATTCACAAAACAGAACAACAAAACACCATCAAACAAGCCAATAAACTGCAATAAACTGTCATCTGTCTGTCTGACTGTCTGTCTGTCTACCCATCTATCTAATCTATCTCCCTATTTTTGTGAGAGAGAATCTCCTATAGTCCAGGCTAGGATCAAACTTACTATGTCCATGAGAATGACATTGAACTTCTGATCTTTTTGCCTCTGCCCCCAAGTGCTGCCTTCATACTTAGTCTTAGGAGTCCTCTTCTTGGCATATAGTCTTCTATTCTGTGTTTGTTACCCAAGAAATCCTTTGAGTGCATGGTGTTCTGTTTTGTCTAGCTTAGACCACTTTAAGGGTCTCCATACTCTCGCTGCCCTCAGAACGTCAGGCTCCTTTTTATACGCTTGACAGGGCTTAGCCCGTTAGCGCCCTGTATTCTCAGAGCCACAGGTCACCAGCTTTCCCCTCTGTTCTCTAGGTGCAGCTGGAAACTTCCTTTGCCCTGCCGGTGCTTTGTCTTTCAATGCCTTTAAGACTGTGGTCGACATTGACACCATTGGCACCTTCAATGTGTCTCGTGTGCTTTACGAGAAGTTCTTCCGGGTGGGTATCCTCCTGGCGGGGGCCTTTCCTGCTGTTGCTACCTGCTCATTGCCGTCCCTTATATGTTTCAGGACCATGGAGGAGTGATTGTGAACATTACTGCCACGCTCAGTATGCGGGGTCAGGTGCTGCAGCTCCATGCAGGCGCTGCCAAGGCAGCTGTGGGTATGTGTGCCCCGTCCACTGCCTCCCTTGACTCTCCCTGGAGGCTGATAATCTCCACATGAACTTAATCCTAGCTGTGGACACTGTAGAGCTCACACTGGCACTTGGGCTACCCCAGAGCAGAACAGCCTCACAATTTCCCCTTACATATGCATTTCTCTCGTGCAGATGCTATGACACGACACTTGGCTGTGGAATGGGGTCACCAGAATATCCGTGTCAACAGCCTGGCTCCTGGTGCCATCAGTGGCACTGAGGGGTTGCGGCGATTAGGTAAGTCTCTCTGGGAGTTTAAGACACACATCAAGCTGGGCGGTGGTGGTGCACGCCTTTAATCCCAGCACTTGGGAGGCAGAGGCAGGCAGATTTCTGAGTTCGAGGCCAACCTGGTCTACAGAGGGAGTTCCAGGACAGCCAGGGCTACACAGAGAAACCCTGTCTTGATCCCCCCCCCCCCAAAAAAAAGACACACATCAGAGCTTCTAGAATTGTAGCAGGACCTAAAAATTCTGTCTTCTGGGCAGTGGTTGCACAGGCCTTTCATCCCAGCACTTGAGAGGCACAAGTAGGCAGATCTCTATACATTTGAGGCCAGCCTGGTCTATAGAGTGAGTGACTTCCAGAACAGCCAGGCTAAACAGAGAAACCCTGTCTCAAAAACAAATACAACAACAACAATAACAAGTCAAGACGTTATCTAAATGTTTAACCTTCTACCCTGTCTAATTTGGCCTACTCTGAGGGTCTCCAATGTCCAAAGGGCATCACTTTGCCTCATGTGCTGTTGGCTTTGGTAGATCAACCACTGTTTCCAGATCTGGGTCAGGGAGAGAGCAGTAAGCACTGTGCTGTAGGGGTTAACTGGGGTCTGACTTCCTATTGCTTTCCAGGAGGCTCCATGGCCAGTTCGAAATTAAAGCATCCTTTTTCACCTATTCCAAGACTCGGAACCAAGACAGAGATCGCTCACAGTGTGCTGTACCTGGCTAGCCCTCTGGCTTCCTACATCTCAGGGATTGTGCTGGTGGTTGATGGTGGCAGCTGGATGACATTCCCAAATGACATTGAGCAATTGCTAGAGTTTGAGTCCTCCTCTGCTAAGCTGTAGGTAAGGTGTTGCTCCCACTTCTTGGGGTCCTCATGTCCTTGGATGCTCCATCTTTTATTCTACTAAATGCAGCTATAAGCTACCAGTCACTTTTTGTAGGAGCATCCTGGCCCCTGTCCTGGCACAGAGGGGGCCCTATGCCAGGTGGGCAGACACAGTCTCAAAGAATGTGAAGAAAATGGGCTCCTGACACTGAGTTTTTTCCTCAGTGATCTTACCTTGTTCCTATTGGAGGAATACAACCTTGAATTTGCAATTTTCCTATCTTAGCCTCTGGAGTGTAGAGATTACAGAAGTACATGCCGGGATACAACTTTTCTTCTTTTCTTTCCTTCTCTCTCTCTTTCTTCCTCCTCCTCTACTTTCTTCCCTTTTTCTTCCTTCTTCCCCTTCTCCCTTTTGCTCCAGCCCTGCTTGCTCTAGGCCCCGCTTGCTCCAGGCCTCGCTCGCCCATATGAAAGCATCAGATCCCATTACAGATGGTTGTGAGCAACCATGTGGTTGCTGGGATTTGAACTCATTACCTCTGGAAAAGCAGCAAGTGCTCTTAACCACTGAGCCATCTCTCCTGCCCTCCTCTTCCTCCTTCTCTTTCTTTTCCTCCTCCTCCTCTTCCTCTTCCTACTTTTTCTTCTTCTTCCTCAACCCCTTCCCCTTCCTCTCCTTCTCCTTCTTCTTTTTCTTTTTCCTCTTCTTCTTCCTTATAAGTTCATCAGAGGGCAAAGTTTATTCAGTGTTAATTAATGATTAATTTTTAATTAATTAATTAATTAATTTTTTTTACATCCTGATTGAAGCTTCTTCTCTCTCTTCTCCTTCCAGTCCCTCCCTCTCCTCAGCCCTTTCCCTGCCCTCCCCTTTTTTCTCAGAGAAGGGGAGTCCTCCCATGGATATACACCTTCTTCTTTTTAAAGATAGGATCTCATGTACTAATATTATTTAGCTGAAGATGATTTTACAAAAGAGCCATCCTTCCAATTTTCGCCATCTTTGAAGATCACACCCAAGGCTTCAAGCAGAATCAGCTGAACTACGTCCTCCACGCCAGGATACATCTTTGGACATGTAAACATTGTACCTAAGTCAGTTGTATTGAGGAGGTAGTGTTCTTCATGGGGAATACCTCCTGCCTCACACAGGTCTGCAGTCACATGAGAAATGTCAGATCTGATTTGGAAATCTGAGCCCATTTGCCCTGCCTCTGGGATCAAGCTCTTTCCATGTGTTGGCGCTCTCTCTCTCTCTCTCTCTTTTTTTTTTTTTTTTGTTAGTTAGTTTGTTTGTTTTTCGAGACAGGGTTTCTCTGTGTAGCCATGGCTGTCCTGGAACTCACTCTGTAGACCAGGCTGGCCTCGAACTCAGAAATCCACCTGCCTCTGCCTCCCAAGTGCTGGGATTAAAGGCGTGCGCCACCACTGCCTGGCCATAAATGCATTTTCTTGTAAAAAGTATCTATGAGTTGGAATTTGTAAAAGTTTCTAGAAAGAAAATTTAAAAGATTAATTCTATCACTGAAATGGTAGTTGTTTCCTGTCTTTTTTCTGTGTCTCTTTAGCTTCGTTGGTTCTCATGCCCCCTTCCCACAAACTGAGCAAAGTCCTCCCCCTCATTCCCTCCTCCCCCTCATGCCCTCCTCCCACCAACTGAGCCAAGTCCTCCCCCCTCATGCCCTCCTCCCACCAACTGAGCAAAGTCCTCCCCCTCATGCCCTCCTCCCACCAACTGAGCCAAGTCCTCCCCCCTCATGCCCTCCTCCCACCAACTGAGCAAAGTCCTCCCCCTCATGCCCTCCTCCCACCAACTGAGCCAAGTCCTCCCCCTCATGCCCTCCTCCCACAAACTGAGCAAAGTCCTCCCCCTCATGCCCTCCTCCCACCAACTGAGCCAAGTCCTCCCCCTCATGCCCTCCTCCCACCAACTGAGCCAAGTCCTCCCCCTTATGCCCTCCTCCCACCAACTGAGCCAAGTCCTCCCCCCTCATGCCCTCCTCCCACCAACTGAGCCAAGTCCTCCCCCTCATGCCCTCCTCCCACTAACTGAGCCAAGTCCTTCCCCCTCATGCCCTCCTTCCACAAACTGAGCAAAGTCCTCCCCCTCATGCCCTCCTCCCACCAACTGAGCCAAGTCCTCCCCCCTCATGCCCTCCTACCACCAAGTAAGCGAAGTCCAACCCCCTTTATACCTTCCTCCCATCAACTGAGTGAAGTCTTCCTCCCTCATGCCCTCATCCCACCAACAGAGCCCAGTCCCCCCATCCCCATATCCTGCCTACCCCACATTAGCACAGCTTCCTGACCAATGGGCTCCAGATCAGAGGGAGGTGTGGCACTGTGGCCACCCTGGTGGGAGGAAACTTTTTTTTTTAAATATTTATTTTATGTATATAAGTATACTGTAGCTGTCTTCAGACACACCAAAGGAGGTCATCATATCCTGTTACAGATGGTTGTGAGCCACCATGTGGTTGCTGGGAATTGAACTCGGGACCTCTGGAAGAACAGTCAGTGCTCTTAACCGCTGAGCCATCTCTCCAGCCTGGGAGGGAATGTTTTTGTTTTGTTTTCCCTCTAAAACCCTTCAGCGCTATAATCACCTGTCTTCTTCGAACCCCTAGGTCAACTGCAAATCCTGAGCATGCTCTGCTGTTCGTGAAGTTTTACTCCAGGCCCCTTTGGCAAACACAGTCTTGAGCTCTTGGCTGTTGAGCCAGCTCAAGGAGGACACCATTTCAGCACTCAGTCAGTGTGTAAAGTATAAGCAGCCCTGCTGCCTCATCCACAGATGTTAGATAAGGGTCCACACTTACCTGCCAACTACAGCATGTGACCACCATGCTGATGCTCACAGAGCATTTGGTGTCCAGCCTTGTCTAGCAACTCTGGGTAGTCCAGATGAGTCTTCTTTCTGTGGGGTCTTAACAAGAGGGTGGCTATATTGTGCAGCCCAACGGAAGCCCATTGTCTCTTAGGGTGTTAGTCCTTTGCATATGCTTGCCCTCACACAGAGCCTTGCAGTGGCTTCATTAGAGACTGCCTCCAAGCTTTCTTTGCTCTCTAGAACTGAATGAAACACAGTGGTTCTCCAGGGAATCGGCCCAGGAAGAACGGGATGCAGCCTTGGGCAAGGGCTCGTTGAGCAATACACTCCTAGAGAAGGCAAAGGCAAGTGTGGTTTGAGGCAGGTACCAGGCTTGTGTTTCAACCACTCAAACAGCTGACCCCCAGCTTCCTTGAAAGCTGTTGTGTAGGCTGGACAGCTGGGCCTCCAGGTTGCTGCCTCTCTCCCTGCAAAATACCATTTGCATCTGCTGGCTTTCTTTGCTTTTAGGTTGTATGCATTTCACATACAGCCCATACCCTGGAAGGAGGCAGAGAAATGGTTGGCCAGCCTAGGGAGGCTAGCTACAGAGAGGATTTTGCATTTTGTGCTTGGCTCCAGCTGCTGTTGACAGATGCTGTGAAGTTCACCAAGGCAGGATGTTGGGTGTGGACTCCAAGTGATCCTGTTGTTGAAAACACCAAACACCTAGCCAAGTGTGTGGTAGTTTTGTACTCTCAGAACTAGAGAGGCAGAGGTAGGAGGGCTTCAGTGAATTCACGGACAACCTAGACTAGAGCCAGTGAGGTGGCACAATTGACAAAGTACTTTATAGGCATGGCTTGTGACCTGAGCTTGATCTTTGTAAACCAGGTAAACCTAGAAAAAAGAAACTGACTTTACAAAGTTCACTGTGGTACACACATGCACATATACCTCTCTCTTTTTTCCTCCCTCCTTCCCTCCCTCCCTCCCTCCCTCCCTCCCTCCCTCTCTCTCTCTTCTTCTTCTTCTTTTTCATCTATCTATCTATCTATCTATCTATCTATCTATCTATCTCTCACACACATACAGTAACTTAAATCTTTTAAAATTTAAGAAGTGTGCTTGTGCCGGGCAGTGGTGGTGCACGCTTTTAATTCCAGCACTTGGGAGGAAGAGGCAGGTGGATTTCTGAGTTTGAGGCTAGCCTGGTCTACAGAGTGAGTTCCAGGACAGCCAGAGCTACATAGAGAAGCCCTGTCTCGAAAAACCAACCAACCAACCAAACAAACAACCAAACAACCAAACAACCAACCAAACAAAAAGTGTGCTTGCGTGGGTCTGTGTGTTCACATTGTAAAGATACCTGACCCAAGTGCTGGAGATTGGACTCAGGTCCTCTGCAACAGCAGTATGAGCTCTTAACACAGCTACCTCTCTAGCCTGATATGTAGCCCTAGCTGGCTTAGAACTTACAGAAATCTGCTGCATCTCCCTTCCAAGTGCTAGGATAAAAGGTGTATGTTTCGATACCCATCTAAACAGAAAACTGGGTAAAGGCCCTGTCCTGCAGCCCCTTAGTGGGTTCTCCTCCAGTAAGGCAGCCAACTTCAGAAGCAGGTGCTTTAAAGCCAGACCATTTTCTATACCCAGAGTAAAGTCAGTTTCATGGCCGGTGTGTAGAGATCCATTTGGCTCAGAGAAACTGATAGTGCTTGTTCTGTTGGCCTTCAGGCCTAGGGCAGCCATGGGGATTTCTTAGTCACAGGCATCCCTAGTCACAGCAAGTGTTATTTTTTTATTGACAAGGCTGGGAAGACAGACAATAGAGAAGGGCCAGGTGTCTATGGCCAGGAGGATAGTGGCATTAGCTCCAGCATACACTGTCTGGCTCCTGGACCTGACTATATCCCTCTTTGGAAATATTTTACAACATAGTAATTGGTGAAGAACTGCATTATCTCCATTTAGCAATCTCCGAAATCCCCTTAACAACATCATGGTGTGTTCCTGGAAGGCCAGCGCTTAGGAAATTCACAGTAAGATGAATTAACAACACAACTGTCTTAAAGACAAAAATAAAATGCCAGGAGCATTTTATTTTTTTTATTTTGGGGTACTAGGGATTGACCCTAGGGACTTACACATGTTAGGCAAACACACTACAACTTAGCTCATCCCCAACTTTTTTTTTGTCATGTATATATGACACACACGAGTGCTTGCCTGCATGTATATATGTGTATTATGTACATGCCTGATATCCATGGAGGCCAGAAGAGGACACTGGATTGGATTCCTTGGGACTGCAGTTACAGATGGTTGTCACCACCATGTAGGTGCTAGGTACCAAACCTGTGTCCTTTGCAAGAGCAACAAGTAGTGCCTTTAACCACTGAGCCATCTCTTCAGTGCCCTCCCCCGGACTCTTTTTTACTTTTTATTTTGAGGTAGGGTCTCACTAAATGGTCTAGACGGGCCTTGAACTTGTAATTCTCTTACCTTAGCCTCAGTTGAGTTTATAGGCTTTCATTGCCTAGGCCTGGCTGCCAGAAGCATTTAAAATATTGCACGGAATTAAATGTCTATCTGTTCCTGAAATGTTCATGAAGTCACAGCGGTTTGCAGCTTTCTGTCTTTGTTCTATTTTATGCGTCGTTTCAAAGGATGAAGCCTTTTCTGCCTCATTTGTGTGTGATGTTGAGGAAGTGAACCCAGAGGCTGGCACATGCTGGGCAAGTCCTGTGCTACTAAGCCACACCCCAACCTCAGAGGATGAGAGTTGAATATCTTCATAGACATCAGAGGCAGAAGCTGAGCATTCTGGAGGGCTGAATAGCCACTTCTACAGACAGTTTCAGAAAACTTTCTGAGCCAGTTCTCATAAAAAGATTACCCTCCCTGGGTGGGCGTAAAGCACAGGCAAAGCACCTGTCCACTGGCCATAAGACCCCAGTACAAGATAATTACAGACCCTTTCCTTTTTGCGAATGTTTGTTTGAGAAGAAGTCTTGCAGGGTTGGGGATTAACTCGGTGGTAGAGTGTTTGCCTAGGGAGAACAAGGCCCTGGGTTTGGTTCTCAGCTCTGGGCGGGGAGTGGGGGGAGGGGGAGGGAGGAAGGTGAGGGAGACGGGTCTTGCAATGTAGCCCAGGCCTTGAGTTCATGATTCTTTTTCCTCAGCCTCCAGCCTCCTGTGTCTCAAAATTACAAGGTTTTGCTACTATGTATGATCTAGATCCATAATTAATCAGTTCATGTGTTTTTAGATGGATTTATTTTATATGAATGAGTGTTCCATCTACATGTACTTATGGGTGCCTTGTGTCCATGGAGGTCAGAAGAATGTGTCAGCTCTCCTGGAACTGGAATTATGATGTTTGTAAGTCACTGTGTGGGTGCTTGGAATCAAACCAGGGTCCTCTGCAAGAACATGTGTGGTTTTTGAGATCAGCTTTTCACACTGTAGCCCAGGATGTCATGGAACTCACTTTATAGCTCAGGCTGGCCTCATACACAAACCAATCCTTCTGTCTTAGCTCCTCAGGTTCTGGAATTATGGGTTTGTACCACCACACCCAATCTAGATGCAGATTTTTAAAATACTTTTTTAGATGTACTTATTTTATGTATATGACTGTTTTGCCTGCATGTGTGTCTATATGGACATGTGCATGCCTGGTGTCAGAGGAGGTCAGAAGAGAGCTTCAGATCCCCCGGAACTGGAATAATAGGTGGTTGTGAACCACCATGTGGGTGATGGGACTTGAACCCAGGTCCTTTGCAAGAGCTACAAGAGCTGAACCATCTCTCCAGCTCCTTAGATGCAGATTTCTTAAAATATATTTTTATTTATGCATTATGTTTATATATTTGTGAATATATGTATGTAATATATTACATACATATGTATGTATGCCATGTGTGTAAAATGCTCCCTTGGACAACAGAGGAGGGCAGCAGAACACCTGGAGTTGGCCTTCCTAGCCCAGTGTGGATGCTAGGAATTGAACTCAGCTCCTTTGAGAGAACTGGAAGTACTCTTAACTACTAAGCCATCTCTATAGCCTTATTTAAAAAAAAATTATGTGTATGTGTGAATGTGAACTGTGTTAGTACAGATGCCCTCAGAGTTCAGAAGAGGGCATCTTTGAGATCCCCCTGGAGCTGGAAGTATAATCTGTTTTGAGTCTCATGACATGGGTCCTAAAAATTGAAATCCATTCTTCTCCAAAAGGAGTATATAGCTTTAATCACTGAGTCATTTCTTCAGCCCCCCAGATGCAGAGTTTAAAATGTGTTAGTCTGCCGGGTAGTAGTGGCACACGCCTTTAATCTTAGCACTTGGGAGGCAGAGGCAGGCAGATTTCTGAGTTCAGGGCCAGCCTGGACTACAGAGTGAGTTTCAGGACAGCCAGGGCTACACAGAGAAACCCTGTCTTGAAAAGCCAAAACCCCCCCAAAAAAACAAAAACCAAAAAAACAAAAACAAAAAAATGTGTTAGTTCATTACGATGGCACAGGCGTGTAATGTCAGCACTTGGAGGCTGAAGCAGGAAGCCTAAGGATGGTTTAGGCTACACATTGTGACCCAACCTCAAAAACCAACCAAGCAACCAACCAAACAACTAAACAAACAAAAAATACCCCCTAACCCAAATCAATCCAAAAACCCCTCAGCCACAACAAAATTCCAGGCTTGGTGATTACACTTGTAATCCTAGCAAAACTGCCAAAGTTTCAAGGCCAGCTTGGCTACAGATTGACTATCAGCCAGCTTGGGAAACAGCAAAAACTTATGTTAAAATCAACAAAGTAGCCAGGTGGCGGTGGTGTACCCTTTTAATCTCAGCCCTTAGAAGGCAGAGGTGGGCAAATCTCTGTGAGATCTTGAGGCCAGTGAGTTCTAGGACAATGTAGTGGTTTGAATATGCTTGGCCTAGGGAGGTGTGGCCTTGTTGGAGTGGGTGTGGCCTTGTTGAAGGAAGTGTGTTACCGTGGGGGTGGGCTTTGAGACCCTTGTCCTAGCTGCCTGGAAGTCAGTCTTCTGACTGCCTTCGGATCAAGATGTACAACTCTTGGCTCTTTCCCTAGCACACTGCCATGCTTCCTGAACTGAACCTGTAAGCCAGCCCTAATTAAATGTTGTATTTTATAAGAGTTCCTTTGGTCATGGTGTCTCTTCTCAGCAATGGAAATCCTAAGACATACAGTCAGAACCGTTACACAGAGAAACTCTGTCTCCAAAAACCACACAAATCCTTCCCTCCCACACAAAAAAAGAACAAAGTGCCTTGGGTTGTGTTAAATGAATGAACAAACAAAATCGTATTTATTCACCTGTGCCTTGGTTTGAGCCATACAGGTGATTTTTAGCATGTCATTGTTTTCCATAGGTTACAAATGAAGGTCTGGGTATGTTTATCTTTGTCTATCCAGAACACAAAAACCTTAAAATTGTCCAAAATAAACAGTGCTCATTTGGAGGGGGGTTCCTTTCCACTGATTCCTGTTGCCTTGGTAACTTGGAGCAGCCCAGCTGTGGCTTACATATACTACAAGATCTGGCACCAAAAGCCACTTGTCTCCCTGGGGGATTTTCCCAATCACTGGGTCCTCCTCTCTGTCTCCCAGGGCGGGGCCACCCCACGGAGGCATAGGAAGCAGGTTGAAGGGACTCTGTGTTGTCTGTTTGCTTTGTTTGCTTTGCATTTAAACATTTATTACTCATTTGCATGTCTATGTGTGGGCACACACACACACACACACACACACACACACACGTGTCACGATGCTCACGTGACCATCAGAAGACAATGTTAGAGACTTGGTTTTCTCCTTCTACCAAGTAGGTGCTGGGGATTGAATTCAGGTTGACAGGCTTGGTGGCCTTTACCTGCTGAGCCATCTTGCTGGCCCATATTACCGTTGTGTGTACACAGTGTGGAGAAGGGAGCACGTATGTGTGCGGACATCAGACTGTGTTGTCACAGAGTGTGATGTCACAGTGTGTTGTCAGTTCTCTTCTTCTTTTATGTGGGTTTTGGGAAGCAAACTCTGGTTGCGAGGCTGGCAGTGTCTTTATGTACTGAGCTGTCTTAACTGCCCCTAAAGATGACCTCTTCACTTCAACATTTTTTTTTATTTGCTTTACATGTATAAAAAAATGTTGCCTGAATGTGTTTATGCACCATGGGTATGCAATGCCTGCAGAGGCCAGAAGAGAGCATCAGATACCTGGGATGGGAGTTAGAGTGAACTGCCGTGTGGATGCTAGGAACTGAACCCAGGTCATTTGCCTGGAAGCCAGTATTCTGCTAGCAGCCTTCAGATAAAGATGTAGCATTCTCAGCTCCTCCTGAAACATGCCTGCCGGGATGCCGCCCATGTTTTTTTTCCTTGATGATAATGGACTGAACCTCTGAACCTGTAAGCCAGCCCAAATTAAATGTTGTACTTGTAAGAGTTGCCTTGGTCATAGTGTCTGTTCACAGCAGTGAAACCCTAAGACAGACATTGAAATGCATTTTTATTTTTATTAATAAGGGATGTCGAAATGAGCATACGTATTCAAATACAAAAACATTTCTCAACATGACAATTGTCATGTTAAAACCAATTTGCCCATCTTATTCACAGGTGTTATAGCTTACAGACTACGTAGTTAATATCTCTCCTATTTATTCCTCTTCTTCCTCCCATTGCATGGCTTACACCCCTCTGTCTGTTAAGCTGATGACCATGAACACCTTGTCTCAATGTTGTCTGAAGCCTTACTCATCTGAAAGGCTGTGGCTGGCTGCTAGTATCTACAGAACTGCTGGCAGGAGGGTCCTGCAGCCACTGGGCACTCTGGACACCAAGTGTTAGGAGCCCAGAGTGTATGAGCTGAGCTTCACTGGAAAGTGTCGCTGTCTATGGTCGTGGCTTTTTATCTTCTCTGCCTGTATCCATGTGGGCTCACTGACTGAGTGGAGAGACAAGCTGAAATGGTATTTTCTAGAAAACTACATTAGCCATTACATTTTAAGGTCAACAGATGTTCTTGTAACAGCAAACATGATGGCTAAAGTTATGTTTTAAGGTTAAATTACTGCACTTAAGAGATCTATAAAATAAAATGCTTCTAACCTGTAAGCCCTACTTGTCCTAGGACAGATGACTTCCTAGAATGCTGGAGGCTGTTGTTCACAGTGAGGTAACACAAAGACACATGTCTTTACTTTTATAAACAAGCTTGGTTGGCCCGAATGCCCTGGAGGTATGGAGGCAGGAAGTACCTAAAGTTGTATGCTGGCCCCTGATTGGAGGAAGAAAAAAAAATACCTATTTTTAAATACTAGTTAACCAATATGATATATTAAATAGCTGTATCATTAATCTTAATGTGGTCTAAATTAGCAGAATATTCAATTAGTTAAATCAGCATCAGCATTCAAATATTATTTCCAAACAGCAGATATTTATATAAATGTTAGCTATCTCAGATTTTGTTGTTGTTGTTGTTGTTTTGAGACAGGTTTCTTTGTGTAGCCCTGGCTGTCCTGGAACTCACTCTGTAGACCAGGCTGGCCTCGAACTCAGAAATCCACCTGCCTCTGCCTCCAAGTGCTGGGATTAAAGGTGTGCGCCACCACTGCTCGGTGCTATCTCAGTTTTTGAATAGCAATACACTAAAATATTATATAAGACATATTAAAAGCATCAAGGGAGTACCTATGGATGTACGCTGGTCCCTGATTGGATGAAGGTGGGAAGCACTGCAGCCTCATGGATTTTGCTTTTATAAAACCCTTACTAATGTACTTTACCTCCATACTCTGGGAATCCCAGGTATGGATCTGGCCGGGGTCTACCATCTTGGCCAGTATTTAATAAAATCTTGATTTAAATCTGGCTAAAAAAGTGTAGTAGTGGTCTTATTCTCAGCCAGTGGGATTAACTCTTCCTGTATCATTCCATCCTTCTCCCCTGGGACAGATTAAACCTGTTTTACCATGGTGAAACTCTCCAATGGATGTGTAGGATGAAACTCTCCAATGGATGTGTAGGTAGGTAGCCTTTTGTCTGTCTCTGGTTCTGTGCAGAGGTTTCAGGTGCACAGCAATATTTTCTAGAACACTGAAGAAGTGGACCTATGTCAGGACTTCCCAAGCTGGCCCCAGCTGTCAGCTAGGCATGATCTCTGAGCCACTGCCTTCAGGACACATCAAGCTGTTACTTGGATGCAGGCAGATCTATTCTGGCCCCATAGATCTAAAGAGAACCCTGGACCCTTGAGTACTAAACAAACCAGGACTCAGGAAAGATGCACAACACACGAGCTCCAGGCCTGGGATGGAAGAGCTTTGGTCAGACCCCAGCCGCACTAGGCCTTGACAAGCTATGCTCCAGCCCTGAAAGCATAGGATGTTCCTTTTGCAATGTTCCTTTTGCCTCCTGTCGTATGACCATGTGGATCTCAGTTTGCCTTCTCTGGTGCAGAGGAATCTTGGAATCTCAAAGTGCAGTTTTCAATGGCAGCCAAAGGAGGAAGGAGGAACATTTGTTAAAACTATAAAGAGTTACTGAGCATCATGGTCCACAGAAGTAAGCTCTCCACACAGGAGGCTGAGGTAAGAGGGTTGTCAATTTAAAGGGCAGCTTGAGCTGTAGACTAAGAGATTATTTTAGAAAAACAAAACCCAGAAAATATGTCTGGGTGTGGTGGGCACATACCTGTAATCCCGGAACTCTAAAGGAGGAAGTAGGATGAGAATTCAAGATCATTCTCAGACACACAGCCAGTTCAAGGCCAAGCTGGGCCACCTGAGGCCCTGCTTGTAAATGAATAAATTAGTAAAACTGACTTTAAAGCCAGATATGGTGGTATCTTTACTCCCAGCACTTGGGAGACTGAGTTGAGAGGATTGACCTCTCAACTCACACATTTGGGGCCAGCCTGAGCTAAACATAGAGCACCATGCCAGTCAGGGCTACATAGCAAGACTCTGCTTTGAAAACAGAAAGAATCACTTCAGAATTCTTCCATATGTAATTATAGTATTCAGACAGTGAGGATGCTGGAAACATTGTTTAACCAGGGACAGAAACTGGTGCTATAGAGAAGACATTCTGGTTTATGGCTACAGCTCTCCAGCAGGCACTTCTGCCCCAGGGTGTGTGTGTGTGTGTGTGTGTGTGTGTGTGTGTGTGTGTGTGTGTGTGTGTGTGAAAGGGTGCGGAGGGGAGGCGTGCTGGGTGGAGAATGTGGGGGCTGGAGATGCTTCATCTTCCCAGGGAGACAGGGGCAGGTGTGACCAACTTCAGCATGAGATGTTAAAATAAGAAAATCAGCAAATCCTCAGGCTGAGTCAGGAGGAGTTAAACTCTGCCTTACAAACTCACGCGCTATTTTTACTCAAAGAAATGTACTTTGCCAAATTTGAAGGTGAGAAAAAAAAACTTTCCCACTAAATAAAATATCAGTAAACATGGAAGGCTCTTTGCCCTTGAGTGCCGGAGGCCCCAGGATGTGTGACATGGACCGAAAATTGACTTCTCACTTAACTGTGCTTGTCAAATATAAAATGTTAACCTAGCTTTCAAAAGTATAAATTAAAAAAAGGTTATTTCAGGGTTGGAGAAAAGCTCAGTAATTCAGAGCACTTGCTGCTTTTCCAAGGACCTGGGTTTGAGTTTGGTGTCCAAACTCAGGTGGCTCAATTGTCACTCCAGCTCCAGGGCATCTACACCCTTTTCTGGACTCCTGAGGTACCCACATGTATGTAGCATATAAGCACACACACACGCATGCACACATGCATGCACAGACACACATGTGCACACAAACTTTCATCAAGGTGCTGTTTCTAAGAAAACACTGAACATGTATACAAAAGAGACATCAGAATAAAACAACATGTCCACTTTTAATATTTGTACAGTTTTATTTTTATATTTTTGTCTGGAAAAAGATGGACAAACTCAGGTTTTTTTTTTAAGATTTATTTATTAATTCTTATTTATATGAGTACACCATAGCTGTCTTCAGACACACCAGAAGAGAGCATCTAATCCCATTACAGATGGTTGTGAGCCACCATGTGGTTGCTGGGAATTGAACTCAGGACCTCTGGCAGAGCAGTCAGTGCTCTTAACCACTGAGCCATCTCTCCAGCCCCAAACTCAGGTTTACCATGCTAAAATAATGGTTTCGCTGACTGCTGTAAAAGTAGTACATACAAATTACAGAGCTGATTCATGTCCCTCCGTTCTGTGACTAATGAGAGGCTTTCTCCCCTGCCCTCTGTGTGCTTTATTATATTTCATGTCCTACAGATAGATCCAACCATTATTCCTGCTTCAGCAGAAGGGCAAGTTTTTGAGACCAGTCTATCTGCAAGATCCAAGACATAAACGACTGGACCCAGCTTTGGAAACACTAGTAAGTACTCAGCATTGCACTGAGGACACGCCACTCTGGCTGTGTGGGTTTTCTCTTTGCTTGTTATCTACCTATCCCCCAGAGTTGTGGACAAGCCTGGTGAACTTAGTAGATCGATCCTCTGCACCTGCATGGTCTCACCCATTCAGCTTTTCTATCATCTTCATCAGTGGCAAAACACACCCACAACTTCTGTCCAGCATCTGTTGAAGGGCTTGGTTCGGCATCTTCTGTGTAGCCTGTCAGCTTGACCCTGCCAGCAGGCCCACTCGGGGCCAGGCCCCTGGAATATTAGCACTGAGAGGCGGGGGCCCTGCTACACAGCCTCCAGGGTGCTGTAGCCCGGGGACTTGGGAGAGGCAAGGATGGTGCGCAGGCGCAGGCCATATTGGGTGGTGGGAGCCCTCAGAAGGCTTGTTTGTTTGTTTGATATGTTCTCTGTGTGTGTGTCTGAACATGCATATCTGTCATGGGATGTGTGGAGGTTAGAGGACAACTTGCAAGTGTAAGTTCTCTTTTTCCACTCTGTGGGTTATGAGGATTTAATACAGGTTGTCAGGCTTGGTGGCAAGTGCTCTTAATACCTGAATAGTCACACCTCCCCCCAGGAAGAAAGACCTACACCTAGATGAGTTTTCTCAATGTAGGCATACATGAAAGAGGAAAACTACAAGGCAAATGGCTGTTACCTTTTTATTGCGGTGATAAAACATCATGACCAATGCAACTTATAAAAGAAAGTATTTAATTTGAGGTTCGTAGGTTCAGAGGGTTAGATACCATAACCACCATGGTAGGGCAGATAGCAGCAGGCAGGCAGGCAGGCTTGGCACTGGAGCAGTAGTGAGAGCTTGCATCTCCAGACACAACAACGCTGAGGGAGAGAGACATGCCCCCAATAAGGCCACACCCTCTAATCCCACCCCAAAAGTTCCATTAACTATTGGACCAAGTATTCAAACAAATGAGCCTATAGAGGCCATTCTCTCTCTCTCTCTCTCTCTCTCTCTCTCTCTCTCTCTCTCTCTCTCTCTTTCTCTCTCTCAGTACACCACAAGATTCTGGCAGTTGCTCTTCTCATTGCTGTGAGAAAATATCCAGTCCTCAGGAAGCAGAGGCAGGCGGATCTCTGAGTTCAAGGCCAGCCTGGTCAAGTTCTAGGACAGCCAGGGACACACAGAGAAACCCTGTCTCAAAACAAGTAAACATCTGACAGAAACACCTGAAGGACAGGAAGACTTGAGATTACACTTTCAGGGGGCTCAGTCTCCATGATTGTTTGAGTCTGTGCTCTTCACAGAGTATAGTAATAGAACAAGTTCTTACTTCATGGCATATGGGAACTGGGGGAGACAGAAAGACAGACCACACCCGCCCATGCCTGAGTCCACATACTCTAAGAATCCATCCCGTATGCCCCACCTCTTTGAATTTCCAGAATATTCCAAAATAGTGCCATCAGTTTAGGGGCCTAGGCTTTAATATACAAATATGTGGGCTCATTTAGTTCATGACGTACCTCCAATTTTATTATGTAGTCAGGGTTAGCCTTCCACTTCTGTTTGTTCCTCTCCCACTTCTCAAGAGTGGAAATTGTAAGAGGGTAGCACCATACTTACTTTTTTTTTTCTCTTTTTGTTACTCTTGTGGTTATATTTCATGAACCCAGGTTTTTGCAAATGTCAGGCAAGCAGTGATCTATGTCTTCAGCCCTACCTCAGCCTAGCTCACCTCAGCCTAGCTCACCTCAGCCTAGCTCACCTCAGCCTAGCTCACCTCAGCCTCGCTCACCTCAGCCTCGCTCACCTCAGCCTCGCTCACCTGGTACTCTGATTTGTACATTTATTCACTTAATATTCATTCCACTGTGGGCATTGTTAATTTTCTGTTTACTTGTTTTGAGACAGGGTTTCTGTTTATCCCTGGCTGTCCTGGAACTCGCTGTGTAGACCAGGCTGGCCTTGAGCTCAGAGATCTATCTGCCTGCTTCTGTTTCCCAAGGACTGGAATTAAAGGTGTGTGCTACCACCATCTGGAACATTGTTGATTTTTTTTTTTTTGAAAATCACATTTACATATGTACATACGTATGTACGTACATATGTATGTATGTATGTGTAGGCATATGTGTATGTATGAACACATATTCCCAAATACACACACACACACACACACACACACACACACACACACACAGACAGACTGTTATAAAAAGATTTTAAAATTCGTACAGACTACATGACCCAGCCATTCTGGTACTAACATGTGGGACAAGTGAAGGTTGTATCTCTACAGGGTCTTTCTGGTCAAGGAATTCCTGGTTTGGAATGGCAGTCAGCGTGACTGAGATTTTTAGAACAAAATTTTTGTTTCTGGCATTCCCAACAGGCTTCAATGCCCTTGCAGATACACTGGTTAAAGATGAGTGAAAGGTGGACAAAGGAGGATTCATTTAACGCAGCCACATTGGAAAGAGCCGAGCGGAAGGTTCAGGCACCCTAAGTCCACTTTCCCGGGACTGGTGTGAGCATTAGGTTTGAGTAGAGGAGGAATGAAGTCAGGCAAATCACATTGAGGTGTGGTCTGATCAACCACGCGTCAGTTCTGGTTCTGCAAGGTGGTCACACAGGGGGCGATGTAACTCTCCTGTGATGATTGCCTCTAATCCATGGTATGGCCTCCCCGTGCAGGATTAGAGCAATGATTTATCTTTCTGCCTTCAATTTTGTCCATTTGAATTAGGAGTCAGTGGTTTTTCAGGAAAAAGTAGCCGATATTTCTCCTTTCCTTCTTTGTCTTGTTTCTGTGTCTGGCCTGAGATGGATGTCAATTCTTCTACTTCAATCTCATGTGTGTACAACCATGTGTGCCCATGTTTGTGGGGGGTCACAAATTGACATCTTAAAAGTGTCTAGTGTCTGGGCTGGAGAGATGGCTCAGTGATTAAGAGCACTGACAGCTCTTCCAGAGGTCTTGAGTTCAATTCCCAGCAACAACATGGTGGCTCACAACCATCTGTAATGGAATCCAATGCCTTCCTCTGAAGAGAGTGACAGTGTGCTCATATATATAAAATAAATAAATCTTTTTTTAAAAAAGTGTCTAGCTGGGCGGTGGTGGCACACACCTTTAATCCCAGCACTTGGGAGGCAGAGGCAGGCAGATTTCTGAGTTCGAGGCCAGCCTGGTCTACAGAGTGAGTTCCAGGACAGCCAGGGCTACACAGAGAAACCCTGTCTCAAAAAACCAAAATTAAAAAAAAAAGTGTCTAATGTCTTCCTCAATCACTCTCCACCTTATTTTGTGTGTATGCTTATATGTGCATCAGTGCGAGATGTGTGTGGTGTATGTACACACATGTGGACAGGTGTGTGTGTGTGTGAATGTGTGTAGAAATCAGAAGAAGGTGCTTGGTATCGTCTCTATCCACCTTGATTATTTGAGGCAGGATCTCTCAATGGAGGTAACAATTTAATTTTTCAGCTAGGCTGACAGGCGCCTCACCCAAATGGTCGTCTTGTCTCTATACCTTTGAGAGCTGGAGTTGCAGGAGGGCACGGGACCACAGTTAACTTTAATATGTGCATTGGCATTTGAACTTGGTCCTTATGCTTACACTGTAGCTGCCCTTAACTACTGAGTCATTGCTCCTAGCTTATGTTTTTTTGTTTTTTGTTTTTTTTTGTATAATTTTAAACATTAAAAATAATTTTAATGTCATCTGCCTCTTTAGTGCTGGGATTATAGGTACATACTCAGCTTTTAAGATGGGTGCTGGAATCTGAACGCAGGTCCTCATGACGGCAGGACAGTCACTTTGTTGACTGAGCCACCTTCCCCACCTCGACTGGCTCCTTTTTTTTTTTTTTTTTTTTTTTTTTGGTTTTTCAAGACAGGGTTTCTCTGTGTAGCCCTGGCTGTTCTGGAGCTCACTCTGTAGACCAGGCTGGCCTCGAACTCAGAAATCCGCCTGCCTCTGCCTCTCAAGTGCTGGGATTAAAGGCCTGCGCCACCACCGCCCGGCCGAATGGCTCCTTTTAACCTTTCGTCGGCAGCCCCATTACTTGGTCCAAGTAGGGAGGTGTGCATTCTCCATACACTGGTTCTATTTGGGCACACAGCACTGGAAGTCATATATATTTTCTTAGCCTTGGCACACATCCGGAACACAAGCTCTTCAGAAAAAAGGTCTTGGACCTGACTGAGAAGACCAAAGGACACCAAAGAACAGGTGGATACTTACCATGACACACTAAATAGAAAGGCTGACATTCACTGGAGCTGCCTATGGCAATGTTCGTTAGCCAAAGGCAATTTCCAGTCCTTGTTTTAGATGGAAGCAACTCTATTCTTTCAGGATATATTCCTCAAAGAACCATTCAGTTCTTAAAGAAAAATGAGACTACAGTTTGGGGAGGGGACCATATCATCTTCCTTTCCCCAAAGCCAGCTGCTCAAAGCCTCCTATAATGTGCTGGGAATTTTGCCATGGGGGATGACTCAGTAGATTAACCGGCTGTACACCTGCAAACGGAGTTCAGTTTTTAGCTTTTGCCAAAATTGCTTATGAAACCATACTTATCCATTGGTGCCCACGAATGTAAAATTGGTTCAGAGTTTCCCTTGGCTAAATGGCTAAATTTAGTTCTTGTCTAGATGCAGCTTATTGCTTCCAACTGGCTTAGTCAACTGCTCCGCCTCCCTGACCACGATCCTCTGGTGATGACAACGGCATTAGTTAGCAATACTGGCGATCAGCGCTGGATATCGAGTTTAAAAACCTGTTCAGAGCAGTGTTGGTGGGGCCAGTCTATAATCCATGGTGGCAGGATTAGGAGTTAAAGGTAGCGTGTTCCTGTTTCAAAAAGATACCAAACAACATACCAAACTAAAACAAGATCTTCACCGTGCGCTCCTGTGGATGAATGTGTGAGCCCCTCAGATCCTGATCTTATGTGGGTGACTTTGGGCAATTCCTTACCTGGCGGGGCAATTCGAGCTCTCCTTCGCACCTACGTGGTAGTCTACCAATTAGTATTCTGGTCTGTACCACCAGTTTATGAAGGAGTCACACAGAAGGGACTAGCGGCTTCTCTGGGATATGCGCGTGTTTTGTTTCCCGTTCAGCAATAGTTTCCCAAAGCCTATTCTCGGGCGCCTCTTCCTGCGACAGAACGCTTCACTCATCTCACGCGCGTATATTGTACCGAAAATTCGAATGGGGCAGATCACCGTCGCCCCTAAACTGTGCCCGCTTCGAACCCACCTTTATAGCAACCCATGGGGGCGTGATCAGGCTACACGGCGTGCTGACGTCACGCGCGACGGAGGGCGGGCCGGCGCCGGCGCCGGCGTCCCTCACTGGGTCCCTAAGCTCAGGCGCTCAGGCTTCAGCCTCCGCTGCCCGGCCGGTGCCTGTCTCCCACCGTCCACTCCCCGCCACCGGGTCCTCACATCGCCTGGACTGTGCCACCGCCATGGGCCCGCGCCAGCCGCGCTGCGGGGCCGGGAGCCGCTAAGGTGTGGTGCGAAGATGGGCGAAGGCGGAGCAGGGCCCGAGCGCCAGCCCCAGCAGTCCGGGCGCCCCGCGCGCGCCCGCCCGCGTCGCCGCGGGGATGCCCGCGCCCGCCGCCGCGCCCTGAGCGCCTTTGTCTGCCTTCCGCGCCTTTCGCATCATCCCTAGTTTAGCGGGCGCCGAATCATGGAGCTGAGCCAGCCGACCTCCCTGTCGGACCACGACGAGCCGGCGTCTGGGCCCCAGCGCGGGGTCAAGGGGCCGGTGGGGCCCGACGCTCCTCGCGGCTGGTCAGATGAGCCCGAGGAACACGCCCAGCTTCAACGGTGGCCAGAGGGACCCAACGCGCCAATCTGCTGGCCCGAAGAGGTAGAGGAACCTGACACTCCTAGTCGCTGGGCCAGAGAGCCCAACGCCCCTCGCTGCTTGCCCCAGGAACCCGACGGATCCTGTCACTTGGCTAAGGAGCTGGAGGAACCCGACGCCCCTAGCTGCTCGTCCCAGGAGCCAGGCGCACCGTGCCACTTGTCCAAGGAGCTGGAGGAACCCGACATCCCTCGGTGCTGGCCCCAGGAGCCAGACGCACCGTGCCACTTAGCCAAAGAGCTAGAGGAACCCGACGCCCCTCGCTACTGGCCCCAGGAACCAGACGCATTCTGTCTCTTGCTCAAGGAGGTGGAGGGATCTGATGCCCCTCGCTGCTGGCTTCAAGAGCCAGACGCACTGTGCCACTTGGCCAAGGAACTAGAGGACCTCGACGCCCCTCGCTGCTCGTCCCAGGAACCGGACGAATCCTGTTACTTAGCTAAGGAGCTAGAGGAACCCGACGCCCCTAGCTGCTCGACCCAAGAGCCAGACGCACCGTGCCACTTGGCCAAGGAGTGGGAGGAATCCGACGCCCCCAGCTGCTGGCCCCAGGAGCCAGACGTACCGTGTCTCTTGGCCAAGGAGTGGGAGGAATCCGATGCACCGTGCCTCTTGGTGGAGGAGCTGGAAGAGCCTGACGCCCCTCACTGCTGTCCTCAGGAGGTGGACACAGGGTGCCTCTTGGTCAAAGAGCCAGAGGAGCCTGATGCCTCTCACCTGTGGCCGGGGGAACCCGATGCACCGTGCCTCTTGGTCAAGGAGCCGGAGGATGCACCTCACTGCTGGCCGGAGGAACCTGAGGAGCCCGACACTCTCAACGCGCCGTGCTTCTGGGCCAACGAACCAGAAGAGCCCGACGCACCTCGCTGTTGGTCAGAGGAGCCCCAGGTGCTGTGCCTCTGGCCGGAGGAGCAGAACACAACGCGGTGCTGGCAGGAAGAGCCCGATGCACCCTGCTTCTGGTCCGAGGATCGAGAGGAACCCAAAGTTTCGTGTCTCCAATTTAAAGAGCCGGAGAAGCCCAAAGTCCTCTGCAGTTGGCCGGAGGAGCTGGAAAACTGCCGCCCTACGCGGGGCCTACCCCTAGAACCCTTGCTCGCTGAGGGCGAACTGCTGCAGGCATGTCCCGGGCCACCCTCGGACCCAGGCCCGGCGTTGTCGCTGCCCAGCGAGCCCGGGACAGCTCAGGAGGAGGGTGCACGCCTCAGGACGGTATTCGACGCCCTGGACAGGGATGGGGATGGCTTCGTTCGCATCGAGGATTTCATCCAATTCGCCACGGTCTATGGGGCAGAACAGGTAACAAACTGAGTACAGTTATAGTTGGGAGAGATGTTACTGATTTCTGTTCAGGGTAGTTTCCCTGGAATCCCCTCTTCCCTCTCAGAGGAGGTATACCTCTCCTCTAACGTTATGATTGCTACTTATTTCCCAGATCTGGGAGTGGGAAACCCTTTTCAGTGCCTTGGTTCTGCCACTACCAGTGTTAGGACCTCAGAGGCCAGACTTGTAGATGCCTTTCCAGTAGAGTTAGTTTATTATGTGTTTACCACTTGTTGTACTAGGTTTTGTTTGAGAGACTGTAATTAGTGGCCAGAAGGATCTTAGGCATTAAAAATGTTAATTTCTGGCTGAAGATGTAATCAGTGGAAAAGTATTTGCCCCATGCTCATAGCCTGGAGCTCAGTCCTTTGTATCACATACTGTAAAGTGGCAAAATCAGCAAGCATAGGTAAATCTGAAGCTGGGCATGATGGTGCATACTGGTAGTCCCAGCATCTGTGAGGCTGAGATGGGACTGCTGGGAGTTCAAGGCCAGCTTAGTCTATGTAGTGAGTTCAAGACTAACTTGGGCTACAAAGTAAGATCCTGTTTCAAAGCACACTCATGCATGCATGCACACATTCTCTAGAATACACACACAGTTCTGCACTATGATCAAGAAAAGGAAGGGGATGAGCCCGGGAGTTTCATGTCAGGTGTCAAATGTAGCAGAGCCATCAGGGCCTCCACTCTCACAGGAGAGCTGAGATGTATGGAAGGGTAACAGAGGCACAGTTCAAGTGTGAAGGTCCCACACATCCCCAGGGGCTCCTGGAGAAGCAGGCTCCAAGACCAAGGCCTTGTTATTGTCCTTTCAGCACTTAATTGTATGGGGTGAAGATGGCACCAGGGCTGTGTGCTTTGCTGCAACCCAGAAGACACCATCTATGTCACAGGTTCCTCTTTATTTATCAGTTGGGAATAGATGAGGTGGCTCAGTGGTTAAGAGCGATGGCTACTCTTAGAGAGGACCCAGGTTCAATTCCCAGCACCCACATGGTAGCTTATAACTATCTGTAACTCCAGTTCCAGAGGATCCGACACCCACACACAGACACACATGTAGGCCAAGCACCAAATGTACATTTAAAAAGTTATTTATTGGTTGGAAGTCCCTGAAAAAGACACCAACTATGTTACATGTTCCCCCTGTATTTTATTTATTGGTTGGAAGTCTCTGAAATTTTTGTCTGTTAATTTCCATGTTATTCATTTTTCACACATGCAGACATTTGTTAAGTGGGTGTTCAAGTACATTTGCATGTTTGAATGGTCTTTAAGAAGAAGAGAGATAGAAATGAGCTGGGTGTGGTGGAACACACATCTGCAGTCTACGTCTAGCAAGCAGGAGGATGTCAGAATTGACGTCAACTGGGTACATAGCAAGACTGTCTCTAAAAACCAAAGGTGGGGAGGGCAAAGTTGGTATTTCTAAGTCGTACTGTTCAAACCTCTGGATTTGCAGCATCCATGGAACAATTGGGAAGAATTGCCCTGGTTGACTTGGAGCTCCCTGCTGAGTTGACAGTGTGGGGCCAGGTAGCTTCTTATTGAGCCTCTTGCTGGCCTTTCTCCTGGAGCTTGAGTTCTTGTAGTACTTTCTATCTTTTTCCTGGGCTGCTTGGCAGTTGTTTCCTAGTGTAGTGTGTCTTCTCTTTAAACTTCTTCTTGCCTCTGGCTCTAGTCTCATTGAGCAGGCTAAGCCAGGCAGAGCGCCATTTGCTGTTTCCCATGACCCTCCCTGCTGCTCTGCTCTCACTGTCATTGCTGGTGTCTCTGAGGTGGTAATTAGCCATGCAGTTCCACTCTTGCTTTACAGATAAGAAGCTAGAAGCCTGAGAAAGGCTACTGCCTTTCCCCAGGCCTCATCAACTGTGTTGGGACAGGACTGGAGATTCTTTTTTTTAGCTCTTTACCCACTGATGACTCTGGAATTGCTCAAAAGTATTTCTACCAAGTTTCAATTTAGTGAATTGTGTAAAATTCTCTTTGAGAAATGCCTTTGGTCATCACCTCCTCAATTTGATTCCCTTGGGGAAGACTTGGCCACACTTCTTCCCTGTTCCCTTAATCCTCCTCCTCAAAAGGTCTCACCATGCAATCCTGGACGGTCTAGAACTCACAGAGATCCACCTGTCTCTGCCTCTGCCTCCAGGATGATAGGTGTGTGGCACCATTCCTAGTGCCGCACAGTCCTGAATACAGACTAAAATGGGTCAGAATTGTTTGCTCGGATGGTTCCTGGTGGAATGCGGTTTGGTTGGGATGAAGAGTGGAGGGCAGTTTCCTAGGTCCTTTTGTTTTTAGGCCTCTTGGGAGGAAGCAGTGTTGGGTTGGCTCAGCTTCCTGGACTTAGAGCCACCTCCTGGGTTGTGCAGGAGGCTTCTTGTTTTCTGTGAGTGCTCTCACTGTTCTGGAACAGATAACACACAAAGGGATGGAAGTTAATCTTTATGTGAGTGTAAGGTGAGCTAGGTAGTCTTCGTGACTCAGCTTTGCTGAATATATCAGAGAGGAGCAAAGGCAGGAACATTAACCAGTAGTTCAAGAGTTTAGAGAAAAGCTAAGCATTCCCACAGTATATGTAGTTTGATTTTTTTTTTTTTTTAAAGACAGGGTCTCACTGTATAGTTCTGGCTGTCCTGGAGGCCAGGACACTCTATAGAGCAGACTGGCCTTGAATTCACAGAGTTCCATCTGCCTTTGCCTCTTAAAGGATGTGCCACCATACCTGGCTGTATTTTGAAATTTTTAAGATGAAAGAAATCTTGAATGAACATAATAGACCGAGCTGGTGAGTGATGCCTCTCATGCTGTCCCTCAAGTCCCAGAGGTTTCAGGACTCAGCTCATCTGTGAAGTTCTTCCACTTCCTTTACTTTTTTTTGTTTTGTTTTTTTTTTTTTTTTTTTTTTTTTTTTTTTTTTTTGTTTTTCGAGACAGGGTTTCTCTGTGTAGCCCTGGCTGTCCTGGAACTCACTTTGTAGACCAGGCTGGCCTCGAACTCAGAAATCTGCCTGCCTCTGCCTCTCAAGTGCTGGAATTAAAGGCATGCGCCACCACTGCCTGGCTCTTCCTTTACTCTTTTTTTTTTTTTCCTTTACTTTTAAAAGGTTATTTTACTGCTTCTTTATGTGTATGAGTGTCTGTGTGAGGCAGACGTGCAGGTGCCTGCAGAGGTGGTCAGACACTCAAGGTGGAGTTACAGAAGGTTGTGAGCCACCTGACATGGGACCTGGAAACTACACAGCATCTCCGGAAAAGCAGCAAGCCCTTAGTTACTGAGGCATCCATCTCTCCAGCCTCTGCTCTTTTCAAAGCAATTCCTGACTCCATTCCTGATGCTGTGTAAGCTTTTTGTTTGTTTTTTTTCAATACAGGGTTTCTCTGTGTGGCCCTGGCTGTCCTGAGTTCATTTTGTAGACTAGGCTGTCTTCCAACTCAGAAATTTGCCTGCCTCTGCCTCCCAAGTGCTGGGATTAAAGGGTTTGCCACCATTGAAGGCCTTTAATGATTGATGCTGCTAATCTTTATATATAAACAATTCTATGTTTATCTAAAAAATAAGGATCTTTTTGTTTGTTTGTTTTTGGAAACATGGTCTCAGTTTGTAGCCTTGACTGGTCTAGAATTCACTAGATTTACCTGTCTCTGTCTCCCAGGTGCTGGAATACCTAACCTAAGCTAAGGGTTTTGTTTTTAATCGTTACTTTACTCAGGGTATGCACTAACACGTGTGCCAAGTGCTTGTGTGAAGGTCAGAGGAGAACTTTGAGGAGTTTGGTATCTTCTTCCATGTATGCCGTCAGGCCCTCTGGCTTGGCAGTAAGCACTTTTACCTACTAAGCCATCTCTCTGCCCTATTTCCATTTTTCAAATTTAATTTCTTTGAGAATGGAGGGGTGTCAGTGATGAGGAAGGTGACCTTGAGCTCCTGATCCAGCTGCCCCCATCTCCCAAGCACTGGGATCCCAGATGTGAGGCACTAGCTGGGCTCCAGTGTCTTTTATGTAATCTGTTTATGAAGGTAGCATTTTCAATTATTAAGCAGGTTGTCTGAATTTTTAATAGGAGCACTCCCATTTATAACAGAGCTGCCTGTCATGTTCCTCTTTTCTCTTTTTCCCAAAGTGTCATGGTATGTGTGGATCTGATTACCTCACTTGGTGGCAGATCAGGTGTATGATACCATCCAGTGTCACTCACAGGAGTCTGAAGGGGATAGGAGGAAGAACTCATGGGCACGGTGGGACTTTCTAGCTGTATCTCTTTCTTTTTCTTTTCATTTTCATCTTTTTCTTTTAGGCAGGGGCTCAGATATCCTAGATTCACCTTCAGCTGGCTTTGTGGTGGAGGCTAACCTTGAACTTTATCTCCCTGGCCTCCATTTCATGAGTGCTGGGATTGTAGGTATATGCCATCACACCTGGTTTTATGTGGTGCTGGGTCTGAACTCAGGGCTTCTGAATTATGAGAAGGCATTGGTTCCTTTCATGCTTGCCTTTTTGTTGTTGTTGGTTTTGTTTTTTGAGACAGATTCTCTATAAAGGTTTGGTTATTCTGGAATTCTATGCAGACCAGGCTGGCCTCAAACCCATAGAGCTCTCCGATCTGCCTGCCTCTGCCCCCCCTAGCACTCACCACTGATCCTTTTCTTTTTTTCTTTTTCTTTCTTTCTTTCTTTTTTTTTTTTTTTTTTTTTGCTTTTAAAAGAAATCAGTGGTAATCAGAAAATAATATGTTTATATTTTATTTTTACTTTATTTTTACAGCATTTATTTTTCTGTTTTGTTTTTTGAGACAGGGCTTCTCTCTGTAGCCCTGGCCATCCTGGGACTAAAGGAGTGTGCCACCACAGCCTGGCAGCATTTACTTTTTAACAGCCATTGGTCCTTTCCAGAAACCACTCTGGTTGAAGCCATGAGTGCTCTGATTTTGGAAGATATGCTTTGTCCTCCATGGTGCTCACAGAAGGAGCTGCAGAGGCAAACCCATTTGTGCAGTGTTCCTGTTTCTCATTCCTTTGCCAGAGGCAGTCGATAGTTCTTAGGGATGTTTGATACTGTGGTTAATTTCTCTCCTGTTTTTTCCTTTCTCTGTCCTAGTCTTGGGTTTAAGTGTCTATGTATAGGAATGAAAATGGGCCTGGGTGGGCAGACTTTAGTCCTAGCATTTAGAACGAAGAGGCAGACAGATCTCTGTGAGTTTGAGGCTAGCCTGGTCAACATAGTATGTTCTAGGTCAGTTAGGGCTACACAGTGAGATCCTGCCCCAAAAGGAAAGGGAGAAAGAAAAAAGAAGGAAGGGAGGGAAAGAAAATGGGTATGTGTGGGCTTGGATATGTGTGTGTTCGTGTGCGTGTTTGAGAGAGAGAGAGAGAGAGAAAGAGAGAGAGAGAGAGAACACTTGAGGGAATGTATACCTCTGAGTCTGTGTTGACAGAATTGCCAAAATCAGGTGAAGTTCCTCTTTGTGCCTGGATAATAGATAGCTGTGTTAGCATCTAAAAAAGAACCTGTTTTGTCTTCTAAAAGTAACACATGCTTATTATTAAGCAAAGCTCCTGGAAACAGTGGTGTGACACACAAGACAGTTTGGGCTTGGTGTGTTAGAGCTCTAATCCAGCACTCAGGAGGCAGAGGGGAATAGGTCTTTGTTGAGGGCCAAACTGACCTATATAGTGAGTCACATTCCAGCAAGGGCCGCATACTATATGTGAATAACATACAAATAACAGTTGCAGGTGGTGGTGGTGGTACATGCCTTAATCCCAACACTCCAGATGTAGATGCAGACAGATCTCTGAATTTGAGGCCACCCTGGTCTGTAGACTGTTTCAGGATAGCTAGAGTTATACAGTGAAGTTCTGCCTTGAAAAAACAAAAAAATAAAAATTAGACAACAAAATAAAAAGTACTATTTGGGGCTGGAGAGGTAGTTCTCTGGTTAAGCACATGCACTGGTCTTGCGGGAGGGGTGGGGGGGCAGGTTTGGTTCCCACCTGAGTGACTTTCAACTGCCTGTGACTTACAGAGCTGCCATGCCTCTGGCCTTCACAAGTACTTGAACTCATGTGAGCATACCCACACATAGACACATAATTAAAAGTAGTAAATATCATTCTTTATACTAAGCAATACAGAGGCTAGATGTGTTGGCTTTCTGTTGTAGTACCAACATTAGGGAGGCCAAGGCAGGAAATCTGATGTGAGTTCAAGACCAGCTTTAATGAGACCCTGTTTCAGTCAACCACTGGCAGTAACATAACAGTGTATGTGACCAGTATCTCCTCTTCTGAGAAGATTATTACATCATCAGTATATTTCCTTTCAATTTCTTTCTTTCTTTTTTTTTTTTTTTTGAGACAGTGTTTCTCTATGTAGTCCTGGTTGTCCTGGAACTCACTTTGTAGACCAGGCTGGCCTCGAACTCAGAGATTTGCCTGTCTCTACCTCCCCAGTACTAGAACTAAAGGAGTGTGCTACCATGCCCAGCTTCAAAATTTTATAAATTAAAATTTATTTTATTTTTGGAGTTGTGAGACATATCTTCCTGTGGAATGTTGGCTTTAAACTTCCTGTGTAGTCCAGTTCAGCCTTGAAATCCTGATTCTCTTGTCTTCCTGAGTGCTGGGATTATAGTGTACCTTACCATGCCAGCTTTTCCTGTTTTGTTTTGTTTTTTTTTTTTTTTAACTGAAGTTTTTTAGAATGTTTGTGTGTGTGTGCATGCGTGCACTTAAATTTTATTATTTTATGTGTGTGAGTGTTTTGAACTCCTGAGCCCCTGCCTCTGCCTCCCAACATATATTATAGGATATGATAGACATACACACATATATTAATCTATATGTATGCTATAATAACCACAGGCATGTGCCACCATGTCTTGCTATCTCATTTTATTTTGCTTGTATTTTTGCTGAGATAGGGAGCAGTAGGTAGTTCAGACTATCCTTGTACCTCAGCAGGCTTTGTAAGGATGTGAAAACTTTTATTCTCTTAAGTCATTGGGCTAATAAGTGGGGCATTGTGCCTAGGGAAATGTCGTAACTGTTGTTTAGGTTACATTAAGCAGCCTGCCAATGAACTGATTACTCATACTTTTTGAAGTTAAATGGTAATTTTAATTTTACTAACTGGTTCAGCACCAATAAAAGCACCAAAAGTCAACTTGATTAGAAAGATTAACATTTCTTTGGAAAGAAAACCAGCCAACCAGCCAGACTTTCTCACATAAAGTTTCAGGCTGCAGGAGAGAACCATTTTCTGTTTTTCCTCAGCACAAGCTCTCTGTGTAGCCAGGCTCCCTGGGGTTGCTGGCCTCTTACCTCTGCAGTGCTGGGATCCTTGCCTTGGCTCACAGTGGTTGATTTCTCAGTGCAGTCTTCTTGCTCAGGGCCCCTGTTGAGTTTGATCCCTGACATATTAGTGGATGAGGATCTTTTAATTGATTTTGCAGCTAGGATGGAATGCAGGCCCTCACACATGGCAAACAAGTGTCTCCCACCGCACCCCTGGCCCCCAGGATTCCCCAGCTGCCCCCAGCCTGTTGTCATTGTGAAACAGTGTTCTCACCTATAGAATTCACCTCCAGAGCCATGCAATTGAGTTAGCAAACAAACCCCAAAACATTACAAACAGCAACAACAACCAAAAAAACCCTGCCTCCTAATGTTTAATAAGTTCCCAGTTGTGTTGGCTGTACTCATACGCTCTCAGGTACAGGCCTCACTCTCTTTGGAAGACAACAAGATGCCTTTGCCAGCATGTTTGCCTTCTATTTTTTCTTAGTTTGTTTTAAAATAAGATTTATATTATTTTCAATTTTGTATATGTGTGTATAAGTTTGTGTGTAGTTGTATGCATGTGCCCAAGTCTAGAGGCATAGGGTACCCCTGGAATGGGAATCAAACTTCCATAGGACAAGCTCTAGGACAGCCAAGGGTACATAGAGAAACTGTCTCAAAGAACAAAAAATAAATAAGTTCTTGTTGCTTTTCCAGAGGACTTGCCATTGTTGGGTAGCCCACAGCTCCCTGTGACTCCAGCTCCAGGAAATCAGATTCCCTTTCTGACCTCACAGGTATTGCACTTACGCACACATACCCCTCCTATGTATGTGTTATTAGCAATAATCCAATCTTTTATAAATTTAAATGTTTCACACAGCTTGTTGATGCAGGCCTGTGGAAGCTGGCTCCCCAACATTGCCGATGAGAGTATAAATGGTCCAGGCCCCCTGAGCAGAACCTGCCATGGTTTCCATGTCTACTCTGCAACCTAGCGTGGCCATGTGTAATGCCATACCCTGGGATGAGCATCCACAGCCATAAATCTGTTATGAAGGGATAAAGGGAATCTCAGGATCCACCTCCTCTGTTGAGAGCGCCACTGTGTGGAGGCAGGGTCTCATCTAACCTAGCCCACTTGGTCTCAGACTTGTTTTTAGTTGAGGATGACCTTGAACTTATGATCCACCTGCCTTCTTCCTGAGTGGTGACCTTACAGGCATGTGACTCCCCATAGGTGTCATCACGCCCGTGTCAGTTTACATGGTGTCGAGGCTCAAACTCGGGGCTTCCTCAATGCTAGGCAAGTGTCCTACCACTGGAGCCACTCGCCCTGTCCTGGAGTGATTTCCAGGATGGACAATGAAGAAGAAAGTACAAGCTGACATGAGAATGCAAGGACTGGGTCCTATAGGATTTTCATGTAGGAGGTCCCCAGAGGAGCCACACTGTAGAGTCACAGGGGGTTAGCTGGACAGGGGTTCCTGGAGGGGCCTGGGTAGGGTAGGGCTTCTGTTTAATGGGGATGGAGTTCACTTGGAGAAGATGGGTGAGAATGGCGTCTGTATAGAGTGCACAAGTTCAGTTCCTACTATTGCAAAAGCAAACACAAAACAACCCCCATATGGTAGCACAAATGATGGCTTTATAGCTTTTTTTTTTTTTTTTTTTTTTTGAAAGAGAAATAAGGTCACACATAGCCCAGGCTGGCCTCAGATTTACCATGTAGCTGAGGATAACCTTGAACTTTTGATTCTCTTGCTTTCCCCTTCCCTGGTTTATGTGATGCCGGGGCTCGAACCCTGGGCTATGTGTTAGGTAGTCTCCCTGCTGACTGAGCTACATCCTAGCCCTGTAACTGTCATTTTTATACAAAGTTTTGGAAAGAATGGTGTTTCACATTTTTGTAAGAGCTGGGCCGGTGTCTAATTGTATAGGCAATTTGGTGCTGTGTAGCTTCTGGAAACCTACTCTTCAGAGTGAGCAAGGAAGAAAGCAAAGAAGCTACATAGCCCCCTCTGATCTTACAGCACTACTCCTCCCACCCCCACCCTCAACCTGGGCTGCCACAGCCCTGGGAGCACTGGAGGGAGCTGCTGTCCTGCCCTGCTGGAGGGTTGGCTTCCGTGTGTGTGTGTGTGTGTGTGTGTGTGTGTGTGTGTGTGTGTGTGTGTGTGTGTGTCACAGTCCCTAGGGAACCTATTGGGACTGCTGGGCCGCCTCGGTGAGACTTAGCCAGCATAAGCAGGCAGCTCCCTAACTGCCGCTTGTCTTCTTTGGCTAGCTCTGATCTATCTGTGCAGCGCTTTGAACACAGTCATCCTTTGTGGGTCCTTCCACCTAGTACTGATTTAACAGGCTTTTTTGTTTGTTTGTTGTTTGTTTTTTTTTGAGATAGGGTTTCTTTATGTAGCCTTGGCTGTCCTAGGTCTGTAGACCAGGCTGGCCTCTGCCTCCTAAGTGCTGGATTATGGGTATGGGCCACCATGCCAGGCTAACACTGCTTTTTTTGTTTTTTTGTTTTTGTTTGTTTTGTTTTATCTGTTGTATTTATTCCAGTGTTCACAATATTTGCTTGGAACCCTTCTGTCAACCCTTTAAAACCTCAGGCCTATAGTGGTGCCCTCTGCCCTCAGTGTACAGAGACCCACAGTTCAGACCTCAGGCCCATCTGGTCTGCCAGGGTTTTTGCTTCTTTCTGGCTTGAGCTTGCCACTTTTTTTTTTGTTGTTGTTTTTTTTTTGTTTTTTCTTTTTGTCTATTTTTTGTTTTTTGTTTTTTTTTTTGAGACAGGGTTTCTCTGTGTAGTCCTGGCTGTCCTGGAACTTACTCTGTAGACCAGGCTGGCCTCGAACTCAGAAATCCGCCTGCCTCTGCCTCCCAAGTGCTGGGATTAAAGGCTTGTGCCACCACTGCCCGGCTGTTGTTGTTCTTTAGTGTACATTTCAATTTAATTTAATCACATCAGGTAGTATACTTCATGTGCACTTGCTGCTCTTGCAGGGGACTGAAGTTTGGTTTCCTGCACTCATGTTGGAAAGCTTACAACTGCTCACAACTCAAGGTCTAGGGGTCTGATTTCCTTCTCTGGCTTTCATGGCCACATACACAGACACATATACACATAATGTAATATAATTTGTAAAAAGAACTCACGCCCAAGGAGAGATAATATGGTAAGACTTCTATCTGTTTGTTTTTTTTTTTTTTTTTTTTTAAAAAAAAAAAAAAAGGCTGAATGACAGCCAGATGGCATCATGAGATCCTAGGGTTACAAAACCTAACTTGATAGATGTGAAACGGTAATATGAATAATGGACACGTGGACACAAATATTAAGTAAGACTAGATCTCATCACTGGCCTGAGACTAGAACGGAACCAGGCTATCTGCCTTCCTGCTTAGCCACTTCCCAGTGTATGACTAGCAGGGCATCCAGTGGGGAAAATACACACGTTCTTAGAGATGAGTGGGATGCAGAGAGCATGCTCAGAAGCGCTCGAATGAGGTCAGCTAACAATCTCCTGAAAAGCCCACTGGGAAAAACTCCAGTGAATCCCAGTATCTGGGAGGTGTAAATGATTGGGCAGATGGGCTTTCAGAGAAAATAACGTGGGTGTATAAGGTGGAGTACATCAAGGAAAACACAGGCAGGTCCAGCACAGTTCATGAAGGCATGGGGTGTCACACCTTACAGAGCAGATGCTCCAGACCACCAGAGGTGTTCCCCAGGAAGACACTGGACCTGGGGGTTAAACAAACAAGTCTTTTTCTAAGGTCAAGGCTGACACGGTGGTACAGGACCAGTAGCAAAAGGGAAAACTACCAGCCCTCAAGCAAAGCCTAGGAAGAGTTACTGATGGTGAAGGTACCATCTGTTTGAGCACAAGCTTCTTGGGTGGCTCCAAAATAAACTCCTAAGACTCAAGCTTCCGGCCTGAGGCTGGCTGCTGCACCTGCTTCCCCGTTATGGCTGAGTGCAGCAGAGTCATGCCACCTGGCCCGATTCTCTGCATGAGCCACTCTGTATGGAGCTATGATTGGAGCACTCTGGGAGTGTCTCGGAAAGTAGTGACCTGTGTGTATTGACACAGGACTGTTTTCCTATCTACAAAGTGGTTGTTAAAATTAAGGAAACAAATTTGTGAGTCTTGCCAACCTTGGGATCAGGCAGGCCTGGGTTTTATCAGCTCATGGCCACTGCCTTCTTCACTTGAGTCTTTTGGGCATTAGGCAGTGTCCTATGTAGAATAGTGAGTAAGACTGCCCTGTTCCTTTTCTCTAGGCAGCGGGCAGGTCATCTCTAATGCTGGAAGGTAGAGGTAGGTAATTCGGAGGTTGTATAACTGGGAACCTGACCTACTTAGGGAAAGCTCCTTCCTATAGGGAAGCAAGTGCTTTGCTTTTTATTTCTGAGATGAGAGAGGGTCTCTTGTAGGTCTCGCTGTCTCTTAGCTTCCATGTAGCTGAGTCTGATGGTAACCTCGTGATCCCCAGCACGTGGAATCACAGCGTGTGCCACCACACCACTGAGGCAACTTCTGAGCTTGCATTCTAGAGCTAATCAGTATTAGTAAGGCGGTGAGTGAGAGAAGGGGCCTTCAGTGATGGGGAGGAGAGGCTGTAGCCATGTGAAAGGGGGTCTTAGAGGTTAAGTAGGGACAGGTAATGAGATGCAGGGTTTTACAAGGTGGCTCAGTTGGAGAGGTAAAGTTGGCAAGGGTAGATGGTCAGGAGATCAGTTCATGGTGCTCCTGCTGGAGAGACAAGTGACAGGAGGAGTGGGGCTGAGAGAACCTACAGGAGCAACTCCTTCCAGGATAACTGGGCAGAGGCTGTGGGAGGAGGACTCACCCCGGGGTATTCAGGCCTTTCTTGTCCTGCAACTAGAGGAGAGCCTATAGGTCAGAGATGTGATTGGTTGACAGTACAGGAGTTGGAGTATCCTCAGCAGCATGGAACAGGATGTCCTGCTGAAATCCAAAACATAAGGTGACACTAGACTAGGGGTCACCACTGCAGTGACTCCTGTGCTGCTCCCTGGATGCAAACACCCCTCCTCTCTTGCTCTTCTTTGTAAGGCAGTGTCCTAACACCCCTTCTCTTCTGGCCACAGGAGCTGGGTTGAATGGAAGTGTCACAGTTGGCAGTGTCACCTCCCCCAGCATGGCGGTGGCCTGCAGCAATACTGGTGGCAGCAGTGGTAACTCCTTAGGAAAGTCTTTATGCAGCTCTGGGCCCAGTGGCCCTATAAAAAACCCTGCTTACTAAAAAGATCAGGCCCTATTTCTCCCCTTGTTGGGTTCATAATTGATTTTGTGACAGGGTTTCTCTATGTGGTTGTCCTGGAACTCACTGTTGTAGACTAGGCTGCCCTCAAACTCATAGAGATTCTGCCTGCTTCTGCCTCCCTAATACTGAGATTAAAGGTATACACCACCACACCAGGCATAATTTTATTAGGTGAAAAAGCTAGCAAGGCATGTGCTGGGTGCATGGTGGCACAGGCCTGCACCCTAGCACTAGATCAGAAGCCCAGAGTTATCCTTGTTTATTATATAGAGAATTTGAAGTCATCTTTGGCTGCATGAGACCCTGTCTAAGGAACTTTTAAAGAAGGGAAAATTCATTCTACCTTGTAGAATGTACCTGTACCTGCCTCTATAATGAACACTCAGAGCTGCTTCATTTTCTTCACACAGGCAGGTAACAAAGCAGCTTCTGATGGTTTTACTGGTAAATTACCCATTATTTTACTTGGTAAACTGGTAGACACTTTCAGAAGATGGGAGGTATTTAAAGTGTTTCTAGAATATCAAATCTGTATTCCTCTTTATTTTTATTTATTTGTTTATTTAGAGACAAGATCTCATTCTGTGGCCCTGGCTGTTCTGGGACTCACTATGTAGACCAAGCCAGCCTTGAACTACAGAGATCCTCCAGCTGGAATTAAAGGTGTGCCCCCCCCCCACCACCACCCAGCACTCCACTTGTTATGAAAGGCTTAAAAGCTTGAGATTCATTGAGGCGTGAAACTGCTTTCTACCAGACTTGGCAGCATGAGGAGAAAGAAGCTAGTCTGCACCCTTTGGGGCTTATAGGAGCTTTCTCCTTTCTTCTACAGCCAGTGAAGTCACTGTGGGTGTAAGTTAGATTTTGCAGCACCCTGATTTCCAAAGAGATTTCCACTTGATGACAGAGGTACCTTTGCTTTGCTGTAGGATTCTGGCTGTTGTGTCTGGTAAGGTCAAGGGGCAGTCCCATCAAGGACATTTCAGACAGACCCTTTTGCCCTTGATGGGAATGAACTCACCACTCTCAGCCCCTTTCTCTCCTGGGTCCTATATATTTCAGGTTGGCCCCCAACTTACTATGTAATGGGAAATAACCTTGGAAGTCACATCCTTCTGCCTCTATCCCACAAGCAATAGGGTTATAGATGTGAGAAACCACACCCTGTTTTTATAGTTCCTGGGAGTTCATGCTTGCTAAGTGAACACTGCCATTGAGTGATTTGCCATATCCTCAGCCCAGGCAAATCACTCAGATGATGTTGAGTTTGGACGAGAGGCACGAGGCATGGCACACTGAAAGGGTCAAGTGGGCATTCCTAGTGCTAGCTTGTGCTCTGTTCTGTGACAGGCTGGCTGTTTTTGTTGCACTTCCCTCTTCATCCGGAACCAAAGACCACCAGCCTGGGGTCATTTTTCTGGACTTACTCCTCATGATTTGGTAACTTGTTAGCCTTGTACACTAGTGCGTACTGTCGCTGGAGCCAACAAGTGTCAGGGATGCACAGCCAAACGTGGCTACTGAGATTTCACTGGGATTGACACATGCCCTTCATACTACTTTTGTTAAACTACTGACACATTGTACAGGTCCTGTGAAGATAAATTACTTTAAATACCCTGTAATAGTAATAAAGTAATCCCTGAACCTAGGCCTCTGGCTTCCACTGCAGACTTACTACATAGGTATAAATCCCACCATGCTCTGGGGCTAGGCCTCAGTTGGTGCTGGGCCTCTGCAGCTTATTACCAGGCTGCTGCCACACCTGGGCACTATCCATGCTGCCTCTTGAACTGTAAATTCTGGCTGAAGTTTGTCTGATGTAGTAACTGTTCCTCCTGCGAAGGTCTGGGGAGCAAGGATTGGATGGTAGCAGGATCAGATTTAACCAAGGCCTTTGGCTCCTTCATTTGATGAGATCTGCCCTGCCCTGGGCCTCTCTTAGTTCTAAACCAGAGGTTCCTGAGCTTGGATACATCAGCTCACTGCAGAGCATGTTAAACAACACTGTTCTTTGTCTTCAAGTTTGAGTCAGTGGCACAACCAGTCTCGGCGCAATCCAAAGCCGTGCTTCTGGCTGGCTGAGGATTCTGGAGGACTAGAGGGCCTCGTCTCTTTACCCAGGCAGTTTTGGGGGCAGGCAAGGAGACACCTCCGTAAGTAAGTCTATCTACTATAAGGTCAGACCTTTCTCTGAAGAAAAATCTCATTCTTTAAGAGTTGGGGTGCTTGACCTTGGTTGTTTTTGTTGTACTAGTGACAGAACTCAGGACCTTGAGATGGTCTTCCACCAAGCTACATACCAAGCCTAGGGGTGCATGAACATGGAGCAGATGCTGGGTTCTCCACTTTAGTGGATCTTAGCACAGGTTGTTAGTCTGATAAGGGATCTGTCTCTAGTTACCAGGAGGTTTGTCAGGGGAAGCTTTGAAATCAGGAAGATACTTGGTGGGAGCGGTTCAGTTTTATCTTTTAAAATTAATTTTATTATTCTTATTATTTATGATATATTATTGTTTTAGTGTATGTGTGTTTTGCCTGTATGTGTGTCTGTATGTGTGTCTCTGCATTGTATGTATGCAGCACCTGAGGAGGCCAGAAGAGGGCAGCACATCTGGAACTGAAGTTAGAAATGGTTGTGAGCTGCCTTTTGGGTGCTGGGAGTAAAACCTGAGTCCCCTGGAAAAGTAGCCCGTGCTCGTAACTGCTGAGCCGTCTCTCTAACCCCCCAGTTTTACCTTTATAACATGTATTTGTTTCTATTATCGTGTAGGGTAGGTTTGGGCTGTACACGTGGACGTGGCACGTGGGAGGTCAGAGGACAGCTTTGTTGAGTCAGTTCTTTTCGTCTTCCTTTACGTGGTCTTGGGGATTGGACTCAGGTCATCGGGTTGTCTGGCAAATACTTTACTCAGTGAGTGGTCTTGCTAGCCTGATGCGGAGTTAGATGTGAGGGACTCTAAGCCAGTTGTTCTCTGCATGGGGTTGCCATGGTGTGTGCACAGGTGGCGTGGCCTGCAGGGGCGAGAGTGATGGGTCTAGGTGGCTGGGGGGTGGGACCTTTGTTGCTGAGCCAGAATTGTGTCCTGTGTCTTCAGTCAGTTCTCTGGGGACAGACTCTCTACAGTCTTGTCCTGTAGATAAAGCTGCTGGGCCGGGTCCTGCCCCTGTGTGGTTTAGGCTCTGTTAGTCTAAAGCACTCTCAAAAGGAAAGTTTGGAGGCCTGTGAGATGGCTCACTAGATAAAGGGAACCTGAGGTCAATCCCTTGGACTCAAATAATGGAAGGAGAGAGCTGGCGCCAGCAAGTTGTCCTCTGACCTCCATACTCACTCTGTGGTAAGCACACAACCCCTCAAACAAATAAGTAAATAATAAATGTAATTTTAAAATGTTGAGAAAATTTGAGTGGGTTGTGTGTGCTTTAACTTGGAGAGAGTATTTTTTCTTCCCTTTGGAGTCTTTTGGATCTCAGCAAGGGTGTGGTTATCAAAGGGAGACTGGCTTCAGAAGCAGCGGACCTGACCCCTGGTGGGTCGTCTCTTGTTGCTTCCCTTCCTCAGGACCTTAGGACTCAGGTATATGCACTCCTGTGAGCTTCTTCAGTGGGAGGCAGCAGCACAAGACAGTCAGGGAGCCATGAGAACTTGTTTTCTGTGTCACTGGGTTTTCTAGAGACTGAGTTTGTTAGGCCATGCTCAGGCAGGGATGAGAAGTGCAGGTGGTGTTTTGTGTACGTCAGTAGAAGCCCTGGTAATCTCTGCCTTCGTTTTGTCTCTTTTTTTTCCTGTGGGTCACCTGATCGATCACCTCTGCATGTGACTCATGCTGACTTCTTAAGGAGTGTCCACGTAACCTCTCCACCCCACTTTAAGCTTGGAGGAACAGAAAACTAGGCATTGTTCTAAACCTGTAGTCACCTTGGATTTTAGGAAGAACAGAGTCTTAGACTCCCTCTTCCCCAATGAGGGCTCTTGGCCACGAGGACCAACTATACTTCTCCTCGAAAGGAAGTGATCTGGAAGACACGTAAAGGAATCAGAGTGCCCCCTCTAGAGACTAAGTTAGTGTATAGGACTAGACCATCTTGGAGGATCTGAGCTAGGACAGTGATGGACCAGAGATAGATGGAGATTTGACCAAGTGCTTAGTTACCCATTCCTCTTGTCCTCCATTTAAACCTAAGCTTCATGTTAGTATTCTGAAGATGGATTTGTAGTCACTGAATGCCTTTATTTGTTTCTCCTCCCGGTGTGGCCACAGTGAAAAGTCTCCACTTTCCACCGTTACTAGTGTCTTTAATTGGGGCATGAGAACAAGTGGGCAGTTGAGCTCAGGTGGTGGCTGACCCAGCCTAAAAACTCCGATTACCGCAATGAGTGGCTTCTTCCCTCAGGTTACCTTCTGGACACATGACAGTGGTCGTCACCTTTCTCTGTTGAGCTTACTTTGGAGAGTGCTGTCACTCTGTCACATGGGTGCATTCTCCTTCACCTGTTTATTAAGTTAATTTTGTCCTAGTTTGAGTGGGTTGATCTGCTTTATACTAGACTGCTCAGACATGGGTTAAGCCAGTAGAAAGTCTTTATTAGCCAGCCAGTGACGACACCGGTGGTTACTGTCCCAGCGTAGCACCGAGTCTTTCTCAGTTAGAGCTTTTAAACACAAAGCCATGTTCTGGGTTGACATGCTTCAGTTATCAAAAGCAGTTAGCCAGAAGCAGAACTGCAGAAGCCAAAAAGTAAGGTTAGTGATTTAGAGACTTTCCCAGAACTGTGGACTTTGATGGGCTAGGTCTTCGTTTTACTTCATCACTTCTCTGAACACCTCACAGTGTCTGTCATTAGCTATGTCAGGATTCCATCCTGATGTACTCGTTTCAACTTTGTTTTTTTGTTCTTGTTGTTGTAGTACTTTTGTTGTTGTTTGTTTGTTTATTTTCTTTTTTTCAAAATAGGGTTTCTCTATGAATTTCTAACTGGCCTGGAATTCCTATTGTAGACCAGGCTGGCCCTTGAACTCACAGATATTTGCCTGCCCCTGCCTCCTGAGAGCTGGGATTAAAGGCATGCACCACTACACCTGGCTTGTTTGAAATAAAAAAAAAAGTATGTATGTATATACATACATATGTACATCTCTTGATGGCCTTGGAGGCCAGAAGAGGGCATTAGATCCCGTGGGACTGAAGTTACAGACAGTTGGGACCTGCTGTGTGGGTGCTAGAAACTGAACCCAGATCCTCTGGAGACACTTTTAACCACTGAGTCTTCTTTCCAGCCCCTAAAACTCTCTCTGTCTGTCTGTCTGTCTGTCTGTCTGTCTGAGTTACTATGCTATGTGCATGAAGGGGCATGGTAGAGTTACAGGCAGAGGGTGAAGTGGCAAGATAGCTCAGTGGGTAAAGGCACTTGCTGCTAAGCCTGACAAACTGAGTTTTATCTCCAGGACCCAGATGGTAGAAGGAGATAACTGATTCCTGAAAATTCTCTGACTTGCATGTGGTGCTGTGGCACACGTGCACACACACATGATGTTATTTAAAAAGTGAAAATTTAAGGGAGGTGCCGGATGAAGCCTTTAGCTGCATTTCAAGTCCTGGGAAGAGAAAGCCCATGTGCTATTTTAGGGCATGTGCTGACTACTTTGTGGCTTAGGTCTGCTGAAGGACAGGGACAACTGGGAACCTTTCAACACCTGGGTGCAGATGGGTTCTTCAGCCTGTGATAGCCTCTTTCTAGGCCTCCGAGTGGCCTTTTTCCATGCAAGACAGTGTTCTATCCTTGCAAAGCCCGATCAGTTCATCCTCATAGGCAGTTGGTGGTGTGTGTCCCTGCCTGGTGATTCAGGAAGCTATTTTTGTACAGAGAAAACTGAGCTGCAAATGAACACATTCAGTGTTGGAAAACCTTCCAGTATTTAACCTACCTGTCTCACTTTCAAATATAAGTTTAGGAGAAAACACACATTGCCTTTAAGTTGCCAGGAAAATAGACATCAGATTTGCTCTAATGATGTCATTCTCCCCCGCCCAGCACCTCATAACTTCAGTGTGGTTAGTTGTTGTCTTTGTTTTGTGTTTATGGAGCCTGCTGTTTTTATTACAGTTTATTTTATTTATTGGGCACGGTGCTGTTCATGTGCATGCAGAGGTAATAGGACAACTTTCCTGAGTTTCCTGAATTATCCTCAGGGGCTCAGGGATTGAGCTGTGGTCGTCTTGTTTGGAGGCAAAAAACCTTTACTTACTGAGTCACCTGGCTGGTTGGGTTTAAAAAGTAAATATTTCTACTTATCTAGAGAAATCTCTTCAAAGGCTCTTTGTTTTCTTCTGTCTTATTCATTTGTCTGCTTGGGATAGTCTCTAACATTAATATGTATATGAGACAGGGTTTCTCTGTATAAGCCCTGGCTGTCTTAGAACTCACTCTGTAGATCAGGCTGACCTTGAACTCGGAGATCATGTTGCTACTACTGCCCGGCTTTGAGATAGTCTTACTCTGTAGCCTTGGAACTTGAGGGAATCTTCATGTGCTGGCTAGTTTTATGTCATCTTGACACGAGCTAGAGTCATTTGGGAAGAGGGACTCTGGTTTGAGAAATTACCTCCATAAGATTGCCCCATAGGCAAGTCTGTAATACATTTTCCTGGGTGATATAGGAAAGCCGGCTGAGCAAGCCATGGAAATGAGCTAGATAGTTAGCAGCATCCTCCATGGCCTCTGCATCAGCTCCTGCCCTGACTTCCCTAGATGATGGACTATAAACTCTCAGATGAAATCAGCCCTTTCAAACCAAGTTGACTTTGGTCATGGTATTTCATCACAGCAATAGAAACCTAGCTGAGACACCTCCTGACTTAGCATCCTTAGTATTAGGACAGCAGGCATATATTGCCCTACCCAGCCTAGAAACAAATGGTTTTTGAAGAGTCCTAAGCACGCCTGTAAAGTTGCAGTCCCAGTGTCTTGAAGGCTGACACCAGAGGATCCTGATTCCCAGAGCATCTTGGGCTGTGTATGTACTACAACGATGTCTCAGAATACAAATCAATCTGAAAGTCTTGAACTGTACTCCTCACGGCTCCAAAACTCATGGGTAGTAAGTCTGTCTGTCTTTCCTCCTCCTTTTCCCTCGTTGGATGTTTAAGAGATGTATTAGTTACCTTTCTGTTGCTGTGATAAGCACCATGACCAAGGCAGCTCACAAAAGGAAGGGTTTATCTGAGCTTACATTCCATGTAGGTTAGGAAAGGCTGGCAGCAGGAGCAGGAAGCTGGGGCTCACGCCGTTCACTGCAATCACAAAGCATAGTGCACTGGGAGATGTCAGAGCCCGTCTTCATGTCATACATTCTGTCTGGGTAGACCAGAAGGTGTCCCTGGCTGCTGCTCCACCACCACCTGGGTACCAAGTAGCCAAACATTTGAGTCAGTCTGGGAGATTCTCACTCAAAGCATCATAAGAAGTTTTTGCACCCTGTGCCCATCCTGCTGGCCCCTTTGTAGCAGAGAGTGCTGGAGAGAAATGTTGGGTAGGTTGGTTAGTGGCTGGTGAGAGTTGGCAGTGCCCTGGAGTACAACCAAGAATCATAGGGCTTGTTGTTAGTCTGAGGCCTCTTGAAGTAGGAGCAGCTCCCAAGGAGGGAAGCTAGACTGGCCCCCATGCCTCTTTCCTGCAGCTTGCCTGAATTCAACAAAAGGATTTTATTCTATTAGAGGAGTGTTTCTTTGGAATTGAGTTTTTACCCTGCAGACAAACTATCAATAAACTACACCAGGGAAGTAGAGATCTTGAAGTAATCGACAACTTTGAACTTTGAAGTGATCAGGAAAATTTAGATGTGCTAGCCCCTTCTGGTCTTTGTTGGGCCCCAGGTTGGTGCAGAACAGGGTGTCTGTGATGTCATCTGATGAACAGCAGGACAGTGATGTGTGTCTGCATGCTTAGCTGCTTTGGCAGCTTGTTAGAGGGAAGAGTGGGTGCAACAAGATGGGCTGACTGCAGGCTTTGTGGGCTGCATGCGCACGTGTGTGTGTGTGTGCATGTATGTGCATATGTGTGTGTGCGTGTGCGTGTGTGTGTTTAGGTTTACTTTGTAGTTGAGGATGGCCTTGAACTTTCTGAGTCTTCTGTTTCCACCTCCACAGTGCTGGGATTACAGGCCTGCTTTACCATACCTGGTTTCATAGAGTCCTGGGTATCTAACCCAGGGCTAGCTAGGTAGACAAGGCTTACTGAGCTACCTGCATCCTAGCCCTTCAGTTCGATCTTCAGAAATAACCCACAGTAGAGTATCTTTTCTGCTCATGCTGATACAGTGGAGAGTTTCTGGATAGGAAAAGGGGGTCCTCAGGGGCTTCGCTTCTGGCAAAATACATCTTGTTGAAGATTTTGATTCACTTATAACAACAGAGTTTGAACATGGGGATGGTTTTTCCATGTGCTTTCCACAGAGAGCTCTAGCACCCTCCACTCCCTTCATTCTCAGGTTAGTGAGCTGTATGCTAGCCTCTGTAATAAAGGTGTAAGTTCTGTTGTTCTCCCTTTAGGAGCCAGTGGCATTTCATGTGGCTTAAGTGGCCTCCTCCCCTGCAGAGCCGTGACTGTCCTCTTGTGCAGTGCTGGCTTTTGTTTTCTAATACTTTGCCTGTTTTTGCTCTGCTTTATGTGTCTTGGCTAATTTCCCAGCTGTGCTGGGCTTTACAGGAAGGGGTAGAACATTGCTTCCTGGTCGCAGATTTTTCTAAGATGCCTACCAAGGGTAATACTCGGGGTTGGAAGGAATTTGACCATCTTTGTATCCTCAGGTCCATGGAAGTTGATTTGTTCTTTAGATTATGAAGAAAATTAAATTTAAAAAATGTTTTGTATTCAGAGAGTGTGTGTATATGTGTGTGTGTGTGCATGTGTGTGCACATCTACCTCTCTTGGCACAGATGTAGAAGTTAGAGAACACTTGTAGAAGTTGGTTTTCTTTCCACCATGGGTGTTGAGTGTCTTTACCCGCTAAACTATCCTAGTGGCTGAATATGATGCTTTTAAAGTTAAAAATGGAGTTTAGGTCTCTCCATGTAGCAGGTAGCCTCAGCCTCTTTTAAAGGCTCAGTGTACCCACTGTTGTGTTGTGTTGTGTTGTGTTGGTGGCACATTCCAGCACTCAGATGGCAGAGGCAGGAGGATATTTCTTCTTTTTTTTTTTTCCCCAGGAGGTTATTTCTGATTTGAGACCAGCCTGGTCTAGGCTCCTACATAGTAAGATTGTGTCTTTTTTTTTTTTTTTTCTTTTTCTTTGAGAGGGCATCAGATCCTTTGGAACTAGAGTTACAGAAGGTTGTAAGCTACCATGTAGGTGCTGAGAACTGAACCTGAGCTCTCTGCAAGCTCAGCCAGTGTTCCTAGCTGCTGAGCCATCTCTCTAGCCCTCAAGTTAAAAAAAAATTAATGTGTACTTTTCTGGGCTGAGAATGGCAGTGTACTGTTCTGAACCCGTAATGATCCCCTGCCTCTGCGCTTCGTTAATTTCAGTAATGTACATGTAGAGGTAGGATCTCTACAGGTTTGAGGCCAGCCTACTCTACATAACAGAGCAATTCTGTTGGGAGAAAATAAATAAATAAAAATAATAGTTAGTAGAGAGAAAAGTAAAAATATCCAAAAGCCATAAGAAAGAGTATGTTTTCATTCCTACTTGGTCATTCTAACACAATATATAAAGGGCCTGCTCCTAGTTAATGATTTGCTTAAAAGTGGCTAAGGTTTGAGAACGAACAGAACACTTAGTGTCCTGTTAGTAGCTTTGCTGTTGATACTGTTAGATTTCTCAAGGATACAGTGGCTAGTGTGGTTCTGGATTGGATAGTCCTTCCCAGAACGACAGGGTTCTGCAGACTTCTGTGCTTAGGAATCAAGGCTTCTGTGAAGTAAGAAGGGAGGCGTTTGATAACCTTGATTCATTTGTATCCAAGAAATCAGCTTTCTGACTGGAGAGATAGCTCAGCAGTTAAGAGGACTGCCTGCTCTTCCAGAGAGCCAGGTTCAATTCCCAGCACTCACGCCATGCTTATGATGGTCTGTCACTGCACTCACAGTGTACGGCAGTGCTCACTCATACATGCAGGCCAAACCCCCATATCCATACCGTAGATCACTAAGCTCAGGAGCACTACTGCTCGGAGCCCCTGGGCTACCATTGAGGAGAGTGGCTTAAGAGCTTTGCACTCTTGGAGCCAATCACTCCATTTTGAGTCTGACTTGAGATTTTATGTGACAAGATGGCTAGGCTGGACCTGATGGCTTGATTTTTTTTCAGATCTCTTCCCAGGTGCCCTTAAGTGTAGATTCTTGTGTTCTGCCTTTTGGGACTGGTGCATACGATGTACTATTGAACACTCTTTGATGTCCTGCTGGAGTCCCCAGAGGAAGCTGTGTCTCTGCTACTGTCGGTCTTTCCCTGTTTTTCCACATGCTCGCCCTTTAGTTCTGCCACTGTCCTCCTGTGGGCGTTGTTCCATCTGGATGGAAGCCATCGCTCCTTGCACTTGCAGCACTGCCATTGGTTGTGAGCTCAGACCATGTTTGGTGCTGCCTTGTTGTCTCCCTATGGGGAAGGAGAACTCTGTTCTCCTTCTTCGGCTTTCAGCCAGCTGTCCCTTGCTGTTTCTCTGAAGCACCTCTTTCTCCTTCGCTTCTGGTGTGGGTAAGGGATGGACAGAGATGATGCTTGCTGTCAGAAGTACTCTGTCCTCCCAGGCCTGCCTTCATCTTCCCAACAGCATGTGCAGTGTCCTTTCCTTGCCCTGGTTGGCACTAGAATCTAGTTTGTCTGCTTCTTTCCTGGGCAGGGCTTCTGTGAGATATTCTGGTGGTTCACTGCCTTTTCTGTGAGTGCCAGCAGCCTCGCAGAGGAGGCTCTGGCACTATGTAGGCCTTGTGGATTGATGGGTATGGCCTCAGCCAGAACCAGTGCAGCTGCAGAGTGGAAACACACTTATCCATCCCTAACTCACACACTATTATTAGACACTGTTCTATTACCGTGAAGAGACACCATGACCAAGGCAACTCCTATAAAAGAAAGCATTTAATTGGGGGCTTGCTTACAGTTTCAGAGGTAAGTCCATTATCATCATGGCAGGGAGCATGGCAGCGTGCAGGCAGACTTGGTGCTGGAGAGATAGCTGAGAGTTCTGCATCCTGATCCTCAGACAGCAGACAGAGAAAGAGAGACTGGCCCTGGCATGGACTTCTGGAACGTCAAAACCTACCTTCAGTGACACACTTTCTTCTCCAAGGCCATATATATTATCCTGGAGCGGGTGGTAGATGGGGGTGGGGTCTTCCTATTTAAACCACCACAGCTGCACACCACACTGAGGGGTTCCTCTGTTGTCATCACTACACTCTCAGCCCAAGTCTCTCCTTAGCCAGTGTTCCACCCTCCATCTTGTCCCCCTCCCTCATTTTGATTTTTTTTTTTTGTTGTTGTTGTTTTTGTTTTTCGAGACAGGGTTTCTCTGTGTAGCCCTGGCTGTCCTGGAACTCACTCTGTAGACCAGGCTGGCCTTGAACTCAGAAATCCGCCTGCCTCTGCCTCCCAAGTGCTGGGATTAAAGGCGTGCGCCACCACCGCCCGGCTCATTTTAAATTTTTATTTATAGAATACATATTCATATAAAGTGGGGAGTAGTGGACCCTCACCAGCCTTATAAAACTGTCATGCAAATTCAGTTGTGTCTGTGCTTACCCCACATACACAACATATTTAATTTAATGTTTAGCATTTTATTTACTATACATATCTAATCTATTCTTAAGTATTCATTTAATACTTAATATTATATAAATAATACTAATATATTAAGTAACTATAGATATTAAGTAGAAAATATATTTATGAATATAAGTGTTAAATAATATATATTTATTTAATTTTGAGATACAATGTCTTATATATCCCAGACTGGCCTCCACTCACTATGTAGCTGTGGTTGACCTTGAATTCCTCCTGATCTTCCTGCTTCCACCTCCCAAGTGCTGTCATTAAAGATATTTAGTACCACTCCTGGCTGGGCACGAAACCTAGGGCTTCCTGAATGCTAGGCAAGCACTCTATTGATGAAGGCCCAACCCCAGCTCCAGAATTTTGAAATAACTCCACATATGTCATATGAGTATATCTAGGCACCAGTGCTCTAAAATACTACATATAAATCTATAAATACTAAAATACAAATTTATAACAATTAACAGCAGCCCCTGTCATCCACATTCAATGAATGCTCACATTTCTGGCTACTCTTAGGTGTGTGTTTGAGCGCAGGCCCAGGTAACATGGGCTGTCTTTCTCAGTTGCACTCCACCCTTTCCCCCTCAGACAGAGTCTCTCTGAACCTAGAGCTTGCTGAGTCAGCCAGCCTGACTGGCCAGCAATCCCCACCCAGGGTTCCTCCTACCTCTGATCCTCGAGCTGGAATTATAGGTGCATGCTGTTGGGCTCTGCAGTTTTGTAAAATGTGGGTGTGGGAGAGCAGACTCAGGTTCCCATGCTTCGGTGGCCAGCCCTCTGTCCTCTCCCTGCTGAGCCAGCGCCCCAGGTCTTCTCTGTAGTTTTGAACTCTGCTTGTTGTGGTCCATGTCCATGAAAGCACTTGTGTCTCTGAGAGTCCTGGTTGCTTTCATGAAATCAGCAGTTCATTTTCTGACTTAAACTTCTCAAGGGCTGAATCTGCGTCCCTAGGATGTGGACAGGCGTGCCTTCTTTGCTCTCTTGGCTTTCTCTTGCTTGGCTACACTGTCTGGCTCTGGGTCCTAGCTCTGGACTACTTGTTTGGGGATGGGAGGTGGTCCTGTCACTCAGCCCTCTGGGGTCACTAGGGTCAGGATAGCACCACCTGCTGACTGGTGATGATGCTCTGTTGTGAGCTCAGGACAGGCAGGCTGCTGGATCCTTTTGTCTAACTGGCTTTCTTTGACACAGTGAATTGGCTGGCTCATCTCTCCTAATTATGCCCAAGCATACCTGATGTGTTTGCTGTTGTAACTGTCAGTCTGGTCTGAACTATTGTTCTGAAAGGTTCTGGAAGGAAGCCTCTCCACAGCGATTCCTGAGTCCTGTTGATGTGCCACAGCAGTTTTGGATAGCTGCTCTGTTCTCAGATGTGTCCCTGGGCTCCACATTCACCTGTCACATTTCCAGCACCATGCTTCCTTCAGAAACTCTACAGCTGGGAAGCTTTCTTCCAGGCCTCCTAATGCTTTGTATGTAGTAGGTTTCTCTCACACAGTGCTCTTGAAGGAACTCCAAACCATGACCACAGCTACAAAACTTAGCCATGGTTCCTCCCCTCCCCTTCCCTCCCTTCCTCCCTTCCCTTCTTCCCCTCCCCTTCTCTCCCTTCTGAAACAGTCATATAATCAGAGAGGCCTTGAATTTACTCTATAGCCAAGGGTAACTTGGTACTCCTGTTCCTCTGAGTGTTGGGATTTTAGGTATTCTCTCTCCATGTCCACAATTGGGTCTACATTTGATTTTTTTCTTTTTTCTTTTGTTTTTTTGTTTCATTAACTCTGTTTTGTTTTTCTAATACTGGCGATTAAACTCAGGGCCTTGAACATGCTAGGCAGGTACTCTACTGCTGGGCCACACTTCCAGGCTATTTTTAAATTAATTAATTTTATTCAGTGTGTGTCCCCCAAGTATGCATGCTTGCGTGAGCATGCACATTTTCGATTATTCATATATGCATGGTGGTTAGAGGACAACTCTTAGAAGTTGACTGTCTCTGCTACCTTGTCTCAGGGTTAAACTCATGATGTCAGACTTTGTGTGCGGGAGCCTTCACTTCTGAGCTGCTCACTGGCACATCTTTTTATTTCTGCACAGGGTTTTAGTAAGTTGCTCAGGCTGGCTGGCCTTGAATGTGTAGTCTTCTGGCCCAGCTTTTTTTTTTTTTTTTTTTTTTTTTTTAAATGCATTCTGAATTCATAGTGCCATTACAATTCAAACTCAGGATTGTGCTGTGATGTGTGTCCTCCATGGTGCTGAGGTAAGTCCTGACATAGCCTTTGTGGAAGGTAGCCCAGTTGTCCCTCTGCTCTGACTTATGGAGGGGATAACTCTCACCAGACATTTGATGCTACACCGCCATCTTGGGGCTCTAGGCTAGCGTATGAGAGACAGGCTTCTGTTCTTGTAGATCACCCAGTGTGGTAGTTTTAAATCATCTTCTGATTCTTTCTTTTTTTGTCTTTTTCAAGACAGGGCTTCTCTGTGTAATAGTCTGACTATCCTGGAACTCACTCTGTAGAACAGGCTGGCCTCAAACTCAGAGATCCCTCTGCCTCTGCCTAGGATTAAAGGCATGTACTGCCACTGCCTGGCTTTTAATCCTTTCGTAAAGGATCGTAGTTCTTAGCAGCACTTGGAATGCTGGGCTTAGACTGTCTGCGCTGATGCTGCTCTCCAGAGCTTAGGTGTAACCTAGCTTTCTCTCTATGGACTCACTTGATTTCTCTGTAGCTGTTTAAATGTTTTTTTTTTTTCCTCAAAAAAAACTTCAAAAAGTTCAAAAACTTCTGATACATGCTTGGCAGGTACTCTTTTGGGTTTTGTTGAGACAGGGTTTCTCTGTGTAGCCCTAGCTGTCCTGGAACTCACTCTGTAGACCAGGCTGGCCTCAAACTCAGAAATCCGCCTGCCTCTGCCTCCCAAGTTCTGGGATTAAAGGCGTGCACCACCACTGCCCGGCTTGGCAGGTACTCTTACACAGACTAAAAGTTTTAGAGTGGATCTTTGATGTATTTAGGTACTTAATATTGTACTTTCAATGCATAGTTAAGTTTTAAAAATTATTTCATTTTTAAGATTATGTATTTGTGTATTCAATTTCATTTTTTTAAAAGATTTATTTATTTTAGATATATGAATGCTAGAGCCCTACATGCCAGAAAAGGGCATCAGATTCCATCACAGATGGTTGTGAGCCACCATGTGGTTGCTGGGAATTGAACTCAGGACTCTGGAAGAACAGTCAGTGCTCTTAACTGAGCCATCTCTCCAGCCCTTGATTTCATTTTTAAGATTATGTAATTGTGTATATGTGTGTGCGCGTCCGTGCGCTCGTGCCACATGTATAGGTGTTCCTCAGAGGACAGAAGATGGCATCAGATCCCCTAGGGCTGGAGTTAAAAGTGATTATTGTGATCTACCTGACGTGGGTGCTGGGAACAGAATTTGAGTCTCCTACAAGAGAAGTATGCTGATCCATTTCTTCAGTCCTATGGTCTTTTGTTTTGTATTTTGTGACAGGTTTCTCTGTGTAGCCCTGGCTGTCCTGGAACTCACAATGTAGACCAGGCTGCTTCGAACTCTCAGGGAGCCACCTGCCTGTCTTATGAATTCTTGTCTTCTTAATCCTAGGGAGATTTTCTTGAGTTTTATTTTCAGTATCTATTCTATGTCTTTGCTTTAACTTTCTTCTCTGGGGTATCTGTTGGATCTTGTTTGCTTCACTTCAAGATTTATCTTAAAATTAAAAAAATTGTTATATATTGTTTGTGCATGGGTTTACATGTGTGTCACGGTGTGTGTGGCAGTCAGAACTGTGGAGATCAAATTCAGGCTTTCCTGCTTGGTGACAAGCATTTTTATACATCTTGCTGGCATTTTTGTCTTTTTCTCTTGATTCTTTTTTAGAGCTTTGGAATGTCATTTGTATACTATGAAATCACCGCTGTTACATGTGCAGTTGCGATTTCCAGGAGGTTCGTAGGACTCGTGCAGCCGTTGCTATAGTACAGTTTTTACACTTCCACATTCCTGAACATGCCTCGCTGTTCTGTCAGACTCTCCAGCGCCCTGCAGTTCTTCAGTTGCAGTCATTTCAGAGAGCACCACCTCCTTGCATTTTTAATTTGCATCACCCATGGGCCTGTAAGACTAGGAACACTGAGCATCTTCTGTGTGCTTATCGGGCCTTCATACAGACAAATGCACAGTTGAGCATTCTTTGTTTCTTTCGTTCTTTTTCTCTCTTTCTTTCTTTGTTTTGTTTTGTTTTGTTTTTTTGAAACAGGTTTCTCTGTGTTGCTCTGGCTCTCCTGGAACTCACTCTGTATCCCAGACTGGCCTAGGACTCAGAGCTCTGCCTACCTCTGCCTCCTGAGTGCTGGGATTCTTGTGTCACCATGGCCCATCTCTCTCTCTCTCTCTCTCTCTCTCTCTCTCTCTCTCTCTCTCTCTCTCTCTGTGTGTGTGTGTGTGTGTGTGTATGACATGCCTTTAATCCTAGCACTTTGGAGGCAGAGGCAGGCAGAGCTCTGTGAGACTAACTACAGGGTGAGTTCTAGAACAGCCAGGGGACACACAGAGAAACCTTATCTTGAAAAACCAAAAACCTCAAAACAACAAAAAAACAACTCCTGGGCTCAAGCAGTTTTCCTATGTCAGCTTCCCAACAGGTGAGACTATAGATGTGCATTAGTACACTTAAAATAAATAAATAAATAAATAAATAAATAAATAAATAAATAAATAAAATAATAAATTTATTTATTTATTTATACATGCATGCATACATACACATATACATACATACATGTTTGTGTGTGCATGTGCACATGTGTATAGAGGCCAGAGGTTGACTTTGGTTATCTTCCTCAATCACTCTCTTGCTCACTTCCCGCCCCCCCCCCCCCGTCTTGATAGGTATGTGATGCCGTGTGTATGCTGTGTATGTATATACATGCATGTGGAGGCTGGGGAGAACCTCGGGTGTCTGCTTTCCTGCTCCATTACTCTTCATCTTATCTCTCGCTGAAGCTGGAGTTAGCTGCCAGCCAGCGAGCCCTGGTGATCTGTGTCTGTTCGCCCACCATGCTGGGGCTGTGGGTGTGTGCTGTCATGTCCAGCTCTTTACGTAGGCGCTAGGGATTTAGAGTCAGGTAGTCATGCTGGCATAGTAGCAGCCACTTGCCTGGAGAGCCATTTCCCTGGCTCTGCCACTGCCTGGCCTGCCTGGGACAGGGTCTTACTGAAGCTGGAGCTCATCAGTTTGGCTAGCTAGGCCAGCCAGTGAGCCCGGGGTCCACCTGCTTTCCCAGTACTGGGATCTCAGCTGTGCACTGCCGACTGTGAAAGCTGTGGGTAACACATTCTCCTTTGGCCTTTGCAGGTGAAGGACTTAACTCAATACCTGGACCCGAGTGGGCTTGGCGTAATCAGCTTTGAAGACTTCCACCAAGGGATTGTGGCCATCAGAAATGGAGGTAGGTCAGTGGGCTCCTCCCTGTGCTCCACCACCTCCCTTTCTCCTCAGTGTTCTGTAACTATTACTCTTCCCCAGCCACTATATAGCCTTGGCTGGTTTGAACTCAGAGAGATTTACCTGCCTCTGCTTTTCAAGTGCTGGGAGTAAATGCATGTGCCATAATACCCGGCTCAGCCCATTACTTCTTGGATTCCCAAAGCATCTGGTATTCACTATTCTCCTCTTCCCTGTTCTGGAAACCCTGCCCTCCATGATGGAAAGGCTCTCAACTGCTTGTTTGCAATATGGAAAGCTACTTCCCTTTCCCAGCATTTCATGAGGAAAAATTAAAACTGAAAAAAAGCATCCAGTTATTATATGTTCCCCACCCATTCTGTATGAGAACAGCTTGCTGTGTGTGCTGTATGCTCCACCCATGGTATACAGTCCTTTTTTAGTGGAGTGCAGTCAGCTCCTTACACTCAGGCACTTCCCACTAGTGCTCTGGCATGTGGCCTGCCCCTCATCTAGAGTTCGGCGTTTGTTCAGAAGCTTTTTCTTTTGAAAGCAAAATGTAGCATTATGAAATGTGCAGATCTTATGTGTGGCAGTTTCAGTTGTGTCAGACCTCCTGAGCTTGATTCTCAAATCTCCGATGAGACTGTCACGGCAAGTCCCTCCCACCTTTGTATCAACCCTGTTTTCTGTCACTGTACATTAATTCCTCAGTTTTCACGTGAATGTGTCCTGTATATATCTGACTTCTTTCCCTCAGCACTCCTCTTGGTTCCACCATGTGGTTTGCGTGTGGCTGTGACTGTTTTCAGACTATGGAATGGTGACCTATTGTTATGTTCATCTCACTTTGGGGATGTCTGAGTAGAGCTTTGAAGAAGGTCTGTGTACAAGCTTGTGTGGATACATGTGTGTCTAGGCTCTGGTGGTTGGCCCGATGCTGGGTATAAATTTAGCGTCTTCACAGTGGACATGCCATTGGATAGTCACCAGTTAGCCTGTGTACCACTGTGGAGCTGGGGTTGGCAGTAATGGAGTTTTAGCTGCAGACTTTTTCCTCCCCACACACATAAAGTCTTGGCTGGGAGTCACCAGGTGAGATGGGCCTTGAAGGATGCCCATGGATTCAGCTCTCAGCATGTCTTACCTGTCACACTACAGATTATTACTGATAGTGTCACTTAGGACTGAGTTTCTAGGATATTAAGTCCTCTAGTGGTTCTAGAGAAGTTGGTGTGTTTTGTCACATGTGTTTCTGTTTCTCTCTCATAAGTCTGTTGTAGACACCAGCCTCTAGAGGTGATATTGTGAGCTAGCATCAAAGTGAGACCAGTGCATGGTGACAAGAAGACAGATGATGAGGTACCTCTGTTGTCTAGGCAGAAGACAGGAGCTGAGACTACTGTGGGGGCCAGCCTTCTCTAGGATGGAGCAGGAGGAAGAAGGGAAAGAAAGCATGGTGACTGGGGACAGAGAGCCAGTCTGTGTGTTGGGGGACTGGACCAAGAAGGAGGGCCATAGCACTGGTCCAGTGAAGGCCTTGCGGAGAGGTAGGTAAGTGAGTGAGCCGGGCTGAGCAAGGGCCTTGGTAGGGAATGAGGTGTTTCTTGAGGGATGAGATAGAGAACAGCCAGGAGAAATGCCCAGTCCCCAGACTGAGTATTGGCAGGCTGAGCCCTTTGTCCGACTATTAGCCTGATCTGTAATTGATAAATTGCAAGTAGATTTTTTTCAATTGTATGTATTTATGTGAGTATGTGCCTGTGATTTCAGGGACCCATGGAGGCTGGAAGACGATCCCAGACCCCCTGAGAGTCCCTTATCATTCTCTGCCCATCAGTGATTTAAAAGATATCTTCATATTTAAATATATTTAAAAATCTTGGCATTAAATCTGGAATGGGAGCAACTATATGTGTCTGAGTACTTGGGAGGCTGAGGCAGAAGGATTGCCAAGAGCTTGAGGCTTCCCTGATTTATACAGTGAGTTCTTTATAATGGGTTTCAGTGTGTGACTCTGCCTCAAAGATCTACTCCACCTCCAAACTCTGAAACTCATGGGAAGTATATTTGGAGATGTGGTGGGACACAAGACAGCAGGCTTACAGGCAAGCATGACTAGACTGCCTGTCACCAGCAGCCTTTCACATAGATCATCTGGCACATGTGATACATTCATACAAAATGTGAAACAACTGTCACTCTGAATGCTTTTTTCAAAATGGGCAATTCTTTGTCGTGACTGCCCATCTCGTTATAGATATCATAGATATTTCCTTTGGAACCACAGAGGTGCAGAACACTGGGCTGATTACCTGCTCTATGCATGATAGGTGGTGAAGTTGGCTTTGCATCATCTAAGCAGTATTCCGGGGTCCTGTCCACAGGTAGGAGGGAGGTTTGGGTGCTCTCAGTACCCTTCGTGGTGAGCCAGGGAGAGTTCGTTGGTTTACTCAGACTTGGGTAGTTGAAGGGACAGATCTCGTAAGACTGGAAAGAATCGCAGCAAGAGCTGTGGATAGGTAGGAAGAATCTATAGGGATGTCTGTGTGAGATGACTTCTCCAGGGCTGCTAGTTAGTGTATTCTGCTGGACCCCAGCTGATGTGAAATGCTGAGCTCTCTGCTGTGGGCTATCCTTGCATCTTGACTTGGAAGGTCCCTGCCCTCATTTTCTGGACTTCTGTGTTCCTTAGGGTCAGAGTTTATCTGTCTGTACGAGAGCTTACTAGCTGGTGACCATGGCTGTCTTCTGAGTGGCCTGGGTCTTGGTTTAATGACTGAAGAGGCAGGTAGATGTTTTTCATCTCTGGTGACAGCAACAGTTGTCTGAGATGTCTTGTCTCCTCAGTTCTACTTCAGTTTGCCAGATGGGACTCAGTCATGAACTTATTGTCCCTTTGCCTTCAAGGGTTGATCCTATAGCCTCTATAGTACCCCTTGTTCTTTCCATAGGGGAGGTGCTTCTTGGCCTCTGCCTGAGAAGGGGACGCACTGGTCTTTGTGAGCTGCTGACTTCTGTCTCTTCACAGTCCACTCTGCTTTTCTCTGTGAGGCGCCATCCTGTCCGGTTACACCTAAGCCCTGTTTACCCTGCTGCTGCTGTTCTCCTGAGGCTTTGTTTTGTTATTGGTTTGCTTTCCTTTTTTTTTTTTTTTTGCCTTTTTGTTGTCTTTGGAGATGTTGAATTCATGGAGATCTACCTGCCTCTACTTCCTGAGTGCTAGAATTAAATGTGTGCACCACCAGGCCCTGCCCTAAGTTGGTTGGGTTTTGAGACCAATTGGTGTAGCCCGGAATGACTATGTAGCATGGCCCCGCACGTTCAATCTTTTCTGTCTCTCTCTGCCAAGTGTTAGAGTTACAGGTGAGCATTACCACTCACAGCTAGGCTGTCTGTTTGAGACAGGGACTGCCTATTCTGCCTTGGCTAGCATGGTTATTCACTGTGTAGCCCATGGTGGCTATGAACTCACAGCAATTTACTTCAGCCTCCAAGAGGTGGGTGACAGGTTTGGCACCTGGGTTCATACTTGTTTTTGTAGAGGTATGGCAGATAGATAAGGTACAATTGTAGGGAGTAATACAGTCTCTGAAGTAGCGGGTAGACGTGTAATCCCAGCATGCAGAACTGGTTTATTTTATTTCGAGACAGGGTTTCTCTGTTTAGCCCTGGCTACCCTGGATCTCTCTTTGTAGACCAAGCTGGCCTTGAATTCAGAGATCTCTCTGTCTCTGTGTCCCACACCTCTAAGCTTGGATTAAAGGCGTGTACCACTGCTCCTGGCCTGGGGTTCATTTTTAATTTCATCATTTTTGTATTCTTTTTTCATTAATATTCTCACCTTGATTTAGTTAGGAATGTAAATCTCCTAGCTGGTTTTTAGAAGTACTTAGGATGATGCAGGGTCTCAGCCTGATGCCACATTGGGGAGACATTGATTTGACTTCAGCTTGTACAGAGCAGACCCTGGACCTGGAAGATGGTCTGGGCCTTCTTGGTAGGGTCCTTCCTGGAGCTGAGCTGTAGGGAGCTGCAGAGGTAAGGTTAAATAAGGTCGACTTGGGAGAAGTATTTGGAGACTAGAACAGAATCCTTTGCCTTTGGTGTTGGCTTTCTAGTGGGAAAGAGACAGATGATACGATGGGAGACTGGGAGCTGTGGAGGTGGCACCAGGCAGGGGTGTCTTGTGGGGGGCTGTGCATGGTATATTTGGGGCTATAGGGAAGCTGGAGTCAGAAGGTAGAGGGATGAGCAATGGAGACATCATCTGTCCAGTGGTATAGTGGGAGGACTTGGCCTTTTCTGTGACAGAGTGATCTTTATGATTCTACCCTAGCCTAGGCCATTCTGCCGGGACACTGGGGGAACTGCCCAGTGTATCTGATTAGGGCTGTGGCTGTGCTTTGCTGCTTCTGATTAGGAAGACACAGTGAGAGACTAGAGTGAGAGGTGAAGTCAGAGATGGTTTTGAATCATTTCACAGCACTTAGAAGAGAGAAGTCATGCATTGCCAGTGAAGTTCATTTCAGGTCTTACTGTAATGTACTGGTGCAGCTATGGACAGCCTGTATTGCCTGTCAACCTCACTCTACATGAGGGAGCAGCATAGTAAACCACACAATATATTGACCCAGTTTGCAGGGAAGCGCAAGACGCCTGCTGTCACAGCCACAAGCACTGTTCCAGGAATAGAATGAGACAGGGAACTGTTACAAATAGGCCAGGGCTCTGGTTCTTGTGCCCCTACCTCTGGAAAGACAAGATAAATGCACATTAAAAGTTTCCACTTAATAGCTAGCTGTGGTGGTACACACACCTTCAATCCCAACGCTCAGGAGGCACAGGCAGATGGATCTCTGAGTTCAAGGTTAGCCTGGTCTATGTAACAAGTTCTAAGGCAGCCAGGGCTACATACTGAGTCCCTGTCTCAAAACAAAAAGACTCCACATAAAGAGACATAGGTGGGAAGAACTCAAGCTTACGGCCAGCCCGGACAACTTAGTGACACCCTGTCTCAAAGTAAAAAAGAGGGGCCAGAAAGATGTTTCAGACGTTAAGAGCACTGCCTACTCTTCTAGTAGACCTGGGTTCAGTTCCCAGCACCCATATGGCAGCTCATGACCATCTGTAACTCTAGACCTAGAGCATCTAACATCCTCTTCTGGCCTCTGTGGGCACCAGGCACACAGGTGATGCATGCCAACATACATGCATACAAACACTCATACACAAAAAAAGAAAAATAAGTAATTAAAATATATTTATATATATAAAGAGGGGGCTGGAGAGATGGCTCAAGTTTGGGTCTTTGCACCCATGACAGGCAGTTTATGACTGCCTCTAACTCTAGCCCAAGGGCTCCAGTGCCCCTTCCAGAAATTATAATTATGTAGATAAATGCACCTATATTCCCCTTTCTCTTTATATAAATTTAAGATTGATATATATTTAATCTCATTAAGGCATATTATATATTACTAAGCAAAAATAGTACCTTTAAGGAAAAAGTGTGTCATCTTGAATGTTTACAAGTAACTTTATCTTATCAGCAGGGGGTCCTGCCCTGAATTCATAGTGCAGAACATATTGGTCTAGAATACAGAGATCTGCCTGTCTTTGCCTCCACTGTGCTGGAATTAAAGGCTTGTGCCACCACTGCCCTGCTCAAATATTTCACCTCAATTCCAAATCATTGTTAACTCTTAAATTTAGTAAGCAATACAGAGACATTCTGAATTTACTTAAAATCTTTAAAAATTTCCTTTTTTTTTTTTTTTTTTTTGGGGGGGGGGTTTCGAGACAGGGTTTCTCTGTGTAGCCCTGGCTGTCCTGGAACTCACTCTGTAGACCAGGCGCTGGCCTCGAACTCAGAAATCCGCCTGCCTCTGCCTCCCAAGTGCTGGGATTTACACTTTGGGGCCATTGTGTTACCTCATGCTGTAGCAGTGAATCCATGAGTCCTTGGAAGTCAGGTGGTCACTGTACTGGCCGGCCCTTAGCAGAAAGAGCTGATGTCTCACAGCCAGAGAGCTCTGAGTTCCAGCTGCCATCAGTTTCCTTTTTTCTATCAGTAAGAACCTTTTTTATTTCATCTATTTTTATTGCTTGGAATTTAACATTCCATCCCTCAGCTCCCTCCTTGCCTAGGTCTGAACTTCCTTAGGGCACAGAAAACAGTGATCGTTGGTGAATATATTATAACTACTTCCATGATGATCACAAGTAAAGCAAACCTATACAAGACCCAAGTGACTTCTGCTGTACTGTCCCATGTTCTTTTAATATGGAAATTATTTTTGCCTTTAATTTCTAATTCTCTCCTTAAGGACTTGAATTTACCAATTGTAAACTTAATGCCTTACCAGGCAAAGATGGCCAGCTTTGCCCCCTAGCTCAATCCTGAAGGTTGTCCCTGTGGTTCAGCCTTCTGCTGGCTCTGGCCAGGCCTTTCTAATCCACGATGCTTCTGCTTCTGTGCTGCTTCAGGCTGCAGCTTCAGGCTTAGGTCTCTCTAGCATGTGAGGTCTCTTTTAACCATGTTGTGCTTGGGAGAAGCCGCAGCTATTGCACCCTCAGTCTTGGGTCTGCTTTCGTTCTTTTTAAGCAGACCAGGCTTCTTGTCCGACTACTCTGGTCCCCCAACCCCACCTTTTCCCATAGGCCTTTTCAGACTGTAAGCTTGGGTTCCAGTGGTCCCACATTGGGTGCCAATTGTAGATGAAAGGATTATTATGTTCTGTATATATTAATTAATGTTGGTAATTAATACAACAGCAATTATTCCGTAACCAACTTTCCCCCAAATAACCACACAGAGGCCTTTTAATATTTCAGAGCTTTAGACATTAGTTGGGCAGGCTCTTAATAGCTGATCTAAGTTAACCCATACACCTAGCCCTATCCAGCTATGTGGTTAGCTATACCTTTTAGACCTGTGATCAACACCCTCTCTCCTCTCATGTCTTCTGGTGAAAGGCTTTCTCCTTCCCAGGGTTCCTTGCTTCCCCCTAGGTAGTCCCATCTTCCACTTCCTGCCCAGCTAATTGGCCATCAGATTTTTTTTTTTTTTTTTTTAAATCAAAGCCATAGAATGCCTTAAATAGGTGAGGAAGGACAGCAACACATTTTTACACAGGGTGCCTCAACACTACAGACACGGTACTTCTATGTATATACCCAGCCACAGACACACATAATTTTTTTGAATAAACAAAAATTTAAAAGAAGACTCAAAAATAATTTTTAAAATTTTCTTTTGTTTTCAAGACAGGGTTTTCCTGTGTAGCTCTGGCTGTCTTAGAATTCACTCTATAGATCAGGTTGTCCTCAAACCCAGAGATCATCCTGCCAAGTGCTCGGATTAAAGGCATGTACCGCCACACTTGGCAGGCACTAGTATTTTTTAAAAAGACTATGATTCTTATTAAACTATAAAAATTTTTGTGGTATGTGGCATGTGCACGCAAATACAAACTTGGTGGCCAAAAGAGGGCATCAGATCCCCTGGGACTAGAGTTAGAGATGATTGTGAGATACAGTGTGGATGCTGGGAATTGAACTTGGTTCCTCTGGAAGTACAGCTAGTGAGTCTTAACTGCTGAGCCATCTCTCTAGCCCCCAAACCCACAATTTTTTTGAGGCAGGGTCTTTTTATGCACCCTCAAATCCACATTTTTTTTTAAGGCAGTGTCTTCTTATGTCTCCCTGGCTGTTCTGGAGCTCACTATGTAGAACAGGATCACAGAGATCCACCTACGCCTGATTCCTGAGTCCTAGGATTATAGGCATGCACTGCCATAACTCTTAAAAGCACAGAAGAGAGCAGTATGTAGTTACTATATGCATTGATGTGACTAGAATCTCAGGTGAGGGACAGAGGACCTTCCCATCTCCTATGAGGGGTCTCTTGAGAGTAAGCATAGCTGTTCTGATTGAGAGTAGAGTGTCTGTTACGCTTGGGGCAGTGTTGGACAGCATGAGCATCCTTAGGTACTGCTCTCACTCACGTCTGCACAGTGTCTGACTGCTGTGTGATGCGGTCCTTGGGCACTCACTGATGCTTCTCCAGTGTGTCCTGCCCTCAGTTACCCAGGTCTGTTAGTGGCCAACTCTCAGAGCTTGTTGGGATTCTATGATTGTATTTTTCTTACTTGGTGTAGATCAAAGCACGAATCTTCTCTGGTCTTTTGTGGCTCATTTAGAGGAAGCCCGTGCTGACCGTTCCTCAGTGTTTCTCCCAGGAGGGTCTAGGGAAGGTTGCTGTTTGCTTCCCTTGGCCCTTGATATATGACTATATAAATTAGGTATGGTTCATACCTGTAATCTAAGTTCTTGAGGATGGACACAGGAGGCTACATGGTTGATTTAAAGCCAGCCTTATTTGAGGGGAACTTTACCTCAAAAAGAAAAGGAAAAAAATAGAACTATGATTTTTTTTTAATTACTATTTTTAAAAATTTGTGTGTATGTGTTTACGTATGTGTGGGTGGGTGTGAGAAATCCAGAGGACAACTTCCGGTCAGGTCTTACCTTCTGCCTTGTTTGAGACAGGGTTCCGAGTTCTGCTGTGTGCACCAGGTGAGTTAGCCCACAAGCCTTGTAGGATTCTCCTTTCTCCATCCTGCATCCTCTCATTGGAGAGCTGAGGTTACAGATGTGTGATATCATACCTGGCTTTATGGAGATTCTGGAAATCTGTATAAACTCAGACCCTCGTGCTGCACAGCAGCAAGCACCTGTATCCACTGTGCTGTCTCCTCAGCCTGAGTGCTGATATAAGATTGGCTGTGTTAAAGGCATTGAAAGGTAACTGGGCTGTAAGTCAGTGCACTCTATGTAAGAAATTATGCAGTAGAGGGACATTGGCATCCATGTCCTTCTGTCCCCCTTGCCTTGCATGGTACCTCTGAGTGTCTTGGAGACCATGAGTGTTGCTCCCTCTTTCCACAGAGGGAGATGCAGGTGTCCCAGAGTTGATGTAGTTAGAAATATCTCTGAGATTGAGAGAAGAAGTTGGTGCTTCTTTAAAATTTTATTTCTTAGGTGCCAGAGAGATGTCTTAACAGCTAAGAGACTAGCTGCTCTTGGAGAGGGTCTGGATTCCATTCCCAGTACCTACGTGGAAGCTCATAGCTGTTTGTAACTTTAGTTCCAGAGGATCTGATGCCCTCCTAGCTTCTGAAGGCACCAGGGATACATACGCTGTTCACATACATACATGTAGGCAAACATCCATACAGTTAAAATAATAAAAAAGGAATAAATCTTTTAAAATTTTACCTTATTAAAAAATGAAAATAAAAATTGCTTTTTGGAGCACACCCTTCATCAAAGCTCTCTGGAGGCTGAGGCAAGCAGATCTCTGTGAGTTCAAAGCCAGCCTGGTCTATATAGCAACTTCTAGGACAGTCTGGGCTATATAATAAGACTTTGTCTTGGAGACAAACAAACAGAAAACCCAGTAACAATAGCTCATGGGGCCTGGAGAGGCGGCTCAGCAGTTAAAAGCACTTGCTATTCCTTTAGAGGGTCCAAGTTCAGTTCCCAGCATCCATTTTAAGTGACTCACAACTGCCTATAACTCTTATCTTTGGGGAAGTCTAATCACTTCTTCTGGCCTCTGTGGGCACACACACACACACACACGCACACACACACACACACACAAATAATAAAAATAGGTCAGGGTATGGTATCCTACACACTCAATTCCAGCAATCAGGAGGCAGAGGTAGGTGGATAAATCTCTGAGTTCCAGGCCAACCTGGTCTACACAGTGAGTTCCCAGGCAGCCAGCGCTATATAGTGAGACCCTAGCTCACAAATAAAGACAATTAAAAACTCTTAAAACAAACCTCATATTATAAAATATTTTCACTTTCCTATTTATTGGGAATCAGCATGTATACATGTGTGTGGACATGTGTGTGTGTCAGGCATGCGTGTGGAAGCCAGAAAACATTTGGGACTTGGTTTTGTACTTTGACAATGTGGGCTCCAGGGATTAAACTCAGCATGTCAGATGTGGTGGCATGCACCTTTGTCCCCTGAACTTTTCTAGCTGGTCCTGACCCACATTTTCTTATACAAAAAAGTTAACCAGAGGAACATAAAGCTGCTGAGTGTCACGTCTGGACGCTGCACTGCTTAGTCCTCACAGACAACACATCGGCAGTAGTGGTCCACTTTGTATGGAACCCTTCTCAAGGCTGTATGCTTTTGCAGAATTTGGTATCTTGCACTTTTTTTTATAATGTTGTCTGATTCTTTAAAGAAAAAAAAAAGCCAGCTTCTCACCATCTGATTTCATCCCCACCCCCACCCTCCCGGGGTCCTCTGCTTGAGGGACACTCACTCCCTCAAGGGACTTCTGTAGCAGTGACTCTCCTCCATGTGCATCATGGCCTTCCTTAGGAATCCTAGCTGCACACTCTGACCTTTACCTCAGACCGTCTGGACAACACTGAGTGGCCTGCTGAGGCCGGGTCTTCTCTCCACAGGTCCTGATGGCCAGCTGTACAATGTGGAGCCTGTCCAAGACGAAGAGCCCCCTGCCTGTGCCGATGACTTTGATGACTTTGTCACCTACGAGGCAAGTGCTCTCCTCATGTGAACCCCAATTCTCCCTCCCCTTTGCTGCAGCTCCTGCTCTCGGAGGAGCTGCCACAGCTGCCTTCACAGAGCGCTGTGCCCTGTGCACATGGTGGGTGGGCTCTGGGGGATCTGGGCTGTGGCAGAAACCATAAACTATTCCTACTGACCTGGTTGGGTTCAAGCGCTACATGTTCAAAGTCATTGCTTGGGCCCATTGTGGAATAAAGCTTTGTGGGCAGTTTGGTTCTCTGGTGTCCTTGCTGTGTCACATTCTACCAGGCACAGGCAGAGCCGAAGAGGTTGAAAGGTTTCCCTTGGTGAACGTAACAATAATTGTCTATGTTTGAGAACATTGACTAACCTGCCTCCTGCCCTGTATCCCTCACTGTCTACTTCCGGGGAAAACCAGAGTTCTACTGTGTGATGTGTCCTGTAACTGTGGGTTTGTTGTCTCCTACTGGGGACAAAGTTATGGCCAAGGAAGGCAGACTACTGTAACTGCCTAGCAGACTAGAGAGAGCTGAATCTGGGTTCACCTGGCTGTCTACAGGGCTTTCTATTCAAGATACATGGAAGTGGTGTGCTGGTGCTCAGGGTGGCTTAGAGGCAGGATCCTTGGGCCTTGGGCCCAGAAGATCCCAGCTGGCTTGGCAATGTAGTGAGACTAACCTTGAAAACATGGACTTACACCTGAGCCCTTGTATGCTGGGAGACATGGCAGATGGCAGCCTTTCAGACATCTGAGTGGTGAGGTCTAAGGCTCCTTGTAGCAAGCTTTCAGAACCTCATTTCCTTGGTCACACAAGGGGCTGAGGCCCTATAATGTTCAAGTAGCTTCCTTTTGAGGGCTAATGAAGGTTTTTTAGTCCTAATCCTAATTTCTCTTTTAAAGGTTTATTTTTAGTTATATGTATCTGTGTGTCCATATGAATGTGGAGGCCCAAGGCTTCCGTTCCCTGGAGCTGGAGTTACAGGCAGTTGTGAGCCACGCCACTTGGATGCTAAGAATCAAGACTGGGTTGTGTGGAAAAGCAGTAAGCACCCTTAACCACTGAGCCACCCCTCTCAGCACTCTGATTTCTATTTTAGATGTGAGAAACATTTCTGAGTTTTTGTTTACTCTTTAAAAATGGGAAGATTTTTTTTTTTTGAAGGTTTGAATTTCAAGCACATGGATCAAACTGTGCAGGGGATATCTGCATGATGCCTTACCATAGCGTTCCCATTAGTGTGGTGAGGCACAGCTGATACCTCATTGCTGACCAACGTTGACAGTGTACACATGGAGCTGTGTCTCTGGGACAGTATCACACACCATAGTTTCCCACTCAGGAAGCCCCCTGTGCTCTACCAGGCCCACAGACCCCTGTCTGCCCCTGGTTTTTCAGAGTTGTCTTTCTGCTTTTGCTGAGTCTCAGGATGCCCCTCAGACCTGCTTTTCTCAGTGGTGCTCATGGTTCTTCTGTGACTTGCTTCTCAGGTTTGCAGGTACAGTTTTTAGAACTAGATATGCTATGAACTTTCAGCATTCAGCGAGATTGTTCTTTAAAACAAAACAGCTAGACATCATGGTACAGGCTGCCTTCCCAGTGCTTGGGAGGTGGAAACAGAAGGATCAGAAATTCAGATAACCTTTGGTGACACCCTGAGATGTATAGACCAGCCTGGACTATATAATACCATATCTTTAACAAAAAAATGGTCACCAGACCTGGTGGCTCACTCTTTTTCCTAGCACTTGGGAGGCAAGAGTCAAGTAGATGTCTCTGATTTTGAAGGCAGTGAGTTCCAAGACAGCCAGAGCTACATAGTGAGACCCTGTCTCAACCAACCAACAAACAGACAAACAAAAGGAATCAAAAACATGTTGGTTTGTTTGTATTCTGACATAGCGTCTCTCTACATAGCCCTCACTGTCCTAGAACTTGCTATGTAGACCAGAGTGGCCTTGAACTCACAGAGATTCTGTCTACCTCTGCTTCCCAGGCACTGAGATCCTGGCTTCCAACTTTTTTTTTTTTTTTTCCCTGAGACAAGGTTTCTCTGTATAGCCCTACCTGTCTTGGAATTCAGATATGAGACCAGGCTGGGCTCAAATTCAGAAATCTACCTGTCTCTGCCTCCCAAGTGCTGGGACTAATGGCACACGCCAGCACTGCCCGGCTCTAGCATAAGTAGAGAACCTATGTGCCAAATCCAGATGCCACATTTGGATCTTCACTGGTACTTAGAGAGGATTAGCATTTTACTGTTTTGCTAAAAATAGTTCCTGCTAAGGCTGTGATTTGGGTAGACACTGGTGTGTTCGTGTAGGCAGAAGTTCGAGAGTTGTTGTTCGAACTCCTGTAGGCCTCCTGTAGCTGGCTTGGCTCCTAGTAGCACTTTCCCAGGGATCCTTTGGGCTTTTAGCTTTGAAACGGGAGAATGTTGCTGATAGTCCCAAGGGAAGCAGGGAAGAGTTGGGAGCTAAGGTTTGTAGGAATGATCATGAGAAGAAAGCTGAGCTGGCTGAGGGAGGATAGGCCACAGTGGGTAGAACCCACTTATCAGGATTGCTGGGAGGGCAGCGGGAAGTCACCCCGAGAACAGGCAGGACCAGAATGATAAGAGTGTCCCAGAATTGTCCTGCCTGTGCTTTCTGTGTGCCTCCCTCCTCTCCTACTATCAGGAGCTGGAGAAGAGACCAGTTAATGAGATGATGAGAGTGTGTCTTTGTAAACCGTTATCAGGAAGGTTAAAGTGTATGACAAAGTTGCTGTCTTTTGTGCCCTGCCTGTTTGTTAAGGCCAGCAAGGACTCTTCCTGGACTTTGCCTCTCCCCACCTGGCCAGCAGCAGCAGGCTTAATAGAGCGTGTCTGGAAGCAGGTTAAACTTTGTCTGAGGTGGTGATGTGCCTTCAGAGGGGCACATGGATTTTACAGGAACACCAGCGTGGCTAACAGGAAGGTGACAGTCAGTGAGGAGACGCCAGTGACTTGGTGAGCAGGGACGAATGATGAGGAGATCGTCTCCAGCAACACATCCTTCCCAGAGTCCACTCTCAGAAACAGGCCTGTGAAGGTGCTTGGCCATCACCTGAGGGTAAGGGGAGATATGAGACTGCGCTGTGCCTGAATTCTGTTTCTGTGAACAGAATGTCTTGTGGAAGGAGGAACCATAGCTTGGACTCTGGGAACTGTGGGACAGTGTTAGCCATACTTAGCAGCCTGAGCAAGGATCTGTCTCTTGTGATGTGGATGATCTGATGACTCATGAGCATAATGACACTGGAAAGTTTTTTAAGGCACCTTGACTTTAATGTGAGTTCATCTTTACTTTAGTGATAATTTAGAAGTTGATAATACAGAGTTGTTAGCTTCTGGGCAAAGCTAGGTCATAACTGGCTGGTAGATGTAGCTCAATGATGATGCTGTGTGCTGTGTTTGTAATGTGTGTTATGAACTGCAGTAATGGGTGTTTTGTTTTTGCCTGTTTTGAAGGGTCTTAGAAAAACAGATTTGCTAGTTAGCTCATTTGCACCTATACAGGGCCCCTTGAACAATAGCAGCTAGCGGAAGACCTGAGTCTCAGGACCTGGCACTTGGTGGGCTATTAGTGAGCACTCTGGGGCTTCATGTTTGTGGCCTCCATCCCACAGAGGAGCCTGAGTGCTGTTTTGCAGTGCTTGGTGATGGGATCTTCTGACCTTTGCAACTTTGAAGTAAATGAAACTATACATGCAACCATGTCACCTTCTTTGTGACTGGGGTTGTTCAGTTACTCCACAGCGATGCAGAAGGGATGACTACTTTAGAAATGGGTGGAGATGGCAGCCTCCCTCCAGGATCTGTGGGACAGATGGAGATTTGCCTCTTTGCCCTTGTATTGGTCAAGGTCTTGAGAACTGCCTAAACTCCAAGGAAGGTTCGTGCGTGTCCTTGGTCTGCTTCCAGGGACACCACCCTCAGCATCACAAGAGCTCCATGAAATGCATAGGCTCTAGCCCTCAGCTGTGTTCCTTCTTAGAAGGAAAGGTGCTAACTGCACTGAGAACTTGTACACTTGTTATTACAAGTGTCCCAGCTATGCTGGAAACCCAGGGTGTACGTGGCCAGGGGGCCAGCAGTGAGGACCTGGCATATGTACTAGTAGGCTTTTAAAAAAAGTTCCTACATTTGCCAGGTGGTGGTGGCAAACCTTTAATCCCAGCACAGATGTAGGGGATCTCTGTGAGTTTGAGGCCAGCCAGGTCTACAGAGCTAGTTCTAGGATAGCCAAGATTACACAGAGAAACCCTGTCTCGAACCACCACCCTCAAAAAAAAATTTACAACATCAGTGGAGGGGCGAGATACATGTTCTGTAGCACAGTTGTGGAGGTCACAGCTTTTGAAAGTCCTTTCTCTTCTTCCACCATTTGGGTCCTGTGGACCAAACTCCATCTAGTAAGCAGTCTTGATTGATGGGAGGTGCTTTTATGAGATGAACCATCTGTTTTCTAGTTTTGTTTTGAGACAGTGTCTTACTCTGTAGTCTCCTCTGGTGCTAGAACTCAGAGACCTGCCTGTCTGCCTCACCAGTGTGGGACTAAAAGCTTGTACTACTGTACTCTAGTATCTGAGCCATCTTGTTGGCCCTGAGTTTTTGTTGTCATTATTTTTTTCTTTTGGAGATAGTGTTTCTTTGTATAGCTAAGGCTATCCTAGAACTCACTCTTTAGACCAGGCTAGTCTGGAACTCACGAGATCCTCCTGCCTTTGCCTCCTGAGTGCTGGGATTAAAGGCGTGTGTCACCACTGCCTATTGATGTTTTTATTTTTTTAGTTGAATTCATACAGTATATTCTGATTCTGGCTTCTCTTTCCATGTCTCCTCCCAGATTCTCTCCACCTCCCTACCCATCTGACTTCATACCTCCTTTTTTTCTCTCTCTCTCTCTCTTATTTTAGAAAAACAAATTAAAAATAAAAATATAAAAAAAGCCCAAGAAACACATACAGACACACATTTATAGACGAAAACAAAATCCATAAAAACACAAAATTAGAAACCATAATATACAAGCAAAAGGCCAGTAAGATTAAAAAAATGTACAAACAGAAACTATATGAGACAAAAAAAAATCTGCAAAAAACCCCACTAAAACTGCCTCAAATTGGGGGTGGTCATGTACACCTTTAATCCCAGCATAGAGGAAGCAAGCAGATCTCTGCCAGCCTGGTCTACAGAATGAGTTCCAGGACAACCAGGGCTACATAGAGAAACCCTGTCTCAAAAACCAAAAACAAACAAACAAACAAAAAAACAGTTGCCTCAAGCTGGGTCCAGTGGCTCAGTGGTTAGGAGAACTTGTTGCTGTTGCAAAGGATCTGGGTTCAATTCCCAGCACTTGTATGGGGGATTATAACCATCCACAAACCCAGCTCAGGGAGAACCACCAAGCATACATGTGTGCACATGGATATGTGAAGGCAAAACAGACACAAAAAACAAAAGTGTGAGTCAAAAGTTTTTAAAAGCTACTTTAAGGTTCACATTCTATTATAAGCAAAAACCTATTCTGAGGTCTTTGGAAGGTCCTGCCAGGTTAGTGCTGGGGCCTTGTCCAGCTCAGAGGTTGGAGCTCATGGGTTTTACAAGCTCCTGTACTGTAGGATCTACATCTTGGTGCTGGGCAGGGACTCTTAGGGGCCATGCTTGTGGATCAGGGGCAGCATGCTACAATATTCTTGTACAAGTTTTTGCTTACTACCTAAGAGCCATGTTTTTCTGTTTGTTTGTTTGTTTAGTGCCCGGGTAAGTGACTAAGGGCCTCCACTCATGGACCATCAGGAGCCCATAATAGATTTTGTGTCCAGCTTGTCTATCATCTCCTGTTGATTCCAGACCATTGTCAGATGCCGGTGCCTGCCTGCTGTTCTAGTCTCTCTGAACTGGCTTCTACAGGATGGAGTCCTGCCCTGCCTCATTCTGGAGAGAGCGGTTTAGGTGCATGGGCAAAACAGAACTGGACTGTAGAGGTCACTTTCTTGTAAACACAGGGTCTCACTATATCACCTTGGCAGCATGGAGCTAATTATGTAGCCCAGGCTGGACTTGAACTCAGAGAGACTGCCTGTCTCTGTTTCCCAAGTGCTGAAATTAAATGTGTACACCACCATTGACTGGCTCCAGCTAGATTTTAGCTTGGCTGCTTTCCACACATTACTTAATATTGGTAGATTTGTATCCTTGGGAGTCATGGGCACTCTGCAGTCTTGTTTTTGCCTTGCTCTGAGAAGGAATGGTGAAGATGACCCACATATCTACTGGGATCCTCATGTTGAGTATTTTTAGCTCCCTTTTAGTTAAAGCTCCAGATCTGAGTCATGTGTCTGAGGTCACATGCTGTCAGTGGCGGTCAAGATTAGAGCTGACTTCTCATCAGCCTAGCAGGCCAGGTCTTCCCGAGGTTCACGGCCTCAGGTGGATGCTGTTGGCCCCACGCTCCTTGGAACACGAGACCTCAGGGACAAAGGGCATCTTTTTCCTGCTAGAACTGCAAGTTTTCTGAAATCCTGTTTACAATTTGTTACCCTCAGAATCTTCTGAATATGAAATGACAGGCTTATCCTAACTTGCAACTTTGTTGTAATTAAAATTGGAGTTATAAGTAGAAACCATCATCTTTCATCCTTCTTTACTTTTAAGCTTGTTAGTATTATTTAAACTCTGACTGCCTGTCATAAGTTGTCATAAGCACCTGTGCTGGGTGCTGTGTCTGAAAGGGGGAAATAGAGATAGATATGTTTGGGAAAAGAGCCATTGAACTATAAAAGTTAGCTAGGTGACTCATTCGTAAGCATTAGAGGTTAGACCTTGACTTCACATTTCAAAGCAGTAGCTTGGCTGGACATGGTGGTGCACGCCTTTAATCCCCGAATTCATGAAGCGGAGGCAAGTGGATTTCTGGGTTCTAGGATAGCCTGGTCTATAGAGCAAGTTCTAGGACAGCCAGGGCTTAACAGAGGAACCTTATTTCAAAAACAAAAAGAACAAAAACAAACAGCAGTAGTCTAAACATGTAAAATAGCTGTTTTGGTGATATCTTAATTTGATCTTTTTGTTTTCTGTTTTGTTTTGTTTTTTTCAAGACAGGGTTTTTCTGTATAGCCCTGGCTATCCTGGAACTCACTCTGTAGACGAGGCTGGCCTCAAACTCAGAAATCTGCTTGCCTCTGCCTCCCAAGTGCTAGGATTAAAAGCATGCACCACCACTTCCTGGCCTTAATTTGATCTTTATTGGAGTTTGTTTGCTTATTTATTTGGGTATTTGAGGGTTTCTCTGTGTAGCCCTGGCTGTCCTGGAATTCTAAATCAGGCTGGATTATATAGATCTGCCTGCCTTGGCCTCCTCAGTGCTGGGATTAAAGGCATGTACTACCACCATCCAGCACATTCTTATGTTACTAACTTTATATGTGTTTATGGTGGGGGCGTGCCACACTGTGTGTGTGTGTAGGTTGGGAACAATTTGTGGGAGTCAGTTTTCCTTCTGCCATGTGTGTCTTGGGAATTGAACTCAGATCATCAGGCTTTGTGCCTGGTACCTTTCCTCACTGAGCCATCCATCCTGCTAGCTTCAAAGTATTAATTTTAAATGGCATAATCTTAACACTGTTGTATGTTAACTCCTTGACTATAAGTAACATGCTAGAAGCCAGAAAACAAGTGGTTCTGCTGGGAACATTTGTGACTCTGGGATGCTTTGTATCTTTAGATGTGTGATTATTCAACTGATTGCAGAATGACTACACTTCTGGTTTTTGAGACAAGATTTTTCTTTTAAGCCCAGGCTGGCCTTGAACTCATGGTCTTCCTGCCCTGTCTTATGCGTGCCAGGAGTACAGGCTGGCTCTACCATGTCCACCTATATATATAATTTTGTCTTTTTTTTTTTTTTTTTCATTTGAAAAATACGAGGCTGAAGGTGCAGCTAAATGGTAGAACAACACATAGGGCATCTGAGAATCCCTGGGTTTAGTCTGCACACACACCCAAATGCACACACGCACATGCATGTGTGCACACACATACACACACACCCCACGTTCTGATTTATAAACTAGTGTTGATGTTTAGGGATGCGGTTGTTATTTTTGCTGCTGCTGTATCCTCTCTGCAATGTGGCCTCCATAGCTGCCCAGACTAACTGTTGGTTCTCTCTCCTAGGCCAACGAGGTGACAGACAGTGCATATATGGGGTCAGAGAGCACCTACAGTGAGTGTGAGACCTTCACAGATGAGGACACCAGCACCCTGGTGCACCCTGAGCTGCAGCCTGAAGGGGACGCGGACAGTGCTGGTGGCTCAGGAGTGCCCTCCGAGTGCCTGGACACCATGGAGGAGCCTGACCATGGGGCATTGCTGCTGCTCCCAGGCAGGTCTGTACTCTGTGTGTATATGTGTGTGCGTGTCCTTATGGAGTCCCCATTCTGTGCTGTCTGAGCCATCTGCAGCATCCTGCTCTCTGTGGAGTTGCACCTGTGTGGTTTCCATCCTGCTGATGTCCACTTATGAGATACATACTTCTTCTGCTAGGACTCTCTTGGATTTAATGTCTTAATGACTGGCTATAGAGACAGAGAAATTAAAGAGATAAACCTTGGGCTGGAGAGATGGCTCAGTGGTTAAGAGCACTGACTGCCCTTCCAGAGGTCCCAATTCCCAGTACCCACATGGTGGCTCACAACCATCTGTAATGGGATCCAGTGCCTTCTTTGGGTGTATCTGAAGATATCAACAGTGTACTCACATACAATAAATAAATAAATAAATCTTAAAAAGAGAGAGAGAGAGAGAGAGAGAGAGAGAAATCTTAACTTAGTCTTCTGACATTTGTAAGTACAGTTCTTTTTTTTAAAATAGGGTCTCAAATATCCTAGGCTGGCCTTGAACTTGCTATGTGTTCAAGTCTGATACTGTTTCTGATTTTTTTTTGAGGGATGGAGCTATAGGTGAGCACCACAGTGACAAGTTTTATGCAGTATTGGGGATCAAATTCAAGTCTTGGTCTGTGCTACACAAGCACTTTAAAAAAAAGAATTTTTTTTTGTTTTCTCATGAGACTCAGGCAGAGTCACATGGGGAAAGCGGGATTTGAACCGGGAGAGAGCAAAGGGCACGAGTCGACCTCTGGAGGCTGGCGCCTAAGCTGCTGCACCACCGCTCATTCGCTAAAAAAAAAAAAAAAAAAAAAGAATTTTTATTTTAAATTGTGTGTGTGCACACTGTGTACATGTGTGCGTGTGCATGCACACGTGCATGAACTCACATCAGTATGCATGTAGGTCCAGGTGCTTGCAAAGGCTTACAGGGAGTATAGGATCCCTTGGAACCAGAGTTATGACATTGTGAGCTGCCATGTGGGCCCTTCTAGAATTACAGTCTGTATTCTGAGCTATCTGTCCAGCCCCAGAAGCTAATGTTCATATTCAGAAGCACTGTTAACAACTGAGCTCTGACCTCAACCCATTAACACAGTTAAAATATTACTACTATTAGTTTTTTCTGAGACAGGGTTTCTCTGTGTAGCCCTGGCTGTCCTGGAACTCACTCTGTAGACCAGGCTGGCCTTGAACTCAAAGATCTGCCTGCATTTCTATCCTAAGTGCTGGGATTAAATGTATACATCACCACCATAGGACAAAAATTTCTTTTTAAATAGGGTCTCACTATGTGTCTCTGGTTGTTATGAAATTCACTATGCAGACTTGCTTTGGGCTCACGGAGATCTGCTTGCCTCTGCCTCCCAAATACTGGGATTAAAGGACTGTACCACCATGCCTAGTGCAGTACCACAATCTTCAGGTCAGCGCTGGAGGACATAATATTCACATATCTTTGTGACTCTCTGCATCAGCTACATATGGACATAATAAATAATAAACAAAAAAATCATTTAAAACTTAAAAATCAATAGGTATGGTGGTATATATGTTTGATTCCAACACTCAGGGTGTTGAGGCAGGTAGATCTTTGTGAGTTTGAGGCCAGCCTGGGTTACATCTTGAGTTACAGGCCAACCAAGAGCTACATACTGAGACCCTGTCTCAAAACAACAATAATAACAACAAACAGGTTGACTGCTTAATGTCCACAAGTCCTAGGTTCCAGCCCCAGCACTACAAAAAAAAAGTTACTGGAAGACTTAATTGTTTATCTGTGAAATTTCTTGTTTTATATTTTTTTGTTTTGTTTTTCAAGACAAGATTTCTCGGTGTAGCCCTGCGTGTCCTGGAGCTCACTTTCTAGACTAGGCTGGCCTCGAACTCACAAAGGTCTACCTGCCTTTGTCTCCCAAGTGCTGGCATTAAAGGCTTGCACCACCATCACCCAGTTCGAGTTGTTCTATTTCTTTAGACCTTAGCTGATCCAAGAAAGGAATACACAGGTAAGAGGGACAGCTGTGATAGCACCAGATCCTACCCTTTTACTGATGTGGTGTCCAGCTGCTAGGACTGGCCACGGATGTGAGTTTCATGGATGTCAAACTGAAAGCCATAACCCTGTTGCACTGTGGTCCGAGTCAGAAGGCATCTTAGCATGATCTGTCACCTTACTGTCTCCTGTATCTCAGATGAGCAGCCTCTCTGAAGTGTTGTCCATACCTGTTATTAAATGGCTTAGGTAGCAGCTTACTTCTTAGAAATGGCTTTCTCCTGTGTCTGCTTCTGTTCTCTTTTGGCAGTGTGGCTCCTGTGGTGATGGGGCTCGGGCTCAGGCTTGTCGCTGTGACTCAGAACCACTTGTCTGTCTTTTGTAGATCCGGCCCCCACAGCCAAGCTGTCGTCATGGTGATTGGCAGTGAGGAACATTTTGAAGATTATGGTGAGGGCAGTGAGGCAGAGCTGTCCCCGGAGACCCTCTGTAATGGGGAGCTGGACTGTGAAGACCCTGCTTTTCTCACCCCCAGGTGACACCTTGCACTGTTCATGATCCACTCCCCCTCCATACCTAGTAATGGGGAAACTACTCTGTTGGGTCCTGTGCTGATCAGGAGGCTTGCTTTGTCTGATGCTGTGTAGCTAAAACCACACAGAGAAATTCTGAGCCTGTTGCAGAGTGAAGACTAGCTGAGACCCTCTTGTCTGTCACTAATCACTCTATGGCCTGTGGCTGGCTTTGAGGGACACTGTAGAATCATAAGCCAGGCTCTGCCATATGCTGATATTGTCCAAATTTTCTGAAAAGTTGTAGCATTAAGTGAACTGAGCTATGATACCTAGTAGGCAAGATGAAGTTGTCTCTCCTAAGTTGTGCCTCAGTACATTGATGTGTATGCTCCATAGACCCTGCCTGGTTTGTTGAAGACCCAGGTAGTCCCTCCTGAGCATTCCTCTCAGTGGGGCCTGGGCCTGGCTGGACAGCTCTTCCATATTGCCAACATCTCCTATTTGCTTTCATGTTCCTGAATTTTGTGATCCTTTTGTGTCTACTTCAGCTCAGTTACCATGGCAGCACAGATGTATGGAACCAGTGCTAGGTGGGCTTTCTGTAAGCTACCCCTGGGCCTCCTGCTCATGTGCTACCTCAAAAGTGCACTGTCTGTGAAACGGGCTCTCTGAGTGCATCCCGGGTGCTCAGCCCTCCTGCAGCGAGTCCCAGGGACTTTGAGTTGGAAGTAGTGGACTTATTCCAGAATCTGGCATTTCTGCATCCTGTGGCAGTCCCTCCTGTGTGTGAACTTTGCTCCATCTCCTGCCTGGTGTTTTCAATCTAAATTGTCATTTCCATGCTACATTTTATATATTCCTTTCTATTTCTCTTTAAATTAAACTTCCAGACTAGCTTCCCATAGCCTGTGGGTCCTACCCTAGGGATGAGGTTGCCCACCTGATTTCAGTGCCCAGAATAGATGCATCATGATAATGTACTAAGAGCTTGTTGAACTGGAGTCATGGGAGTTCAGCTCCACCATCCCCAGGTTGACAGAATCCTGAGTTAGCACAGATCTCAAAAGTACAAGTCTGCCAATCTACCTTTTGTTTGTTTGTTTGAGACAGTAATATCACATCAAAATAATGACAGAAATCCAGCAAATAAATTCCCCTGAAGACACACTTTGATGTCACATCCAGGTGACTTCCACAGGGGAGAAGGCTGTGGATACCTTTACCTTCCTGTTAAGTGGGGTTTTGTGTTACAGCTCTCACTGCCTGGTTTTATGCACTGCCCAGCAGGGGGCATGTGTCCAGCCGGTGGGTGTCCAGGCTTCTCAGGGTGATGTGAGGACGGGCTCATCGTAGTCCCAAGAGCACAGCCAACACCTTGGACAGTTCATTCTCTTTCTATGCTTCTGACTTGTGCTTTTCACACCTCTTCCCTTGTTCCTGGCAAAGTTAATCTAACTGGGCTTCCTCTCTCTTGACTGACCCTCTGTCTTTCTAGCTCCAATCCTCTTGCCTCAAAGCTGTGCAACGTCCTCACTGATGAGGCCTTTGAGTTTTACTGTAGCCAGTGCCACAAACAGATCAACCGCCTTGAAGATCTTTCTGCTCGCCTGACTGATCTTGAGATGAATAGGTAACGTGCAGGACCTGGTCTTAACCCTGTGCTGATGGGAGACTCCCACTACAGCGCTTCCCATTCCTGGGTGAAGTCCAAGGTGCTCCTGCTCTGGTCACATCTTCTAGCAAGGCACTCTGACAGTGGGACTCTTCCTGCAGCCATTATTCCTGCATGCCTTGGTCTAGCTCGCTGCATATGTCCCTTCTCCTTTACGCATGTGGCAACCTTGTTGGCTGTCAGCCCTGTAGGAGGAAACAATCTATCATGTTAAAGAGGATACTCCAGCATTTTACCAAACTGAGTCACAGGAAGCAGAGCTGGGGAATTTAAAGATGGGTTTTTGAAATCAAATTTGTTCCTGGGCAGTGGTGGCACACACTTTTAGTCCAGTAGAGGCAGGCAGATCTCCGAGTTTGAGGCCAGCCTGGTCTACAGAGCGAGTTCCAGGACAGCCAGGGCCACACAGAGAAATCCTATCTTGAAAAAAAAAAAACTGAAGAAAATTGATAAGTAGATCGTTTTCTGGAATGCTAGTTTAGTCATGATCACCTGCGCTCTGGGGCCTTGAGTTCTGTAGGGCGGATGGACATTGAAATTCAGAGGGATTTAGCATTGCTACTTCGCTCTCACACCTCACACCTGCTGCTCCTCTGCCTGGTCTCCTGTGCATTTCTCATCTCTGCCCTTTGTCCTACTGTCTCTGTGAACAATCCCAGCAGAACCAGCATTCCAGCCAAGTTCCCCTTGCTGGCTCCAAGTGGATCAAGGACCTCAACATAAATCCAGACACACTGAATCTAAGAGAAGAGAAAGTGAGGAAATAGTACTGTGGAAAACTTCCTGAACTGAACACCAGTGGCTCAGGCTCTAAGATCAGCAGTTGATACGTGGGACCTCTTGAAAGTGAAAAGCTTATATAAGGCAAAGGACACTGTCAGTAGAACAAAACAGATTGGGGAATGGTCTTCACTAACCCTATAGCTGGTAGAGGGTTAATATTTAAATTATATAAAGAACTCAATAAATTATATTCAAAAAATTAGGCGGGGGGGGGGGGGAGACAGGAGTGAAACCCTGAGTTCTAGCAGAATAAGTGGAAATATGCAACTTCAGGATGTGAGAGGCAGGATGACTCTCTAGAATGTACCAGATACCTCAAGGTACCTTGCAACTTTACAAACTCAGGAAACATCTCTGGGTTCTTTGTTCACCTCAACATTTGCCAGACATCATTGGCTCAGTGTGAAGAGGGACACGCCCTTGGCTAGGGGACTTTTAGAAGGGTCTGGAGAAGGGCTGTATGTGAAGCTACTGATGGCATCTCCTTGCTAAGCACAGGTGGCAAGTGGCCACACAGGCTCCTGTTGGGCAGCACTGTTATGGCAGAAAGTCAGAGCATCCTGCGAGTTCAGCATGCTTGGAGGTCTGTTAGAGACTGCCCCTTATCTGCCCTACCACTGCAGGGCTGTAGCCAGGCGGGATCTATACCTCTGTCCTGTTCCAGCTCCTGTCAGGGTACCCATGACATGTTAGCTTTTTCCTGCTTCTATGCAGCATCACAAAGCTAGAGGCCCTTAGCCAATACCCAGTAGAGTAGGATCTTAGCCAGTTGGGAAAGATCAGGGGGAACCTGTTGGGGTCCTGGTCACAAAGCCAATTGTATTCTTTGAGGACATGTTTTGGCAAGACTTGTAAATAAAAATCTGGTCCCTGGTGATTCCAGAACCCCTTGCAGTTGCCAGTGTAGAGCACACAGGCTTTCCCTGCCATGTGTTCAGTGCTCGGAAGGTGCCAGCTGTGTTCCTCCTGCTGGCGAACCATCCTACCATTGATGAATGGGTTTGAGTTACAGATATGTTGTGAAGGAAGATACGTGTGTTGTCTTAGTCACTGAAGACGTTTCCAGTGCTGAAAACCTGCCTTGAAGATGGTGATGATCATGGAGTTGGGCCTTGTGGGGTGGGGGTCAGACCAGTATGTGGCTTAGCATGACGAATGGGACCTCTCCCAGGTAAAGGCTCTGTAGGTATAGAGAGACTTTAACGTTAGTTAGGACACAGCTAATAGTAGTACCCGAATACTAGTGAAAGAGCTGAATCGAGTCTCCTGGCCTGCATGGATTGCCTCAGGATAAGCTTCATGAACTTACCATATAACAGGAAGGGCCACACAGCACTCTAGTAGCTGCTGTGTTCTTTCTTTGAAAATCTGCTGGTTCAGAGGCTGATGGTTACACAGAGCAATCTGTTCCAATTGTTCTAGGGGTGTCTATCATTGTAAGACAAAAGCAGATTTGCACAGTGCTAGTCAGGGTCCAGTCAGGAGAGGGAGCCAAACAGTAGCTGCTAAGGGACCAGGCTGTGAGAGTAGATGCACAAGTTGCCTGCCAGTGCAATGACAAGAATTCTGAGGAGCAGGAATAGCAAACAGCACCCAAGGGCTCCGAATCCCACTACCGCCCTTCAGCAGTCTGTAGCCCTGTCGAAATGGCACAGCTGAGCCATCTGTAGGAGCCATGCTATCAGCTTCATCTCTCCAGTGCCCTCTACTGGCAGAATGTACCATCACAAATGAAAACATCCCAGCAGTGTATGTCCCAGAGCCACCACAAAGGATGATTCTGAACCCAACTGAAGTGATAAAGGGGTGACCTGTGCAGCATGCACCACTCCAGGTAGATTGCCTGCCTGGCTCTTGAAAGAGGAAGAGGAGGCTGTGAGCTGAAACAGGTGGTTCTTGTGCCTGAACACACACCCACAGCTTCAAAGGGAGGCCGTGCTCTGATTGCCTCAGAGTCAGAAGAGGCAAGTGTTCCTGCTGCTGTAGGTGATCCGTGTTATTGCTCTGGGATGGCTCCAGGAAGGGTTTCTAAATCCCCACCCTTCAGATATGTGCAGTGTGAAGTTTCAGGACCCAAGTCAAAATGATTACACACTCTCCTATCACAGGAGGGCCTGTGTGAAAGTCAGTCAATTGGGATAATGGCTTCAGAAACACTTGGGGACATGACAGTTGGCCAATGATGTGGAGCCAGGTTCAGTCAGCTGGTGGGTTTCTGCATTGGGCTTGGTTTCTTTTGAGGGCTCAGGAGCTGAAACTTAGTGAGGACCTTTACAAAAGGTGCCATGCATGTCCTCTGTGTTGCAGAATGGGTATTCTGTGCATGCGGCTTGCGGGGACAAGGGGCTGCATGCCTGTGCCCTGCTATCTCCCCAGCCCAAGCTTCCTGTTTCCTCCTGTCCTTCGGTCTGTTCCCTGACACTATTTTCCTGTTTGTTTGGTTTTTGCACAGCCCAGCCAAGCGGCTCTCCAGCAAGAAGGTGGCAAGGTAGGCAGAGCCTTGATCATTTGCTGAAAATCTTGTGAAATATATTTGTAGTCATAGATTTTCTAAAACAACGTTTTAGAAAATACTCTTTTCCAGGTTTTGTTTTGTTTTTCAAACTTTCAAGTTACATTTCATGGTTTGGGATAGAAACAATTGAGGGGAGTGGTTGTGGAACAGATTTCTAGGGCTGTGGGTTTGGATCTGGACCTGGGGCCCATAGCAGCTTCTCCTGTTCCCTCTGGCCTTACACACTCCCTCTAAGGGCTGGAATGGGCAGCAGTTTCCCTGTGTCTGCTGTAGGAGTCAGCCTCATAGAGCTGGCTCTTTGTGGCCGCCTGTCCAACCTATGGTCTTGCCAGCCCTCTGGCTCACATGGAGAGGAGAGAGGGTGGGGAATAGGTTTTGCTAGAGTCTTGGTTTTTGTTTTTTTGTGGGAGGGGAAGTTGTTTTGGTGTTTTTGAGGGAGATTTTTGTTGTTGTTTTGTTTTGCTTTGTCTTGTCTTGTTTTGTTTGCTTTTTGGGACAGGGTTTCTCTGTGTAGTCCTGGCTGTCCTGGAACTTACTCTGTAGACCAGGATGGCCTCAAACTCAAGAGATCTACCTGCCTCTGCCTCCCAAGTGCTCAAATTAAAGGCATCACCTTGTGGCTAGCTCTTGCTAGAGTCTTAAAGGCCAGCTTTTGGTTTTGGAATTTGGCTGCTGTCATCTTCCTGCTATAGAAGGTGAGTTGTGCTTCTGCAGGACAGTTGGCTCCTGGACAGTCTTTATTGAAGTCCTTATTCAGGGTCTAAGACTCTGACATCTTTCGTAGGCCAGGATCAGGTTTCCTTCTAAGACAAGTTGCTGCTGCTGCTGCTCAGTCTATCCGGTCTCCACTGGCCAGCCTTGTGGTGCCATGGGGGCGTATTTCCTCCTGTTTGTACAGGGTATCTCCTGGTTTCACAGCTAGGGTCCTGGCATGCCTCCCTACACCTTGTGAATTTGTTTCAGAGATTGAGTCATGCAGCTACCTGCCCCAGTCTTTCTTCTACTTGTTTTGTGTATCTTCCAGTGGCTTCCTGAGAAGGGAGGGACCTGAAGGTAAAACATGAGACCCTAACTGGGAGTGTTCTTTAATTGATTTGGGTTAAGTTATGGTTTCCCATAGATTTTTCTGGAGTCATTGGTCACAGCCAATGACTAGAGCTGCTACTAAGTCTAACAACTTGTTTCTCTATGGCTTTTCTCTCTCTGGAAGCTTTTAAAGTGTTGTCTTTGCTTCAGAAGATCATAATTTTAGCTTGTTCTGTTGCTACAGGCCTATAATCACAACTACTTGGGAGGTTGAGGCAGGAGATTCAACATAGCTGCTATTTCAAAATTTTACAAAAATTCTGGTAATATAGCTCAGTGATTTAAGTGCATGCCTAACGTGTATGGGCCTTAGGTTCATTCCACAAGCCATTTAAAAATAAAAGGAAAGAAAGCAAAAAGATGATAAATTTGATGAGTCTTGTTGCAATGTCTCTTTCTGAGGAGCATAGCAAAGGTGAAGCTGCTGAGCTGGATGCTAGCATCTCTAGCATCTCTAGCATCTCTAGCATCTCTAGTGCAACTGTCTTGCTGTAAAGGGGCTGCACTGTAGTAATGCCGTGGCCAGTCGGCTGTACTTACAGTTCATCCTGAGTAAACAGTGCCTGGAGGAACTGCCACGTGAGCTCAGCCTCCTGTGCTGAGTTGCTGACAGGGCAAGGGCAGCTTTTGGGCATTGTGTCTGGAGAAAATCACAGAGTCAGAAGACTTGCATAGCCTGAGAAGGGTGGGCAGTAAAGTCTGATCCTTTGAAATAGCCTCAGAATTTAGTTTTCTTGTCAGATGTATTTGTTACAACAAAACTCAGCTTCCACATTCATAGTTAATTATGAATAAGAAATACATCATGCACTGTACCTGCAGAACATCAAAGCATATAGGCAGATTTTATAAGCCACTGTGCTCTTAATTCTGTCCCCAGAATTCTCTGGAAACAGAATGGCTGCCATGTAATTCACATTGTAGAAAGGCCAGCCCTTTATGTATTGTGGCTAAGATGAGTGTTTTCAGTGTCCTGCTGTGACTCTGACCTGTCTGTGTCCTTGAGGCTACTCCCTCCATGTCCCTATCTGTGGAAATGGATTAGAGCCTCTCCCTGAGGCATCTGCTACAGAGTTGGCCCAGTGGGATTCACAGCAGAGATTTATTTCTACCTCCTTGGGCAAAATGTGAATCTATGGGAGTCCCAGAACCTCACGCTCCTCTCAGTGGCCACAGTCCCGGCTCCTGGGGGTTCTTGAGCATCGTTGGTGAAGGAAGAACCCCTCTTCTTGCAGGGGATTAAATTAGCCACACTCCCTATGCCAGACAAGCTCAGCTTCAGCAAGAGGGCCACATGCTGGTTACTTAGGGGCAGCATGTTCCCCTATCCTGAAATAGGCCCAGGCCCTGGCCCTTGCCCAGAGTGTCCTCTAGGGTCTAGGGTGGGCAGTTTCCTGTCCTGGGTGTGGCATCAAATTGAGGGCAAGGTCCTGTTTAAGAGCAGTGACTGAGAATATACTGTTGTTGGTCAGCACCCTTCTGAGGAACTGAGGTTACACTAGAGCAGTCTCTAGAAGTAAGAGATTCTCCCCGTGTGCTGCATAGATTTATAATTTCAGACCACAGGAGCTTGCTTCCTTTCCCGGTAAAACATTTATGAGGGGGAGAAAAAAGGAAACGTACAAGCTCAGTCAGTGAGAAAGGAAACAGCCTCATTCACTGATAAGGCCGCACAGCCACAGCTGAATCCTCAGTCTGCCGCCGCCTTCCCCAGGCTGTCTATAAAATACTCATGCTGAAACCTCATTGAAACGCCTTGCTTGCTTGCAGATTGTCCCTCATTTCATAAGAGAAGGCTCAGTGAACTTGGATGCTTTATCAGGGTCACAGATGTGAGTGTCAGGTTGTCAGGGTTAGAGCCTGGCCCTAGGTGTGGGACAAATTCAGCCCACAGCTTTGCCCTGAAGGGTGTGTGAGCTGCTGCTAAATTAGCTTACCAGCTAAACAAGTTAGTCTGAATCATAAGCAAGTGGCCATTAGAGGAATCCCTGCCCAGGAATCTGCACCCGAGGAGTGGCCCCTGACAAGAGCATCACAAGGGGTCCTTGCTGTTACAGGAGACTGCAGGGCTGGTGTCTGGACCTAGCCAGTCAGCATTCTTGTCCACTGGCCCTGGGGCCCTAGAGAACTGTATACTTGGTTTTTACCTAGTTCAACCAGACCAAGTATGGTCTGAGTGGCTCGTGGGGTTCACAGCACCCTCAGGACCCTTAACTGTCAGTACCACAGAGAACACACTAGAAACCCAGTGTCAAGAATGTATGTAGAAACTGGGTATGATCGTGCAGACCTTTAATCCCAGCAGAGGCAGGTGGAGCTCTGAATTTGTGGCCAGCCGGTTTACATGCTGAGATCTAAACTAGCCATCCAGCATCTACAAGGCAAGATGTGTCTCAGAACAGAAAGAAGCAAAATGTCTGTAGAGCTGGCCATAGTAACCCATTGCAGTCGTGGGGCTAAAGCAGGAAGACTGTAAGTTAAGTGAAAAAGCCAAAATGTCCTCATCTCAAAAGAAAAAAAAAAAATTCACACATGTAGGTGTACTGTACAGGAGCCAAGGTCCTGAATTAATGTTTGATGGGCCTCTCGTGGATTTGATATTGTTTCATACCATGGCGAGGAATGATGTGTTTTATTGCACTCTGGTCCAAAGTACCCTGTTGGTCCCCTCAGCTGACAAGGAGAGATGTGCTGTCAGGCTCCAAAGGGTGCAGGGAGGACTCAGGTTACAGAAGGCTGTCTGCTCAATCCCAGCCTCTTGGTAAAGGCATCTGGCCCAGGGACACCCCTTAGTGGTGCTTTGATCAGGAGAACACTGCCCCCCAGGAGTTTGAGGCCTGTGCTCTCTGATGCTGGCCTCTTCCTTTCAGAGGGACTTGGAAGTGCTCTTGTGTGAAGAGCCTGTTGTTTGTTTTTTCCCATTCTTCCCTCTGCTGTTGGTTCTTTTCTGTAGGTATCTGCACCAGTCAGGGACTCTGACTATGGAGGCCCTGGAGGACGCCCCCCCAGAGTCTGTCGAGTGCCCAGAGGAGGACATTGCTGACAAGGTAGGTGCTCCATGCTGAATGCTGGAAAGAGCTGAAAGGCAGTATCACCAGAATGGGACAGGGGCTGAGGGCCTGTCTGTCTGTTCCCTGTGGGCTCTGTCAGGTGGTGGCTGGTGCTTGGTTAGACCTGGTCTCTTTTCCCACATGAGTATTGTTGGGACAGTCGAAGTGGCAGTGGTGCCACCTAGCTAATTAGAGCCTCTGCTCAGCCCTGGTTCCCTCAAATGCTTATGTTATAAAAGGGGTATTTCGTAAGATTTGAACAGAGCAAGCCAGAATAGAACTAAAAAAGAGTCATAATCCTTTATTGTATTTTCTTTTTGTGTGTATATGTGTGTGGTTGCACTAATACACACACGTGTGGCAGTCCTAGGAGAATAAGAGTGAACCAGCTCTCCAGACTGCCATTAATTACTGTGCTAGATTGGGCCCGGAAATCATGAGTCATTTCTGGTCACCAAGGACAGATGCCGATTGGGGCTTATAGTTTCAGAGGGTAGAGTCCATGACCATCACGGCTGGGAGCATGGCAGCAGGCAGGGCCCGGGTTAACAACTGAGAACTCACATCTTAAACAGTCATGAGGCAGAGTCAGCTAACTAGGAGTGGCTGGGGGTTTTGAAAACTCAAAAGCCTGCCTCCAGTGACACACCTCTTCCAACAAGACCACACCTCCTCCTCCTTCCCAAACAGTTTCTTCAGCTCAAGGCTGACCATTCCAATATACATGCCTATGGGGGCCATTCTCATCTCAGCCACTGCATTTCCCTCTTTGGCCCCATATTTTTGTGGCCATATCATAATGCATAATGCATGTAGTACATCTTCAAACGGCCCAGCATCTTTCACAGTCTCAACATAGCTTAAAAGTCCTAAGTCTTTGAGTCTCAAGGTAATCTCTTAATTGTAACTATAAGTAAACTTAAAAGCAAATTACATGCTTCCAGCATGCAGTACAGAGAATATATTCCATTTTAGAAGACAGGGATAGGGGCACAGTGGGGAAATACTGAACCTAAAGCAAGACCAAAACCTAGCAGGGCAAACTCCAAATTTTGCAGCTCCATGTCCAGTGTCAAAGGGCATAGGTAGCTCCACCCTTCCAGCTTGGCTGACTTCTCTCTCTTGGGCTGATTCTCTCCCTGGCAGACATTTCAAGGCTTTGCATCTCCAGTATCTTGGGGTCTCTAACAAGATCCAGTCTTCACTTTCACAGCTTCATGCAATGGCCTCCCTGAGACACAGACACACACACACACACGCGACACTATTACTGTGATAGGGCTCCATGGCCAAGGCAACTTAAAGAAGACAGATATTACTTGGGACTTACAGTTCCAGAGGGATGGAAGTCCATCACCATCATGGCAGGGAACATGGTGGCAGGCAGACTAGACAGGCATGGCTCCAGAGTAGCAGCTTAGAGCTCACATTGTAAGACACAGCCATGTGATAGAGAGAACACTGGAAAGGGTGGGGGGCTTTTGACTCCAGTGACACACCTCCTCCAAAAAGAGTCCTAATCCTTCCCAGTTTCATCAACTGGAGCCCAGCTCTAGCTGTATCAGTCAGGGTTTTATAAGGGAAAAGAACTTACAGAATATATATATATATTTTTTTTCCCCACATACACACATACACACACACACACACACACACACACACACACACACAGGGGTGGGAGGTAGATAGATAGATATGGGAATTTATTAGAATAGTTTACAGGCTGTGGTCCAGCTTGTCTAACAATGGCCATGTACCAGTGAAAGGTCCAAAGAATCTAGTAGTTGTTCAGTCCACAAGGCTGGATGTCTCGTCTGCTCTTTAGTGTATGCCAGAAAAATGGGCTCTGATGCCAGGGAAGAAGGAATGGACTCGCCAGTGAGAGTAAGAGCAGGCAGGCAAAGAGCTGCCTGCAGGTGTGGCCCAAAGTAAAGGCCCAAAGTAAAGGTGGTCTTCCCACTTCAAATTACCTAATTAAAAAAAAAATCCCTTGGGCTAGAGAGATGGCTCAACCATTAAAGGCTATGCTTACAACCAAAATATAAGAAAAAAATCCTGGGCTGGAGAGATGGTTGAGCGGTTAAGAGCACTGGCTGCTCTTTCAGAGGTCCTGAGTTCAGTTCCTAGCAACCACATGGTGGCTCACAACCATCTGTAATGGGGTCTGATGCCCTCTTCTGGCCTGCAGATGTACATGCAGGCAGGATGCTGTATGCATAATAAATAAATAAATAAATAAATAAATCATGAAAAGAAAAGAAAAGAAAAAAATCCCTCCCTTGCACTAGAGAGGCTGAGGCAGGCAGATCTCTGAGTTTGAGGCCAGCCTGGACTACAGATTGCATTCCAAGACAGCAAGGGCTACACAGAGAAAATCTGTCTTGGGGTTGGGAGGAATTCCTCACAGGTGTACCCAGGCCCTTGGGTTTTATTTAATTCCAGATTTAGTTGAGTTGACAACCAAGAATAGCCATGACAGTTTCGCAACTTGTTAACTTGACAATCATATCTCTTCATGTCATATTTAATTGCCAAATGAAAACAATAACCAGGTCATAATTACACCTAACATCATATAACAATCCCACATACAATTCCAAATAGATTGCAGTGTCCCTTGAGAGACATTCTTTGAGTATCTCTCAAATTTAAATATGGTAGCCATTGATATTCTCTTAATTGGTGTTATTTTTCATGACAAATTGAGGAAAGGAAACAAATATCTGTACAAACACATTCATAACAAAATAGGACAGAAACTCTCTTGTGAATTATTATGATCCATGTCTTTGTGACTGGTCACGTGGTCCCAAACCGATTTCCTCTACTGCTCATTCCACATTTCCCCCACCTTCAGCAAGCACCTCAGCAGGTATTGGCTTTTCCTGGAGGAACGACCCTTACTGTCATTCCTGAAGAGTCTCTTCCCTCTGTCATCCTGCCTGGATTAGGCTGTTGTAGTTTCCAGTAGACTTTAATCACAGGGCACAGTAGCCCCAAGGGACACCCAAAGGATGTCCTGCACGCCACACATAATCTTCTTTCTGCTGTTGTGGAAAAGCAATTCAATTTCCCTTGGAAATCCGGATCAGTTACCACTCCTAACACTGTTCTTCCTGTGTCTCAGCCTGTTGGTTTAAGGGCATCAGGGTATGTTGGATCCAGGTTCTCACTATTTGCCCTAGCAGAGGCAACTCTGAAGACTTCCACTCAGCCTTTCTAATTATAATAGCCCTCACTCCACAGGTCAGGTGACCAACTTGAGAGTTCTACTTCTAAGTGTATCTATCCCAATTATAATAGCCATAGGATGCCGGGCGGTGGTGGCGCACGCCTTTAATCCCAGCACTTGGGAGGAAGAGGCAGGCGGATTTCTGAGTTCGAGGCCAACCTGGTCTACAGAGTGAGTTCCAGGACAGCCAGGGCTACACAGAGAAACCCTGTCTCGAAAAACCAAAAAAAAAAAAAAAAAAAAAAAAAAAAAAAAAAAGCCATAGGATGAGTTCAGGGACCTCCCACCCCCAGACCTACTATAAGTCAGACTTTAGTAAAAACTCCTAATCACCTGACCTCCATAAGCCCCTTGTCTAAGTGTTTCTTGGGGATTCCTGGGATTAGCATCAATTCAGAACTAATAGACCTAAGAAAGTGATTCCCTTTCCCCCAGTGTATAGTTAACCTTATAAACGGCCACAGCACAGGTACCTGTGGGGATGAACTGTGGAAAGGCTTAATAACTCTTAGGTATTTTATCAAGGTCCTTCCTCAGGGGAACCTGGCTCAAGCCTGGAATTGGATCACAGGCATAGATTCCCTTTTGCCATGATCCAGTGTAACCTTTCTTCATTTGTTTTAGGATGTTTCTGCTTATACATATCAAACCAAAATGCAACAGGCTTCTTATCTATGTCATGCCTGGAGACACCATGATTGATTAGCCAGTACCAAAGGTCCATACAAGTCATGCCACCATCAAATTCACTTTGCCCGTGCTGCCCAGTACAATAAGTAAATCACCTACCTTTGGCAATTCAGTGGTGCCACCTGGCCCCTGCTGCTTATGGGCCCAGTTAAACCCATTGCATTTAATTCTTCCAGAGTAAGGTCTTCAGGTGTGCCGGGGCCCTCTCAGCATTTTTTGCCTGACACTGTTAGTGACAGATGAGTCTCCTGTGCCTTCCCATTGTGGAGACCTGGCATTTCCAGCCCCTTCCCAACAGGCAGTCTCCTGAGCGGTGCTTAAGACACCACTCAGACTTCTGACAACGTTTTGGGTTTTTTGTTTGTTTGTTTGTTTGTTTGTTTTTGTTTTGTTTTTCAAGATAGGGTTTCTCTGTAGCCTTTGGCTGTTCTGGAACTATCTTTGTAGACAAGGCTGGCCTCAAATTTATAGAGGTCTGCCTACCTCTGACTCCTAAGCGCTGGCATTAAAGGTGTATGCCACTACGACCTGGCTTTTGACACCTGTGAGTGCTTCCATATTAAACCTAGAATCTCCACTTTGTGGGCCCATATCAATAAACTCTGCCCGATCCAGTTTTATGTTTCTTCCACCATTATCCTACACCTTAAAATCCATTCCTTCACATTCCCCAGACTTCTGCTTGAATAAATTAGCAAACTCACTAAGCTCTTTAATCGTGTAGAGAACTTCCTCGTGGACTTTCCACGCTCCCCTCTAGGAGCCTGCTTAGCCTTCAGTCTGGTTATGGGTCTAGAAGCAACTGTTGGTCGGGCCTGAAGACATCAGTATTGTGTTGCCTGGCCTCTCCTCCAGAGAAAGTCACGCTGGTTTAGCAGACAATGAAGGATTGATTTCCTCAGTCAAAGGTAAAAAAGGCAGTGTTTCAGGGTGTTGGAATACACCTTCTGCTGAGGTGGGGAGGCTACCTCTTCAGGTGAGATGAACCCTTGAGAATCTCAGGGTTCAAAGTTCTCAGCTCCATTATGGTCCTCCCTCCATTTCCACCCCAAGTCACAGGACTCCATTCCTACCAATTACTGTCCTCGCTTTAGCCGCCGTCACCCTCCTAGGCTGGGACTCACAGGTCTGTTCAGCCGCTGGGCTTTTAGTCAACTCCAGATGTAATTGAGTTGACAACCATGATTAGCCATCACAGCAGCCATTTAAACCCACGAGTCCTTTGGGGCCATTCCCATCTTAAACACTACAGAAGATAACACGACCACGGGCTTGCCTTATGCATATTGCTGCAGCCTGGCCAGGTGTCTCACTGTGGTCATGCCCCTTTGCCAAGGGCCTGTGTGAGTCTGGGAAGGGTGGCAGCGACAACCCTACCTGGTTCCCCCTGTACCCTCCAGGCACCTTACCCACCCTCAACTTGCAGCCCACTTGGCGTCCTCAGTATCTCACCTCACTTCCCTGCCTTTCCTCACAGTGTACTTAGCCACCCGATGTCCTCTGTACCTGGCCGTGAATTCACCGGTGCCTGCTTGGCTTGGTGCCCTCCCAGCCTTACACCTGCCTTGGCTCCTCCTGTTTTGTTTCTGCCAGGCCTCTCCTCCACTTTGCTTCATTGTTACTGTACCCAGCCTCACCTTTGCTATATTCCTTTCTCCACAGTACCTTCAGGGCTCCCTGTGTTCTGAGGCTAAATCCTTCCTCTGTTTGTCTCCATTTCTCCTTATAGTATCTTCTCTCCTGAAGGAGGAAAAAACTGAGACGTGGCCATTTCTGTCTCTACTGTCCCCAACATGTGGGCCTCCTTCATGTGTTTTGTCTGGCAGTTGAGTCTCACATGTGAATGTGTGTCTGGGTGAGCTTCATGGTCCCATGCGCAAGCCATGAGGCCATTAGAGCTTGAATTTCCCAGTGACACCTGCCTGTGCTCTGTTGAGTTGACTGTGACCCTGTGGGAGCTGCATTGCTCTGGATTTATGAGATAGTCTCTAAGGATGAGCCCAACTCCCACTCAGCAAGTGGGTATGGGAATCCCATCTGCCTCCCAGGTGTTCCCTTGCAGGCACAGTGTCTACCTCTTCCAACTTGTTCCTCAGGCAGTCATCTCTTTACCTAGGTCATCTTCCTGGAGAGACGTGTGTCAGAGCTGGAGAAGGACAGTGCAGCTGCTGGCGAGCAACATGGCAGGCTGAGGCAAGAGAACCTCCAGCTGGTGCACAGGTGAGTGTGGCTTGAGGCCTGGCCCTGCCCAAAGCATCACTCACACCATATGCATCCTCCACCTCACTGAGCAGAATCCTGCAGAGAACGTGTTCTTATCTGATACCACCCATCCACTCACATGCTGGGTGGGTGCCAGGCATGGCCAGAGGACTCTAACTGCTTGATAATCAGTTTCCACAATATCATAGACAGTAGAGCCCTAGAGAAGTGAGCAAGGGTACTACCTGCCTGTGTGCAAGCAAGATAATTCTATTCCCTAGGAGCCAGGAGGGGAGGTACAGCTTAAAATGGAAAGCTAGGCATACATTCCAAACACTGGGGAGGTAGAGGTAGAAGAATTGTGAGTTCAAGGTTATTCTTAGCTATACAGTGTGTCCAAGACCAACTTAAGGTATATGAAATGGTACTAGGGAAATAGCTTGCCTTGGCAAACATGGGGACCTGGGTACAAGTCCTACATAAAATGTTAAGCATGAGAGCACACACTTGCAATCCCAGCATTGGGGAGATAGAAACAGGAGGATCCTTGGGACTTGCTGGCCAGCCAATATAGCCTAGTCAGTGAACTTCAAAGGAAACCGACAGTGTTCCTAAGGATGACACCTGAAGTTGTCCTCTGACGTCCACAAGCACATACAACACATATGTACACACGGGTGGGGGGGAGAGGGAGAGAGAGAGATTGATTTTAAAATAAGGCATTGGAGAGATAGTTTAGCAGGTGAGAGTATTGGTGGCTCTTCTAGAGGATCTGGATTTGATTCCTGGTACCTACATGGCAGCTCACAACTGTCTACAAATCCAGTTCTAGAGAATCCAACACCCTCCTCCGGCCTCACTGACAGTACATGTGGTACACAAACATACATGCAGGCAAAACAGCCACACACATTAAAAAAAAAACTTTCAAAAAAAAATTAAACAAATAAATTCAAGTGGAGATTGTTTCTCAGGAGTAGACTGTGTGCTGCATGAGGCTCTGAGTTCAGAACAGAGCCACAAAATTGGAGATTGTTGGCACATCCAGAGAGAGCCGTTACAGCTCAGCTTTCTGCAACACTTGATACTCTTCATGGGGCTGACCCAGGGTCTATCTGTAGCTAGTCCATAGTATGGTAGCTTCTGATGACTGTTTCTGAGATCCTGGCCTGGGGGAAACATCCCATTGGTCCTGCGTTAAGTCTCCCAGGGCTCTTGTCACTCAGTACCTCTGGGAGGTGGATACTTTCCCCACTCTACAAATGAGGAAATGGAGTTAGTGCAGCTCCCATGTTGTCCATGAGGACAGCAGGGAGGGCTTATGGGGCTGAGGGCAGAGCCCTGTCATGGAGGAACAAATAAAGGAGGTGCTGTGCAGAGCCGTGGATGGCCTCTGCAGACCTCAGCCTTTTCAAGTGGCTTAGCCAAAAGCTAAACTGAACTGGAAGACAAGCTATGTGGTGTCCTCACATGAGCAAGATGAAATGACATACCATACTATCTGCACAGAGCAAAAGAAAAGTGGCAGCGGTATGGTAAGTTTGAAGCCAGCCTAGGCCACAGAGTGAGGCCCTTTCAAAACACAAGGAGGGGGAAAGGATGTGTTCTAGATGTGGCTGGCCTTCACTTGCATGGAATCCGGGCTACTGTTCTGTTTATTACCCTGGATACCTCCATGTAGCTCTCAAAGGTTTCTATGCTGAGTGTTTGGTTTTAACTGGACAAATGTGTGTGTGTGTGTGTGTGTGTGTGTGTGTGTACTCTTGTGCATGCAAACAGATCAAGGCTATTCATTTTCTTACTAAAACTCGGGTAGTTAGGCTTGGAAGCAAGCGCCTTTACCTGCCAGTCCATCTTGCCACCCCTTCAGGGGAATTCTAAAGCTCTCTCTGCAGGCTCTTCCTTTTTTCATCAGCCTTGACTTCTTTTGGTCAAGGTGGATCTTCTAGAACTTTAATTTTGTTTTCCTAAGCTCTGATACTATCTTGTTGCCTTTTCCCTTTTCCCTTATATCTTCTGTTTTGATTTTGAAACTTTTCTGTTTTAATTTTCTTCCTCATTTTCACTTCCTCCTTTTCTCCCCAGCTCTGTCTCTCACTGTAGTCAGCTCAGGGTCGTGTATATGCTGAGCAGGCCCCCATCTTCTGAGCCACAGCCTCCTAACATTCATTTCTGAGAGTAGTTTTTAGTTTTCAAGACAGGGCTTCTCCTTGTAACCCTGGCTGTCCTGGAGCTCGCTCTATAGATCAGGCTGGCCTTGAACTCACAGAGCTCCCCTGCCTCTGCCTCCTGAGAGATGGGATTATGGGTGTGTCTGTTCTTCCCACTCTGACTTCCACACAGCCCCAGACACGTGCCTTCCATGCCATAGGTGTCAGTGTGACATGTTGTTTTATGTGTGCTGCAGACCCCTGTGCTGTCTTGTGTTCTACACCGCTCTTCGTGCTCATTTACCAAAGAGGAGCTGAGGTGCACACACCAGGGCTATAGCTTCTTCACACCTGTGGACAGTGCTGGCAGTACTTTTCTCAGGGACTATGTCTGACCATCCCTGTCTTCTGCAGGAAGCTGGGGAAGAGGCCAAAGCCTCAAGCCTAAACAAGGCTCTTCTCTAAGTGATCCTGGAGGGCACAAGGTGCAGAGTGAATCGTCTTTAGGTGTGACTCCATCACAGCCTTTAGTGCCTGCACATAAAGAAGCTGATCTAGCTCCTTGGGTAGGCTGTGGAAACCTCACCGCAGTCTAACTGTGCTTCCTCTCACATCTATACTTGCCTTAGCAGTATGGACGTGCTGTCACAGTCGCTTTCTGCCCAGTTCTGTCGCCTAACACTTTCTGACTCTTCAGGTTGTGCATGTCTAAGTTTGAAGTGGCCTTCCTGGGACAGCTGCTACCTGGTCAGTACACAGTGCCTCAGAGCAACGCTTCATACACCTTACAGATGTGTGCCTTCCCTTTGCCCTCAGAGCCAATGCCTTGGAAGAGCAGTTGAAGGAGCAGGAGTTCAGAGCCCAAGAGAAGGTTCTGGAAGAAACCAGGAAGCAGAAGGAGCTTCTGTGCAAGATGGAGCGTGAAAAGAGCATAGAGATTGAGAACCTGCAGGCCAGGTGAGCAAAGCTTAGGTGCAGGCAGGAGAACTCCTGTCTACCAAGGAAGTATAACATCTAGGGAGAGCTTAAAGGGACACTCAGCCAGGTATTGGTGGGACACACCTTTTATGCCAGCGCTCAGGAGACAGAGGCAAGCAGATCTCTGGGAGTTCAAGCCAGCCTGGTCTACAGATTGAGTTTCAGGACAGCCAGGGCTACACAGAGAAACTCTATCTTGAAAAACATAAAACAAAAAAAAAAGAGAGAAAAGAAAAGACAGAAAGAAAAGGAGACAAAAAGGGATGCTCACATGAAAAGATATGCTTAAAAATTTTGTTTTAATTTTTAAATTACACTAATTTATTTGTGTGTGTTATGTGTTTGCGTATGCATGTACATGTGTGAAAAGTAAAGAGAACAACTTGTGGGAACTGGTTCTCTTTTCGTACCCTGTGGGTTTTGGGGATTAAATTCAGGTTCAGTTGAACATAAGGCCAGCCTGGTGAACACAGAGACATCATGGATGCTTGGTTCATTAACAGTCACACTCTAGGAACAACTGACAATGGAAATACCCATATACACCCACACAGTGATGGAGCTGCGCCAAAGGGACACTGGGGCCAACTGAAAGAGCCTCAGTGACTAGAGCTGGAAGTGGCGATGGTAACAGTCCCTTGGGAAGCCAGCCAGGGTGTAAATGAGATGGGCTGGAGTCCTTAGCCACACAGCCAGCCTGTAAATAGTAGACAGGAGTATTACTCCCAGAGGAATACCAAAGAGTGTCAGTAAATGCCTCTCCAGGAACTTGTGTGGGGTCCCTCTCTTGGGGTATAAACTAAGAGACAAGTAGAGGTATATAGCCTAGCAGACATACCTTAACCAAGTGACCCATGATGATGATGGCGGTGGGTGTCATGTGACTATGATAAGGACTTCACTGCGGAAGAACTTTTCCTAAACATGTCCCCCTAAGTCCTACCACCAAAAAACAGTCTGAGGCACATTTTGCAGAATATACGTCAGGGACTACTACAGTATGACAGTCTGGGAGACACACAGACCAGGAAATATAAAAGACACAAGGATAATGCTGTGAAATCCTGGGGTTTGGTGGAATGTGAATTGATTCATAGTGTAGCCCAGCTGGGCATAGGTTGTAATGTACCACAGTGTTGAATAGGCAGACCATAGAGGAAAACAAACACAGAGACTGCACTGTCTACAGCTTTTCTATAACCTAAAATTCCTAAACCCAGAGTGCCTTTAAAAGCCATCATGGCCAGTGCAAGGTAGCACACACTTGTAATCTTGGCACTCAGGAGACAGGAATTCAGTGTTATCCATGTCTACACAGAAAGGTTGAGGCCAACATGGGCTTTATAATATGCTATCTCAAAATATAAAACAGACCACAAAAAAAGCTAGATAAGGACTAGCCACGACATTTAGGACTATCGTGGGTCACAAAATAGCTCCCGGTGATTGAGTATTCCTCCATAGCTAGAACTCCCTTGTCCTTTGGAGGCACATTTTAGGGGGAGCCAGTCCTGATCTGTTCTTGTGTCCCAGGTTGCAGCAGCTGGATGAGGAGAACAGTGAGCTGCGGTCTTGCACACCTTGTCTGAAGGCCAACATCGAACGCCTTGAGGAGGTGAGCCACTGGCTTGGTATTTGTGGGGAAGGCCCTGCCTAGAATAAATTCTGTCCTCTGCCCTCTGCTTGTAACACCAGCATGGAGCCAGGACATGTGGCCAGGGCCTTCTGAACAGGGGAGGGCAGGTTGGCAACACTGGGCCCTACTGTGCTCAACTGTGAAGGATCTGCTGTTCAAACAAGTTCCCCAACCCGGCCTTTCAGCTCTCCCACAGACTCGGGGCCTGAAGGCTCAGAGCCCACCTTCCCAACTCACCTGAGGTGACGGCAAGATGGTCTTGCACATCACCAGGCAGAGGCAGTACTGTTAACTCCTGTTCCAGTCTACTGCTGAGAGGCCACCACTCTAGGCACCCTCACAGAATGCCCTGTGGGAAACTGAATATTTCCAGCCTACCTAGGCTGACTCTTATAAACCAGAGGAGGAGCTAAGCCAGAGCTTCCCATAAATACTGGGCTAGGTCTTGTTCTGATGAAGGTCCCTTGGCCACAAGCAGGACAGCTTTGACAGGATGACAGGAAAGCATAGACATAGTCCTGCCATGGACAGTGTGTCACTGGACTGGAGATCAGTGGTCTACAGCCCAGGCCATCGGGTCAGGCTGCATGTGGGGTAAAGCAGCGCCACTACCTGTCCACACAGGTGTCTGTTTTTGCAGGAGAAGCAGAAGATGCTGGATGAGATTGAAGAGTTGACACAGCGGCTCAGTGAAGAACAGGAGAATAAGAGGAAAATGGGGGACAGGCTGAGCCATGAGCGTCACCAATTCCAGAGAGACAAGGAAGCAACTCAGGAGGTGAGCTGAGCCATTTGTCTCCTCCCCATGTTCCCATATTATCTGATGTAGCCTGCTGTTTGGTGGAGGCCAGGAAACAGTTTCCTGCCATTCTGGGCAGTGCCCCTAGAACTGAACCCACTGGGAGGTAGCTTCTTGGAACACAGGTTAGCATCCTCCCAGGAGAGGGTGGTTAGGCCAACTAGCAGGAGCCTACCTTGTGGTTACCTCACAGCTGATCGAGGACCTCCGCAAGCAGCTAGAACACCTGCAGCTCCTCAGACTGGAGGTAGAGCAGCGTCGGGGCCGCAGCAGCAGCCTGGGCCTGCAGGAGTACAACAGCCGTGCACGGGAGAGTGAGCTGGAACAGGAGGTCCGCAGACTCAAACAGGTGTGGCTCTGCCCTTGTGTCTACCCTCACAGAAGCTCCTGAGAGGCTGGCATGAAAGGGGACACCAAGCTGGGGTTCTTCCTGGAAGGTCCTTGTCCCAGCAAGGGCATAGCCCAGTGTGACACTGCCATGTCCCCTAGGACAACCGTAACCTGAAGGAGCAAAATGATGAGCTAAATGGACAGATCATCACCCTCAGCATCCAGGGTGCCAAGAGCCTCTTCTCCACGTCCTTCTCGGAATCACTGGCTGCAGAAATCAGCTCTGTCTCCCGAGATGAGGTACCTTGCCCTGCCTTTGTGTAACCCTAGACTCTTTATCCTTCACAGGCCTCTTCCTTTCCCTGCACTGACCCTTTGCTTTCCTGCAGCTCATGGAAGCAATCCAGAAGCAGGAGGAGATCAATTTCCGCCTGCAGGACTACATTGACAGGATTATTGTGGCCATCCTGGAGACCAACCCATCCATCCTGGAGGTCAAATAGTACATCTTAGCCCAGTTTGGGCTGGTTATAGACTCCACAGCACCCAAGAGTGGCCCTGTCTTGCCACAAAGAGCCACGACCAGCAGGTCCTGCAGCTTACCAAGCCTAGGGTGTGTGGGCCCCTCATGCAGCTGGACTGGGAGTAAGAAGGAAGACAGGGAAGTCCACAGCAAGCAAAGAGTGGGGCTGGCTCTCTGAACATCAGGAAGCCAGGGCCTCCCACCACAAGCCGGCCTCACCAACAACACCTATGTCTGCTCAGCAGTATGCAGATATGTGGGGTTAGTCTCTCAGGCTGGCATGGGCCCCTTGCTAAGTCTCTGGCCCACCCCTCTTTCTGCTATGCACCCTGTTAGGAAGAGAGAGAAAATGAGTTTTCACCTCAGTTGCTGCCTCTCACTCCTATTGACATGGTGCCACCCAAGCTTGGCCATTCCCACATGGTCTGCAAGCTGAGGACCCAAGGTTGGACATAGAAGTGGTAGTGCTGGAAAGACAGACAGGCAAAGATGCCACATGTGGGCTCTGTCCAGATCCATAGGCCACTAGTTCTCCTTGCACTGCTCAGGCCGTCTCTCACCAGATGGGCTTCCATTCACCTTTGGACCCAGGGCCTCCAAGCCACACAGCTATTCTTTGGTCAGACCCTCACTACAGTAACTCATCAGCTCTGGTCCTCTTGTACGGGCTAGAGCAGCTAGTCATGCTGACGGTGGAACTCACTTCCTGGACTGGTGAACATTGTCAGCCTCTCTGACCCCGGTGCAGGTGCTGCTTCTCCTCAGGTGTGGCCTGCCTTGGCTCCTGGGCCCACACCCTCCTCAGGCTGACTTTGCTGCCTTGGGAGAAGTCTACATTTCCCAGACAATAGTCTAGGCCTCTGGAACAGTTTCCTTCTCTGCTTTTGGCTTTAAATTCCTGGGTGTCCTCCAGGAATCATTTTGCTAGTGGATGGGTGGAGGAGGCTCTGCACTGACCCAGAGGCAGAGGAAGGCTTGCTGCCTGCCCCTGCACCACCCACAGAGCTGCGGCACCCATAGCAGCTGGACCTGAGCCTGAGCACTAGTTGGAGTCTGGGCACAGTGTCTAAGACCACACCATAAGCTGTGTGAGTGTGTGTGTGTGGATGGGGGTGTGGGGGGGTATGCGTGTGCGTGTGCAAGTGTGTGCGCATGCATGAGTGTGCACACAAGTGTGAGTGTATGAATGCTTGTGCCCACACATGCTGCCCTGCATCCCTTCACTGCCTATCCCCCCAACCCTGCCTCCCTTCTATACTACGGTTTAAGATGTTGCCTCGTATTGTACATTTTGGGGAAAGCCTTGTGTGTAAATCAATGTAAACTTGGAGGAGAGATTTTTCTATCATGTAGAGTAGGTATTTTTTATAGATTGAAGGTTGATCAATTTTTTTAATACTTTCCAGAGAGAAAACTATCTGTGTATACATATGAAATATATATATATATATGTATAATATATCAATACTGGAGCCCTGCCTTTCTGTGCCCAGGTCCAAGCCCTGTGTAAGGGCTTGCAGCCTGTCTCTGCTGTTTGCCCTGCAGTGCTCACTTTAAACACAGGTCTCCAGGAGACATGGGAAACACACCAGTCACCAACTTGCTCATGGCATCTGCTTCAGCTCCTTGAGAAGTAGCTCTTCCTCCAGGGCATGGAAGGATGGGAGGCCAACAGGATCCTGTCCCATGTGTCAGCCACCACAGATTAAAGCTGTTACCGCACACAGAGGCCGGCTTCTTTCTCCACAGGGTGGTGGGGTGGGTGGCTATGGGCCTGGATTTTGTCTCCTTCAGGTTTCTAGGGGGATGATGTTGGCTATTTAAGTACAGACCATGAGAGACCCACTGTTTTCTGCCTTGATCAGGTCAGGCCCACCCTGAGGCCCCCGGATTTCTCCTCTAGGATGGGCTACTCCCTGGGCAGAGTCTTGGTCCTGAAGTGAGTTCTAAAGGCAAGGTCCCAATGACCTCCAACATCCCTTTACTGGTAAGACTTGTGCCCAGAATATAGCCCAGAAGGACCACAGGAGCCTCAGTTGAGGTTGCCACATAGGCAGGGGTAAAGTATAGATGTGGATCTCACAGGTCTCAGGCACAGTGCTCTTACCCCTGGCCTATACATCCTGTGTCCAAGAGGAATCACTGCAGTGTGGTCATGGGGTATGGGAGGAGGTGTCTGATAAAGAATTCAGGTGGCACGGCAGACCCTGACGCCACACATCAGCAGCAGCAGACCCATTCAACTCCCAGTTAGGTTCTAGCCACAGGCATTTACGTGACACCATCAAGGTTCCTCTGTGCCTAGGAGAAGCTAGAAACAAGGGGATATCCCACCACAGCCTGGCAGCTCCTCGATTTATTATTCAATCCAGTCAACCCCCAGTGGAAGATTCTGAGGGAACTGAGCCCCAGGAAGACAGTTCCCCATTTGGGATATGGTGTAAGGGGGTCTCACGGTTGAAATGGGTTGTTGGTAGAAACATTCCAGGAAAAGCTGTCCAAGAATTTCTTATATGGGGCCAGCAGTATGCCTAGAGGATAATTCAGAAGAAGCTGTCGTCTCCTAGCAGACTCCTCACTGTACCTCTGATGGCGGGGTGTGGAGGGAGTGGCTTGCCACAAGGCTTGCCAACTCTTGAACCTGCAGCAAGTGGAACACTTTGCCCAAAGTAAATCCTATCTCCAGTTGGCCCCTGACATTACTTATATCTTCCTAGTCTTGGTCAGTTATCTGTTAGAGAACAGCATAGACAAAGCTTAGCATCTGCAAATTTAAATTGATACTGGCTTCCCTGACTGCCTTGGGGAATATCCAATTTTGGTGAACTCAAGGAGGTTCACACATATCTGCTGTGAACCTGCTGACATTTTGGAATCTTAGAAGAAGCCCAGAGCATAACAGGAATCTTAGTCAGGAACCTTCATTTACATTGGCCACGAGGTTGGTGCTCTGACTTGTATCTTATGTCATTTGTGGAAATCAGAAAAGCTTAAACCCAAGCTTTTGACCTGACTGGCCTGCCAGTCTTCTCTAGGACACCAAGCTTCCTGACTGTTCATCCAATGAGGATCTTGACTCTGTAATAGCTTCTGAGTCTCTTACTAAACCTAGGGTTTCACACATGCTGGGTAAGCACTGACTGAACTATCTGCAGCATGCACCTTTATAACTGTACCTTTGTGTTCTGTTTATTGAGACAGGGTCTTACGTGATTTGGGTTGTCCTCAAACTCACCATGTAATAGAGGATGGCCTTGAGCTTCTTGTCTTCACCTCCCAAGTGTTGGGAATTATAGGTGTGTCCTGCAGCCCCTCCCCGCTTTTAAGACCGAATCAGTTGGTGGCCCTGGCTGGCCTCAAAACTTGGAGAGATCTGCCTGCCTCTGCCTCCCAAGTGCAAGTGCTGTGATTAAAGGAGTCTTCATCGCAACCTACCCCACTACTATTTGAGACAAAACTTTAAACTTTGTAGCCCAGGTCAACTTTGAATTTATGACCCTCCTGCCTCGGTCTCCTGAGCAGGACTATGCAACTATACCCAGAGAAGGTCTGTTTTCTTTGTAGCTTTGGCCCCAAATCTCAGACTAGTGTTGGGTCCCATCTGCCCACGATCTATGGCTTCTGTCCCTGCAGAGGTCTCTGTGCCCTTCTTGACCTCTACAGGCTGTACAGTGGTCTCTCCACTCATTGGGGTTCCAACCTCTGTCCCATACTACACTAGCATAGTTCAGGGCTCAGTCAACCTGGGATGATCCAGTGTTACCATCATCTTAGTGCAGTGATACATCATTGCACTAGTGATTATCCATAGTGACCAGAGATGCTGCAAAGGACTGTCCTAGATCCATCTTGGCCATTCTTCTGATCATGGGCATCACCTACTGATGAGTGGTCAAGCTAGCTACTGCTAATCTTCTGATAAGCCTTGCTAATTTCCATAGCATCTCCATAATGCCGATGCAACAAAGAAGCCATTAAGTGACTGCTCATTGCTGAATGAGTGGTAACTTCATTCACTATGTCAGGGGGCTCAAGATGACAGCCTCTGCTCCTGTGTTGCCAAAATTTGGTGTCTTCCACATTCAGGCATAGGTGTCCCCACAGCATTCTGAGTTCAATGGCCTGGCTTTGGCTTGCTAGCTTCTGGAACATGAATGATTTCCCAGAAACATTATCTGTAGTCTCTACTGAGCCAGGCTCAGGTTTTCTGGGTCCTGAGGCAAATGGCACCCAATCTGTCATACAACATCCAGAGTGCAGAGCATCCCAGGGGATTTTGGTGTCCCTTTGCTATGTGCTATGGCCTCCTCTGCAGCCTGATTCTTAATGTAGCTTCCAGTTGCAGAGAACAAGTGGCTGGAATTGATTAAGTTATTTCGGGGAGCCAACGGGCCCTAAAGGGAAATAGCTTGGGGGCTCTTGTGCACATAACTCAAAGGACATAGGAAGATGTCTCAATTAGATGCCAGTGTTTCTCTAGAGAAAGTGATGAGTCTATCTAGCACACAAGTAACCACGGATCTCACTCAGATGGAGTAACCTTGGACGGAGCAGGTCCAGCACGATTGCTGCTTCAGACTGCTGGGAAAGAAACCAGACATCGCTGAAGAGGCTGGAAGAGGTAGAAAGCAGCCCAGGCACCCAGGTTGGACTGTACCACCTACTGCCCCAAAGCTTCAGACAACCGGTTCAGACCTTGTACAAAATCACAACCCAGACTCTGGACATCTTCCCCTGGCGCAGTAACACTCAGACCTCGTGGACGCCTACAGTTTTGCCCAGAAGCCCATCCTAAAGGGATCCTGGGATCTGTAGTCCGTTCTCTTCCCGGATCCAGCGCGCCTCATCAAACTAACACGGGAGTACCACCTGCATCGGTGGACTGAGCGTCCCCTGCCACGTGGGGAGGGCGAGATCTCAGGGAAAGGGTAGAGGGTAGAGCCATTCATGGACTACAGCTCCCGGCGTGCCTTGAGCGACGTTGCTCTGCCCTGTGGGAGCCGTAGTTCCGGCGCGATTCCCAGTGCCGCGTGCGCCCCTTACGCGCCGTAGCCTCAGGTCCCGGCAGGGCGCCACGCTACGGAGGCGGCGTAAGGCGTACCGGGTGGGCCGGGCGGGACGGCGGGCGCTACGGAGGCGGCGTAAGGTTGCCGGGCCGAGACAGATCTTCGCGGCCAAAACGCGCTAAGCCGGCGGAGCATCGCGGCTGGCGCGAAGGGGGCCTTGGTGCCCTCCGGTAGAAGTTGTGGGCCAACCGACTGAGGGCCGGCACTAGGGCCGCGCCCGCCTAGACCGACCGCGAGCGCTGAGGAGGCGCCGCCGGCTCGCTAAGGTGAGTTCCACCCTAGGCGGCCGGCCAGACGGCCTAGGACTCGTAGAGCTCGGCCTCGGGGCATCAGCCTGGATGCTCCATGTTTGTCCTGGGAGCAGTAGATTGGCTTGTGGTGAGCGGGAAGGGAAGGGGGGAGCGCGCCGGAGGTGGGGGGCGCTGGTAGTGTGGGTCACTCGAGGCCAGCCTAGGAACCTCAGACGCAGGCGACCCTCGGTTCCTGCCTGTCCTTGAGTGCCCTCTTGTTCGGGGCTAAGCGTTGGCCCACTGCCCGAAGGTGTAGGTCGTGGGGGCACCATCTGCAGAAACCTGCAGCTGCCTGGGGGCGGCAGCAAGAGTAAATCGTCCTGTGTGCCCCCTCATCCCACTCTTCTGTTTTGGTGGGCCTGTCAGTTAGGCCGGGAAAGTTACAGAGCAGCCCCTTGACAGCTGCAGGATTTTCTTTTTGTTATCTGAAAAGGGACCCTTCTACTTCTGATTTGGTAACCCTGTTGTGTGGCCAGATGGCCCTTGCTGGGATGGTTCTCAAGGTCCCTGAGTGCCTGTGGTTTGTTACAAGACACTGGTAACAGGATCGTGAAACACCTAACCTCTAAAACAGGATACCTCCTGAGTTCCAGGACTCCAAACACCCAGGCCCAGAACCTGAGAGCCTTCCTGAGTGTTTGGGGCTGACCCTACAGTTCAGCAGGGAATCAGGAAGAACTGCTACATAGTAAGAAGTTGTGAGATCCACCTCTCCAGTGGCAATTTCCCCTTTCCCAGTCTGGAGGACTGCAAGTCACAGATGTGGAGCTTGCCTCTGAGTTTCTTCCTGCTTTCAGAGTCTAACTGTCAGGGATGCGCTCAGTAGGCTCAGGACCACCATCTCAGTCTAGGACAGTTGTGTCTTGCTGAACAGTAGCTTGTCTCCATGGGGTAGTAGATCCTGCTTCCTTTGAGGTCCTTCTGCTCCACATTGATACACCCATTTCTTTTCCAACATCTAAGAATCCCTGGAGCTGTTTGACTGGCAGACAGGTCAATGACCCCCAGGAAGGAAGATTTAAACCCTCCTGGATCCAAGGCTCAGAAACTGTACAACCTAACTACAGTAGGGGATAACCTTCAAAATCTCTGCTGCCCATGGTGTCTGAGAGATGCCCCACATCTATATAGAAGCCTCACCTTATTCTTTATGGGAAAAGGGTTCCATTGTGGCCCATCCTTGGATCCAGGCTTTGTCCTTGTTCTGACTATCAAAACAGCTTTACTTACTCCCAAGCTTCCCTAGCCCTTGTACATTGTCCAGACCTTAGGGCAAAACTTGTAAGCCCCATTTTACAGATGTGGAAACTGAGGCTGTCGGACATCAGTTGGGGCGGGCAGTAGATAAAGTTCTAAGTCTCCAAACCACAAGCTATTGTTTAGTCTCCTTTCACATTCTCATTGGTGGCCCTTGAGAAGAGCCTTTTGGTGACCTGAAAACCTTCAGTATACATGCTGTTAATGAGCTGATTACTTAAGAGCCTAAGGAGGGTAGATTAGTCCTTTGTCCATCCCTGTGGTCTTTGGTATTAACACTGCCTCTCATTGCACTAGACAATTGCTGGGACTGAGAAGGCAAAGTTAAACTTTTGTTTTTAAAAAACAATTTTAAATGATAAATGAAAAATGTTGAGCTCTTTGAAAAACACCAGCTACAGAGAGACCCAGGATCACTGGTGACTTGTCTCTTTATTTTGTTCTGATTTCTTTACTATGTGACCCGGGAGGCTGAATTTTGAGAAACACAGCTATGGCCTTAAGACTCTGGGCTCAGGCCTAAAGGACACTTCCTCTCCCCACCTTCACCCCTCCCCAGGGTTGTGGATTGTTCTCCTTCCTGGCTGTTTATCTCTTGACTGCCCTGTCCTTCTGGTTATGTCACCTGACAGTGAGAGCATCCTGGAGTGCACCGTGCTCCTATTTCCAGAAGCTTTAATTAGTCCCCAACTCCTCCGGCTGGATGCATCTCTACCATTTGGCCTTTGCACATTTGATTCGTAAACCTCCAATATCGTTCTGGCCTATCCCCAGGGTTCTACTGGGGCTCCCCAGCTCTTGGAGTCTCCCACACTCAAGACGTGTGTGTTCTTTCTTTGCAAGTTCTGGTAACCAGCTCAGGTTAGCCCTACACTGAGCAGGTAGCCAGTGAGCATCGTCAGTTGGCTGCTGACCTTTGGTAGCCTTGGGTCAGTTGACTTCTAAAGTTTAAAAGATCTAATCCAGAAAAGCAGTTTGTGGTCTCTGTGGAAACAGGCACCTGGCCTCAATTGTTTCCCAGTCTGAGAAGTAAACTACCAGCTTATGACCCTTGCTCAGAGGAGGCTTGGAGACCTCCTTAGCCACATGATTGTCACTCTGTGGGTCATGGCATGGCTGTGTGGAAACCTTGTGACCAGTGGACCAAAGAGCATTTTGGTGTGGGCAACATATTGCCTACCAGACTGGTCCTACTAGGCAGACAGTTGCCAGGGTGGCATTGTAGGAGGACAGTGTGGAGATGCAGGCGTGGTTAGTGTGGGCCCTAAGGTAAGTCATCATAAAGTGCTGGACAGTCTGACTGTTCTTTTCTACTCTTCTGCACAAGCTGCCATGTGGGAAACCAGTGATGTAGCCATCACTCCGTAAGGACTCACTGGGCACCAGAGCAGGCTTGCTCAAGTCTCCGTTTCAGGAAACCAAGCACACTTGCACTGGCCTCGACCCTCACGTACTGAGAAAGGCAGAGTTGCGGCTCTCCTGCTCCATACCGCATGTCTCAGCTTCCCTGCGTCTGCCTTCCCCACTTCCTGTGGCTGAGCTGGAGGAGGAACCTGGACAGTGCGTTGGGATATTGGAAGGAAAGCAAGTTGATAGCGGCTGTTTGATAATATCAAGGTGCGGCCCTACCTGCTGCTAACAGGATGGGAAGGCTGCAGAGCGCTCACTGATGCAGAAGGTGCCCTCTCCTGTTGCCTTCCTCTGTGGTTCTTAAAAGTTGTATTTAAAGAACTCTCAGACTTCTGTTCCTTGCTTGGTCTTGCTGACCATACACAGTTTAATGGAAAAATCAATAATTCTACAGCTTTCTGGGGCCCCTGCCCTTCTGTAGATGTGGGAAGGCCAGAGCGCTGGTGGGGAAGGAAGTGCCGAGAGACATGCTGTGGCCTCTGCTCCTAATCCTTGCCACCTCTTTTTGGAGCCAGCAGTGAGCTTGAGTGCCCCATGATTCTTGTTCTGCTGATGGCAAGACCACCAGGCTACACGTCCACCTTCTCTCTTAAAATAGTATTCCACATTGAACAACACTGAACTTGTGAACTAAAGATTTAAATCCTTTGTCTTCCTGGCAATACCACCTTGAAAATACAATTTCCCTTCTCATAATGTATAATTAAGGTGGTGTACAACTCCAGAGACACAGAAGGATGTTCAGTGACCCATTTCCTGTCCAGGATGCTGGCACGTAGATGTCTCAGACTGTCCTTGCCTCAAGAGTTGCTATAGCTCACCTCAGCAGGATCAGTGTGTCTTACTTGCTCTGAATAGGTGTACAGCTAGAGGTGCCACTACTGTTCTGAGGTCCAGCCTCAGCTCAGGGGTGTGTGTGTGTGTGTGTGTGTGTGTGTGTGTGTGTGTGTGTTTACATGTATGTCTGTGCATGTTTATCTGTGTGCTTGTATCTTTGTATTTGTGTGTATGTCTGTCTGTCTATGTTGTCATCTGTCTTTGTGGAGGCAGGTTTTCTCTGTGTAGTCCTGGCTGTCCTGGACTTACTCTAGACCAGACTAGCCTCAAACTCAAGAGATCTGCCTGCCTCTGCCTCCCGCGTGCTGGGATTAAAGTTGTGTGGAACCATGCCCAGCTCCAGCCTGAGTTTTTGACTTCTGGCTATGAGCTAAAGACCAGGGAGTACTTGACACAAATGGAGAAATCTAGAACTCAACTGCCTTGTATCCTGTTCTGGCTTTCTCTCCACTTAGAAGACAGAGTGAGAGGCTGCAGGCCAGCATCCTTCTTAAGGCTTTTACCCTACACCTGGCTCTTCGAAGGGCTTTCTTATTTTCAATATAATCTCTGGTTCACTTTTTGAGTTCATATTGCACGCTGCTTCCAAGGTGCAGGTGGAGGGTGGTGACCACTGTCTCCAGGATTATTCATACGAGAGGGCCGTGGCTAAGTGAGTGTAAGAGATTGCAGTGGCCCAGAAAGGAAGTACAGGATGAGGACACATGAGTATCCTGTCTGGAATGGCAGCAGATGCTGAGGAAAGCAGAACTTTGCAGCTCGAAACAGTGGCTGCCCATTGGCAGGCAGTTGGAGTGGCTGAATAGTGACAGAACCTGAGTCCAGGGAATCTTGATGGCACTCTGCTGTTTGCCTGAGCCCAGCCCCAACCTGGGCATGATTCCCTGGCAGTACCTAGACAGCCTAGGCTTCCTTGCCAACTACTACTGATGTGTGGCCCTGGCGATGCACTCTGCCCAAGGGCAGAGCCAAGTTGAGGAACATCAAGACAGGATCTTGACTAAGCTCCTGTATTGTCCTTACCAGTATAGAATTAGCCACAGGCCTGTTTGACTGTGGGACAAGTTGGTTCCTGTGACAGTGACAGTGAAGAGCCAGCAAACCTTGTCCCCTGTGATCTCTGTCTGTGGAATAGATACAACTTCTTAAAGGGAAGGAGTCCCTGGGCAGCATGTACTCAGGTGGGACAGTAAATGACATCCTCCGAAAGGTTCTTGATATAGCACTGTAGAAGAGGGCAGGGCCTGAGCCACATGGCCAGTTAGGACTCATTTGCAGGACTTTGGCTTATGCAGATAATCCTAGAGGCTGCACTGGGTGTTCCTGAGCCAGAGTCCAAATCTTGATAGGAGTTGTATACTCTCTTGGTGGGTACTGCAGTGGTCAGCTTGTTCAGAGGCCTTTCCTAAGGCAGCAGCTCAGATGTGGGCACACTGGCATCTTGTCATGTGTGTAGCCTTACGTGAGCTAGTTACCAAATGGTGTGGCTTGTTTCTTGGGTTGTTTGATGGAGCAGCAGGGCTGAAGTACTGAGGTGGGAGGAAGAACCCATTTCTCTGGGCCAGTGCCCAGGGTCTCTAGGGACCAGCCCTCTGTTCTGCTGCCCTGCCCTACCAACCTGGTTTTCTGACTTTTCGGAAAACATTTTTGGGAAAGCTATGCTAGTGGCATTTGGTCTTATCACTTGGGTCTCATACCCTCTTGGATGTACGACCTAAGATGTCTCGCCTAAGGCCTGCCAAAGGCTCAGAGAGCTAAGGGTAGTTTATTCCTGTGGAGACACTTGACCTGTCTTCAGAGAATGCTGTTCAGCCAGTTCTCACAGGGTTGGTTGCTTCCTTGAGGTAGATTCTAGCCTAGTTTCTTGAAGGGAGGGTTTACTTCCTGTCCCCAGGCCATTTTCTCTGGAGCTGGCCTTGCTATCAGCTGTCTTTTGGACAGAATTGCATCCCAACAGTGGCTTACTTTTGTCTTCACATCTGAACTCACTGCCTCCTGCACTGATGGGTACAATGATAAGGTATGGTGGGTAACTGTGGGTGTCAGGTGGGGTCTAGACGATGTTCTCCTTTACCATCTACTATCTCAACAGGGGAGTGACACGGGGGTTACTGCAGTTACAGTGGGGGTGAAGTTGTCCTTCATAAAATTACCAAGAGGAGGGGCTTGTGTGGTAGGTACTTTATCAATTGTTAAAGGAAACCTTGTTCTACTCTTGTTTCACTGGGGTTGGGCACTGTGCCTAGGGTACTCCCAAATGGGGATACAGGAAGACATTGTACTTCCTACACCAAGAGCTCTAGAAGCACAAGGTACACAAGGTCTCTCTGGCCTTGACTTGGTGGTATCCCCAGATTGTCCTGGAAATGAGACGTCCCAAAAGTCTCTGAGAGCTCTGGGCAGGAAGTACTGACTTGGCTGTGGCGATGTGAGTCAAAAGGACAGGCTATACAAAAGGGACCTTCATAGTGGGTTTGCAGCCCTTAGACAGGTTTTGTGGCTTGTGAGAGCCATGTTGGTCGCCATCCAACCTCCAGCCCTAAGCACCTGTGAGGAAAAGCTGAGTCTGTCCTACCTGAAATGTACCAAGCATCTCCCCTGCAGATGGGCCCTCAGAGCCAAAGGTGAAGCTGTTGATGCCATAACTAGGACTTGGCCTCCTGACTGAGAGGACACCCTTATGTGGCTCCATGCAGAATCTAGTGGTAGCGTCATCCAGTCTTCTCATGCTTGCCCTGGGTGGATACCCTCCAGCTGTCCTTAGCATATGCAGAGAACATGTCACACCAAGGCTGGGGGCATGCTAATGCATCTTGATAATTAACACTTTATCCTTCAGAGCAATGGCAGTCCCGCTTCTTTGAGGCCAGATCTAGGCCACTGTCCCATTTAAAAGTAGAACAGTTCCCAGATGAAAATAAAGGAGGTACTGGCTGGTAGGTCGTGGAATTGGGGAGGCATAGGCTCCCAGGCTAAGAGGATGGGAGAACCTACCTCTCAAATCTTGTGGTCCTTACTGCACCCTGCCCCTTCTGCCTCCTGTTGGAGGCTGATGTAGTTACGCTAAGTCATGTAGCAGTGAGGCAGTGTCTGTAGCAGGGCCTTCTGAGAATCATTACTTGCTGTGCCCGACCTCCTAAAGCAGCCGGACTCACAACACAGGTCAAAGAGTGTTTGCTGAGCACACAAAAATGAGTAAAAGGATGAGCAAGTGGAGTGCCCTCCACAGTAGGGGCTTTATCTGCCAGCGAGCCCTGTAAGAGAGGACAGCACTTGGGATGACTCAGGCCTAACACCCAGGGTGGGGGCCATGCTGTTCTCTTTAGAGTACAGCCTACGCAACCAGAACGTGAACAAAAACTGGATCCACCTGTGTTGGCATTCCTCAGTGTCCCTGCCTTCACCACATGCTAATTATGCTGGACCTGAGAGGGGCTAGCCTCTTCCAGAGAAGGCCTGGTCCCAGTGTCCTTGGCCAAGTGGCTTGGGTGGGATAATTGCTTTTGTAGAGAGTTGGCCAAGCCAGAGAAACAACTAACCCTCTCTAGGGCTTCTGCTGAATTTCCTTTCTATTCTCTCAGTGGCCCCTGATTATCAGAATCCAGAAGAAAGGCATGTAGAACCTTTTACCCAGCTGGCTACCATACATGTGGACTTACCAACAGCCAGGGTTACTGGAGATGCTGGGGCCTAAAGTTGTGCTTGAAAGGCCAGCAGCAAGAAGGTGGGTTTCAAGAGGCATACATGTACAGCTATGTGGTGAGCCACACAACCTTACACTTGACAGATAGGGGCAGGAGGATCAGGATGGAAGAACATTGTTGTCTACATAGTGTTTTGGGCCATCCCGAGATACATGAGACTCTCAAAACAAGCAGAGCCAGATGATGCCAGCTTGTCAAGGTGCGGGGGCCCCCTGGCCAACAAATGCTGGTAGTAGCCGAGTGCTTCCTGGTGTGTGTGGTAGGGTAGGGGGCAGGACTAAGACTGTCAGCATCTTCTCTCAAGCCTCAGGTGGCCCTTAGCCAGGGCAGAGGCTCATCGGCACACCAAAGGACTCTCTCCTCCTTGACAGCAGATGGGGGGGGGGGCTTTGTAGCATGGAGAGCTCCTGAGATCATTGCTCTTTCTGCCTTCCTTCTTTGTTCTGCATACTTAGCAAATAAGAATATGCTGTCCCCACCCTCCCAAGAGACCCTATCCTATGCTCAAAGAAAGTGTCCCTAGAAAGCAAGCACAAGGGCAGGAGGAGGATAGGCTCTGGGCAGGATTGGTGAGAGGGGTAGGTGAGGATTATAGAAACGGGGGGGGGGGCGCAAACAGCACCCAAGCCCATGCAGGTGCCTAGTATCTCCCTGGAGGAGCAGGTAATCTTTTGCAGGCAGATAGGCAGCTTTCACAGTCAATGGGAAGGACCCTGTTGTGAGCAAGTTTTGCCCCATGGGCACTTTTGCTGAATCCAGCTCCTAATACTTTTCTCTCCCTCTCTCCCACTCAGTGTTTGAGTATGAGAGAGGAGCACCAGAAATGCTGGGATACAGTTCTCACAGGAAGCTCCCATGTTGCCAGGGCTTGTCAGTTTGAGGGGTTGCTCTGGCACTGACAACCACAGGAGACACAGGTATCCTGGGTGACTATTGTAATGTGGGACTAATGGATAGAGGCATGTTTTGCTGGGCATCTGAACAGATTCCTGCCACCAACAGTTTACTGTAGTTAGAATGCTGGAATTTTGGGTTCTTTTAAAAACACAGAAATATAAAAATGTTTCACTCTAATCCCAGGTGTGGGGATGTGGGGCTGCTTTGCAGCTGCTGACTATGATTTGCCTCGTGCCCCAACAAAGGCGTGGTTTTGCCAACTGCTGATAGTTTCTGTGACATTTGGAATTCTGGGAACTCTTCAGAGGCTATGTAAGTGTTAGAGCCCCTACAGGCATTGTTGGGAAGTGGAGGTTGCATTTTGTTAGTAGTCAAGATCAAAGAAGAAACAAGACCAAATTAGATTCAGATCTCTGCTCCCTTCCCCTGCCCCTCCCCCTGCCCCAGCCCCTGCCCCACCTTCCACTCTCTCTCTCTCTCCCCTCTGTTCTTCTTTCCTATCTAGTGATATGGAGTAGAAGGGGGGGGGGGGAGATAAAGGATCCTACAAGGTAGCAAAGACCAGATACAAGCAACGAAGAAACAAAAAGAAAGAAACTAGATTTCAAGATCTCCATCTCTCTTTTTCCCCTCTATTCTTTCTCTCCTACCTAGTGATAGAAGAGAAACCAGGGAAATGAAGGATGGGAAAAAGAAGAATCCAGAGTAGCACAGACCAGATACAATTCACTGATGCTCCATACAAAGCCACCAGCACAGGTGCCTACTGGGTCCCATGAAGTGGCATGTCTATACTGAGCTAGAACACAGTCCAAAGATCTTGACTAGAGCCAAGGACATTGTAGTGCTCCAGAAGCTGAGGCAGGAGAATCAGGAGTTTGCTACCAGCTTAGGCTACAGTATAAGACCCTGTGTGGAAACAATCAAAAGCAGTAAGAATGTGAGGTTAGCTGAGGTTACTTTGTGGCACCTTGAGAGGGCTGGAGAGTGGGGAGAGGCAGCTTGACCAGAAAATGGATACTTAGTAACTCAGTAATGTCATTTGTGATGATTTCATACTGACAGGACAACAGTCTATAGATGTTGAATTGCACAAAGTATGCTAAAGTCTTTTTACCTGAGCTTTGTTTTTTGTTGGCTTGTTGGGCTGCTTTGTTCCTTTTTTTTAGATTATTTTATGTATATAACATTTTAGGGGTGTGTGTGTGTGTGTGTGTGTGTGTGTGTGTGTGTGTGTGTGCCTGGTACCCATGGATGTTAGAAGAGCATGTCAGATCCACTGAAACTGGATTTATAGATGGTTGGAATACCATAAGGGTGCTGGGAATCCAACCCAGGTCCTCTACAATAGCAACAAGTGTTCTTAACCATTGTGCCATCTCTTGAGCTCCCTGCTTTGTTTCTTTTTGAGGGGTCTCAGTATGTACCCCAGGCTGGCCTTGATTCAGCTGCTTTAGTTTCCTCAGTACTGGATTATGGGAGGTCACATAACCAGCTCTACCTGTCCTTTGCACTTTGCATTATTATTATATTGTGAGGGCAGGGAACATGGGCATACATGTGAAGATCAGAAGACAGTTTTGGGAATTCTTCCATGGTGGGTTCTGGCTAGATTCTCTAGCCGTCTCTTAGTTCTTTGTAACCCCTTGTGTGGCTTGCAGGAAGCCTGAACCTGTGCTGTACTGTCTAAGCCAGCCAGCTAGCCCTCCTTAATGGAACAGTCAGGGGACATTTATGGCTTTTTGTGCTGTGTGATCTCTGAGAGAAGCCACAGACAACATGTAAATAAGTGAGCATGGGCTTTCATGTAGACACTGAATTTTGAATTTTCTAGCCCAGTGTGGTATCTTATGCTTGTAATCACAGCAACTGGGAAGTGGAGGCAGGAGAATGCTGAGCTTAAACCAATCTGTACTACATGGTGAGACCCTGTCTCCAAAAGAAAAAAAAATGAAAAGAGGGATGTGAAATGTTAAATTGCACATAGGTTCAGTTCTCCTACCCTTTCCCTTTTGTTTTGTTCTCTAGCCATTTCAAAGTATGGATTAAAAGCCTTCAAGTCTCAAAGGGCCACCCAGCCAGTAGAACCAGTCCTTTGGCAAAAGCAGCCCCTCACATGCTAACTCAGAAGATGGTCAGGAAGGAAACACTGTTTCATGGGAGAAATAGCTGGTTCTGATTGAAAGCTTATGGTGAAGGGGTTACAGAACTACCCAGCCCCATACCTGGATGTGTTGGAGTGGGGCTGGGCTTGGTGCTAGTGGTCCTCCCAGGTGGCAGGTGCTGGCTCTCAAAAGCACTACACAGACTGTCATCCATGTCTCCTGAGCCTTCCTGAGTACGTCGTAGGTGTGCTTCTTGACCCCTTATATCAGTCTCCTCTCATCTGTACCAATGTCGGTCGGTGTTATAGAGACTTACTCAGAAGCCAGAGAGAGTGCTATTGGAGACTTGGGTAGGAACTGCTGAAACCAGGACAAGTTTGTGGCCTACCCTATCAGAAGGCAGCATACATACAGACCTTCACCTATACCTAGAAGAGGGCTATAAGTTATCCTATGAGTGTCTCCCCAACTGCCAAGTCCTCGGGTTTGTTGGGTCTCATTACCACCCCCTTAGCCACCAGGTGTAAGAGGACTCTCCTGCAGCACAGCCTATCCGCTTCCTCCTGGGGTAGATAGTCTCTCAGGTTCCCTGGGATTCTCCAGCTCTAGGGCTTGCCTGGTGAGTGTGTGTTTACACAGTCAGATGCTGCCCTTTGAAAGTCACAGTTTGACCCTGGCCTCTTAGATCTAAAAGTGCCATCCCACTGTGTCCTCAGCCCCTTCATTTTTTCCTCTCCTGTGGACTTAATGTCTCCTTGATAGTTATCTGTAATGAGGCAGAATTGTTCTCCTAATTGAGGAATAAAACCTCTTTCTAGACTAGAGACAAGTTTGAGAGGGATGATGGGTTTTTCAAACTAGGGTTATTTCCTAAAACCCTAATGCGCCTCAAGACAGTGAGCTGCAGCTCTGCGGAGTGCTGGCCTTTGGCCTCTGACCTGTATTCCTTTGTGGAGCTTGTCTGTGCACTACAGTGCTGAGTACCTAAAGTCATGCCGAGCTTCCTGAACCTCATTTTCCCCTTGCATACCCAATGGCATGCTGGGAAATTCTCCCGGGCCTAGAGTTTGATCTGTGTGAGTTACACTGTTTTTTCTCTCTTTTTATTCTGTTTATTTTTGTTGTTGTGTCACTGACCAGCCGGCTGCCCTTTCTCCGGTGTGGGCACTCTCCTCTCTCCATGCTTCCATCCGTGTGCCACCGGCCAGAGGTGACCAGGCCCGGCTCTCTACGTGGCCGCTGTCAGGGGGGCCATGGGGAGCTCCGCCTCCTCCCTGGCTGCCGAGACGGAGTCAGACCACGGCTTCCCTGGGGGGCCACCCTACCCAGGGCCCCCAGCAGCAGCTGGCTGGTGTAGGAGCGGCCCTGGGGAGACTGTCTGGGGAAGTGCTCTGGTCACCAGACAGCACCCACGACCCAGGGCCCGAAGGTAAGAAGGTGGGGAGGGGCAACTCTGAAGGGTCATGGGCAGGAGACCTCTTTTTCAATGTGTCCTTCCTTGGCATAGATGCTTGCGTAGAGCAGGGTTTTTTTTTTGTTTTTGTTTTGTTGGTTTTTTTTTTTTTTTTTTTTTTTTTTTTTTTGGTTTGGTTTTTTTGAGACAGGGTTTCTCTGTGTAGTCCTGGCTGTCCTGGAACTCACTTTGTAGACCAGGCTGGCCTCCAACTCAGAAATCTGCCTGCCTCTGCCTCCCAAGTGCTGGGATTAAAGGCGTGCGCCACCACCACCCGGCTCAGAGCAGGGTTTCTGTTTAATCACTATTTTTTGGCAACTCATTTCCCCTAAAAGTGCAGGAGCTGATCTGATCTGGGGTTGCTGCTCTTGCCTGGTGGGTCTGAGGCTTTCCTCTGCTTAAGATTGTGCTATAGCATGCTATTGAGCAGAACTTGTTGTCCTAGGGCCTGTTGTATTCCTAGGAAAGCTGTCTGGAGAGCCCTCCTAGGGTGGCTGATGACTTCAGCCCTTGTGGCTAGCATGTATTAAGAGTGCTGGCTCGCTTCACATAATTGTCAGAGTCGAACACTGCTTCCCTCCCCTAACTTCAGTGCCTGTGCTCCAGTATGGCTGCCTTTAAGGATGCCTCTGGCTGTAGAGGACCACAGGGGCCTACTTTTCCCTTCAAGTCATCCTTTCTAAGCCATGCATGTCCTCAGCTTCCTTTTGAAGGGGTATCTGACACTCCCTAAACATCCAGGACTTCACCTCAGAGAGGATGTAGGCCTAGTAGCTCTGTTCTATCGAACCCAGGTAACTCTTAACTTTTCTCTACTCAGAAGCACGTGGCTATGACTTCCACAAACAGCTGTCAGGAATAGGAAATTAGATGGGCATAAAGTTGTAGACAGGAGACTACCTTCTCAGGTGCCTTTGACAGCAAAGTCTGAGCTGGCTGGGGTGACTAAGGAGATACTGGTACTGAGACTACATGAATCTGTAGAGTGACGTACGTCACTCTAGTGGTCAGAAGACATTGGTCTGGAGAGACGTGACAGGCAGAATGATGGCAGGGACCTCCAAGCAAGTGGGGATGGTGCACTGTTTCACATGTACATGAGGGATCACAATGTCAGTTTCCCTTGGGTCTACAAGATATTCCAGGCAATACCTCCAATTCGAGGTTTAACTCCTTTAAATAAGACTTACATACTCTCTTAGTCTTTCTGTTGCTGTGATAAAACACCATTGACCAAAATCAACTAGGGGAGGAAAAGTTTATTTCAGCTTACAGTTCCACAGCACACCCTGTCCCTGAAGAAATCAGGGAGGGCACCCAGAGGAAGAGCTGATGCAGAGACCATAGAGAAGAGCTGCTCACTGGCTTCCGCCTCAGGCCTCACTCAGCTTGCCTTATAGCACCCAGGACTACCAGCCCAGGGGTGACACTGCCCACAGTAAGTAGACCCTCCCATGGCTATCATCAGTCATGAAAATGCACCACAGGCCTGTCCACAGGCCAGATAGTAGAGGCATTTTCTCAGCTGAGGAGTCCCTCTTCCAAAATGACTCTAGCTTATATCAAGTTAACGTCAAACTAGCCAACACGCACACCATCAAATTCAGCTGTTAGTACTTAATGTACAGGTCATTTTCAACCAGTCATAGCTTTGAACAAACATTGTTATTAACTGGTTTGCACCTGAAAGAGATCCTGTTTGTAGTCATTTGGTCCCTGCTCTGGCCCCAGGTAGTCACTAAGCTACTTCCTGTCTGTAGGTTTACCTTTTCTAGAGATTTCACATGTGAGCTGGGTCTGTCTGGCTCGTGTCACTTAGCATACTGTCCTCAAGGTTCATCCCATTGCAGCTTTGTGAGGCCCTCCTTCCTTTTCACACTTGAGTGGTCTGCTGTCTTAAATGTAAGCTACCCTTGGCTTGTCTGCTCATAAACAGTATGCTATTTCCACTTAGCTTTTATGCATGGTGCGTCTTATAATCATTCATGCTAAAGATTGTTTTATTGTTTTTCGTTTGGTTGATTGTTTTTGCTGTGGGGGTTTGGTTTGGTTTGGTTTGGTTTGGTTTAGTTTTGGTTTTTAAGAAAAAGGTTGTCTGTGTAACAGCTCTGGCTGTCCTGGAACTCACTCTTACAGACCAGGCCTGTAGGTCTGCCTCTGCCTCCAGTGTGTCAATATGCCTGACATGCCTGGCTCTTTTTTTTTTTTTTTTCATGTTAAAGGTTTTTATGTGGTCATGTGTTTAATTATTGTTTTGAGTATATCCCTGGGCTGGAGTTGCTGTGAGTTTATATAACATTCTGAGAAACACTGCTGTCTCAGTGGTCGGCCCATTTACATCCCCCCTAACAATGTAGGCAGGGTTCTGGTTTCCTCTGACTCTGACAATGCTTGCTCTCTTCTGTCTTTGACTAACCATCCTGCAGGGTGTGCAGTGGAGCTGTATTTGATTTTAATTTGCATTTTTCTGATGGCTATTGGTGTAGAACATCTCATGTTTGTATGTGTATGGTGCGTGTGTGTGTGTGTCTGTGTCTGTGTTTGTGTCTGTGTCTCTGTGTGTCTGTGTGTATCTCTTGAGGAAAATTTGTTAAGACTAGAATTGCTAGGCCTACACTGTGGCTTTGAGTGCTGAGGCTATATGTTGGACTTTTGTCTCAGTCTTGTAAATCAATCAGCTATGCCTCAGCAGAGAATATCACCATACACATGTCACATGGGCGGATGACTTTCCTACTTTCATATTTTACTAAATTCGTGTGTGTAGATGAAAGTTCAAGTTCATTGTTGCCTCATCCTTAAGTGAGTTTTTTTGGGGTGCCGGAGGTGAGGGATTGTTCAGTGTTCTGAACAGTCACACCTAGACTGCAGAACTTGCAGGCTGCAGCAAGAAGCAAAGTAGGATTGCTAAGAGTTTGAGGCAGCCTGAGCCACATAGTGAGCTGCAGGCCATCCAGGGCTGCTGAGTGAGACCCTGTCTCAATAAGCAAAACAGCACAAGATTCCGGTGGCTATAGAGATGGTACCGCGGTTAGGAGCAGGCACTTCTCTCCTAGAGGACACTGGGTTGAGTTCACTTTGTGGCTTATAATCATCTGGAACTCTGTTCCTGGGGATCCAGTGCCTCTCTGACCTCTAGGGCCTTCAGCGTGTGCATGGTACATATACATAAACTCGGGCACACACACACAAATAAATATATTAAAGCCAAGATTTTTGCTGGGTGTGATGGTACACACCTTTAAGCCTAGCACTCTGGAGGCAGAAGACTCTAGAGGCAGAAGCAGGAGGATAAGGAGTTCAGGAATAGTCTGAGCTACGTAAGAAAAAAAAATAAAGACATCCAGAAGGGTTTAGCTGGACAAGTAGGATAAGGAGAGATTTCCAAGACCTGAGAATGTGTCATGGCTCCATATAGGCAGTGGACATCCAAGTTGAATCAATAATAAATTCAATAGTGTTAATGATCTGGAAGAATCCATCCATACATACCCAAACTAGAGGGGATGGATCTCAGAGGGTTACTCGGCAAGACAGATAGCAGAAAAACAGATGACACTGCTCTGTGGCCACCTGTCAGGACTCCTTCCTCACATAGGTGCATACAATCACACAGAAGTACAAGCACATGAGACAGGCAGCCTTTTCCCCTGCGCTGATAAGGCAGGAGTGGGCTGGGAGAAGCATGGGGCATGGCAGCTCCTCATATCTAAGGACTGTCTGTCACCTCCAGAATAGCAGGTACTCAACTTTAGGAAAACACCCATTGTGTGGATAAAAAGGCTGCTCACACCACCTGAGCCAAGAAGATCAAGGTACACTGGATCTCCCTCCTCGCCGTCTTGTGAGCTAAGTGTAGGAGCCCTCTTATGTCCAGCCTCACCTGGCTGGTTAATCAGTACACAGTTGATTTAGACATTGGCTGCCTGGGGACAGAGACAAGGAGGACACACCTATCCAGAAAGGTGGAGCAGGCTAAGCCAGGAGAGTAGCCTGGTGTATTTCCCTAGAAAGGTAGATGTCACCCTCACCCTTTTATACTCAGGACACTGCCCTGAGTATAAGTTAGGGCTAAGAAATTGCGAGGGTAAGGCACAGAGCTGCTCTGCTGGGCAGAGGTAGCCATCTTTTAGTTAGCAGCTGCCCAGGGCACCCTCACTCAGCTTGGTTGTTTTATGGGCTCTTCCTAAGAGGGAAAGACTCCTACCAAGGCCACAGCCTGATGTGGCCACCTCTGAGTTCTCTGGGTGCTCACTCCTGGTTACTCAGGTGGGCTCTGCTGTAGCTCTGGAGTGAGCAGATTTCTCTGGCATTTACCCCAGTTTGCACTGTTGTAAGCCAGTGTTCTGACAGGTTGCAGTTATTTCTGTGAACTCACATTCCATAATTTAGAAGTGTTGAGAATTCTAGAAAATAAAGCAACAAAATCCTTTTTAATTTCTTTCTACTTCTGGACCTAAGGGTCAAGCCCAGTATCTCACACCCAGGCAAGCCCCCGACATTGGTCAAGCCCAGTGTCTCACACACAGGCAAGCCCCCGACATCGGTCAAGCCCAGTGTCTCACACACAGGCAAGCCCCCGACATCGGTCAAGCCCAGTGTCTCACACACAGGCAAGCCCCCGACATTGGTCAAGCCCAGTGTCTCACACACAGGCAAGTCCCCGACGTCGGTCAAGCCCAGTGTCTCACACACAGGCAAGCCCCTGACATCTAGCAGCACTCTGCCCGTCATTTTAAGACTTCCTCAGGGGCTTTGCCAGAGTCTATATAAAGATTTTATTGAGTCTTCAGCTCTTCACAGGCTTTTACTACAGAGTTTTGTGGTGATAAAGACTTGCCTATGGACCTCAGGCCTTGAGCTCTGGACATAGGCCTGGTCATGGACTGTGAGCTGTAGCCAGGTGAACCAAGGAGGGTGATAGGTAGGGGGTCTTGTAAGGTACACAGCACACAGCTGACCAGAGTTGCCTAAAGAGTCTTGATAGGTTTTCCGGTTACAGAAGCCTCACAGCTTGGCCTCTGGTCAATCTGTCCTACTTCCCAGGACAGATATGATCTTTAGGCATTATTTGGTTTGTATTGGAGTTGTCCTGTGCTCCAGATGGAGTCTTCCTGGTGTGGCTCATCTACTGAGAGTCTCCATGTTTGCCCCTCTGTCTACTGTCTTCCAGTAGATGGCCATGCTCTAGGTTCAGTGGGGCCAGAGCCAGACACTGGCCACTGCGGCTATTTCCTGAGATGAGGTAACACCTGGACCTCTCCCTAGTATTTGAAATTTATACTAGTAATCTTTCTTCTTGCTATGACACAATATCTGACAAAGTTGACTAAGGGAATAAGAATTTACTTTATTCTTTCTCTATCATAGAAGGGGAAGGGTTGCCAGTGGGAGTCAGAGTCAGTGGGACCAAAGTGATCTTGCCTGCCTCTGCCTCCTGAGTGCTGGCCTTATTATATTCATGTGCCACCACACCTGGCTCAGGCCAACATTCAAGTCAGTGTCTTAACTATGAAGTTTCTATAATTCTAATATCCAGTGGCATAGAGTAAACATACCCCATTCCAACACAGAGCAAATGGGGCACAGCAAGGTAAATAGGGTAAAGAAAGCCAAACCCTGAATCCTGAAGCTCGGTGCCCTGAACCTGTGGCATATTGTGACATTATCCAGACTCCCATGGCCTTGAGTAACCCCATTCTCCACATGTGCCATCTACAGCACACACAGCCTCTTTGGGCATCTGCACTCCATTCCTGCAGCTTTCCTCAGCAGACATCCTATGGTCCTGGCATCCCCAGAATCACAGGCTGTTCATTGCATCTTGGAATTTACTCTCACAGCACTGTGGCTCTCAAGGTCTTGCAGAAATTCTGACTAGGTGTCCAAACATATTATCCTATGGGGCCATTTTTATTCAAACCATCATGGAAGGTATACTGTCCACTGCTCAAGGAAAACATGACCATGGGAGCAGGAGGCAGCTGGTCAAGTTATCTGCAGCCAAGAAGCTCATGCTCGCTCCTTCTTCAGATACTAATTTCTGTTGTGTGTGCACACTCATGCACACCATGGCTCACCTATGGAGGTCAGGGAACAATTCATGGAAATTAGTTCTGTCCTTCTACTGTGAGTCCCCAGATGTCAAACTCAGGTCATCAGATTATGGTTTGATTTGGTTTGCTTTTTCAAGAAGAGTTATACTGTGTGGCTCTGGCTGTCCTGGAACTCACTCTGTAGACCAGGGTGGCCTCAAACTCACAGAGATTCATCTACTTCTGCCTCCTGAGTGCTGGGATTAAAGGCATGTGCTACCACTGCCTTGCCAGGCCGTCACATTTACTTGCTGAACCATCTCACCAGCCCTTCTTTTTCCCTTTTTATTTAATCCTGGATCCCAGTCTATGGGATAGTATTACCCACCTTCAGAGCAGGTCTTCTGGGCTAGGCATGGAGGGATATGTTGTTAATCCCAGCACTTGGAAGAGGCAAGAAGGTCTCTGTAAATTTGAGGCCAGCCTAGCTATAGAATGGGTCTTTGCTCTTCAGTTAAACCTCTCTGGAAACACCCTCAAAGATGCTGCCAGCAGAGGTGTGTCTTCTGTGTGATTCCAAATAAAGAGTAGTCATCACCGGCACTCCTCAGTTTGTATGTCAGTGGCCTAGTCCTGAATCAGAGAGCCCTAAGAGAGCCCCCTAGGAGCAATCCATGAGGATTGACTTCCCTCAAAATACTCCTGGGATGTGACCTGTCAAATTTGCTCTAGCCCACTGGGACCCTCTGGGATGCTCATCTTGCTTGTGCTGTGAAGTAGGTGTGCAGGTGGAGACAGTTAATGATATCATATCAGAGAGGTACCTGGGGGACACACATGGGGTGTTCTAGCCTTAACCATGAGCCCTCTCCAAGTAAAGGAGTTGAGGAGAGCACCTGTGAATTTGCTGCTCCAGGCTCTCAGCCCCTTCTGTCCACTTGGGCCTTGCCCACTATGGACAAGGCTGTGAGTAGCTCAGCGGCATCTACATATGAGACTAAGCATCTCTCCACGTGTCTCTCCTGAGGCTGACCAGCATACACAAGCAGGCAGAGTCAGGAGCTCTCCACGTGTCTCTCCTGGGGCTGACCAGCATACACAAGCAGGCAGAGTCAGGAGCTACTCTGAGCCCCTAGGCAAGTCATATTTTGGAGGGAAGAATTGGTTTGGTTTTTTGTTTTGCTTTGTTTTTCTAAAGAGGAGAGTTTTCCTTCTTCCTGAACCAAAGGATTATGCATTTGTTCCAAAGCCCAGGAGAAGTATGTCAGGTTCCTAGGCCCATGCAAGGTATAAGCCTTGTAATGTCTGCCTCCATCCAGGCTCACCCTGTGTCTGCTCGGTATCGTCACTGTGCTCAGGTAGCTTTTCCAAGAAGGATCCACACAGCCTTCCAGTACTCAGCTTTCAGCCTAGTGCTATAGCGTATACCAAGCCCATAGGGAACAGGTTTAAATCTGATCCTGCCTTGAACTAAGGAAGGTTCAAGTGGTCTCCCACGGCACCTATAGATGAGGGGAGCTACAAAGCTGAGATCCACAGTGGACAAAGGCTCAGACTGTTCTTGACCAGTGGCCATCCTCACACCTTCCCTCCTGAACATACTCTAGACAGAACATAGCTGACCCTGAGTTGGCCACACTTATTGCCTTGGCAGACATTTCCCTCAGTCCCAGTCACCCTCCCTGAAAGAGTGATATCTGTCACCCATGGGACATTGTGACCATAGGCCTCAAAGGAGCCACACTAATTAGGTCCTTCCCTTGCAGCCACACTCATTCTCCTGGGTCTATGGCCACAGTTGGGGAGTGGTCCTGTGCGCGCTGCACCTTCCTGAACCCTGCCGGCCAACGCCAGTGCTCCATCTGCGAGGCCCCCCGACATAAGCCAGATCTTGACCAGATCCTGCGTCTCAGTGTTGAGGAGCAGAAATGGCCCTGTGCACGCTGTACATTCCGGAACTTTTTAGGCAAAGAGGCTTGTGAAGTGTGTGGCTTTACCCCAGAGCCTGCTCCTGGAGCCCCTCTGCTGCCCATTATCAATGGAGTCCTGCCCAAGCCACCCACCATACTGGTGGAGCCAAAGGGCAATGGCAAGGAGGAAGCAGGCCCAGTGCGGACAGCAGGGTTAGTGGCCACAGAGCCAGCCAGAGGGCACCTTGAAGAAGAAGAAGAAAAGGAGCAGGAGGACGAAGGGGAAAGGGCAGAGCCTGGCAGTGGCTGGGCATGCCAGCGCTGCACACTCCATAACACACCAGTGGCCAGCTCTTGTTCTGCCTGTGGGGGACCCCGGAAACTGTCACTGCCTCGCATCCCCCCAGAGGCCCTGGTGGTTCCCGAGGTTGTAGCCCCTACTGGCTTTCATGTTCCTGGTTCATCCCAGCCTGTCCTCCCTGGGGAAGGTGCTGAGGCTGATTCTCCTTCTACCAGCCAGGGTCCCACCTCCACTGACCAGGAATCACCTAGGGTACCACTCTTCAGCCCCTTCTCACCCACCCTACAGAACAACCCTGTACCCAGAAGCCGCCGGGAGGTTCCCCCTCAGCTTCAGCCACCTGTGCCTGAGGCTGCTCAGTCCTCAGCCTCCACAAGCTCCAAAGGCCCCCAGCAGGGCCCTGGAAGAGCTACAGCTGGGGCTCCCCGCCTAGCTGAGCTGCTCTCAGGCAAGGAGCTGCTGCCAGGCAAGCGACTGAGTGTATTGGAGGAGGAAGCCGCCCCAGAGAGCAGCCCTGCCCGCTGTGAGTCATGCAGTGATGTCATTGACCTGACTGGAGACATTGTGCGTTACACACCTGCCAGCCCCTCCAGCCCTGACTTCACCACCTGGTCATGTGCCAGGTGTACACTTAGGAACCCCACAACAGCCCCCAGGTGTTCAGTGTGTGGTGGCTCCAAGCTGCATGGTTTCCAGGAGCACAGTGAACCCCCTACCCACTGCCCTGACTGTGGTGCCGACAAGCCTGGCCCCTGTGTTGGCTCCTGTGGACGAGCTCCCTCAGCACACAAGGCTGCCCGTCTCTTGCCTGATCGCCTGGGCCAGTGGGCCTGCCCTGCCTGTACTCTGATCAACACACCTCGGGCCAAGCACTGTGCAGCCTGTCATACACCACAGCTTCTGGTGACCCAGTGCCGGGGGGCTACCCCCCTGAGGCGCAGGGAGAGTATGCATGTGGAAAAGCGGAGGCAGACAGATGAGGGCGAGGCCAAGGCACTTTGGGAGAACATAGTGGCTTTCTGCAGAGAGGTAAGTAGCCTCTTTTTTGAGGCTGAGAACCAGCTTGACCCAAGGTAACTAATACTTATCTCCACTGTTCATGTCACTCCCCCTTAGCTCACATGCCTAGGAGGAGGACCCCAGACCTCCCATGTGTAAGCCCACAGAGAGATGAGGATACAGTGAGGCTGTCCTACACAGGGCAGCACGGAGGCCCTGTTAGAGCCCAAGGGACACCCTGTGTTTCATTTGAGTTCAGAGCATGAGCCCTAGGTGGCATCGCCATTTGGTCAGCTGAAAGAGCAGCTGGAGCCATGCCATACCAGGCTAACACGCTCAGGGTGGCCTGCTTGCCACTGGCCTGCAATGTCATGGTCAGGGAGTCCAGGTATTCCCTTGCCCACTCAGGATCATCCTGATGGTGAGCCCTTCAAACCATTCGAAGTTGCCTAGCACCGAGGTTGGTATAATGTGCAGGGGCCCCACCTCAACCTTCTGAAGCTCCCTTGGGAGGGTGGGGCTTCCCCCAAAAGGTAGAGTGGGGTCATTCTGGGTCAGAGGCTGCCCTGCCCAGCCTGAATGTCCGGCCATGGTCCCTGCAGAATAGTGTGAACTTTGTGGATGACAGCTTCCCCCCCGGGCCTGCATCTGTCGGCTTCCCAGTGGGCGACAGCGTCCAGCAGCGAGTGAAACAGTGGCTGCGGCCCCACGAAATCAACTGCTCTGTCTTCAGGGACCACGGCACTCCGTGGTCAGTCTTCCACACCCTGAGGCCCTCTGACATCCTCCAGGGGCTGCTGGGGAACTGCTGGTGAGGCTCCAGGTTCCTGCCAGGGCCAGACAGGCTCAGGGGAGGATGGAGGCCACTGTCCAGTTGTGGGCATGTTGTGAAGTTGCCTGGCTCCATCCAGGTTCCTGAGCGCATTGGCAGTGCTGGCTGAACGTCCTGACCTCGTGGAGAGGGTGATGGTCACACGTAGCCTATGTGCAGAGGGTGCCTACCAGGTGCGGCTGTGCAAAGATGGCACGTGGACAACAGTGCTGGTGGATGACATGCTGCCTTGCGATGAGGCTGGGTTTTTGCTCTTCTCACAGGTAAGACAGCAAGGTGGGAGGTTGGGTCAGAGAAGCCAGGCAGTCTTTGACTCTCATCCCTCCCCCAGGCACAGCGGAAGCAGCTGTGGGTGGCCCTCATTGAGAAGGCACTGGCCAAGCTGCACGGCTCCTACTTTGCCCTCCAGGCAGGGCGTGCCATTGAAGGTCTGGCCACACTCACTGGAGCCCCCTGTGAGAGCCTGGCACTGCAGGTCAGCTCCACTAACCCCCGAGAGGAACCTGTCGACACTGATCTCATCTGGGCCAAAATGCTGAGTTCTAAGGAGGCAGGGTAAGAGGGACAGGCACTACCATTGTCTATGGCGTTGGGAGGAGAGGCGGAGCCGTGGGAAAAGTGGACCCCCTTTCACTATATCTGCATCGAACAAGGTGCTCTAGTGCAGCCGGCCAAAGTCAGAAAGAACAGCTGGTACATCTGAGTAGCCACACTGGGAAGAGCCCAAATCTCATTACCTCCCACTTAAGAAAAGACAGGCAAGGCCGGGCGGTGGTGGCGCACGCCTTTAATCCCAGCACTTGGGAAGTAGAGACAGGCGGATTTCTGAGTTTGAGGCCAGTCTGGTCTACAGAGTGAGTTCCAGGACAGCCAGGGCTACACCGGGGGTGGGGGTGGGGGAGGTAGGGGCTAGAAAAGAAAAGACAGGCAAGAGTCTACAGAGGGACCCTATGGAGTGGGAGGAGGTGTTCTGAGACATGGAGCACCCTGGGCAGCTCCGTGAGCCTTGACACCTGTCTCCCAAAGTCTAGGAGAGTATAGCTCCAAAGACTACAGAAGCCCTGGGCCTGAGAGAGGATGCCGAAACCCACACCTACCACTGAACTTGGCAGTATTCCTGCCCACCACTTCAGGCCTAAGCCTTCAGAAACCAACTTGCTCTAGTCCAGGCTTTCTAAGCTCATCCAGAGTGGGCCAGTACTTCCTGAAAGCATGTGTCATGTGGGTCACAGACTATATACCCCACATTCAAGGAGGGCAGTCTCCCTTGCTGTCCATCCATTTCATCAGCCAGGGTTTCTCTGCCCACACAGGTTCCTCATGGGTGCCTCCTGCGGGGGAGGTAACATGAAGGTAGATGATGCTGCTTATGAGAGCCTGGGTTTACGTCCCCGCCATGCTTACTCCGTCTTGGATGTTCGTGATGTTCAGGGTTCCAGGTAGGAGCCTAACTGGTTGAGGGTGGATAAGTGTATCAGCACAGGGCACACAGTTTTGGTTCTCAGTCCTGTGATCCACAGGCTCCTGCGACTCCGGAACCCATGGGGCCGTTTCTCCTGGAATGGCAGTTGGTCGGATGAGTGGCCACACTGGCCAGGGCACCTGCGAGCTGAGCTCATGCCACATGGCAGCAGTGAAGGTGTCTTCTGGATGGAGTATAGTGACTTTATCAGGTACCTGCATGCCCTCACACGTCCCATGGTTAGAGCATCTGGGAGCTGGTCTGGATAAGCAGCTTTTCTGTGTCCCAGCTCCTGCAGGCCTCTGAATGACAGCTCTCGGTCTGGCCAAGGAGTTTAGGTCTATAAATACACAGGGCTTTTGTGTGAGTCATTCTGCATCCTCATGATGTCCAGGAAATATGTCAGTTCACGTCACTGTGACACATACTGGAGAGGAACAACTTAAAACTAGTAGCACACCTCTGTAATCCCAGTGCTCCAGCAGCTCAGCTGAGGCAGGAGGATCCCAAGATCCTGAAAAACATAATGAGTTCCAGACCAGCCTGGGCTTTTTGAAACCTCATCTATCTATCTATCTATCTATCTATCTATCTATCTATCTATCTATCTATCTAAAATGATTTCAGCATATGATAGCTAACTCCATGGCTTTAGATCTGGTAAGGCAGCAGGGTGTGGCAAGAGCAAAGTTGCTTATCCCATTGCCTCTAAGAACCAGAGACAGGAAGAACCATGTATATCCTCTGTGTCCTACTTGCTCCAACCAGGCACCACATTTTCATAGCCTTTCCATTCAGCTGTGAACTCACTGTTGGCTTCGCCCATGGATGAGGTTAATTCCCTCCTGGCTGCAGTAGCCCCACCAGCTGGGGAGCAGACACTTCTCATACAAACCACAACAGGGCAGCACCCTAGAGGCATGCTTCCTGCTCAGAGAGCCTTTTCTGGAGAGATGCTGGGGCTCCTAGGACAGGGAGGGAGTGGTAGGAGACAGCCTGGTGAATGCTGGGAGCTGAGCAATGGAGACCCGGCATGAGCACAGCACCCTAGAGTGGGCGCACTGGGTTGTGCTCTTCTCAGTTGCCCTTTTCCTCACTGTCTAGGTACTTTGACTCTGTGGACATCTGCAAGGTACACTCAGACTGGCAAGAGGCTCGGGTTCAGGGCTGTTTCCCAAGCACTGCCAGTGGGCCCGTGGGTGTGACAGCACTCACAGTGCTAGAGCGTGCTTCACTGGAGTTTGCCCTCTTCCAGGAGGGCAGCAGGTAGGCAACAGGGTGGCCACTATACCAAGCTAGGAGCTCATGGCTGTGGCCACATGAACACCCAGCCTATTGTCTCTGGCCCTCAGGCGCTCGGATTCAGTAGACAGCCACCTCCTGGATCTGTGCATCCTAGTGTTCCGGGCCAATTTTGGCACTGGTGGCCGCCTGAGCCTGGGCCGCCTCTTGGCCCACAGCAAACGTGCTGTTAAGAAGTTTGTGAACTGTGATGTCATGCTGGAGCCTGGGGAGTACGCTGTGGTGTGCTGTGCCTTCAACCACTGGAACCCTGCTCCACCAGGGCCCCCTGCCCAGGGTAAGGGCCCCAGCCAGATGAGGCCCACACCCACCTTCCCACCCTCCGAGCCCCAAAGCCCACCCACGGGAAAGCTGCTGGCTCCCTTATCCACACCCCCCACAGCCTCCAGCCCCTCAGCAGGGGTCCCCCGAGGTGCCCCCGAACCACCCGGCCACGTACTCGCAGTGTACAGCTCCAGGCTGGTCATGGTGGAGCCGGTGGAGGCGCAGCCAACCACACTGGCCGATGCCATCATCCTGCTCACTGAGAGCCGGGGCGAGCGGCATGAGGTGGGTGGGGTCCTGATGGGGGTGGGCAGCGGGTGGGCAACCACCAGCCCTGGCCCACCCACCCTGTGCCTGTGCCCAGGGTCGAGAGGGCATGACCTGCTATTACCTGACTCATGGCTGGGCGGGGCTCATCGTGGTAGTGGAGAACCGGCACCCCAAGTCCTACCTGCATGTGCAATGTGACTGCACCGACAGCTTCAATGTGGTGTCTACACGTGGCAGCCTACGCACCCAGGACAGTGTACCGCCCCTGCACAGGTGGGTACCTGCTGTTTGCTTGCCTGCCCTGGGCCCCCAGTCTTCCACAGGTCCTCATCAGCCCTCTCCTGCAGGCAGGTCCTGGTGATCTTGTCTCAGCTGGAAGGCAATGCTGGATTCTCTATCACCCATCGCCTGGCACATCGCAAGGCAGCCCAGGCCTTCCTCAGTGACTGGACAGCCTCTAGGGGTACCCACAGCCCCCCACTCACACCTGATGTGGCCGGCCTACATGGACCCCGGCCACTGTGACTGCAATTCCCTAGGGCAAGGGCTGTGTGCAGATCTACCCACCTGCCCCCTACATGCACTTTATGAGGGAGACCCCCAATGGAGGATGCTTGAACCAGAATCTCAGGACCCTGCCCAGGGAGCCGCCAGCCACAGGGTGCAGCCTCCCTTGGGCCTCCCTCCCCTCCTATCCCACCCCCAAGTACCCTCAGTCCCCCACCAGGCCTCCCAGCTGCCATGCAGAATACCTCGAACCAGGTGGGCTTCATTCCAGTACTTCTGTCTTGAGCCCTGGGGACAGCTTCAGGTGGCCAAGGCCCAAGAGGGGCTGCCCTTCCCTGTGAATGTTGGGTCACTTGCTATAGAGAGGCAGCCCAGATATATGTTCACAGAACCAGTTGGGGGTTCAGAGGCCATGACCTGCCTTGAGAACCTGGGCAGCCCTTTGTGGGAACTCAAATCTGCTGCTTCTCCCTTTGGTTTGTCCCCAAGCCCAGTTCCCTGCCCTAATGATCAGGGTCCTGATAGCCCTGGCATGTGAGCAGCACACTGCAGGAAGCACATGCCTGGTGGCCATCGGCCAGGGCTTGGGGACGGCTACACCTCCTGCAACACTATGCAATTCCTGGAGCACCTGCCAGGATCGAAGCCATGATGGGGCCGCAGGTCAGGAGCCAGGCCCAGCCCTGCTGTCTGGAGAAGCGCTTTGTCCGTAGCTTCCCTGGCCACAGTCAGCCCTGTCCCATGGCCTCAGTCTGTCCACAAAGAGGAATACCCCTCCCCCAGTCCCATTGCAGGCACATGTAAGGTGTGACTGACTACTCCTCCCCTAGATGAGGGAGCCCAGCTGCCTCCTGCCCAGCATTCCCCCAACTGCTTGTCAAGATCAGAGCCCTTATCTGCCACATGGACGCCTGAGTCATTTCCTGGGCCCCCCACTTGGCTGCCACTATCCTGCAGCCCCCTAGGTAGTGGGCAGCTCCCATATGCCCACTGTCCTTGCCTCCATGGGACTTAAGAGTGTTTTTATACCTAGAGAAACATTCCCCTTCCCTCTGGACCTCCTTTTACTCTGAGCTGTGAATATTTTTAACCCTGTAAATAGGACCAGCTCTTCGAACACAGAGACTATTTTATCAGCTGTCAGTCCCTTCCTTGTTCGATGATGCACCCCACAGGCCATTTCCACTCAGGCTCCAAGGACCAAATAAAAGTGTTTTGTTTTGTAAGGAGCTTGCAGTCTGTTGTCACCCTTCCAGTACCAACACACACAGAAGCAGGCTGCTCCGAAGGCCAGGTGGGGGTCTCCTGGATAAACTCGAGAGGAATAGTATGGGTTGTAAGGTGACAGCTCTTGCTTCTGCCTATGACCCAGCCAGACTCCTCAAGAAGTAGTGAGTATACAGGTGCGACAGAGGCTGGAGCCTGTCCCCGGGGTTTGAGCCTCATAGCCAGGTAGGACCAGCGTGGTAGGCAGGACAGTATGTGTGCTAGTATTTTTTTTTTCCCTGTCTGCACTGGGGGGATGAAGGCTGTCTAAATCCATCAGTCACCAAGAAGGAGCAGATGGAGCCAGAGGGCGAGTGGGGCTGTAGCTGCTGCTCTCTTCTTGGCTGCTGTGCTGTGTCCCCTCCCAGCTTGGTGCAGGCTGGGCCCATCTCATGTCACAGGTGACGCTAAGCTGCTCAGCCCATCTCTGGCCAACAGCCCAGGCTCCTTCAGGAGCTGGAGGATGCCCCTGGGCAAGCGGGGGCTGGGGGTTCACGGCCGGAGTGCACTGCGTAAGAGGCCTGTCACAGGCCAGCCCATCGAATGTGAAAGCAATTAAAGCCACCAGCAGTGTTCGCTCCGGGCGGGCCTCGGGCAGCGGGGCAGCTGCCACAACACATCTCACCTCGACGCCCACAGCGCCTTCCCTGCCCCTATGCGGCTGCGCACCAGGCTGGACCTTCTCTCTCAGTGGAGGGGCAAGACGTATCCCTATGTGTACTTACGGCAGGAGCCAGTTCTGGGTATCTTTGGCAGCCAAAGGCCAGCTTCTCTAGAGACCCCTTTCCTCTGCCCTAGTCACCTGGCACACAGCATGGTACTGGCCTCTGCAACTCCAGCCCCAGAACAAACTCAAGAGAAAGGCCAGGACTTTCTCAGGGCAAGATGGAGGTCCAGCCACTGCATGCTCAAGTGCTCTGGTTAGTCTCAGCAAACACCTTTCCTTCCCTCCACGTGGACCCCAGCATATAGGGAAGAGAGAGCAAAGAGGCATCCACACGGGAGGTGCACACATAAGTAAGACTCTTGGACTAGTATTGGAGGGACCTGGCTCTCCTCAAAAGGCTGCTTGATTCTGGTTAGAGTAGGAGGCCTCGAGGAGGGAGGTAGGCAGACTGGTCAAAGCGGACTTTACACTATAGTGTCAGCAGGCTAGGCTAGACTTGGGTTGACTGTCCTGTGTCCTGTGCCCTGTGCAGGAGGTCACAAAGCCCAAGAGAGCAGCAGGACTAGTGATTAGCACTATGGACATGGGTGTTGTAAGGCTCGCTGCCCCTTGTCTGTGTCCGTCTCATCTTCATGCTTCTGCTTCTGTGTTGATGGTCCCAGTAGCCATCAACCTGTTCTTGCCTTTCCTCAAATTCCTGGTCCTCACTGGCCCTGTGTCCCTCTGGTCCTCTCTCCTGGGCCTACTGTCTTCATTGCTAGCCATTGTGGCCTTCCCAGGGCAGGCAGTGGCATGTTCTCACTTGCGAGGCATCCCTGTCAGAAGCACTTAGTGTACAAATTAGCCATGGCCTCCCTGCCTCCCTGCGCAGAGCTCTGGGCACTGGGCTGACAAGGCTGCAGCTCCCGGCCCTCTTCTACCTGCCTGGGGCACACAACAGCCTGGTGTGGACCCCTGGCCACTACCCACAACCAGGCAGGAGGTGCCTGCTGACCAACAAGAAATCTCCTGAACCCCAACTTGGAGTTAAAAGGGGTACATACCTACCACAGGGTTTATTCAGTGAAATTCTGGGGGCTTCAAAGCTGAGGCTCAGCTCTTGGATTACTCCAAGATTGGTACAAACCCTAGTGTTGAGAGGGCCTGAACATAGGGCCAGCTGACGGCCCCCACTGCCCCACCCGCCATCCTGCCTGCCATTCAGGCAGGGAAAATCATCTGTGACAGGCCCAGGAAGGCTGGCCCCGGGGGCCGCAGAGCAACGCACACAGCTCCACTTCCCAACATATGGCTGCTGTCGGCCCCAGGCACTGCTCAACCAGTGCCAGGCTCAGAGACCGGGTGGGGGCCTTGGCAGCCTGAGCTTGTCCCACCCACCTGGACAGGCCGGCTGCTCCCTAAACCCTCTAAAGGAAGCCGCCCCTGTCCAGCTGGAATGCTCCCATGAAAGGGAGTTTACAAATAACACACACACACACACACACACACACACACACACACACACACACACAAACTACACCTGGCTCAGATCCTTCAGGGAATATTGAAGTCGCACCCATCCAGTTGCCCAGTACAAAATGGCAGCCCTTTCCTAATCCAGGTTGTTGGATAAGCCAGCATGTCCAGGAATAGATCGATCAGAGCCCAGGGAGAAGATTCCCCAGGCTTCTCTATGCCCCCTTTATGGGCCCCACCCATGCCCTACCCTCCAGAGCCTCGGCTCTCCCTATGTAGTCTCCAGATCCTGCTGCCTCTCCCCCTTTACTGCGTACTCCTACACTGTGGCTTCCTGGGGCCATCCAGACCTGCAGCCTCCAGCTGGTACAGAACCTCAGGCATGATCCCATCTCTGCAGTCAAGTCCTCAGCCTGCCTACAGTCCCCAAAGACACTTTAAATGTACAAGAGAAGCAAAACCCCAAGGATATCTCTTTCTCTCTGGAATGGGGATTTCGCATGGACTCTGGATGTTGCCATGTGTCTTTTACTCATAAGGTGCAAAATGAGCCACGGTACACTGTGTGGCACTGACCTCTAGGGCTTCAGAGTTGCTGCCACTCCATGGAGTCCCTCTTGCACGGGCTTTAGACCCTGTCTGGCTCAATCTACTGTCTGTCTACCCACGGTGGAGAACCCCCAGTCCAACCCCTACCTGTCTTGCTGAGGGCTGCAACACTGAGGGAATGAGACAGTGCAGAGTCCAGGATCTTCGTCTAGCTCACAAGCTCCCAGCATGCACAGGGCCAATGCTAACGGAGGTGACAGGCAGGCAGCCATGGGCAGATCAAGCAGAGAAGGTTAATGACTGAAATAGGTAAGCTTCCAGCTGAAGATAAAGGCAAGGCCCCCTCCAGGAGAGAACACCAGACCCCTGTCCTAGTGAGGGACCCTTATTCAAGCCAGGAGCGGCCTAAGACTAGGGGTTCTCTCTACTCTTGAGCAGATAGGGCTGCTGCTTAGAGAATGTGGGCAGGGTCTCAGGTTCAGACTGACAAGCCCAAACACAAAGCTATGGGGTCTCAGCCACGCATCAGGAGGTAGAGCCATCTCCTAACGCTTATGGTCTTCCCCTCCCAAAGGGTTGGGTAGAAGGGCCAAGAAGAGGCATCATCTGAGGGAGGAGAGGAAAGGGCAATTGTGAGAGGCCGTATGTGCCTGTGAGCCCCTTAGGCAGAAGGTGGGGGGCTTCCAGGAACACCAAGCTCTTCAGACCTCCATGAGCAAGCCCGGAGCTCAGGAGTTCCTCCCTCTAGGAAGCACAAAAAATATGTCCAGGAAAAAGATACCTTAAGGGTTGTTTTGGGTTTTTTGTCTTTGTTTTTGTTTTTGTTTGATTTGGGTTTTTTTTTTTTTTTCTCCTCTCACCCAAATTTCCTAAAAGGCCTGTCAGAGGTGATACTGCTGGGCATGTGGGCCCCTGCACTTCCCTCCTGCTTTTCCCATTCTGAACATCAACATGTTCTATTTGTCTCCCTTCTCTTGGCCTCCATAGAGCTGGCCAAGGCAGTGAGCATCCCTAGGACTGTCAACCTCATAAGTGAGATGCCACACGGCATGCCTCTTGGTTTCTTCCACAGACCACAGACTCAGTCACCTGAGCTACACCAGGCTTTACTCCCTGGATGCTGGAGCCAGGCCTTCTCTGGACAGTGGCCACAACCTCCAGCCTGCCCCTATTGTCAGACAGGCTATTCCCTAATTCCCAGAAAGAGGATGGCTAGAGAGTAGAGCTGTCCTTGAGAATAAAGGGCGCATGTCTAGTGTCCCCACTCTCCTTGTTTCAGAGTGACCTGAGTCTGCTCTCATCTCTAGTTAGTGCCCATGAGGAGCTGGTCTTCTGGCCCCAGGACTACTGCCACAGTGACCATTCAAGCTGTCTCCTGGCCCCAGGCCACCTGCATGGTCAGCTGACTAGCTGGGCCAGGCAGGCAGAAAGGAGCATGCTGTGCAATCCGTAAGGCCACTTCCAGCTCTGGATGCCCCCCAGTTGGGGGTGGGCTGCCTTTGAGGAAGGTGGCATGGAGACAGAAGGAAACTAGACTAGAGAGGCCCTGCTCCTTGACCAGTAGTAACCCTTGAATTTTGGCCAACAGCTGGGTCCTGGCCATTGTGTCTGCCACACAGACATGGGACCAGAAGTATTGAACACTTGCTGCCCTGAACCCTATGTATGACTGCCCTACGTACCAACCCCAGAATCTCTAGAGAGGTTTCACTTCTTCCACAAATCTCAACTGGGGAAGTCCCAGGAACCAGTAGTGAACCTGGAAGAGTCTTAAGATCCCAAGAGTCTTTTGACCTCTGCCTCCATAGGGCTAGCCTGGGGCAACAATCACCCTTCCATGCTTGAAGTGCCATGCAGCACACCACCTCTGGGCTAAGGTATCCTCCCCAGTCACAGGCAGACTCCAGGGGCGGGGGACAGAGACAGACAGAGACACACAGAGAGACAGAGAGAGATAGACACAAAGAGAGTGGGAGGGAGGGAGAGATAGATTATCTGTCTCTACCCATGCCATGCCCACATGCACCCCTGAAACTCACCAATTGGGCAAATTTCCCTGGGACCTGGCTAGAAATGTAAGCCCAGATGTTAAGTTTTGACAACCCAGGAGCAGTTCTGGACATGAAGACATTAAAGGAAAGGGAGTTCCAGCATTCACTGTGTGCTCGGCATTCCAAACCCTCCTGGGTCCTTTGTCACCCCATAGCCCTTCCAGGAGAAGCCACCAGTGAGGATGAGGCCCTTCAGATAGTGGGCACTGGCACTGGATCTCTCCTGAAGCAGGGAAGAACCTCCTAGGAAGTGGAGAGTGAGGGCTGGGAGTGGCATGATGTGTCCAGGGGTAGGGGTGTCAGTGCATGGTGACCATCAGCGGGTAGAGCAAGGGGTGTGGGAGACGCCTCCTGTTTGGAGTAAAGGAACTTCACAGGCTCTCTGGCTTGCCCAGTGGAAGCTGGCAAAGACATACAGACTACACCGCCTGAGCTCTGGGCTTTGGTCTCTCCTGGTCCGCTCTGGAGGCTCCCTGTCCTAGGGTTCAGCCCCGAGGCCCTGATTTGGGTGGGCAGGCGGCTGTCAGGGGCCAGAGCCCTGACTGATGCGTGCTGACGCCCCCTCTTGCTGCTGCGGGGACCCGGGAGACTTGGCTGCCTCTGCGCACCCCCGCGGCAGCCTGCAGGCGTCGGGGGCGGGGACGGTGCCAGGCGCCCCTCACTCGGGCCCTGCACCTGCGCGCCACTCCAAGCTCTTGCGGCACTGTGGCGGGTCCGGCCTCGCTCCCTCCAGGAGCCGTCCCAGCGCGTCCGGTGAGTGCGCAGGGCGGTGTGCTAAGAGGTGGGAGCCGTCTGCCGCTGAGGCTGGCCCGCCTCCCGCGCCCAACCCGGTCGGAGGTCGCTGCGTTTGGAAGCTCGCGCTGTGGCGCACGCGCTTCTCTGCCAACTTTGGTGGGCGCCTGCGAGTCGGCGTCGGGGAACACAGGAGGCGGCGGCGGCATCGGGGAGTTGCCACCGCTTCTAGCTCTGGACCTCAGTTACCCCGCAGTGTTCACAAGTGGGAAGTTGGCCCCTTTGCCTGGCGTACACTTAGCAGACGCGGTAGGCTCGGTTCGGCGGACGCGGTAAGGTGGGCGGGCGGCACTTCCCGCGAAGTTAGGGTTCTGGCTCTGGACGGAATGCATGGAAAGAGCTGCTTGTGATCTCAGCACCGTGAGGGTTCGTCAGGGCGGCGCCCGCAGCGGGTAGGCAAAAGAAAGGTGCTGGGGGTCCCAGCTGTCCACTTCAGCTCCTGCGCCCATCCCTGTAGGACGTTGAGTCCCAAGAGGGTCAACGGATGGGTGGGCTGGCCCTTCCAGCTCTTAGTTCTCCAGATCAGGCACGCAGCCAGGGAGCGCATGCCAGGTCATAAGTTGGGGTTGGGGTTGGGGCTGGGGCTGGGGCTGGGGCTGGGGCTGGGGCTGGGGCTGGGGCTGGGGCTGGGGCTGGGGCTGGGGCTGGGGCTGGGGCTGGGGCTGGGGCTGGGGCTGGGGCTGGGGCTGGGGCTGGGGCTGAGGCTGGGGTTGGGGCTGGGGCTGGGGCTGGGGCTGGGCAGGATGAGTGTGCCTTTGTGTATGTGTGGCTAGTGTAGGGATGTGCCCTGTGGTGGACCAGTGCCCAGCATCCTCTAGGTCTTGGAGAGGTCAGCACTTCGGGTGCCTGGTCTGGAGGGAAGCACAGGAGGAGCCCCAACCCCTGGATTCAAGGCCCCAGGAGGACCCCCTAGTCCGGGCTGGGAGGTGGGTTTAAGTGGTAACACCAATCCGCACAGCTGTGTGGCTCCCAGGGCTGGGTGATCGATGGCCCCTGCACAGACGCCTCTGTCGCCTGAGCACACATGCCTATCTGTCATCATATCTTGTGGAAGGGGTGGGGGTGAGGAGGCGGGGGGGGGGGTGGCGGGATGCAGGCAGAAGAGACTGCCTGTATACTCGCCAAGTCCAGGCTGGGTCTGCAACCCCTCGGGGGTCCCCTGACCCTTTCCTGAGCCAGCATCCACCTCCCAACCTTGGAGTCTCCCTCAGCCTATGTTTGCCCAGCCATCACCAGAGCCCAGGCTGGCCATGTGAACTCCCTGTGCGGTTCACAGTCTTTTGGCATGCAGTGCTTTCACCCTTCTAGCTGCCTACCTAAGAAGGGGTGCCCACCTGATCCTTGGTGGGAGTAAAGGTGAATATCTATCATGGGCAAAGTGTAATGGCCAGCATGCAAGAGCGCTGAGTTCAACAACTGCCTTCCACTCCCATCCCTGCTGTTCAAATCATACGGCACATGTGTGTCTGCATCCATGATGAGTCTATGACCAAGTGTGAGTCACAGCCATGTCTTCACGTATTTTCGGGCATACTCTGTAATGTAGGTAGACTCTGGTGACGAGGCATAGCCATTCTGAGTGGGAAGTGGTATGGATGTGTGTGCCCTTCGTGGCACACCCTGTGCCTGGTTAGCTCAACCATGCAGGAGCTGTTCCTCCAGGCATAGAACAAGGATTCCTTGGGAATCTTGCATGCTTGTATGCACATATCCAAAGCCTGTGTGCACACGCACCATGCACAAGCTCGAGTGCTGGGGTAGTGGACAGCCCAGGTGGTGGCCCAGATGGAGTGAAGAAAGAAGCTTCTGAGCCAGTGTGCAGGACGTGAGGAGAAGAGGGTCTTGGCTGAGCACGGTCACTGCAGGCTCAGTCACTGACCTGCCTGAAGCCACCCAGATGGAGCTGGGTTGAGCAGGTGGCTGTGCCATGGGGCCATGCTGTGACATCCACTCCCCACAGCCTGGGTTTGCTTCATGTGTGTCTGAACCCCCCTGAGAGACCTCCAGTGCACACTCAACACTTCACTAGGCGGCTCGGGTTACACACATGCACTCTCACACACATTTGCACACATAGTGTTTGTCAGATCTCAAAGTTTCTGTTGGTTTCTAATCTCAGTGATTTGCTTCAGTTTCTGGTGGGGGCAGGTGGCTCAACCAAGGAAGTGTTTCTAGAGGGCCATAGGACTGGTGGCTCTGGCAACACATGGCTGCTCTCATTCCTGTACCAAATGCTCAGTGGGTACCGCCTGGTGCAAAGAGCAGAGACTAAACGGAGACCAATTATCCCCCAAACTGGCCTACAGGGCCAGCTGGGACCCAGCAGTGGGGATTTGTACAGGGTCACTTGGTAAATAAAATACACCCAGTTAAACTTAATTTCAGATAAACTATACATATTTTCTCAGCAACGACTTCTAGGTCCTCCAGAGGCCCTCCTTACGTTTCCAGCTTGTCTATGTCTGCCCTGGATCATAATGCCTAGTCGCCTCCATTTTCTCCTCCCCCCCCCTTTTTTTTTCCCTTTCTTTTTACAGAAGCTCACTGTGTAGCTCTGAATGGCCTGGATCTCAAATCAATCCCCCCTGCCTCAGCTTCCCAAACTATGGGATTACAGGCCAGTGCCACCACATCCCCTCTCAAAAGAATGAAGGGTCTGCACAACAAAGGTCAGAGGCCTTTGAGGCGAGGCAAACTGGGACTTCATGGGTTCTGACGCAGGGACCCCTAACGAAGAGGAGCAGAGAGTGCCAAGGCCTGGTGTTAATTGGGTCCTTGTCTTTTCTATCTGCAGGTGGCCATGGTGTCCAGGCTTGCCTGCTAGCAGGCTGCCATGTCGAAAGAGGCAGGTTCATGCCGAATGGGCACTGGGACAAGGGCACGGTCACGGAAGCCCAAGAAGCCACACTACATCCCGCGGCCCTGGGGCAAACCCTACAACTACAAGTGCTTCCAGTGCCCCTTCACCTGCCTGGAGAAGTCACATCTCTACAACCACATGAAGTACAGCCTCTGCAAAGACTCCCTTTCTCTGCTGTTAGACTCCCCTGACTGGGCATGCCGCCGTGCGCCCCCCTCACCCAGGCCTCGAGTGTCCACCCCCAACTGCTCCACAGACTTCTCCGACCCTAGTAGCAAACCAACTGAGCCAGATATCATTGTCACCAGCAGCTTTTCCCAGCGTCGTTGTGGCAGGGGCCCCAAACCTGGACCAGAGGAGTCACCAGGGTCACTGCCCCCTCTGGCTAGACCCATCCGGAAGGATCCAGGTACCAGTGGCCTTTTGGCAGAGTCATGGAAGCCAGGACTGAGTGGTGGCATGCTGAGTGGAGCTCTAGGGACTATAGCTACAACAACAGGTTCTGAGAGTGGTGTCCCCTGCTACCCACCACCTGCCCAGGGCGAGTTCCCTGAAGCCCAGAGTCTCCACTTATCCTTGCTGGGTGTCAACTACCCTCTTGGCCCAGGCCTCTTCTCCTATCTGGGGCCCTCACTGGCTGCTGCTGCAGCCCACATGCCCTTCCTGGCCTCAGCAAGTCCCTTGCTGCCTCCCACAGCCTTCCCAGCCCCACAGACACCTGAGCGACCAGGCCTAGCCCCCCGCCTGTACTACCCGCTGCTACTAGAACACAACCTAGGACAGTCAGCAGGCAGGGCTGCCCCTGCCAAGTCCTCTGTGCCCCTCAAGGGGCCTCCTGGGGCTCTGGCTGCTCCTGGGCTGCTGAAGGTGCCTGTGCCAGGGCCCGGGGGACCCTGGCCCCATGGCACTTCCAGAGACCCAGGGCATGAAGGAGAGCTGGGACGCGTGACTCAGAGCAACCCGCAGAAGAGGCTGCCTGCAGGCAACATGCCTGAGCTCCCAAAGGGCCCCTTGAACTTGGCAAAATTTGGCTGTCAGAGCAGGTGGGTATCAGGAGCTTTGGGTCCTAGCATGGGAGTGTCAGGGGTGGGCTGGGTGGGAGGCTAGGCCATCTTCATCTAACTCACTAGGAGTAGAGATTTCAGGGCAGAGGGACCTGATACTAGAGAGTCCTTTTTTCTTCTTCTCTATGTCCTGTTCTAGACTGGGGCCTCTTACTTTCCCTGGTGTATGGGTGGCACTGAGCAGAAGACACAGGATGGGGCTAGGGGGACATGAAGGGGAAGGATAGCCTTTTGACTGGCTTCTACTTCTCAGCCTGCCGACAGGCTCCTCCCTAATACTGTGGCCTGAGGACAAGGAGCCAGGTGACCCTGAGGCCTCAGGTCCTGAGGTCCACCTTCTGCAGCAGCCACAAGGCCGAGTGCTAGGAAGTTCAGTCCCAGTGGGAGAGGACCTGACCCAGGCCTTTGGTGACTACGCCAGGGTGGAGCAGTGCTTGGGGCAGCTGGCACCGGCTGGGGGTGTAGCCCCCAGACCACTTCGGGAGCAGCTTGGCAAGATTCGCCGAGAGCTGTTCACCATCCATCAGGCGCTGGCCCGGGCAGCTCGTCCACTGGATACACCCTTGGACCTCTCAGTGAAGCGGGTGCCTACCAAGGGAACTGAGGCTCCTGCAGAGTCCTGGGGGCTGCATGATCCAGGCCCCATGTTGGCAAGGGGGACCTCGGAACCCTCCAGCATATTGGGCCCTGTACTTGAGCCTTTCTCCAGCCGCACCACCAAGTGTGAGGCTGACTCCAGTGTCCCTCCTCCTGGCCTCCCCCTCCAGGCCCCTGAGGACCCTGTAATTCCTGGTAGTGGCTGGGGTAATCGTCTTGGAGCTGGCAGCTCCCAGACCCCTAAAGATACCCCGAGCTTGCAGATCCTCCCAAGTGCTGACGTCTGTTCACAGCCACCATAGAGTATGGGTTCCTCCCCCTGACCTGGGCCCCATTGTCCAGGCCTGTCCAGTGTTGGTGTGCATGTGTTCTGAACAGATACCCCCCGCCCAGATCCCCCACCAGCCCATGGTAGAGACTTATCTATGTGGTCACATGGACATAGCAAGGTCATGATTTATTTATTGAACAGAGTTGTGGATATTAAAATAGAAACCTCCTTCAAACACTCTTACTTACTTGAGTCTCTTTCCTTTTCTGTCCCTGTATAAGCACCTGGCACCCTCAAGGAAATGTCCCTGGCCTGAGTATCCCAGTGAGCAAGTCCTGGACACCATGCTGGGGTTCACCTTTGGCCTCAGAAATCCTTATTGTGGATTTGGTTCTTCTAAAAAGTCTGGGACCAAGGGGTAGAGAGGCAGACATGGCAGGATGACCTGGCCTGTTTCAGCTCACTGGGGATGGGCAAGGTCCCTTGCACGTCCTTGGGCCTGAATCCATCCAAGCAGCCTAATGCCAGCTTTGCCTGTGGTGGCCAAAGCCTCCTGCCTTCTATGGCTCCAGGCTGCTCACCCCGTGTGGCCTTCCTGGGCCCCCCGCCAGCCCCTGCAGCCATGATAGGCATCGGTGGCCTTCACAGCTCACTGCTCCCTTCCCAGTACAGCCCTGCTTGGCCTTCCATAGGCCAGAGTGGGAGACAGCCAGGGCTGCTGGGGCCCCCCAGCCATAGCAAATCACTCTTCTCCCTGGGGAGCTGAGCTGTAGCCCACCCAGGAATGCCCTGAAGTATAAGCTGCCCTCAGAGGAGGCACTGTTCTCACTGGGGCTGGACTGGCCAGGCTAGGGCCAGTCCGAACAGGACCTTCAGCTGCCCCATTAACTACCTACCTGGTGATAGCATCAGGAAGCCACCCCACTGTGAGGCATTACAGGTGGAGTTGAGGCTAGAGTTCTAGCTGGCCAGCCCAGGGTGCTGTGGGGCTGTAGGCCAAGGTTGACAAAAGCTAGCTGGGCACAGTTGACCTGGAGGCTTCCTGGGGAACTGCTGAGGGCAGAGCCAGGGGTCCCAGAAACCTCAGATCTTAAATCTGAGGCACCTTCCTCAAATCACCCCCATGTGCCTACCACCCTGCTTTCTGATTTCAAGAGGCAGCAGCATCACCAGACTCACAGGAAGAGACAGGACCAGCTTGACTTCTTGGTGGAGCTGGCAAGAGGGTGATCAAGGTGTGATCCTGACACAAATCTCCTGCCTGGAGGGGTGGCCTATAGTTGTAGAGGACTGAGGTACCTCCTGGAACAGTCAGGCTTACCCAATGGAGCTATATAGGGGCAGTACAAAGTGTTCAGGGTAAGGACAAGGCCCATGTGAAGACCCAAGCCAGAGGGTGCAAGCCTGGAGTTTGGAACTCAGCACAAACAGCTCAACTCATCCCTGCAGGAAACTTGTCTGGTAACTCCTCCCCCAGCTACCCTCCCCATCACCCCCCTACACCCAAGCTGTCTCCAACAACAGAGGCCTGACCCAAAGCCCTGAGGCCAGTTAGCCCCAGGTAGGAAGTATCCTGATGTCTGTGGAAGGGGCAAGGGGTGAGTGGAGAGCCCTGGGAGCTTGGGGTTTGAATGTCTCCTTGGCTAAAGCAAAGGGACTGTGTGTGGTGAATGGGGGGGGGGGGAGCACTAACAGGAACTTGGGCCATTCCTATAAGGAGTCATCCCAAGGCTGGGAATGCCACTTATCTGCGTCCTCTCCTCCTCCTTCTCAAGCCAAGACACAGCTACATATGCGATTTGAGCCTTAGAGCTAAACCTTTGTCCCTCTTGAGTGCATAGTGTCTCCCAGACCACTGCTGCAGACACCTAGACACCTGTGTGGTCGTTGCGCCTGGGACCAGGTGAGCACTCAGAACTAGGAGGAACAGAACACAAATACAAGCCAGCCTTCCCCTCCACCTCCCACCTCACCTCAGCTCTTTATCTACAATGGGAAGGTGCTAGAGCCCATGAGCCACCATCTGCACACATGGATGTTCCAACTCTTTTGCAGCTGCAGAGAAGCCAAGACTGTGACTCTTTGCTGCCCTGGGCCTCCCATCTGTCCTGACTCCTTGACCTCCTGGGCCATGCCACCCCTACCCCCAGCCCCTTACTCTCAAGAGCCTGATCTCAGGCTGGACCGACTTAGAGATGCCAGTTACTCTTGTCAGCCTTGGCTGCTGGGACAAATCCTGGTGCCATCAGGGGCTGCAGGGAGCCCCTGAGGCCTGCACTGCTCCCCAGATGACCTGCTCTTCTTGACGGCTGGTGCTGCATCCTGTGTTCATGTGCTGGATCTTGAGGGGCACTCCATTTGTCAACTACCCTGCCGCATTCCTAGAACTGGAGCCTTTGTCCCAGAGGATGTGGCCGTGACAGCTGCAGGGCTTGTGATGGTCAGTGACCTCATCCACAGGGCTGTGTAAGCTCTCCAGGAAACTTCCTGGGAACCCCAGGGCTGCTCGGTGACTGTAGGCACGTTCCTGTCCCCCCAAAGGGCTGGCTATGGATACTCTTGGCCACTTCCTGGTGACAGACCACTTGCCTGGAAATGTGCACAGCTTCACGTTCAGACCAACCCGGAAGCCCCTTGCTCCAACCTCCATGCCTTTTTTGGGTAGGTCCAGGGCCTGTCGGGGGCTTTGCGGTGAGTGAAGAGTTTGGAGATGTACAACTGTTTGGCAGTGCCCACCAGCCTCTGGGCTCCCTAGGAGTCCTGACTGGACATAGCTTTGGCCATCCAGCGGGTGTGTGCTCTGATGCAGAGGGTAGCATTATTGTGGCTGATGAGCAGAGGCACCAACCCAGTCCTTCCCCACATTCAAAATGAACGCCCCTCCCACCCCCCCGCCCCCAGCATCCCACTTTTCTGACTAGGGATGTAGTCAGTTGGTAGGGAGCTTGTCTAGCCTGCACGGGACCCTGTGTTCAGTCCCCAGGACCTTACAGACCGGTGGTAGTAGTGCATATCTGTAATCGGAAGGTGGCCGCAGGACGAGCAAAACTTCAAGGTCATCATCCTTTGCTACACTAGGATTCTGAGGCCAACCTAGCCTATAGGAGAACCTGTCCAGAAAGACATTTTTGTCCCTGTAAATGCTTTCCTTTTTCATTTCTAAAGGAGGGGTAAATCTGTTTCTGCTCTTTACTGGAGTCGATATATAGGAATGCGCCTCAGCCGGTGCCCCAAGAATCTTCCAGCTAGTTCCCCATCAGGAGGGGATGAGGGGCCTCTCGGTGCCCTCAAGTTCTGGACAGCAGGCCCAGACAGACCCACAACCGGTTCCCAGTCTGTTTCCCTGGGGTTGGGCCACATATCTGCTTGTGGTTGGAGGGACTAGAGAGGCCCTTGGGTATGGCCTGTGCACCCCAAGGCCAACTAGTGGTGGCAGACGTGGGGGACAACTACATCAAGGTGTACCAGTATATGGCCTACGGGTAGGCTCTGGGGAAAATAGCCCTTTGCTATGACTGGCCTGAGTCCCTTGTACTATCATGGAAGGTTGGGAGGCTCCTTCAGGGCTGCTGAGCCTTCTTCCTGACACCTGGTCTTAACTGGCCTTGTGATTTCCTCTTGGCAAGTACTCCTGTCTACACAGAAACCATGAATCACCATCTATCAGGTTCTCCACTTCCCTATTCAGTATGCCCATAGCTTTTCATGCCCCCGGAACTTCAAGGGCCACTCCATCCCTGGCTCTGTTGTTAGCTTGGGTCTCAGGAGGCCTGAGCTTTGAGGTGACACTTGAAGCTATAGATGCTGGGTGCTGAGGCTGTCTGCCAGCAGATAGCTAGGCAAGATCTCCTGCCAGGTGCCCCAACCCCTACATCCTAATCAGAGGCAGGCAGGCAGGCAGGCAGGGAGGGAGGGTGTGGCTAGGCTGGGCTGGGCAGTTTAGGGGAAGGGTGTGGTCCATTAGCGTTCCCCCCAGCTTCAAAAATATCCCCATTCTGGAGCCACCAACAGCACTCTGGACCCAACAGAGAGGTAAGAAGTAGGCAAATCAGAGGGGAAAGCCCTACATGTGTTCTTACTTTGTTCTGGTAGGGGCACATGGCAAGGGTTGATTGAGTCTTCAGCATTCTTCTATACACTCCCTGTTTTGAAAGATGTCTTCAGTTTTCCCTCCAATTCAAGTCCAAACCACTTTTGAGCTCTTGGGTGGGGTGCTGGGATGGTTCTGGGTAGCACAGGTTCTTTCATACCCTTCCATTCAAGACAGGAAAACAGTAGCCTTTCCTCCCACCTTACAGATGAGATCTAGAAGAGGAGGTGTGTGTGTGTGTGTGTGTGTGTGTGTGTGTGTGTGTGTGTGTGTGTTTGTGAAGAGCTTACTCAGTGAGAATCTAGGTCTCACCCATGATCTCAATGAGGGAAGGAGCAAAGTGCCTGCTTTTGCCCCTTCAGGGTGTGGGGTGGCACCCAGACTGTCTTCTGAACCTTGAGGTCACCACACATCACTCCCCCAGGTTAACTTAATATGCCCTGATCATTATGTTGTGGGGGGTTAACGTTCAATGAAAGAAACTCTGCTTGTAAGTACATGCTCAATAAACATTAGTTGTTGCGTTGTTAGGGATATTGCTTTCGGACTATGCGGCCCACATAGGTCAGCGTGCACCCTACCCGCAATGGAGAGAGACAGTTGGGAAGGCGCGGGCTTTGGAGGTCAGGCAAGGTATGGCGGTAAGAACAAAGCGACTACCTCGGTCCTCAAAGTCTGGATTCACCCGATCTTTCAGGACATTTACAGCGAGGGTAGCTTTGATGACAGGAGCCGCGCGCACGGAACTCTCGGGCTCAGGCGATGGACAGCCCGGGCACGTTTGGGGACCGGACCGTCGCGCGACAATGCGCGGAGCCGGCGGAAATGGTGCTGGTGTCCCGCGGCGGGCCTGGGGGCCACCAACACCTTCGTCCTCCCGGGCCCGCCGAACGCGGTGCCCAACCCAGTGCTTTCCCTACCGCTCGGGGACGCGGCCCGGGGGACCTGCCGGTGAGCACTAGCGGGTGGCGGGACCGGGAGAGGAAGAGGAGGAAATCCCGAGGCAGCGCAGGCCTGTTGGTCCTCAGTGCCTGGCTCCTGAGACTGAGATGGGAAACCGGAGGCCGGGGTGGAGGGAGCGGCGGCAACCGTGCAGCTGACCTCCTGGCTCAGCGGCACCCGTTGTGGGTCTGTCTGGGCCTGCTGTCCGGAACTTGAGGGCACCAAGAGGCCCCTCCTCCCCTCCTGACGGGGAACTAGCTGGAAGATTCTTGGGGCACCGGCTGAGGCGCATTCCTATTTATCGACTCCAGTAAAGAGCAGAAACAGATTTACCCCTCCTTTAGAAATGAAAAAGGAAAGCATTTACAGGGACAAAAATGTCTTTCTGGACAGGTTCTCCTATAGGCTAGGTTGGCCTCAGAATCCTAGTGTAGCAAAGGATGATGACCTTGAAGTTTTGCTCGTCCTCCGGCCACCTTCCGATTACAGATATGCACTACTACCACCGGTCTGTGAGGTCCTGGGGACTGAACACAGGGTCCCGTGCAGGCTAGACAAGCTCCCTACCAACTGACTACATCTCTAGTCAGAAAAGTGGGATTTGGGGGGTGGGGGGGTGGGAGGGGCGTTCATTTTGAATGTGGGGTAAATATTAACCCTCACAAAGAATCACGAAGTAAAGTTTCAGCTATGATGTCCCAGGCCTCTCTTAACTGGGCTGGCCATCCCTCAAACCTGTTCCTAGTAGGGGAGGTAAGCTGTAGCTCTGCATCTGCTGAAGTCGGAGTTCTGTGGAGAGACTTCCTGGGGCCTCTTATTTAACCCTCCTGGGGAATGGGCTGTCGGGGAGGGAACTGACTCCTTCTTAGCAAAGGCTGCTTTTCCAGGCTTGGGCAGTTCTTTTAATCAGCATCTTTAAAGGTGTTCGCACATCCCAGGTTTCTGCCTTCTCTCTCCAGCCTCCCACCTGTTGTATTGATCGCCCGCTCTTTCATCTTTTTCTGCTGCTGGAATCTCAGCAGCCCAGTGTAAGCACATTACACTTCAGTGCTTCTGGAGGCTGAGTTGGGAGTGAGGGTGGGAATTTGCCTCATAACTTGAGTTCTCTCGGTACCCCACAGATCAGAGCACCAAGGTCTCTCTGCCTTCCACCTTCTTTCCTTTAACCTGAGCTTTTTTGCTTTTTTAAGGTAAACTGTAAATGAAGCATGTTCTACAAAAAGGATGTGCACATACATAGTGTGTATAGGGCACAGTGGATTTATGCATTGTGAACAGACTCAAAACCAGCCTTTGCAACATGTTTATAATTAGACCAAGGGCATGTCTCTTCCAACACTGTTGTGAGCATTTTTCCTTAGTTCATGTGAAGTGTCCCCCAGGAGAGTCAGAGGGTATTTCTCTGAGCTGTTGTGTCCTTACAAGGTTATTGAACAGGCGCTTGGGCTGTGCTGAAGGTCCTCTGTGACAGTGGCCCACTGGGGCTCTTACAGGCAGAATGGCTCTAGTATTTTTTTTTTAATATTTTATTTATTTTATATATATGATGAATACACTGTAGCTGTCTTCAGACACACCAGAAGAGGGCGCCAGATCCCATTACAGATGGTTGTGAGCCACCATGTGGTTGCTGGGAATTGAACTCAGGACCTCTGGAAGAACAAGCAGTGCTCTTAGCCGCTGAGCCATCTCTCCAGCCCCCTAGTATTTTTAACAGTGCATTACTGCCCCATGATGTGCCCTTCTGGAGGGCTTACTCAAGGGACAAGAGAAATTGGTTCTTGACACTGGCTATGGGGATTTGGCCTGGCCTGGTGTTGGGCATGAGGTTTTCTCTATGGACACCCACCAGTTGCCTGCTTCCTCCAGGCACTTTTAGAGTTTTATTTTACTGGAGACTTCTGACTTGGGAGTTCTATGGAGAGGCTTCCTGAGGCTTTTTTTACTTGACCCACCTGGGAATGGCTTTTTCAGGCTTGGGCTGTTCTTTTTATCAGTAACAGCACTTGGAAGTCTTACAGTGCTGGGTCCCCGTAAATCCTCTCAGCGTTGGGCCGAGTTATATAGTTCATATGAAATCCTAAGTCTAAGCCTCAGTATCACAAAAACAAAAAGCTTTGCCACATTGTTCATGTGAAGGCTTCTTTGGGCTGGCATACCTGTAGGGAGCAGCTGCATCTGGGTCTCTCAAGCTCTGGGGATTTGTCTATGGGACAGCTACCACCACCACTTGTGCTACTGTCTGTCCCCTCATCTCCAGTTGCTTTCTGTGAACATTAGACCAGGGAACTGGGCTTCAGCCCAGGATCTGGTCCTCCCTCAGGAAAGGATCCAAAAAATGGAGGTCTTTGCTCACGGTTGCTGTGTCCTTCACTTGGCATGGGCAAGGTGTGTATTGACTAAAGAAAGGCATATGTAGGCACCAGAACCTTGCCAAACATTCCAAGCAGTTCACTTCAGCAGGCACAAGAGAAGGAAGCCCACACTGTCCAAATTGCTCCTTTCTGTGGAAGGAAAGGTGTAGGGTCCACAGGAAAGGATCTGTAGTGCTGTGGTAGTTCTTGATGCTCACACCAAGAGCCTAGAGATCAGGAGGACTGGTGTTCCCTCAGAGAAAATTCGGTCATTCTTTCATGGAGAGAAATACTGCTCTGCTGGGAGCCCCATCTCAGGGTAGCTGCCAAGGATTCCAGAGAAAGATGAGTACCTCCCAAAGGTACCTCAGGAGAGTAGAGGGCAGAGCAGATCCTGCTACCACTAAGCTACATCTCCAACCCCTTCTTTACTTACTTTTTGAGACTGAGTCTCTGTGTTACAGCTCTGAGGGGAAAGGTATCCTGGCAGCCTGGAGCCAAGGAATAGTACAAAGTCATACTACACAACAAGCCTCATACAAGAGATTTATTGGGAACGACACAAAATGAAAGCTACCTCTGCTTGGGCCAGCAGTAGCCAAGAGCTGAGTGAGAAGCAGGCTTATACAGGATTTCTTGGGGGCTGGGGGACCAAGTTTTTCAGGGTGGGGATTGGTGGGATTTCAAATCCTGACTAGAGGCAAGCTCAGGGATTGATGAGTTTTCAGCCCCAGGAGTACATGCTCCCTGTTATAGGAGTAGAGGCTTCTTCAAGCAAGACCTTACACTCGGCCTTAGGACCAGTGCTCTGTGTACATCCACTTTTTCTGAGCCCCCAAATAAGTTTGTTTGGTTCGCTTTTATTTTTCTTTTTTGGTTATTTGGTGGTATTTGAGATCAAATTCAGAATGTTGGTCATGCTAACCAAGCCCTCTACCATTGAAAACTATCCCTGGCCCTCCAAAACGTGCTTAATATCTTTTAAATTTTACTTTATGAGGTTTTGCCTGCATGTATGTATGTATAACCACACATGTGCCAGGTCTGCTAGAACTGGAGTTATGAATAGTTGTGAACCACCATGCGGGTGCTGGGCATCAAACTCAGGCCCTTGACAAGAGCAACAAGAGCTATAAACCTCTGAGTAGCTTTCCAGTCCCAGGCTTTAAAATTTTATCTTAACTCTTGCTTAAGTAAATCCAGTTTGTTGCTGTTTGAGACAGGGCTTTATTTTGTATGACAGGCTTCCCTGAAATTCATGTGTAGGCCTAGCTGGTCTTGAACTCAGTGATCTTCCTGCTTTAGCCTCCTAAGTACTGAGACTGTAGTCAAGAGCCATCTCCCCCCAACCCCTTCATCTTTTGAAGGCTGGTCTTGAACTGGTACTCCTGCCTCCACCTCTCCACTGCTGGAATTACAGGTGTGCATTACACAGCTGGTTGGCTTCTGGTTTGTAAAGTTATGATTTGTGTACATGCTCTTACTGTGTGCTTATACAGATGACATTCATAAGGAGGCCTTTCTCATTAAAGCCCTCAGGCTCAGCCCCACACTATTGTCAGTCAATAGTATCTGTATCTCACTTTGCCCTGCTTCAGGCTGCTTGCCTTGGAACATGAGGAAGCCCTGCCCTGCCATCACACAGATAGCTGCTGCTTCCTAGGGCAGTGACTGGAAGAGTTCAGTCCCTGGGAGATGCATAGCCATGACCCACCAAATCCAGAACTGTGCTTTCCCAACCTGTGGCTGGGTGAATGACGGTCTGTAAGCATGGTCCAGCATCTTGCAGGCACTGTGCTGCCAGCCACAGCAGCTCTAAACCAACACTTTCTCATCTCTTGCAGGGCCCCAGGCATGGTGCTCAAGGCCTTCTTCCCCACATGCTGTGCCTCGGCAGACAGTGGCCTGTTAGTGGGACGGTGGGTCCCAGGACAGAGTAGTGCTGTGATCCTGGCTGTGGTGCACTTTCCCTTCATCCCCATCCAAGTCAAGGAGCTCCTGGCCCAGGTCCAGAAGGCCAGCCAAGTACAAGTGGCTGTGCTAGGCACCTGGTGCCACCGTCAGCAGGAACCAGAGGAGAGTCTGGGGAATTTCCTAGAGGGCCTGGGTGCCATCTTCTCCCATGATCCCTGGTTGCAGCTCTGCCGGGAGAGGGGTACCAGACTCTGGAGCTGTAAGGCCACTTACCATCAGATGGCTAACACGCTGGACACACCCACTGAAGACCAGGTCATGCTCATTTTCTATGATCAGCGAAAGCTGCTGCTCTCCTGGCTGCATCCACCCCCGGTACTGCCTGACTGCCAGATTGGAGACACCACAGCCAGCACTGGAGGCCTAGCTGACATCTTTGACACTGTGGCACGCAGCGAGATACTCTTCCGAAATGACCAATTTGATGAGGGACCCGTACGCTTGAGCCACTGGCAATCAGAGGGAGTGGAGGCCAGTATACTTGTGGAGTTGGCAAAGCGGGCCTCTGGGCCTGTCTGCCTGCTGCTGGCTTCTCTGCTGTCCCTGATCTCAGCAGCTAGTGCTTGCCGGTAGGTGCCTTAGACAGGAAAGGTAGAACAACAAATTGGTCTCTTGAGAACCACAGGCTTTCTCTTCAGTGTGTAGTGGCATTGACAGCCAGAGGGTCCATCCGGAGGCTCATGTTCCTGGGACCCAGTTCTCCTCTTTCCTTCCTTCTCTTTGCATCTTAGAGGATGTCCTAGTAGAGGCTGCTGTTCCTGGAGACTGATTGTGTGAGGCCCATTCAGTTGGGTATAGAATGAATTGCAGACAGTTCAAGCACCGAAAAGAGAAATCTGATGAACACAAAACTGGGTTCTTGCACTTTTAAAAAACTTACATGTAGCCGGGCAATGGTGGTGCATGCCTTTAATCCCAGCACTCGGGAGGCAGAGGCAGGCGGATTTCTGTGAACTCAAGGCCAGCCTGGTCCACAAATTGAGTCCAGGGCAGCCAGGGATATTACATAGAAAAACCCTGTCTCAAAAAAAAAATTGTATGTATAAATGTTTGTGTGCATTTATGAATCATGTGCATCCCTAGTCAGAAGAGAGGGTCAGATCTCCTGAGACTGGGGTTATAGATGGTTCTGAGCCATAGTGTGGGTGCTAGGAATTAAACCTGTGTCTTTATAAGAGCAACAAGTGTTCCAAATCACTGTACCAACTCTTCAGCTTATCTTACTGTTTTTGGTTTGGGACAAGGTCTCGGCTATATAGCCTTGGCTGGCCTGGAACTCGCTATGTGGACCAGGCTGGCCTCAAACTCTGCCTTTGGAAGTGGTGGATTAAAGGCCAATATCTGCCCTGCCTGGCCAACCTGTGAGAACACAGAGCTGCCCAGTCTCCTGCTTTTCTGTTTTCCCCATATCTGGCTTCCTGTGCTAATGCAGTTCTTCTCCGGCTAGCCAGTTGCCTGGGGTGGTGGTCCCCACATGGGATCTCTAGAATCATGGGTTGCTGGCCTGGTGAGCAGTTTGGAAAAGTCCCAAGTCCTTGGAATGCTGGGTAACAGTAGGCTTTTTTAGTTTAGCTTGTGAATGAGGATGAGGGCCTGGGGACCCTTTCCTCTCATACCCATACCCATGTGTGTGGTATGTGTGGTTTAACTCTCTTTTAAAAATAAGACAGGGTTTTCATATATCTCAAGGTGGGCACAAACTTGCTGTGCAGCTAAAAATGACCATTACTATTATCTATCTATCTATCTATCTATCTATCTATCTATCTATCTATCTATTTTGAGGCAGTGTGTCACTATGTAGTCCTGGCTGTCCTGGAAAACTCTATGTAGACCAGTCTGACTTGGAACTCACAGGTCCACCTCTCTCTGCCACCAGAGAGCTGGGATCAAATGTAAGCCATCATAGTACTGGACAAACACTCTACCAGATGAGCTATGTCTCCAGCCTAAGAAGATGTTTCCTTGGTGTTGCTGCCCATGCTGCCCACAAGGAACAGCTGTAGTGTTCTTTCCACTCTGCCCTCCCTTTAGATCTGCAGACTAGTGTCTAGTGTGGGATCTGGCTTGCCTTTTCCAGGGGCTCTGGTGACCTTAGGATACTGTCCCAGAAAGGAAGCCCTGGGTAACCTATAGGGATACATTTTAGGTTGCAGGAGGTGCTGGGTATCTTGATGTATGCTGTAGACTTTTGTGACAACTTTAGAATTAAGGTGAAGGTTTGTCTGGGCCTGGTTCCATTACATCAGAGAAGGTCCTTAGTTTTCCTTATCCTCTCAAGAGACTCAAGAAAGGTGAAGAGATGCCTGTGTAGTGAATGCAGGCACTAGCCTGCTCATCAGATAAGAGTCAGTGGCCATGAGTGCTGATGGACAGGCAAGGCTGTCACTACAGAATAAAGCTCCTCTCTACTTTTCATGACTTTGTGCCCTGCACATCCTAGGAGCCCTTGGGTCCCTCCTGGCTCCTGCTGCTGTTCTTTTTGCTCCTCAACCTTGCTCTCCTGTTTCACATGAGCGCAGCCCAATTGCTATCAGGCACTTTCTTCTTCCTTGGCTTGAAGACATCCCTTACTATGTGAGCATCTGTGGAAACATCTCAGTGCTTCCTTTGTGAGAAAGTCAGTCTTACTGGAAAGCCCAGGAGAACCTTGCTGAGCTGGTTACCATCTAGTAGGCAGGGCAAGTCCTAGGTGGATGGGAATGACCTAATACTTCCCCTCCACTCCCAATACTTTAAGGCCATCTTTTGGAGGGAGGGTAGCCCTCACCAAACTCGGGATCTGTTTGCCTCCACTTCCTGAGTCCTGGGATTAAAGGTATGTGCCACCACGCCTGGCTATCTTTTCAGCTATCTTGATACTCATCTTTTGTTTTAGCTGGTGAGCTCAGGTGTGCCTGAGGCTCTGCAAGGGGTCCAGCTCTGTAGGAGCTGTAAGCATAGTTGGTGGTGCGGGTCAGGAAGGTGCTGTGCATTTCACACCTATGCATCCTTGCTTGGCTGTGTTGGTCTTCACATTTGCCTGGGCCTTGCTGAGCTTTGAGGGCTCAGGTGAGTGGCTCTGGCTCTTTCTAGAGTGAGGGACCCTGGCTGGGAAACCAAAGAACCTAAGGCTGGAGGTGTCAGTCTCAGCTCTTATATTCTTCCCAGGCTATGGAAGCTGTGGCCCCTTTCTTTCATCAGAAGCAAGCTCTCCACTTGTGAGCAGCTCCGGCACCGGCTGAAGCACCTCTCGTTGATCTTCAGCACCGAGAAAGCCCAGAGTCCCATGCAGCTGATGAGGTATGGTTTCCTTTACAAGAAAGGGTGGGGTGGCCCATCCTCTTATTCACCTCTGCTTCTGCATTGTGCCTCCAGCTAGGCCTCTCTCAGGTCACAGGCTGTGTCTAGCTGTGTTTTCCCCGACTTTCTTTCCAGGAAGGCCAACATGCTGGTTTCTGTGCTACTGGATGTGGCCCTTGGCCTGCTGCTGCTCTCTTGGCTCCACAGCAATAACCGAATTGGACAGCTGGCCAATGCCCTGGTCCCTGTGGCTGATGTGAGTGGATTTGGGTGGAGCCCAGCTTCCTGAGGGTTGGGAATCTTCTTGGGCAATACTTCAGCAGGCAGGAACAGTTCTTCCCTGTCCTCACCCTAGAGACCTAGCCTTTGGCCCTAGCCTGAGAAATTTCCTGGCTCTTGGGACCTATGTCTCTCAGGGCAGCATTGGTGAAGTGCATGCTGCCCCTTCTTGAAGGTGGCAGTATCTAGGGGCCGCTTTGGTTGAAGCTTTCATGGGCCTCTTTTCCATGCTAAGCTGATCTTCCAGATGAAAGCCAACCTCAGGACAGCTCTGGCTCAGGGCTATTGCTGGTCTGGCCATGTAATTGCCAGATTGCTCTTACACTGGAACCAAGAGGCACAGGCTTGTCCTCTCTACTCCCTGTGTTCCCCTACACAGTATGTACAGCACGTTCACGCTGGTCCCTTCACCTCATTTCTACCCAGCCTTGGAACTTTTCAGGTCTCCATCTCATCTTCAGTAGAGTCAAAGCAGTCTCTACTGTGGAAGCCTTGGGGGTTCTGCTTCCTCTCCATCGGTGCAGATGCGTGCTAGGTCTGTTTGTTGCCAGGCCAGGAATCTAGGGCAGCAGTGGGCTCCTCTCAGCTTTGTGAGATCTGTGGAGGTCATCCCAGTAGGAAAGAGAAGCTGGAGCTGGGTAAAAGGGTGAGGCTGTTTCTATATTCTGTTTCTTGGCCAGCTTTGTTTGAATTTTCCTTTTTGCAAAATTGCAAAAAAAAAAAAAAAAAAAAACCAACCCATAAATATTTAATTAAAAAATGGAGTCTCTTTCCGCTGCCAGGCTTTTATCCTTTAAATATTAAATAAGACCTATTTATAAAGAAGGTTTTGCTCTCCTCCCTGGTGGTCCTGAGGCTTTTGCACAGGGTTGCAAGAGGCTTTGGGAAAAGCATGCAGGGATATAAGAGTTACTTTTGTGGACTGGACAGTAGTGGTGCACACCTTTAATCCTAGTACTCAAGAGGCAGAGACAGGCAGATCTCTGTGAGCGTGAAGCCACCCTGGTCAATACAGTGAATTTCAGGACAGCCAAGGTTATATAAAGAAACTGTCTTAAAAAACAAACAAACAAAAGGGATTACTCCTGTGGCCTCACCTTGGTGACAGAGTAGAGCATCCCTTAGCCAGGACCAGCATCCCTGCTTGTCGTTGGAGTCCCTGTGCTGTCCACTGCACTCAATTTTGTCTTTCCTCTGAGGGCCTTGCCCTCCGCTGTTCTCACCTGCTTGCCAAGTCTCTGATAAGCCTGACAGCCTCTCACTCAGCCAAGATTGCTCTCCGTGGCTAGGTAGCCCTAATCTCTGGTAGCAAGTGGTATGGTGAAGCCTTTAATGAAGGGATTCAGTATTTCTCAAGTGTGGTTTGAATTGAGCCATGGTCTGTTCCACCTCAGCAATATCCAGGTATCATGGGCTTAGGACCCTATGGGTCCAGGGCTAAAGCAGCAGTATAAGATGATGAAGGGAGTTCTCAGGTTGAGGTAGATGGTTCATGGATTGGTTTATGTATTCCAGCCTGTTTAGAAGAGTCCTCAAACCGGGATCTTGGAAGTCATTTGTGGTCAGTGGTCCAGTGGCCAGACTAATTTGGGAAATACTGTTTCTGTCCAAAGTTAGAAGACTTTGGTACACACCTTTAATCCTGGCACTTGAGAGGCTGAGGCAGGTGGATCTCTATGAGTTTGAGGCCATCCTAGTCTACACAGTGAGTTCTAAGACAGCCAGAACTATATAGTGAGACCCTGTTTAATTAAAAATACAATGATTCTGAACCTTGGAAAAAAGTCCAGGCTGCCTTTGTCCTGCCCAGATAGACTGGCTGAGGTGGGAACCCATTATGGACAATCCTCAACCTACCCACTCACTTTCCTCAGTGTGACCATGTCATCCCTCCCCTGCCCCATGCCCCTGTAGCGCGTGGCTGAGGAGCTTCAGCATCTGCTGCAGTGGCTGATGGGTGCTCCTGCTGGGCTCAAGATGAATCGGGCACTGGATCAGGTGCTAGGCCGCTTTTTCCTGTACCACATCCATCTGTGGATCAGTGAGTGCCTGGGGCAGGGTTGGGCACCTCAGCAGGGCTGGTTGAGGAGAACAGGGAACCCTAGCCAGGCCCCATTCTCCCCCGCCCCCATTTTCTGGCCTCCTGTTTATGTGAAGCCAACTTCACAGGCTAGCTGCTTAAGTCGAAGTCTGGGGCCAGTGGCTAGGCCTGGCTCACTTGTGTCCTGTAGTATTAGGTATCCATTCTCAGAAGTGTGGGCTCCCAGTGCCTCAGTGGCACTACTTATGGCTAAACCCCATCCTGCAGGCTACATCCACCTTATGTCCCCCTTTATTGAGCACATCCTGTGGCATGTGGGACTCTCTGCCTGCCTTGGACTGACTGTTGCTCTGTCCATCTTTTCGGACATCATCGCCCTTCTTACCTTCCACATCTACTGCTTCTATGTCTACGGTGCCAGGTATGTGTGTATTCAAGTGGGCGCTCGACAGGGTTTAATTGGATGGGTGCGGTGTGGCCCTCATGAGCCTGTGTCCTACAGGCTGTACTGCCTGAAGATCTATGGCCTCTCCTCTCTCTGGCGTCTGTTCCGGGGGAAGAAGTGGAATGTTCTGCGCCAGCGGGTGGATTCTTGTTCCTATGATCTTGACCAGGTACCTACAGCTTTGAGCCTGCTGACCTACCTGGCCAGGGCAGCTACTTAGACCCTACCAGGGACCAACCTACTCCTATCTTGCAGCTAATCTCCAGCAGTTGGCCTAGGGGGAGGTACCTGCAGACCTACCTACTTACCTAATACTGCAGGACCTGCTTTGGCTTATTCCATTTGCTTACTCAGATGTGATACATGCAGTTTTTCCTAATATCATATTTGCCTGTGTACCCTGCTGGCTGTTTCCCCATGAGACACCAGGTCCACAGGGTATGTAGACACACACCCCTCATGGTAAAGGGAACATGCTGTCCCTTGCTAGCTCAGGAGACCAAAATATTCAACTGTAATTTAAGATGTGTGTGGGTAGTGATGGAGTGGCCTACCTGGTCTGGATTTTGTGATGCCAGGCGTGCTGGTCCCTTTTCTCTACAGCTGTTCATTGGGACCTTGCTCTTCACCATCCTGGTCTTCTTGCTGCCCACCACCGCTTTGTACTACCTGGTATTCACCCTGGTGAGCTCAGTACCTCCTGCTCTGGGGCCTACGGAACTTGGGATTGGTCACTGCCTAAGCCGGGCACACAGGGAAGAGGCCATCTACCTTCAGGTCACATCAGCATGGCTCTTCTGAACTCTCTGGAAACTATATACTGGTCTTAAAACAGTTGGGGGTCCTGTCCTGGAGAAGACTGGCTACAGGGGAGGTTGGGACACATAGTAGGTGGATGGGCTCAGAGAGGAGCTCTCCTCCAGAGCTGAGCCTATTGGGCTGCTCTCCTCCTAGGCCTGTCTAATGTGTGGTCTCAGCCCCAGTCAGTGGCCCTGAATGTCACCTTTGCTACAGCTCCGGCTCCTGGTGATCACTGTGCAGGGCTTACTCCATCTCCTGGTAGACCTCATCAATGCCCTGCCACTGTACTCCCTTGGCCTTCGACTCTGCCGACCCTACAGGCTGGCAGGTAAGTGTTGGGTGCTGGGTGGCTGGCTTCTGACACATGATACAACATACCCATAGGCCTTACAAAAGCACCTGTGCCAACCTCATGTGTCTCCTGCCTGAAAGAATTGGTGTATGTGGCATGGTAGGCAGGGCCATGACGACAGACTCGGTCCTGGCACATGCTGTCTTTTCTCTCCCTGGAGAGGAAAGTTCTGAGACATAAAGACTGGAGGCATCACCCTGTAATATGTGAGGCTTGCTGCAGGGTCTGTGTAGGATATGGCTTAGACTCAGAGAAGTCTGTCTCCATGTGGTTATAGGCTATATGTCTGCTTTTTGATGACCCTCACCCTTAGAGGGACAGGCCAGAATGAGCGCTGTTAGACTGTAGCAGGTTCATCCTGCACTGTGTATAATCCTCACTGATCACCCAAGCTGTCTCTCCAAATCTCTGCGTTTTGATAGCATGTTCCTTGAGTGGAATTTATCTCCTTTAGGCATGAGGTTGTTATGGGCAACCCATTTGTCTCTGGGGCTTTGGATACAGCAGGAACTTTAGGATTATCTAGCATAGCCAATGTTCAACACCAATTCAGTTGATTTTTAAGGTGACCAGTATGACCATTTGACTCTTCCAGCCAGCTCAGACCCTTTTGATAAGGACATCAACATTCCTTGGCTTTGAACCAATTTCAAGGTCTGCCTTCAGGCTTCTCCCTGCTGCTGAATGCCTATAAAACATTTTGTGAACATCCTTCTAGCTAATTTCTCCATTAACCTCAGGGGCCCAGGCCAGAGATGCATTTGCAATGTTACCACACAACACCCTCTGCCCTCACTTCTTCACCTCAGAACACAAAAACAGGTGGGCCATAGTAGCCCCAGACATAGCCTGGGATACAGGACCTCTTCCTCCTTAGCCTGGAGCTGGGGGCAGGGCAGTTTAACTTTGCTTGGAAGGCTATGGTTCTGACCCTTCCCACTCACTGCTTTAAGTAAGCTTCATTTTCAGCTATTTGTTTTCAAGACAGGGTTTCTCTGTGTAGCCCTGGAGGTCCTGGATCTTACTCTGTAGACCAGGCTGGCCTCAAACTCACAGAGTTCCACCTGCCTCTGGCTCCTGAGTGCTGGGATTAAAGGCATGCACCATCATACCTGGCCCATTTCCTGTTCTTTTAAGAACCATCTTCCTAGGCATTTCCTAGATCTGGATCCCAAAATATAGGCCAGGGGTGCTATGGGTTCCTAAATCAGCCAGACACAGAAGTTGTAAGACACTGAACCATTAATAGGGCATCTGCCACCCAGCATAGAGGCAGCTGGGAAAGGTAGAGGAGGAGAGAACCCTGTGTGCCCAAGCAGGTCTGCTGCCACCTGGGTGTGCTCAAAGGGGCTTCTATAGTTCGAAATTGTCATCTACAACAGCCTCTGCTGACCCAGTGCATTCAGTGGGACCAATGAAAGCTGATTGGGTGTTGCCACCTTCCTTCCTAAATACTTTGCTTTCTTATAGCTGGTGTGAAGTTCAGAGTTCTGGAAAAGGAGGCAGGCAGGCCCCTCCGCCTCCTGATGCAGGTAAGAACTTCTCTACGCTTCACTGCTACTCAGACCTGGGACCCCCCCCCCCCCCATTCTGCCAGTGTTCTGGGACAGCTGGTGTCAGCTGGTGTGATATTGTGGTGTTATATCAGCCAGAGGTCAGATATAGGTAGAAGGACCTAGTGGAGCTAAGGGATGGGTTCCCAGGCATCTGGGCACCATAACTCACTGTGTCTGGAGCCTCCCCAGCAGAGTTGTGACTACCTATTGTGGTCTACAGAGCTAATACTCTAGTCCAGCCTGTGGGTGGGGCGCCCTGTCCTTGGCCAGAGATATCATGAAGCTGCTGTGGGTCCCATAGTGCTAAGATTGTGATGAAACAGAAATGACTTTACAAAGGCCTCATGACAAATAGTCATTTCTTGTTGGATTTGAACCCTTAGCTCTTTCAGTCACAGATTCTAGTCCCTGTGGAAGGGAGTAGAACATGTTTTGGGGTGACTTGCTAGGTATTGAGTTGTACCTTGGGGCAAATCCAAGACTCTTAGATGCTGAAGCATCTGGTATGATCCTCCTCCCAGAAGCCCAGCAACAGTAGAGCCTAGGGTGGGGCAGACACTGAGCTGCCCATCACCATTCCCTCCTCAGGGGACCAGAGTGGTACATGGGCTGCTTCTCCGAGTATAGATAGCATGGCTGTTCCATAGGCAAAGGTTTATCAGAGCGCAGCTGGGCTTGCCCTACAGTTGTCTAGCTAAAGATTCTCCAGAGGGCCAGTCAGGACCAGGGTGCCCGCCCTCAAGAGCTTTTGTAGACACAGCTGAAGCACGAATGACCGCCCACCCTACTGATAACTACCCTGCCCTTGCAGATAAACCCCCTGCCCTATAGCCATGTGGTGCATACCTACCGTCTGCCTAGCTGCGGCTGCCATCCCAAGCACTCCTGGGGTACCCTGTGCCGAAAGCTGTTCTTCGGAGAGCTCATCTATCCCTGGAGGCAGAGAGAGGACAAACAGGACTGAGGAGCTGGACACAGCCTACTCAGAGCTACTGAACAGCCATCATGCCTCCTCTCTGCCAGGATAGCACTGACCATGAGGTCATCTCTGTGTGCTGAATATAGGCAGGCCTTACCCTTGAGTTACTACGCTGGCCCTCGGGCCCTGCCAGCTTCAGTCCTACACTCTGTCTAGCACAGTGGTTCTCAACCTTCCTAATGCTGTGACTTTAATACAGATTCTCATGTTGTGCTGACCCCAACCATAACATTATTTTCATTACTACTTCATAACTGTAATTTTGCTACTGTTATGAATTGTGATATGATATAAATATCTGTGTTTTCTGACAGTCACAGGTGGCCCCCGTGAAAGGGTCATATGACCCCCGCAAACGGTTGAGAACCACTGCTCTAGTACCACCTCCGTGGGGACGCACATGGCTTTTGTAGTCGTTGCAGTCAGCCTGATTCCCCGGAGTGCCCGGACTCCATGGGATATGCGGGCAGGTCCTCTTGGCTGCTCTATTGTGTGGGAGCTCTCCTGGGCACCTGGTGCCCTCCACAAGCCTCAGCAGAACATTCCCGTGGGCAGCTGCTGATCCCTTGCCCCTGCGAACTAATCCCTCACCCTGTACTCTGTTGGTTTACTTGCTTTGTGAAGTTGCTGCTAATAGGCCTTTGGGTACCTTTTGCTTGAAGTCACATCAGCTGGGGTGGTTGGATACCTGCCAGCCTGGCTGCCCTGTTCTTACTTAGTGCTCCATGTGTGGACAGGCCCTTTGGCAACTCTTTTTCTTCTCTTATAGACTCCTTACAGAATCGGGCAGCTCCCTTCTGGACAGGCACTTCATGGCTCTTTGTGTGAATGACCTTGGGGAGGTGGAATGGCCAGGGTTCCCGAACACTTAGTGGGACCCCATGTGAGCTAGTCCCTAGGGGGCAGGAAACCTCATTGCCTGATGATCTAGAAATATCTGCTGTGGGCAGGAGGGGACAGCCAGCCCTGCCTGTCTTTCAGGGGCACTCGGGACTATTGACATTGGTTCATCTGTGCCTGCTTCCTCTTGCTAGAGGTCACAGCCACTCTTAAGCAGCCAGTGGAGGGTTTTGGTGAAAATGAATCCTGATCCTGTGGTGACAATAAAATCTCATGAATCTGGAATACAAGCTTGGGTGTGCTGTTAGTCTGGCCGGGCTCTAGGTGTGTGGGCTGGGCGGAGCACTGGGTTCTGTTAGTCTGGCCGGGCTCTAGGTGTGTGGGCTGGGCGGAGCACTGGGTTATTCCAGATCACTGTCATTTCCTATCTAAGGCATCTATGGAGGGTCTGCAGAGTTGCAGCCCTAGGCACTTAGACATTGTAGATAGATGAACAGAGCTAGAGCCTCAGGGCCTCTGGCCATAGATTCACTCTCATTCCTGGGGCAGGGATACAGTCTGCTAGGGCTGGGACTGTCTACTCTGGGCTATGAGTATGTGGATTCCATACAAAGCAGAACACTGGCCTGGACTGACAGGTTTCTCTATGTGGGCCTGGTTATCCCAGAACTCACTCTGTAGACCAGGCTGGCACACACACAGATCAACCTGCCTCTGCCTCCCCTAGTGCTGGGACTGAAGGAGTATGCCAACACCACCCATCTTCAACTGACTCAGCATCTGCAGGCTTTGCTTTCTAGCCTGAGACTCCACAAAGGATCAGTATAAGGCCAACTGAGGAGTGCCATATGGCCCTGTATGATCCTGTGGCCACACAAAGCCCGCTGAAAATGGCTGTCATTTGCAGTACTGGGCGTTACACTCCACTTATCTCTTGGTAACCCTTTGCACTCACCTGCACACAGATTACCACTTCTGTACATGTATTTCTTCCCCACTCTGCCTGGCCACCTTTACCCATCCTCTAGCTGCCTGTTCTCACCCCTTCACTCCTGCACTCTCATCAGGCAGAGCTTCTGACCTCAGCCCAGCTGGTCCTGTCATGAGATTAGTCTGGCAACTGTCCTCGTGTGCAGCAGAGTACTGGGCTGTCTGCCCTTCTGAGGACCAGTCAGGGCCTGGCACCAGAGCTGACCGAAGGAACACTGGCCATTGGAGCCACAAGAGTTGCCTCTTGCAGAGACCTGTGCCATGGAGGTTTTTCTAATGATTCTCAGACATAGTTCATGTATGTCTAACAACAAGGGCTGATGTTTGGGTGGGCATTACTTTGATGGACAGGTTCCTGGTGCTGTCAAATGGTGGCCTTTCCCAGGAGCTGTCAGAGTTCCTATTATAATCTTCCTTCCTTTGTAACTAAAAGAAGCATGTCTACAGGTACTTGGACATGTACATGGCCTGACTCTTCATTCTTTCTCCATTAGCTGCCATGTCCATCACTATGTCTGGATACTTATGAGAGGTTCTAGGGCCTCTTGTTGCCAGTCTAAGGCCAGGACTTCTGAGTAATTGAAACATTTTTTTTTTGAAATATGTATCATGTGCCGGGCGGTGGTGGCGCACGCCTTTAATCTCAGCACTTGGGAGGCAGAGACAGGCAGATTTCTGAGTTCGAGGCCAGCCTGATCTACAGAGGGAGTTCCAGGACAGCCAAGGCTATACAGAGAAACCCTGTCTCGAAAAACCAAAAAAAAAAAAAAACCAAAACCAAAAAAATATGTATCATGTGTTTCAGGCTGGTCTCAACTGGCTACATAGCTAAGGATGACCTTGAACTGCTGATCTTCCTGCCTCAACTTCCTGGGTATTGAGATTAGTTATATAACACAATTTATGGAGTGCTAAGGATCAAACCCAAGATTTCATGAGTGCTAGGCAAACTGTCAGCTGCCAATTTCCAGCCAAATTGAAATTTTTTGTGGTTATTTCCTGAGCTTCCTGGATACATGGTTGTAGGGCCCAGGGTCTGTCCCCTTGTATGATTCCCAGAGTTCACAGAGGACTTAGGGTCCCACCCAGAGTGAGGAAATTGGTCTTGGTCTGCTTTCTCTAATTATAACAAAATGCAAAAGCCCAGATGCTCTATCAACAGAGGTTCATTGGCTTGCTCTAAAGGCTTAGAATCTAAGGCCATGGACATAGCAACTGGTTGTGGGCATTTTTGCCAAACAACATGGTGCCAGGCATCATATGGTGAGAACAAAGCAAGTGTGCTAGCTCATTTCTCCTCTAAGGCCACTAATGCCACCATAGAAGCCACCCTCATGACTTCATCTGATTACCTCCCATGAGTCCTGCCTGACAAATTGTGAAATAAGGGGTGGGCCACCATGCTGCTCAGTCTACTCAGACTCTCTTGTTTCTGGAAATATTCTCACGGATAGCCTCGAGATAAAGTGTGACCAGTTTTCTCAGTGTTCTTTCAATATAGTCAAGCTAAGACCTGACTTCAATTGTCACAGGCTGGGTGAGTCTCTGGAGAGTGGTACTGGGTTTATCCCTTCCAGTTAGTCTCAGCCCCCGTGGATGAACATCGCTATTTCAAGCCTTACACCTCTAAAGAAAGGCTCTCTCACCCTCAATACAGCCAGCGCAGGGTGAGAGCCGTCAAAACAGGCAAAGCTCAAGCATGGGCATAACGGGCTCTGCAAGGGAGGCTCCCTGACAGCCAGATTGTGGCTCTCTAGGACTCTGTCCTCAACCACTCATCAGCTGAGGGTCAGGACTTTGTGGGTTGCTGTTGATCTGTTGTTCAGTATGATGTTTCTTACTAATCTATGTGATCCAGAGTTCAGGGACTGGCCACTCCTGGGAAAAACGTAGCCAGAAAAAAAAAAATATATATATATAATAACTTGGAAGGCCTGCCCTCCTGTACCCAGGAGCCTCCACCCTTCACACCCTTGACCAAGAGAAGAGGTACAGAAGAGCCTGTCCCTTAGGCAGGTGAGGAGAGCTCTGATGCTATTTTTCAGGCACCATTCCCTCACAGACCTTCCCTGAATATTTGATTATTGTGTCAAACCAAGTGGCAGTGTTCACAGATCAAGATGCTCAATAAAGGCCATGTCTTCAGTTTTGGAAGGAGATAGTCACTCAGTGTCAGGCTGCTGGAATGACGGGTACCTGCTGCTGGAGGAAGGCCTGGATCCAGCCGTTCTTTGGGAAAGAGAAAAAAAAAACCCTTGTAGTTTTTTTTTTTTTTTCCCTTTGTTCTTTCTTTCTTGTAGACCATGGCCTCTGTAGGCCAGGTCTTGAACTTGCGTCAGCATCCCAAGTGTGCTGGGATTAGAGATGTGAGCCACCATATCTGGCTGGTGTGTGTGTGTTTCATATTTCTTTTCCTTTTTTTTTTTTTTTTTAAGAATTATTTGCTTATTTATTTATTTATTTATTTATTTAATGTATACAAGCACACTGTATCTGTCTTCAGACAGACCAGAAGAGGGCATCAGATCCCATTACAGATGGTTGTGAGCCACCATGTGGTTGCTGGAAATTGAACTCAAGACCTCTGAAAGAACAATCTTAACCTCTGAGCCATCTCTCCAGCCCATGTTTCACATTTCTTAAGTAGCTGATGGGATATAACCTGAAATTAATGAATTCTAGTTTCACTTTTGAACATTTGATCTGTTACTTTTTAGCATCAGCAGACTTGATAACTGCCTGATGCTAACCTGACATGCACTGCTCATTCAGTCTGCTTAATAATAAGTCCTTTGTGTCTTGTTATTCTCCTGAGGGACTGTCCACTGACTCCCATTATGTACAATCTGGGAAAACCAACTGGTGATGATGGCAAGAATAGTGTCACTGAAGTGGCCATACAGCTAAAGAGACGGTTTTAGTGTGGGAGTCTAATAGATTTCCTGGGTTTTCCATAAGCTTGTCCAATCACAGCTTCCCTTCTATACTGTGGTCATCACACCTGGCAACTCGGCTTCACCCTGCTTGTCCATTGTTGACATGATTGTGTGAGTGTTTGTGCATGTGAGTATGGATACTCAAGATGGGCAGAAGAGAGCATTGGATCCCCTGACCATGGAGTTGTAGGTGGTTATGTGCTGTGGTACTAAGAGCCAAATTCCAATCCTGAACAAGTACAGCAACTGTTCCTAACTGCAGCACCTTTAGTAAGCCAGGATGTTATGTGGCTCAAGTTTGTCTTGAACTCATAGCAGTCCGCCTGCCTGAGTATTAGGGCAATAGGCATGTGTCACCCTCCTAACTTGCATAGGAGGAGATACTTGCCCAGTCCTGTTCCTTGCCTTTCCAGCAAGATGTCAGCTGTGGATACCTTTGAGCTCAGTGGGCACCAGATCACTGGTGGCACACAGCACAGACTTGTGCTTCACAAAGCCCACCATTCAGTGGTCATGTGAAGGAGCAGCACCCAAGTCAGTGTTGATGGTGTCTTCTCTTGGGCTCCTGTCTCAATATCCCAAGCAGCCGGGCTTATAAGCTTCTGCCTCACAGAAGGTTTGAGGTTTTTGTTTTGTTTTGAGAAGGGATTCCTCTGTGTAACAAGCTCTGATTGACTATCCTGGACTCATTTTGTAGAGCAGGTTAGTCTCAAACTCAGAGATTGGCCTGCCTCTGCTTCCCCAGTGCTGGGATTTACAGTGTGTGCCACCCATGCCCGGTCAAGATTCATTCTTGTGCCAGTTCTTCGTATCTTTTTATGGGTAATACTTTCCACCATACCAACACACTTCAGTTTGCCATCTGTTTTATAATGACGTATGTGTCTCGGTGTTTTGCCTGCATGTATATTAAGTGTGCCAAGAGTGTGCCTGGTGCTGGAGAGGTTAGAAGTAGGCATCGGATCCCTGCCAGAGGCATGACTGTGAGCCAACAAGTTGGTGCTGGGAACTGAACCCAGGTCCTCTACTAGAGCAACAAGTGCTCTGAACTGCTGAACCAACTCTTCATCCAGTCCCTCATTTTATCAGTTTCTTATCATTATTTTTAAATGTGCATTGGTGTTTTGCCTGCACATTTGTCTGTGTGAGGGTGTCAGATCTCCTGGAACTAGTTACAGTTATGAGCTGCTATGAGTGTGGTGGGGATTCAACCCAAGTCCTCTGAAAGGACAGCCGGGGATCTTGACCTCTGAGATATCTCTACAGTACCCCATTTGTGCTGCGCGCGCGCGCGCGCGCACACACACACACACACACACACACACACACACACACACATTTTATCTCTTTTCTGATGATGTTCAGGAAGTTTGTGTAAAAACTGTTCCAAGGTACAGTATGTGTGACTGCAGTACACGTGGCTACAGTATGTGGAGTCAGAGAATAACTTTCAGAAATCAGTTTAGCCTTCTACCCTGTTAAAACAGGCTTACACCAGGCCAGGTAGTTCTCAAACTCCTAGACAAATTCTTCCATCTTTACTTACTTTCTTACTATAGGAGCGGAAGGTGGGTGAGATGGGCATTAGAGATGGCCAGTCGCTGGAGGGAGATCGAACTCACTGTCAGGCTTACAGTGCAAGAGCGTTGGTCCCAATCTATGTTTAAGTTTTTAATTTCTTGCTATTCACGTGTCTTGTGAATGCACAACGCTGTCCGTGGCCCTCCAGCCTTGGAGCTGGCTGACGGAGTGTGCACAGGCAACGCGTTGCCCATCCTGGAGTCCACTGGGCCAACGCTGCCCGATTGCTGGTCCCAGCCCTTGGGAAGGATGTCCCACACAAGAGTCAGCTCAGAGGCGGACTCCAGTTGTCATCCTTGTGCCTAAACTCTCAATAGCGGCCCCGCCCACTCCGGAGCTAGGAGGAAGTCCTGCCCCTTGGGACAACCCACAAGGGAGAGAGCCTTGCCCCCACCGGGGCTAGCACTAATTGGCTGTCCCCGCCCTGCCCCCGGGGGAGGCGAGCCCGATAGTGTACGTCCAAACTTTGTTACTTCCCTTTTGGGTCTCTGAGAGCAGCCAGCGCAGCTTGATAGATATCCGCTCCCCACCCCCCCAGGACTCAGCCATGTCGCCTCAAGCAAGAGTTATCTCTATACTTCCGCTTGTACACGAGGGGGGAGGGGTAGGCTTGTGTAATGTTTGACTCTTGATTGGCGCGAATTAGGAAAGGGTGGGCCTAGAAGGTTAAGATCGATGTGAGATGGCACAAATGCCTTAGCAGTAGTAGCCAATGGTGATGATAAGGGGGCGGGAGGCCAGGATGTTGCAGGTCTCTGCCCGCTACTATGTCTCTGAGGCAGCCTGCAGGAAGCGGTCGGGATTCGGACGGACATGCAAGAGCGACCAATGATTTCGGAAAATCAGCGGGAAGTGGCCAATGGTCACAGCGAGGAGGCGGGGAAATTTGCCAGCCTCAGCAACACTGTGTACGAAATGGCGGGGACGGGACTTCAGTGACAGACAAGCATGTAGACCATCAAAAGTGAGAAAGAGGGTGGCAGCGGGCCAGTAGCAGTGGTGAGTGGGCAGGGCGGGGCGACCGTGGGCTGGGCGGCACCGTGTGGGGGGGCGACGTGGGGGCGGGGCAACCGTGACGGCTAGGCTGCCAGGCCAATGGCCCGGAGAGGGCCGGCGGAGGGTGGCCAATGGCGGCGGCGCGTCCGGGGGCGGGGCTGCGGAGCTGCGCGGTGCTGTGCGGGAAGCGGCGGGCGGGCGGCGGCGGCGGCGGTGGCGGTGTTGGCGGCGGCTAGGAGGCTGAGGTGAAGCTGGCGGCCGCGGGGCGGGTGCGCTGGGGGCGGTGGCCAGCGGGCGGGAGCATTAGCGTCCAGACCGCACGGCCGCTCACCAGCCTTCGCCCGCAGGTCTGGCGGCGGTGCCGTGGGCCGCGGTGCGGCGGGCGGGAGGATGGGCACCCAGGGCAGTCCAGTGAAGAGCTACGATTACCTGCTCAAGTTCCTGCTGGTGGGCGACAGCGACGTGGGCAAAGGCGAGATCCTGGAGAGCCTTCAGGACGGCGCAGCCGAATCCCCGTACGCCTACAGCAACGGTAGGCCGGGGTTGACGGTGGGCGCGCGGGGTGGGAGCGGCCTGTCGCGGGCACGGGCGGCTTCTGCGCGTGTCGCTGCGGTATCCTCTGGCCCTGCCTTGGGGAGCCGTCGGCAAGCGGGCGCGGGCCCCGGTGGCTGGTAAGAGGTCTCAGTAGCAGGTCTTTGGAGTCCTTTAGGGCCTGGAATGGGCCGCGCGGCAGATTCCGCACGACGGGCCCGGTGCTCACCGCACTGCCGCCGGAGGGGTTTGCTCAGGGACACCGCACCCTGTGCAGGGAGAAAATAAGTCTGCTGCGATGTGATTCTTGTTAACTTCCGGGTGCATGGCAAAAAATACACAAGGTAGATTGCATCACTGGCACTTGCCTGAGCTTGCCTCTTAATTTAGGTATTTAAGGTAAAATCGTACCTAACAGTGGGTGTGATTGGATCACAGACTACAGGGGCTGCTGACTCCGGAGGAATTAATGTGCAGTAGGCCTGTCATTCTGTCACTGCACTAATTTTACCTTCCTGGTCTCTTTCTGGGTCCCTTTTCTCGGCCTTCTTACTTTGTTCTCTGGGGTCTTGTTAGCCCGGTCTTACTGCTCTGAGCACTGACGGTCTGGTAAATAACAGCAGAGTGTGTAGGCAAGACATGTACCACTCTTAGCAGTTAGGACTTGTCAGTGTGATGACCACCAGAACTTCAGTGGGGGACCCTTCTTTCTGAACAGCGGTGCTGGGTCTTCTCTGTACCTCCTCCCCCAAGTTCCTGCTCTTAGCTTCAGTCCACAGCAGACGTCTCTCAGCGCAGGAAAGGAAGATCCATGGTTTTACTTTGTGGGGCATGTGAGAAAGGACCTCTGCACAGCCAGGCAGCCTTGACTGGCATTTAACTGGGTGTCCCAGGGTGAGAGCCCTGCTCAGATAGGCTTTGGGGTTACCTTTCCAACAGGGGAGTGTGGGAAGGGCTGGGCTTGGCTTCAGAAGTGCTTAGTGTTAACTTGTGCTTTGGAAAGACAGTTTGTGGTCCCCTGCTCCAATCTTCCTAGCACCGTCAGCTTCAACTGCATATACAACACAGTCTCAGCTGGATCCTCCTTCCTCATCTCCTCTTATCAACTGCAGATTTCCTATGACATGCTACCTGAAATGGGGCCAGTAGGAGCTCAGAGATGTGAGACTTACTGTGGGCCGTTTATCACAGGGCACCATTCACCAAGTGCTTTTACACTCGCAAGCTGTAAGGCCCAGGGCACACTTGCAGGTCCTTGTGTGGGTCCTGCAGTATGAAGCACAGAGGGAAACAGCTGCAACAGCGTGTTTCTTGTGTCGGGTTGACATGGATACAGTACAAATATCAGGCCTTTGGGTCAGAGCATTGGGCCATTGCCTCATGGAGCAGTCCACGGAGTGAAGTTAGTCAATCTGAGGATGCTTGGGCCTCCTCAGAGAAGCGGAGGGTAGAAGTGATAAAGCAGCTGTTTCTGGAGAGTGAGCACAGTGTGTGTTCACTGTTGGAAAAAGCTGGACTTCTGGTTCTCTAAGTAGATAGGTGAATGATTCCTTTTCCCCATCATTATTAAAAATCCTTCGTATGTCAGTCAAGCGGTGGTGATAGACTCCTTTAGTCCCTGTGCTGGGGAGCAGAGGTAGGCGGATCTCCGAGTTGGAGGCCAGCCTGGTCTATAGAGCAAGTTTTGTGACAGCCATGGCTACCCAGAGAAACCTTGTCTGGGAAACAGAAAGAGAATGTTCATTTTCAGGTTTAGATGTTTTCAAAGGTTCAGGGCTCCTCTGATCAGGGTAGTACCCCTCTGGGAAGAGGCCTGCTGCTCCACATTGGCCCCCGATCTCCTCCTTGATCCCAGCTGGGTTATTTGCGTGTCTTAATGTCTGGTCTAGCTTGTTCCTCAGGTGTGAGCATCGCTCTCTCTGACTTCACAAACATGTGAGTCATCAAAACGATTTTTTTTTTTTTAATTAGCTCTGACACCTGAAACAGTGACAGTATGATCCTATGACCACGTGCTGAGCATCTCCAGGGGCCCCCAGGTCTGGTGCTTTAGATACCTGTGGTTAGGGTCTCTGTGGAGTTAGAGAAACATTGGGGCATTGAACACGCAGCAGTGATTGTGTCCAGCAGCAGTGACAGTCTCTTCTCTGGGTGGAACAGCGTATTCTTCAGGGAGCTTCCATCTGGGCATCCACGGTGGAATTATGCTCCAGAGAAAAGGCATTGTGGAGTCTCGGCTGTGGGAGAGGACAGAAGGGGGAAGGGCAGGTGTTCTTTGAGCAGCTTCTACTCACAAGCATAAAACAAGTAGATTTGCCTCTGGTTCTGATGTGTGGCCTTGGAATGATAGGTCTGTGTTGGCCTCAAGTCAGCCAACTGGGTATTTACCCTTGAGCCCAGGAAACATTATTACAGCACACAAGACTGTCCTTGTTTGTGATACAGGCATTGAACATCCTTAGTTAAGAGAATTATATCTCACCCTAACTTATACAAAGATTTCTGAGTGTTAGATCATTCAGGAAAATCCACTGTGGTTTATATGCCTGTGGCCTGATAGATCCACGTCTGTTAATGGGTCCATGGGTGGTACTTCATTTCTTTGTTCCTTTGGGAGTTAGTGTTTATAGAAGGAAGCTGTGGAATGATTCCATTTTCTTTTGAGCCCAGGGTGTTGAGAAGGAGAAGCTGACACTGGGCATTGCCATGAATGTTGGGATTTGCTGGTTATGGAGATGTCTGTGGCATCAGGTGATGCATGCACCCTGGGAGAGTGAGGATAAGGTGTGCCTGTCCCAGCATGCTGTGAGGTCCCTGCTATAGTTGGGGCTGTGGTGTCAGATTAGTGACCCAGTGGTCAACAGCATTTATGGGAATCTTATTCCATGCTGCTTCTCATTTGGGTTGAATTCCATTTTTCTAAGTGACAGGGTCAAGGGGAGTTTTTAAGTACTTTATGTGTTAATGGGGTGTGTGTGTGTGTGTGTGTGTGTGTGTGTGTGTGTATGTGTGTATGTGTGTATGTGTGTATGTGTGTGTGTGTCTATCTCCTCACACAGAGGTCAAGAGACAGCTTTTTACCAGGCATGGTGGCACACATCTTTAAACCCAATACTTAGGAGGCAGAGGCAGGTGGATCTCTTTGAGTTCCAAGCCAGCCTGATCTACACAGTGAGTTCTAGGACAGCCAGAGCTACATAGTGATTCTCTGTCTCAAAAATACCTAAAGAAATAAATAAGGAAGAAAAGACAAGACAGCTTTGGGAGTTGGTTTTCTCTCCCACCTGTGTGTGGGATTTAGGGATGGGACTCAGAATAGGCCTAAGCAGCAGGTTCCACGTGAGTGTTTGCCTGGATGTCTGTCTGTGTACCATGTGCCAGACCTGGTGCCAAACAAGGTCTGTCCTTAGGAAGTTGTAGACAATCGTGAGACACCATGTGGGTGCTGGGAATCAAGCCCAGGTCCTCCTCAAGAGCCACAGGTACTTTTAACTGCTGAGCAGACTTTCCAGCCCCACTCAAGGGGAAATTTTAAACACACAAGGGGAAAATTTCCATTATTGGACCTGCCTTTAAATCATACATCCCATATGTCTCATTCATTGCTTTATCTCCACCACCAGCATGAGTCATGAATATACCCCGTCTTTTTTTGGAGACTTGCTGTGTACATCAACTGCACTTGCTATCCTCCTGCCTCAGCCTTCCTAGTCTATAACTACAGATCCACTGTACCTGACCTAAATGTGTATTTCTGAGTGAACGAACAACTTCTATTCAGCTTTCCTTGGTGCTAGTCCACATGATCACTATGGTAACTCCTTACATTCCTTTCTCTTCTCTATCTGAGGCCAGGCACTTAAGTCTCGATTTTACTGTGTATACTCCGGGGTAGCTTACTGGGATCTCTTGGCTTCTCCTATGTTGGATGCCAGATTTTCTGGCAGACTGTTGGCTCCAGGAGGAACAGGAATGGTCACTGTGGTAACAGTTGATAACCTCCAGTGTGTGGTTTGTGCCAGACATGCTGCTGAGTGTGTGTCTGTTCGTCATTTAATCTTGACCAGTACCTCATCCTTTCATGGATGAGGCTCAGAGGAGCACAGGCTGCAGTTGCTCTGCATTGTATGGTCACTGGGGTCCTGGTTGGCTCTGTTCTAGCCTTCATTGAGAGGGAGCTGGACAGACCTCAAACAGTGCAGCAATGGCACTTTGTGGTTTGACTCTCCTAACCCTCAGTAGGTCTAAACACCCACTGCTTCTGCATACTTGATTGGATATCCATACCTTAGGAGACTGGTCCCAGCTTCTACCTGACCCATCTATTTTCTGGGAAGCCATATCATCCTTACCAAGAGTTGTCACTTCTTGACAGGCCACTGTAATTTGTCATAGGCCCTGCAAATAATGATGTCCCTGCTCCATTCCCAGAGAAACATTCTGCCTTTCACCATGCCTAAGAACAGCCTAGGCCTTCTCATTGTGCTGGAGAACACCATTATTGATGCTGGACATTGGTTCATATTGTGCCCTGGGCGTGTAAGCCGTCCTCTAGGGGGTTGGTTACCTTCTGTTTCTTTGTTATAACTAGGTCTGTTTTTCTCACAGTCCATGCACCTCCACCTCAACCTCATCATTCATTCACTTGTTCAGTCATATATTTGTGGATGTCTTAAGTGCACCCAGCTGTCGTTGAGAAACGCAGGGGACAAGCCAGAGCTGATTAGAGAACAGTTTGCTTTTATAGACTTTTTGGGACAAGGGCTTTTCTTTTTTGAGACAAGGTCTCATTATATAAGCCTGGCTGGCCTAGAACTCAACTGTTTAGACCAGGCTGGCCTTGAACTTGAAGTGATTCTCCTGCCTCTGCCTCTGCTTCTGCCTCTCTGCCTCTCTCTGCCTCTCTCTGCCTCTCTCTGCCTCTCTCTGCCTCTCTCTGCCTCTCTCTGCCTCTCTCTGCCTCTCTCTGCCTCTCTCTGCCTCTCTGCCTCTGCCTCTGCCTCCCAAATGGTAAGATTGCCATGTTTGACTAGAATATTTGTTTTTTGTTGTTATAAGCAGTACCAAGTGACAAGCAAAGGCTCAAGCGGCAAGCCCAGCAGGCCCGCCAGCTTTCTGGGAGGCTTGTGTGGTCACATTTGGGATTATTAAGTTGCATAGATAATGTCATCTTTTCCATCAGCGTGATTGTTTGTGGCTTGGAGGTGATCTAAATTTAACAGTGGTTCAGGAAGGAAACAGTATCAGGAGCTGAGAAGTGGGCGGGAGGACGTGATGGGAAGGAACTGGCTCTTGGCAGGTCCTTTGCCTCTTGTTCTTTTTGTAGATTATAACTGGGAAGGTATAAAATTGCTTGATCCCTGTGAAGCTGCCCTCACTCAGGTGTGGAGACTGAAACTAGGACACATTTAACAGGAAGCTATAGAGTGTTACATTGGCCAGAGCATCTGTGCTATCTAAGAATGCAGAGAGCAAACAGCCTTCAGCATTTAGCATACTGATTGAGAGAAGCCTGAAGAAGAAAGGAAGGTAGGTGGTCAGGCTGATTGGCCACATGCCTATAAAGCAGGTATTGGGGACCAGCAATGAGAGGTTGGTGGGAAGCAGAGCATCCACAGAGAGAGGGCCTGGCTGACCAAAGGCCTGTGTCTAGGGGACTATGCTTAGGCATGAGGTAGATGGAAAAGTAGTCCCTATGAATCCTTGGACTGGTGAAATGAATAAGGTAAATGAATAAGTAAATGAATAAGGTAAGCTCAGATTTCAAACATAAGGGGTAGAGGAGGTGTCCTGGTCATCAGTCAGCTTGGTAATGTCCTTGGCTCTTTTGCTGAAATCAGAATATCGAACACAGCCTTTATCTTTGGACATTTGTCCTTCAGAAAGTAGAAAGGATGGGAAAGAAAGTAGAGATAGGGGAACCTGACAAGAGGACAGTGGAACACACCAGATAGATTGAAGCAGATACTACCTGCCTGTCAAGGTGCCAGACATTTAAAAGGGGGGGTGGGGGGGAGGAGTGCTGGAGAAATGGCTTAGCAGTTAAGAACACTTGTTCTCGCAGAGAACCTTAGTTTGCTTTCCAGCACCCATATGGTGGCTCAGTCATCTGTAACTCCAGTTCCAGGGGATATGACTCCCCCTTTTGATCTCTGAGGACACCAAGTGCACAAGTGGTGCACATACACACACACAGGCAAAATGCTCAGACACCTAAATACCAGGTGGGAAGAGGAATGGGAAGATGGGAAGTACTCAAAGTGCCCGGGCCTCCAGAGGACAGTGAGGCAGGAGACATGGACAGTGGTTTCAGGAGGGGCTTATAACCAAGATGTGCCACTGGTACTTGAGCAACTTCTGTAAAGGACATCTCTGTTCTGAGAGGGATATCCATGCCAGCGTCTGGGAAAAGCAGAGGATAGAAGAACTGAGTACTGGAGAGACACAGGCAACCTCATAATTTATGAAACATTTCAAAGAGTTGACAGCCAAGTGCTAGAAGCTCTGAACTAGTGAGGTGGGGGATGGTGGTGTGTGTGGGGGGTATGGGTTAGCTTGGGAGCTGTAGCTGAAGTGGACCTGGTTCCTTTCAGCTGTGCATTCTGTTAAGTTTTTGGATCTGTATAACACCTAGTTAGTAGGGTAGATGAATCAGGGTTCAAGGTGCTTTAAGCTCATGTAAGGTACTGAACAGGTGAGTGACACTTATCAGGGTTGCCAAGGGTCTCTTCTTTAGGTTCAGAAAATCTCTGCTTAATGAGTGGAGTGTGACCAAGGGAACTAGCCCAGGCTGCTGCCTGCCCTACCCTGCCCTATGATACCACTTTGTTCCAGAAGGTGAGTCAGCAGTCTTGCCTAGGCTATAAGTCTGTATGTCCCTGAAGCATCTTTCTGGTTGAGGTCTGCCATACAACTGAGGAGGGCCCATAGGCCCTGGGAACCAATGAGTAGGACCCTGCAGAAGGGAAGACATTGAATGGTGGTCCATTCTGGATTCTTTGATGTCTCCCGAATCCACTGATTCCTACCTTGTATCAGTGAATGCCAGCGATGTCTCCTCACCTCCTCAGTGGTGAGGTGAGGGCCTTCTGTTGCCGCCTCATCTCCCTCACTGCTGTCTTCCTGGTGGTGCTCACATAGCGTGCTGCATGTGGGGCCTCTTCAGGCAGTTCTGCACCATGTCCTGAGGAGCTGACCATCTTCTGTGTTTGGTGCAGTTGATGCTTTAAGTTACATGCTGGCCTTGCTTAGTCTGGAACTGGCTAGTTTCTACAGAGAGCCTGGCGTTTCTTTGTGAGGACAGATAGTATGCCTTTTACAGGGTTTCTTATAGCCCAGGTTGGCTTCAAAGCTCCATGTATAGGTAAAAGTGGCCGTGAACTCTTTTTGTTGTTATTTTCCAGTCAGGGTTTCTTTATGTAACAGCCTAGCAGTCCCAGAATTAGCTTTATAGACCAGGCTGGCCTTGAACTCACAAGAGATCTTGCCTGTGCCTCTCAACTGCTGGGGATAAAAGGCCTGTGCTACCATGTTTTGCCTTAGCTCCGGTTGGGATGGCTTCCACATCCCAGTGCTGGGGTTATGGGCATGTGCAGCTATAGCTGGCTTATTATGCTACTTTCCTACATGAATTTTATCAAGTAGAGAATACTTGAAAAATACTACTTGTTCATAACAAACAGCAAACACAGCATGTACAGAGCATCAGAATGGCAGGTAAAACCTAATGTCCAGTTGAAGACATTGTTCCATTGAACCTTTTGGAAGGACTTTGGTGCCTAAGTTTATTGCAAGGTAGTTAAAAACACATAGTTCATCATGAGCAAGTGAGTAATACTGAGGGTGTTGCCTTTGTGAACATAAGAGCTATAATCCCAGGCAGAAGCCTACAGCATGAGATTTGTTTATTTATTTTGTGTATATGTGTATTTTGTCTGCATGTATGTCTACACACCAGAAAAGAGAGCATGGGACCCTGTGGGACTATACTTATGCATGGTTGTGAGCTACCATGTGGGTCTTGGGAATTAAACTCAGGATCTCTGTGGAAGAGCAGCAGTCAGTGCCTTTAACCACTGAGCCATCTTTCCAACACCCGCAGCTTGTAGCATTTCTGGACCTTGAGTTGAGGCTTTGTGGGACAGGTCTCTACAGAACTCTCTCCCAGTTGTTGGAGTTGAAGCTTTTTTCTTTCTTTACAATTCTCATTGTTAATAAACATTTGCTTACTGCTTATGTGGGAGACAGCACCTCCCACATGTATGTAGGGCTTGGTTGGCATTTAGAACTCATAGAACCATGAAACTGGAGAGATGGCTCAGTGGTTAGGAGAAGAGCCAAGTTCAGTTCTCAGTATGCACATCAGGTCATTCACAGCTGCGTATGCTCCAGCTCTGGGGCATCCAGTGCTTCTGGTCCTTGTATACCAGCATCAACACACACACATACACACACACACACACACACACAAACAAACAAACAAAAAAAAAAAACCAACTCTCAGTATTGAAGACTGTTGTTTTAGAAACAACAGGATCTTGATATGTAGCCCAGGCTGACCTTAGATTCAGTATGTAGCCTAAGTTGGCCTTGAAATCACAGTACTGCTCCTTCCTGAGTGTCCCTGGTACTGGAGTTGCAGGTGTGTGGCACTAAGCCTAACATAAAACCTGATTTTCCTCTTTATATTTATATGTTAAATAATGATATATGTACATATTCACCAGGTATGGTACACATACCTTTTCATTTTTTTCAAGCCATGGTCTCATATGGAGCTGAGAACTCTGGCTCCTCTGGGAGTTACTAAGTAATCAAGATGACCTTGACTCATTAAGACCCGCCTGCCTCTGCCTCTGCCTTTAGAGTACTGGAATTACAGGCTTGTGCCATTGTCACATGTTTGGTTTTTGTTTTTTTTTTTTTAAATGTTTTTAACTGGTAGTGGTGGCTCATGCCTTTAGTCCCAATACTCCAGAGGCAGAGGCAGGCAGATCTCTTGAGTTTGAGGCCAGTTTGGTTGTGACCAGGCCAGCCAGCCAGCCAGGGTTACACAGAAAAATCCTGTTTTGAAAAACTAAAATAAATAAATAAATAAATAAATAAATAAATAAATTTTTAGTCTTTATTTTTATTTCATGTGTATGTGTGTTTTGTCTGCATGTATGTCAGTGCACCACATCTATGATGTAGTCTCTGTGAAGACCAGAAGAGGGTGTTGTATCCCCTAGAACTGTAGTTACAGATGGTTGTGACCACCCCTGTGTAGGTGCTGGGAATTGAACCTGGCTCATTTGGAAAAGCAGCCTTCAGTGCTCTTAACCACTGAAACTGTTTACTTTGCCTGTTGTTGTTGTTTTGCTTTGTTTTTGAGACAAGGTCTCATTCTATCGTCTTGGCTAGCCTGAAACTCATCTACCTGCCTTTGTCTCCCAAGTGCTGAGATTAAAGATGTGAAAGCACTCCTAGGACAGAGGCATTTTGAGGCTTGCTTGGTCCCTGATAGTGAGTCCCAGACAAGTCAGAATTACAAAGTGAGACCCTGCTGCGGCCCCCCCCCCCATCCTCTCCTTTAAAAAAAAAAAAAAAAAAAAGCTGGGTAGTGGTAGCATTCAGGAAGCAAGGGTAAGCGGATCTTTGTGAGTTTAAGACCAGCCTGGTCAATGAGGGGGTTCAGGACAGCTAGGGCTACACAGAGAAACTCTGTCTCAAAAACAACAACAACAACAAAACACAAAAACAAACAAACAAACAAAGAGCAACCTGTGCTAGAAAACAGCTTGCTTTAGAAGTTAGCCATCCTTTCTGATGTGACATAAAAAAATTGATAACTTTGTCTAGGCTTTTATTAAAGGCATCAAATTAGTTACAAAGAGGCAAAAATAAATCTGCACAGTAGTAACACTGTTTAGAACTCAGTTGTCAACCTGCCCTGTGGTCAGTCAGGCGAAATCTCAAGGATGGGAGAATATATTTCAAAGACCTGCATGGGGGCATGGGGGACCAGGGGATGCTAGCTAGGCTTTTGAGCTCAAGAGTGTTGCAAACAAAGTACTTCTCATTTGTATTATTAAAGCTAGTAAACCATAAGTGACATTTACAGATAGCTTAAGCAAACACAAATACATCGAGGGAATACACCTGGTGCTGTGTGCCGTCATCTTTGCTGATGTGAAAAGAGCCAAGAATAGTCCTCCGGCCTTTGCCTTTCCCACAGAGACAATGTGCACTTGCCCGGGCTCCTCAGTGCTCTGTGGCATCCCGTTCATGTCCCTGCTTTCAACTGCATTCTCTTATCATAGTTGATGCCCTTCTTTCTGGAAGGCCACCGTGTGGGAAACATTCTGCATTCCGCCCTATCCACAGTTCACAGTAAGTTCACAGCTTTTTTTATTTTTTTAAATCAGGCTCCCCCACACAGCAAGAGGTCCTGGAACTCATCGGAGCCAAAATGAGAGTGTATGTGCACTCAGGTGTGTGTCAGGTCTGTGTTAGACTCCACAGCAGCTTCTTCTGATAGAACAGTTTGATAATTGGAAGTCTGTTCGTGTTCCAGGTCAGCTGTTCAGATCCACACTCTCAGTGTACAGAAAAGAATGGAAAGAGTAGAAGAGGTTGAACCTTAAACTCAGCTGAAGGGTGTGCTTACCCATAAAACTTGTCAGAGACTAAAGTGGTGACTCACAGAACAGAGGTGTGTGGGTGTACTTCTTCTAAAGGAGCAGCTGTGTCAGCATCCCAGAAATCCCTTTTTCTTACCAAGTAATTAGTCTCTTTCCCACAGAGATGATAGATACAATAGAGAGAACCAAGACTTTTCATTTTTAAATAAAAATGGAAAACAAATAGCCCGAGTCCCTCAATGGAAACATGATGTACTTATACTTATGTTCATGGGGTAAACTGTACAGCCTTTGAATGTTCTTATTCAGAAGAACAGCTAATGGATTCTTATTGTAACAGGGTTATCTCCAGTGCCTCGTTAAGGTGGGGGGGGGGGATGCAATCACCTGTGGGTGCCCATAGGAGATTAATAGCAGGAGCCTGTCAGATGTCCAGATCCAGATCCATAGATGCTCAAGTCCCTTTTATAAAATGACATACAGCCCGGAGTACTGGCCCACGCCCTTAATTCCAGCACTTACGAGGCAGCGGCGAGCAAAGCTCTGTGAGTTGTAGGCCAGCTTGATCTACATAGAAAGTTCCAGGATAGCCAGAGCTACACAGAGAGACAGTTTAAAAAACAAAAAAGAAAGAAGCCAGGAATGGTGGTGAATGCCTTTATCCCATACTTAGGAGGCAGAGACAAGCAGATCTCTGAGTTAAGGCCAGCCTGGTCTACAGAATGACTTCTAGAACAGCCAAGGCTTCACACAGAAACCCTGTCTTGAAAAGTAAACAATCTATATTGCTGAAGAAATAATGATACTAAAAAGTCATGGGCTGGCAAGACAGCCTATAAGGTACTGGTGCTTGTTTTGCAATCCTGGTGGCCTGGGTGCAATCCCTCAAACCCATTTAAAAGTGGAAAGAGATAGCTGACTCCACAGAGTTGTTCTCTGACCTCCAAAAACATGCCATGGCTTTCTTGCCTCCCTCCCTCTTCCACAGATAATCATATACACACTCATATGTAGCACAATAATAGTGTTGTTTTAAGTCCGAATATGAGGGTTGAGGAGATGGCTAAGCAGTTAGCAGCACCTGTTGTTCTTGCACAGGGTCCACATGGTGGCTCACATCATTGTAACTATAGCTTCAGAAGATCCAACACTTTCTGACCTTGTCAGGTCTGCACACACCTGGCACACAGCCATACATGCAGGTATCACTTACACAGATAAATCTTAAAAAGTCTGACCTGGCTATGGTGGCACATAGCTTTAATTTCAGCACTCAGGAGGCAGATGCTGGTGGATCTCTTATGAGTTTGAGGCCAGCCTGGTCTACGTATCAAGTTCCAAAACTACCCAGTGAGGCTGTTTAAAAGTCACAACCAAAACAAAACAAAAATTATTTTTAAAAACCAAAAAAGGTCTGCATGTGTTCAGTACAAATACATTTTCTTTTAGTACTTTTTTGCAGTTATTAAATCTATGGATGTGGAACTTGCAGATCTGTGGGCTAATTGTGACTGTATAATATGCAGACGGGAAATGAACAAGCACGTTTAATGAAAGTCAATGGCAATTCTCCGTGGGTTTTGACTGTTCTGTATTCACGGAGCCTTCCATCCATGCTGAGTGTGCTTGCTCTTAGTAGACAGAAGAAATACAGTTTGCTGTTGGTTCTAGAACAGTAAGTAAGAGCTCTGACACCGAAGGACCCCTGTACACAGCTCCCCTGGCATGACTTCTGCTGCCTGGCATTGGCGTTGGCATAGCATCTCTGTGCCTGTTAGCAACTTCCTCTTGCCCTATACTTCTGCAGGCATCGGCTTGCTGTGATAGCAGATGCCTATGTCCCTTTTTCTGAGGGAGAGTCTGTTAGGTGTTACATGTGCAGAGTGCCACCTTTCCATAGTGTAGCATTGGAAAGGAGACCTACTAATCTAAAGGCAGATTGATACCTTACATGGGTTTAATTTCTCCCTCCACCCCAGACAAGGTTTCTCTGTGTAACAGTCCCAGCTGTCTTAACACTTGCTTTATAGATCAGGCTGGCCTAGAACCCACAGAGGCCTTTCTGCCTCTGCCTCCTGAGTGCTGGGATTGAAGGTGTGCACGCCCAACTTTGGGTTTAATTTTTTTTTTAATTTGTGGTGGGTTGGTTTTTTTTGTTTTGTTTTGTTTTTTGTTTTTTGAGATAGAGTTTCTCTGTGTATCCCTGGTTGTCCTGGAACTCACTCTGTAGACCAGGCTGGCCTTGAACACAGAGATCCACCTGTCTCTGCCTCCCAAGTGCTGGGATTAAAGGTGTGTGTGCCATCGCTAATTTGGTTTTTCTTTTTCCTCTCTGTCTTCCCTCCCTCTCCCTCTCTCTTTTGTTTGTCTGTTTTTTGAGCCAAAGTCTCACAGTGTAGCCCTGGCTGGCCTGGAACTCACTGTATGTAGTTCAAACTCACTGAGATCCATTGACTGCTATCTCTTGAGTGGCTTGCCCACTAAGCCAGCTCTTACTTTGATTTTATTGACCTATTTGAGTTTACATATAGTAAAATGTACTAACTTTGGGCGTCTAGTTCCAGGACAGTGGTTCATAACCTGTGGGTTGAGACCCCTTTGACAAAACTCTATCTCCAAAAATATTTACATTCATAACAGCAGTAAAATTATTGTTATGAAATAGCAATGAGACAACTTTATGGCTGAGAGCCACCACATCATGAGAAGCTGTCAAAGGGTTTCAGTGTCAGGAAGGGTGAGGACCACTGCTCTGGGAACTGTAACAGATGTGGACATCTGGGTAGTCATTTCCTGTATCAAGATACAGTTATCTGTATTCTAGAAGGTTCTCTCCTATCCATGAGAGGTTAGTTACTGCTCCAACCACTCTGCAGGCCACTACAAGTTACTTTTCCTTGCTCCGGAATGCCACAAGTGGAGTGTGTTTGTATGTTTGGAACCACCACCACCCCAAAAAAACAACAACAACAACAACAAAAAAAACCCAACAGGATTCCATTTTGTAGTTAGGCTGGCCTCAAACTTACAGTGCTTCTGCCTCAGATTCCACAATGCTTGCTCACATACTTTTTTGATCCTTTCAAAGGAGCTTCTGTCCGAGTAGTAGTGTTTTATGTGAGAAAACCCGATTTATCTATTTTTCTGCTATATACATCTGAGTTATTTTTCATTCTGAATTTAAAGGTATTAAACACAGCCACAACTCACAGATCCTTCTGTGAGAATGTTTTGGTTTCCCTGGGTAAATGAATGCCTAAAAGTGAATATTGTCTCTATTTGGAGTTGCAGGTAGGTCATCTTAAAGCAACTGACAGTTCTTTGCAGTCTGTTTTCATGACCAGTATGTGTAAGCTTTGGTTCAGCATTTGACACTGTTAACCTCTTTATTTCCTAGTCAACTTCACTGAGGTAAACAGTTTGCATACAGAAAAACTTAGATTTTTGTTGAGTGTTGATGGGCTGGAACCATCATGTACAGCCCCATGCTGTCTGCTTGCCTCCAGCCCTGGCAATTGCTGGTCAATCCTGATGTTACTATGAACTAGGTTTTTTTGTTGTTTTTGTTTTTGTTTTTTTTTATTTAAAAAAAATATATAGACGCCGGGCGGTGGTGGCACACGCCTTTAATCCCAGCACTTGGAAGGCAGAGGCAGGTGGATTTCTGAGTTTGAGGCCAGCCTGGTCTACAGAGTGAGTTCCAGGACAGCCAGAACTACACAGAGAAACCCTGTCTTGAAAAACCAAAAAAAAAAAAAAAAATATATATATATATATATATATATATATATACATACATACATACATACATATATATACATATACATACATACAGATATAGATATGGAATGACACTGTATATTCTTTGTGTCTGGATTCTCTCTGTCTCTCTGGTTTTCGAGACAGGTTTCTCTGTGTAGCCCTGGCTGTCCTAGAATTTGCTAAGTTCAGGCTGGCCTTGAACTCAGGGATCCGCCTGCCTCTGTCTCCTGAGTGATGGGATTAAAGGAATTACTATCCCGTCTGGCTCCTTTTCCATTTCATTAAGGTTCTTCCATGTTGTTCTAGTGGTGTCCTTTCTTGTATTGTGTGGCATCCTGTGTATAAATACTGGAGCCAACCTGTCTCTTCTGTAGACACTTGTTTGGATAGTTCTCATATTTGAATTATGAGCAGTGTTCGTATAAATTTTTCAGAAGTAGCTGGAGAGTTAATTTACTTGCTAAGAGTGTGTACCATGTAGGGCATGCACTTGGGAGGCAGAGGCAGGTGGATCTCTGTGAGTTGGAGGCCAGCCTGGTCTACAAAGCTCCAGGTCAGACAGGGCTACACAGAGAAACCCTGTCTTGGGGAAAAAAAAAAAAAAAAAAAAAGTATACTTCTCTTCTAGAGGACCTATGTTCAATTCTCAGTACCCATCTTAAGTGACTCATAACCACCTGTAATTCTGGGGGAATCCAATGCCTCTGGCCTCTGAGTGTACCCATACTCTAGTGTACATACCATATACAAACACACTTAATTTAAAAAATAAAAATAGAGTTCATTTGTGATTTTGGCAAACATGTGTATGGGTTTCTGTTAGGGAAGTGCTGGGTTACAGGTCATGCATGGGTTTAACCCCAAAGAGACTACTAGTTTTCCAGTACCTGTCCTGCCTGGAGGGTAGTTCCTCTGCTTCCTGCTTTCATTTCAACCTTGCTAACGGCTGGGGGCCTGTTTCTATCCTTTGGAGGAGGAAGCTCATGCTATCTAGCCGCCTTTCCCTGAGTGTGTAGTTTTCAGTTTGTATGCATTTTGATTGTAAAGCACAATACTGAGGTGGGCAGCCGTTGGTAACTTATGCAGCTGCAGCTTTTCTGCTGTAACACTATCTTACAGAGCTGGACATCACAGCAGGGATGCCCCTCAGCTGAAATTTGTGCTGTCAGGGAAGAGAGTGTGCCTTGCTGAGAAAGTACTTACTGAACAAGTGGGAGGCCCAGGGTTGTCCTAGGGAGATCCTAGCTCTGCTGGGGAGGCCTAGCACCACCTCAAAAACAAACAAACAAACAAACAAACACACCAAAACAAAAGCTAAGCTGTTGGCAGCTAGCATTGATAGGCAAGCTCTGGAGGAGGTTTCATTGCCTTGTTCACTGGGTTATTAGCAGAATTGGGTTCTTTATGCTTATAAGATTAAAGTTTCTGTCTTTTTCTGATTTCTAAGTTATAGAGGGCGCCCTTTCTCCATCTTCAGAGCCAGCAAGGGTGGGTCAAGTCCCTCTCAGGTTTTGATAGATCCTTTTCTCTCTAAATCAGCTATAAAAGTCTTCTAGTAGTCTTCTAGGTAATGAAGCACATTCAGAAGACCTAGGGTAGTCTTCAGCCTCAATGCCATACTGTAATTGTTCCTTAATCCCAGCTGCTGTGTCCTTTTTGCCCTGTGAAGACACCAGTAGTTAGGGTGCTTAATTCTTGGGACTATTACTCTTCTGACCATATATTTTCATAAGTCCTCGTCCTCGTACAATAATTTGCTTTTGTGCTTTTGTGTGTTTTATAAGTTCTTACTGTGTAACCTAGTCTGGCCTCAAACTTGTCATCCTGTGACCTCAACCTCCTAAGTGCTGCTATTAACATGCATAGCTAAATTTACTTTAAGTGGAAAAAAAAAATCTGTGTGCTATTGGGGGTGGGGGTGAGGCAAAAACCCAATCAGCCAATAACAACCAAAAATCAAATCTTCTTTGTGATAATTTTAATGACTCATGTTTTGTTGTTAAGAGGGAGAGAGGGAGAGGTGGGTAAGAAGGAGAGAGAAAGAGAGAGAGCATGTGTGTGTGTGTGTGTGTGTGTGTGTGTGTGTGTGTGTGTGTGTGTATCTGTGTGTGTTTCCAGACAGGGTTTTTCTGTGTAGCCCTGGCTGTCCTGGAACTCACTCTGTAGATCAGGCTGGCCTCGAACTCAGAAATCTGCCTGCCTCTGCCTCCCAAGTGCTGGGATCACAGGCATGTGCCACCACTGTGCGCTTGTCATGAGTTTTTTAGGTCTTGTAGCTTTTAGCCAAGTTGGAAACTATATAACTACAAGTTTAACGTAACCATTTCTCCATAAGTATTTGAATCTTATAAAAGTGAGATGTTACAATATTGGGTGTGAAAATATAATGAAATTGTTAATTTTCACAACTCAAAAACCTAAATATATATATACAATATTTATATGTGAGTATTCTGCTGCTGCTGTAACAGAAGAAAGCACACATATGTTGCCTGTGGGGCCTTGCACTGTCATGCTCAGTTCATATGACTGTATTAAATCTGGCCCAGATGTGTGGGAAAATAACCCACCTCACGTTCTAGCTTGGACTCTCAGGTTGGAGCTGCTGGCCAGGAGTGCATAATGGAGTGGGTCTTCACTCTGGCCAGTCCCTGCTCCAGTGAAAAGAAGTCCAGCCTCATGAATTAACACAACTGACCCAGTCAGAATGTACTGTTCCTCTCCTGAGCACTGTGTGATTTCCTGTGGTGAATCCAGCTCACACAAACCTACTGCCTTACTGACATGATGACATTGGAAGCAAATGGGGGTGGAAGATGTGGCTTCCGGTTTGCTGTGATGTGTCAGTGGCTGCTTACTGGAGGTTGTTCTTGACAGACTGGCCATGTGAGCAGAGGAACTATACTCAGATGGCCATCCCATGGCCAGAACCTGTGTCACCCAGAAATTGCTCACAGTCCCTGGCCTTCTGCAGTAAATGTTCAGTGTTTTACAGGTCTGGGGAGTGGTCTGCAAGAGCCAGATCATACCTGCAAATCACTGTTTAAAATTGTCTCATTACAGATATTTCATACTTTAGTGACCTACTTTAAATTTTTAAAAAGATTTTTTGTGTCTAGATGTTTTGCCTGAATGAATGTGTACTATGTGTGTGCAGTTCCTGTAGAGGTTGTTGGGCCTCCCTGAAACTGGATTTACACCTTGCTGTGAACTGTCCTGTGGGTGCTGAGAATTAAACCCTGGTCCTCCAGAAGAGCAGCCAGTGCTTTTAACTGATGAACCATGCTTCCAACCCCTTGTTTTGTTTTCAAGATAGTGTCTTACTCTATAGCCAGGCTAGCCTAGAACTCAGCTCCTGGCTGGGCTGTCACTGGGATTACTGTATAGGTATGCATCACTTGCCCAACTGGTGACTTGGTTTTGCCTGCTTCCTCTTGTACAACTTTTGCTAGAATCCATATATGAAGTAACCATTTGAGAAGCACCTGAATCAGCAGCCAGGTGATTTCGATGGTCTGTTTATCTGGCCTCCTGAAATAGCCTTCACACCTCCAAGCCTAGAACTGACACGTTTCCATTTATCCTCAGTCATCCTGAAGGGCTGGACATAGACCAGCTGTAGGGGAATGGGGTTTGGGAGTCTCCGGACCTCAGCTTTAGGCTAGAACCTACAGGTGCGGCCCTCGGTCCCACCTGGCCCAGGGCTGCTCCTTGACAATGCTTTGCAGTATCTCATTTATTGTGTTGAAAAGAAACAAGATTCAAGCAGTGCATTGTGCACCGGCTTAAATGGCCTAAATGCATATGTACAGAAAGAACAGTTCCTAAAGTGCCACACGGGATGGTCGCACACTTCTAATCCCAGCACTTGGGAGGCAGAGGCAGGCGGATCAGGACAGCCAGGAATATACAGAGAAACCCTGTCTTGAAAAACCAAACCAGGGGCTGGAGAGATGGCTCAGTGGTTAAGAGCACTGACTGCTCTTCCAAAGGTCCTGAGTTCAATTCCCAGCAACCACATGGTGGCTCACAACCATCTGTAATGGGGTCTGATGCCCTCTTCTGGTGTGTCTGAAGAGAGCAATGGTGTACTCATATACATAAAATAAATAAATAAATCTTTAAAAAAAAAAAAAAGAAAAGAAAAACCAAACCAAACAAACAAAACAGTTCACAAAGAAAAGGGCATCTGGTGAAGAAACCAGTTACTAAACTTAAGTGCTGAGGTTCAGTTGTTGCAGACCGGAGGAGGCAGCAGGTGAAACACATTGGTGCCAGGGTTACAGGGCGGGTGATCTTCCCAGTATGGCTAGCAACTCTTGGTAAAATCCTCAGAAAACAAGATTGTTCTCGTGTATCTAAAAGGCAATGTCACAACAGACAGGGCTGACCTACATGCAGTCTTGTCTTGGTTCAGATTATAGTGCACAGATGTCTTAGCTAGATGTCTTAGATGTGAATAGTCGGCTAGAGTCGGGCATGGTGGCAGACGCCTGTCATTGAGGTGGGAGGATGAAGTGTTCGAAGCTCCTGGGTTATATAGTAAGACCCTGTCTCAAAAAGGCCTGTCTCAAAAAGGGATGATAATGATGGTGGTGGTGGTGATGATGATAGAGGAGAAAAAGGAGGAGGTGGGGGGTGAGGAGGGCAGCCTAGCCAGGCACTTGCTTGATTGTGGGCATCAGCACATGCCCCAAGCCTCAGAAGAGTCACGGTTATGATAGTGGTGCCTTTGCCCCCATGTCCCCCAAGGGCTGGGGAGATGGCTCTGTAGGTCAAGACCTGAGTTTGGGTCTTGAGAACTCACAGAAAAAGCCAGGTATGGCGGCACACATCCATCTATCTATCTATCTATCTGTCTGTCTGTCTGTCTGTCTGTCTATCTATCAATCAATCAATCAATCTATACATCCATCTATCTATCATCTATCTATCTATCTTCTATCTATCTATCATCTATCTATCATCTATCTATCTATCATCTATCTATCTGTCTGTCTATCTATCTATCTATCTTCTATCTATCTATCTAGATGTCTGTCTGTCTATCTATCTATCTGTCTTCTATCTATCTAGATATCTATCTATCTATTTATCTATTTTTTTTAAGAATTATTTATTGTATGCATATGAGTACATTGTCACTCTCTTCAGACACACCAGAAGAGGGCATCAGATCCAAATCCCATCACAGATGGCTGTGAGCCACCATGTGGTTGCTGGGAATTGAACTCGCGACCTCTGGAATAGCAGTCAGTGCTCTAACCACTGAGCCATCTGTCCAGCCCGGCAGCACACATCTTTAACTCCAGAACTGGGAGGGGGGGGGGCGGCCAAGATGGGTGGATTCCTGAAGCTCCTGGGCTTGCCAGCCTTGTCAAATTGCTGGGCCACATGCCCTCAAGGGAATGTTTAGAATCTGGGAAATGTATGTGTGTGTGTTAGTAATATGTGTATATGTGTACATTCATTCATATATACATGTGTGTGTGTGCGCGCGCACCAGAGGTAGACGTCAGATGTTTTACCTGGATTACTCTCCACATTTATTCACTCATTCATTCATTTATTCATTTATTCTTCTTCCTCTTTTGTTTTGAGACGGGGGGTCTCACTGTATAGCCCTGGCTAGCCTGGAACTCATAACAATGCACCTGCCTCTGCCTCCAAGTGCTGAGATTAAAGGTGTGTTTAAATCTTTTAAACTTTACTTATTGTTGATTTGTGGGTGTGGGTACACATGCCACAGCACATGTGTGGTCAGAGGACAGGTTTGTGGAATCTGGTCTCCCTTTCCACCTTGGCACACGGCTGTCAAACACTTCTCCCCGCTGAGCACACCTCTGGCCCTCAGTCACACTGGAGTACATGGACCAGGCAGCAGTTGGGGCATGGCTTCGGCCCCTTCACTACCTGGAAACAGTGACTGGTGTGCCTTAGGAATACTGCTGTTAAATGAGTTGCCACTTTCTTGAGAATTGCCCGCTAAGTAATAGTAAAGTGTCTTGAAAAAACACAAATCTGCTGGGCAGTGGTGGCGCAAGCCTTTAATCCCAGCACTTGGGAGGCAGAGGCAGGCGGATTTCTGAGTTTGAGGCCAGCCTGGTCTACAGAGTGAGTTCCAGGGCAGCCAGGGCTATACAGAGAAACCCTGTCTCGAAAAACAAAAAACAAACAAACAAAAAAAAAACCCCACAAATCTGGGACCAGAGAAATGGCTCAGCAAGTGGGGGTACCACTGAACCTGACAACCTGAATTTGATCTCTAGAACTCATATGGTCCATGGAGAGAACTGACTCCCCCACGTTGTCCTCTGACCTCCATATGCTTGCTATGACATGCTCATGTCCCAACCCTCATACACAAAATTAATAAATGAAAAAATTAAACATAGATCTGTAAGGCAAGAGGCTGCTGGTTTAGGAAGCAGGCTACGCAGCCATAGCTGGGTGAGCTGGATCACAAGGATCCTGTTGAATTCAGAGCAGGTGCCCAGAGGCTGGCATGTCAAAGTCCCTCTCTACCAGGGGACACAGGAGGCTTATTCTCTTAGAGAATAGAGCCATGGACACCAGACACCACCGGGTGCATGAGGGTGGAGAGAAGGAGCTAATAACAGAGTCCTCTGAGCTCACATCCATTCTGAATGGGGGGAGTTGGCACCCCCTGGCGCCAGCAATGGTAGACAGGATCCTGAAGTGTCTGATCTTCTTTGCACAACTGTCAGTTCAAGAAAAGTTCCAGAGACACCCACGGTACAGCAGCTCCTCCACAAACCAGTTCTCAAGGCAGAGTCGCAGAGCCTTCTGCAGCTTCTCAGGCGTTTTCATAGGGGTCAGAGGGACAACCAAACTCATCAATGTGTGAGAAAAGATGTAAGCAGATAGAAGAGGACCCTGGGAACTCCAGAGAGCCCCAGACATCTCACCATACCTCAGAACAAGACCAGTTTCCTGCCCTGTTGTTGGGATATCTAGACCCCCAGAGAGCTTCTAAAAATTACAGATCAGAGCTTCTAAAAATTACAGATCAGTGGAAATTGTGGAAAAGGCTGGAAAATAAAGTTAAGGAAATCTCCCAGAAAATAGAATATGCAGGCAAGACTGATGGGGAAAGACAAGAAAGCTTCACAGTTAGCCGTTAGTTTGGCCAGCACAGGTCAGGAAGGATAGGATTTGAGCACGTGGAGCAAGGCTAACAGATGAAAGCACTGAGGATAGAGGTCACAGCCATCGCTAAGCAGAGGAGACACCCTGAGAGAGAGGAAAAGGTTGGGAGTTGCAGGGCACTGGGCAGAGGTCAAGTGTAGCTTTGTGAAATCTGGTCTCATATAAACTTGAACAAAAGGTCTTGACTTGAATGGTAGACCGAGCCAGGATCTTGTCCAATGGTTTTATTCTCATGAGTGGAGCAAGTGTTATGATCTCCTTGCCTCAGTTTCCCTGTTTGATATGTATCTCAAAATTAAGAATTGTGTTCAGATCTGCCAGGGGCAGCACTTTGCTCAGTTCAGATGGGCAAGAGGGCTGTGAGGATGGAGCCAAGCTGTTAGGTGAGGCTTTCAGATCCATGTGTAGTAGCTGGCTCAGCAGATGATCTGGGGCCAGAGGGGGACAGCTGGTCCTCTTTGGGAGCTTGTCTTAGCTGATTAAAAAAATATTTTTAGATAGTAGGGAAAATGAATGGTGCTGAAAGAGAGGATGGATAGCATCCTGCCGACACCACCAAACCCGTAAGAGTGACGTTCAGACCTGAGCTTGCCAGTGGCTCTGCCAGACTGGGCCCCCCACATGCCTGCTGTCTCCCTTGGGTCTGGTTTAGACCCCTTCCAGGTCACTGCTCTGCCTCTTCCACCACACTCCTCCACCCCTGTGCTCCCTCCATCTCAGGACCTACTTTACCCTCAAGCTTTGGATAATTGCTCCTTTTAGAACCCTACCAAGCCAAGGGCTCTTTCTCTGGTATTTTGGCTTAAACATTAATGTGGACTGTCATCAGACCCCCGAGCGTTCACTTCTACTGGAGTTTGCTCGCTCTGGTTGCTTGGTATAGAGTCCCTTCAGAGCTGTGTGATGAGCAGTGGACCTAGTGAGGTCCTCCTCACTGACCTGAGCGCTAAGACACTAAAATCATCCAATCCTGCTGGGGAGAAAGGCCCAGAAGCTTCTGGAGGAAGCTCTGGGGACTCTAATTTCTTGAATGGCCTCGGGTTGTAGCTCAGCCAGGCTGGAAGACTAGAAGGCTAGATAAAGATGCTTTTCAGGGTGAGGAGCACAGCTTTCACTTTCCCAACTTTTAAAAAGGGAACCGCTAGAAGGTACTGCTGCAGAGCCACTGCTGTGACCCCTGTGGCCTCCTCAGCCCAGGTCTGCAGTACAGGTAGTACTGGGTTTGTGTGCTGCACATTCACTGGTGGTTATGCAGCACCACACAGCTAGATTGTATACTTTCTCTTTTTGAGAGAACCCATACTGTAGCCCAGGCTGCCTTTGAGCTCACAATCATTGTGATTGTGTACAAGACAAGCATGTGCATCACACTGGTCTCTCTATGTAGTCCTGGTTGTTCTGGAATTATATAGACCAGGCTGGTCATGAACTCAGAGTTCTGCTTGCCTCTGTTTCCAAAGTACTGGGATTAAAGGTGTGTGCTACCTTGCCTAGCTCATTGATTTATTTTGAATATAATTCTCGCTGTTTTGTGGGGAGAGGTACTAGGAATGAACAGGCCTGTATATGCAGATAATGTTTTACTGCTATGCTCTACACTGGGCTCCCATTATTTAAAAAGCTGCTGAATGTTTAAAACCTGATGGAGGAGAGGCTGCTTCACTGGCTAGCTGATGACTGCGATGATATTTCCCAGCTGAACAAGGAACAGTTAAGTATATATATGGAACAGGCCCTGCTCTCTCCACCTCCAGGGTCAGCTCCTCTCCTGAGATACTTGACCTGGTTCCCAGAGCTGCAAACCATCTCCATATTAGAAGCTTTCAGGACTCTCCTGGTGGTGGGGCTCCTGCAGATCTACTGCTAGAGTGATGCAAATGAATTTCATTCTAAAACACAGCTACAGCTACGTTGGCTGGGGAAGCCTGTGAGTGTCAGCTGGGTCAGTGGCAGGGACCACCTCGGAACCCAACTGAGAACAGTGACAGGTTATCACCATCATTCTTTATGTTGCTGACAGGCCTATTAGTGACTACTAAGGTCTCTTTGAAGGCTCTTCCCAGGCATCCTTTGTTCTGTTGCAGCTGCTGCTCTCTTGCCAGGCCTGGGGCCACAGCACCATCTAGGGGTAGCTTTGTAGTCAGGCAGTTGCTTTCCTCAGAGATAGGACGGGGAGTCCAAATCACAGTCAAAGAAGGCAATGCTGCAGGTCCTGCTGATCTTTATCAAAGAAGCCAATCAAAATAAGTATAAAGTGTGGTGGTTCACATCTTTAATCCCAGCATTTGGGAAGTAGAGGCAGGCTGATCTCTATGAAGGATCTCTAGTTCAAGGACAGCTTGGTCTACATAGTGAGTTCCAAGCCAGCCAGAGCTACATAGTGAGGCCCTGCCTCAAAATGAATGAATGAACAAACAAACAAATAAATAAATAAATACAATTAATCAAATAAAAATAAACCACTGCACTAGTGTCCTCACAAGCTTTGCTTGGAAGCTGCAGTTGCCAGCATTGAACTTCTTCCAGGGGAGCTCAGGGAAAGGTGGGGAAAGGGTACAGCAGCTGTCAGTCTTTTGAGTGTGTGTGCAGTACCCCTTACTTTATGTCATGGAAATAGAGGAATCAGAGGCAGGAGGATTGCTACAAATTCAAGCCAGCTATGTAACAAGGTCCAGGCCTGCCAGACTTCATAGAAAACCCTGTCTCTCTGTCTGTCTGTCTGTCTGTCTGTCTGTCTCTCTCTCTCTCTCTCTCTCTCTCTCTCTCTCTCTCTCTCTCTCTCTCTGTCTCTCTCTCTCTCTCTCTCTCTCTCTCTCTCTCTCTCTCTCTCTCTCTCTCTCTCTTTTCGAGACAGGGTTTCTCTGTATAGCCTTGGCTGTCCTGGAACTCACTCGGTAGACCAGGCTGGCCTCGAACTCAGAAATCCGCCTGCCTCTGCCTCCCAAGTGCAGAAAACCCTGTCTCAACTGGGCATTAGTGGTGCACACCTTTAATCTCAGTGCTTGGGAGGCAGAAGCAGGTGGATCTCTGTGAGTTTGGGGACCTGGTATACAGAGCAAGTTCTAAGACTGTCTTGGAAAAAAAAAAGAAGAAGAAGAACTGTCTGAGAAAAGCATGTCTTAACCATAGATGTCTGTAGCGCCTCCTGTTTGTACGCTGTGCAATTATTATTTTATAGCACTCCCCTTTCCCTTCCTCCACCCTGGGAAAGTAGAAAGGTCCTGGTCTCTCTCTACCTCACCATCTGTTTTGAGTCTAGCCATCTAATCCAGCATGCGGTGCTTAGCACAGGGTTCTGATTTCCTTTCCTGATGGCTACCAGTAGTGCAGAACAATTTCTTTGCTTGTTACCATTGCTATCTATGTCTTTTGATGGGATATGACTTTGCCCATTTTTGAATTGAGTTTTATAATTGAGTTGAAGGATTTTTTTTTTTTTAGAATTCTGTCCTAATAAGATGTATAACTTGCAAATATTTTCTTTTATTCTGTATGTTGCAATTTTTCACTCTATTGTAGTGTCCTTTAATGCATGAGAACCTAGTTTGGATGCAGTTACTAGTTGGCTAGGCAGAAGATGGCTCAGAAGGAGCACCTGAGGCCTGAAGAAGATGCTGTATTGTCTTCCTGCACTAGGACATGGGCACACAGGCATCAGTATTTACTCACCACATTCTGTGAGAATACTTGCACATTTTAAAACACCCATTTCCAAGCCCTCTTGGATCAAAATTTTATTCTATTTTAGACAAGGTTTCATGTAAATTAGGCAGGCTTGAATTTACTGTGCAGATAAAGATGACCTTGAGTTATAAATCCTGATTCTGCTTCTGCCTCTCACGTGGTAGAATTACAGATGTGTATCACCACACCTGGATTACAAGTATTATATATATGAAAAATAAGAAACTGATTGATGCCTTGAAGGTATTAATGGAACATGAGCGAGAAGAGTCATTTTTCAGGGTCAGCCTTTGCTACATAATAATACCATTTCCCTGCCTTTCCCCCAAAAAGGCTTGATCAACATATGTTGGGATGACTTTTTTCATAAAAATGTGAAAATATAAAGCAAACAAAGTTTCAAGTCTGAGAAAGCATAAGTTCTCTAGGGACTGCTGTAGGGAGCAACATTTTAAAAATTACTTTAGTCTTATGTAAAAGTGTTCATTTGTAATCCTCAGGAGATTTCACAGCTGAAGGTCAGCCTGGGCTATGTCTTGAGACCCTGTCTCTAAAAATTAAATAAGTAGCCAGGCAGTGGTGGTAGACACTTTTAATCCCAGCACTTGGGAGGCAGAGGCAGGCAGATCTTTTAGAGTTTGGGGCCAGCTTAGTCTACAGAGGGAGTTCTAGGACAGCCAGGCTATACAGAGAAACCCTGTCTGGAGATAAAACAAAACAAAACCCTAAGTAAATAAGTAAATACCTTCCTGTTGATGATCCAAGGATTAGGAAGTACGTTATTCTTTGAGGGTTCAACTTAGAATCTATAGGAAGGACATGTCACAGTGGGAGTGAACCATTTCCTTCCAGGCATTCTGGGCCCAGAGCCTTTAGAGAGACTGGTGTGGCCTGAGTGTATCTGATGCCCATCTGACCTGGGCTTCTGCCTTGCCCATGGCTGCCATACAGCGTGAGCTAGGCTGGTGCCTGAGAAAGCCATAGCTGAGGGCAGTGAGCACCCTCCTTCTGCTCCTCAGGGGTCATTGTGGGATTTGAGGAAGTATTGGGCAGGAGGACCTCAGTAAAGCAGTTGCTGATGGACACTCTCATGCCTCTGCTTCCTCACAGGAATAGACTATAAGACTACCACCATCCTACTGGACGGACGGCGTGTCAAGCTGGAGCTATGGTGAGTTGGTGATCTAATGAGAGTGGGGGAAGCCAAGTGAGGAAGGAAGCCGCATATTTGCAATAACCATTTAAATGGACCCTGCTCAAGCGGGACTTTTTTCCATAATGAATACAACAAAAAGTCCAGGATGTTTTGTTTTAAAGCCTCCTTCAATTTTACTCATAACAACTTGTTTTCATGGGGCTAGAGAGATGCTCATAGGTTACTAAGAGCTCTTGCTGCTGCTCTTCCAGAGGACACAGGTCAGTTCCCAGCACCCTCTCTGGCAGCTTACAGCCATCTCTAATTCCAGTTCCCGTGGATCTGTAACCTTCTTCCAGCCTCTCATGAGCATGAAGCATGCATATGCTGCTCATCCACATAAAACAAATATGAAAAAGGAACCAGGTACACACACGCCTTCAATACCAGTACTCAGGAGGCAGAGACAGGCAAAGATCTCGGTGAGTTCAAGGCTAGCCTGGTCTATGTAGCAAATTCTAGTCAGAATTATACAGTGAAACTCAGTCTCAAAAAAAGGAAAAAAGAAAAAGCAGGAAAAAAAGAAAAGAAAAAGAAAAATTTGTGGATGGGACCTCTCACACTGGGCCTGATCTCCCACACTATGTGTTTCAGGGATACATCGGGCCAGGGAAGGTTCTGCACCATCTTCAGGTCCTACTCGAGGGGCGCGCAGGTAAGACCAGCACCATATTATATGTTGTCCTGTATGTGCCTCTCCTGATTCTTTCTGAACCTAGATTGCTGCCCTGACAGTTCCCTGAGTACTCTCTTGTGTTTTGTTCTCATACACGCTGGGGATGAGCTCTGAGCCTTGTGCTCAAAAGATGAAGGTTCCATGGTTGAGCTACATCCTCGGCCCTTCTTCCAAAGCATTTTGACATGTGGACATCAGGTCTCCAAAGCCCGTCTGAAATAGAAAAAATAATCCAGAGCTTTGGAGCCTCCATTTCTGGACTGTCTATGTGGGAAGAAACTGAGTCTCTAGTGTCCCAGCATGAGTACTTCCTGTTCTCATGATACCTCAGGATGAGCCTGCACTTGTCACTGCAGTGGCCTCTCCATGCCATTAAAATGCAGCATAGCTATCTGTTTCACTAAAAAACAAAGGTGTCTCCCCATATCTCCTTCATACACAGAGTAGTGCACCTCCTAAGGAGTGTGACTGGATGTGAAGGTGACCTGGGCTGTATCACACGTTAGAACTCTGCAGATTGGGAGTGTTGAAGATGGGCTGCAGATGATTCTCTGGACAGGAAACAGGCTATGGTGATCTTGTCTTGCCTGGAGAAGAGCAAAGCACCATGCATGCACTGTGCCACCCAAGGTGTGAATAGCTGTTCCCTGGAATCCCAACATGCTTTCAGATATTTATTTATCACTCTGAAATCAGAAGATGGGGAAGTAGTCTAGACCTATGTGGATAGAACTGCTTTAGATCCTGTGCTGCTGCCACATGAAAGGTGTGAATGGAAGTTCAGTTCCATTGTGATGCACCCCAGACTTCGGAAGAGCCTAGAGAACTCCCTTGGCTCAGACCCTAGCTCTGGAGAGCCAGGGACAGCCTTGGGAACAAAGGGGCAAACCCTGAAAGCAGATGTATTTACGTGAATGGGTGTTTGCCTGCATGTATGAGTATGCACCACATGTATGCTTGATAGCCATGGAGAAGAGGCCTTCAGATCCCCTGAGACTGCAGTTATAGGTGGTTCTGAGCTGCTTTGTGGGTTCTGAGAATCAAATCTGGGTCCTTTGGAAGAACAGTTAGTGCTCTTAGTCACTAAGCCATCTCTACAACTCCTCTCCCTGATTTTTGAGACAGGGTCTCACATTATAGCCCAAGTGGGCCTCAAACTCTGCAGAACCCTCTTTCTCCTCCTTCTCCAGCCTCTCAACTGCTGAAGTTACATGAGCCACCATTCTCTGCCCCCTTCTTCTCTCTCTCTCTCTCTCTCTCTCTCTCTCTCTCTCTCTCTCTCTCTCTCTCTCTCTCTCTCTCGTATTGAGAAAGAAAGAGAACATACACAAGTGCAATAACAAGGCAGGGGAATGGCGCTCAGTGCACAGCCTAAGGAGTTGGTTTCCTCCAGGCGTCAAAACTAGATCTTGAGGCTTGGCAGCAAGTCCCGTTACACACTCAGCCTTCTCGAAAGTCCTCCATTTGTAGACATAGCTTATTGCCTTCCTCTTGCTAAGCAGCATTTTCAGATTTCTTGTGGTTGTTTTCAAGACGGGGTTCCTTTGTGAAGCCCTGGCTGTCCTGGAACTCTCTCTGTAAACATGATGGCCTTGAACTCACAGAGATCCCCCTGCCTCTGCCTCCCAGGGGTGGATTAAAGGCATGTGCCACCACCACCCAGCTTTAAGATTTTTTTTTGAACAGTAAATACATATAATTTTGAAATTAAAAACAAAAAAGACTAGAGAGATGGTTCAGTAGTTAAGTGCTTGTTGTTTGCAGGGGACCTGGGTTTGATTCCTAGCGTCCACATGATGACTCAACCATCCTTACCTCACACTCTAAGGAGTCCAGATTTGTCTTCTGACTTCGATGAGCACCAAGCATGTACTGATGCACAGCCATCAACACAGATAAAATGTGCACACACATAAAACAAATCTAAAAATTTTACCACAAGATAAATTTACAAAAGGGATGTGAGGGCTTTGGGTGACAACACTAAACATTATTGGAGGAAATGAGAGTGGTGGCTCAGAGACAGCCCGACTGGGATTGGTGCTGTGTAACAAGAAGCATGAGGGGATGGAGGTGGAACTAATGAGAACCTGATCTGCTCAGTACATGGGAAGTACTGAAGCATCCAGCACCACTGGTTCTGGTTCTGTTCTGACTGTTATTCCAGAAGTTCTAATAGCTATCTCTTCGCTGAGAGGGACTGAGAGCTTACCCTGCGTACACATCTTAGTTTGTATCTGAGGAGCCCCTGATTTCATTTTTGCCCTATCCCGCGTGTGTTCTGGGTGGGGGCAATAGCAACAAGATGGTGGCTTCCTACAGAAACACAGCAGTTTTTCCCTGAGCCACCTCCAGAGGGACAATCCATCTTAACAGAACAGGTTTTGCTGCTCTGCTGCCTTTCTGGGTCCCTCAGGGTCTGGGTCCTGAATGCAAAGGCCACTGGCCTTTATTTATTTATTTATTTATTTATTTATTTATTTATTTGTCATCTGTCACATTTAGCGCTGTTTAGTGGCTCTTGTTGAAACCCTCTAAGCCTTACCAATGGCCAAGCTCCAGTGTTTGTATGGTTGAGTCCTGAAATGATGTCTTCTTTTTTGTTTGTTTGTTTGTTTTTTGTTTGTTTGTTTGTTTTGTTTTGTTTTTTTTGTTTTTCGTGACAGGGTTTCTCTGTGTAGCCCTGGCTGTCCTGGACTCACTCTGTAGACCAGGCTGTCCTCGAACTCAGAAATCCACCTGCCTCTGCCTCCCAAGTGCTGGGATTAAAGGCGTGCGCCACCACTGCCTGGCCTGAAATGATGTCTTAATTCCTATAAGTCCTGTGCTGACTTCTGGGAAAGTGAGTGGGTCCCTCTGATTTGGTATAAGGAAGCGATAAGGCAGGCCTGACATAGCAGTGCCAGCAGGAGGTGCTGCCCAGCTGGCCTGTGGCCACTTCCATTAGATCAGGAAGTATGTGGTCAGGTGCTGTGTCCTTTAAGGGCAGGTAAGGCTTTGTTTCTATGGGAACAGGAGAGGATGCATGCTAATAGACCACTGCTGAGAACACCAGCATACCACTTGGCATCAGGCAGGCAGAGTAAACAATTTAGCACAACTGGGGTATGTGAAGTAGGCAGACAAGAGGATTTTGTTTGGGGGTTTGAACCACACAGATACATTGTGTGTGCTAAATATTTATTTATATTTATTATTTATTTGAGGGGAAGGTGAGTAATTAGAGGTCTGAGGACAAGTTATGGGAGTCATTCCTCTTCTACCATGTGGATTGCAAAGATCAAGTTCAGGTTGATCAGTCCTAACCCCCAGGAGGCAGATGTTTAAGGCCAACCTGGTCTACATAGGGAGTTCCAGGACAGCCAGGACTACATAGTTAGTGAGACTCTGTCTCAAAATAAAACAATAATAATGAGAATTGCAACAGTAAGGGACCTACTCTTAGGCCTAGTTCCATGTCTCAAAATGTACCTTACATATTAAGCAGAACAGTGTCTGTGTGCAAAGTCACCTCATACTTTGTTAGCAGAGGTTAAAGTACCTATGACTAGTTAATAGACCTGATGTAGAGTGCCTCTTGCTGTTCAGGGGACTCGTGGAGCTCTGAAGTGTTGAGTGCCTGGCTCTGTGACAAGATCTTGTCCATCTTGAGGAGCTTCACATTACAGGAAAATCTAGAAGACACTGGAAGGGTACTCTTTGGAGTCACTGCTGAATGGAGAAGGTCACTAGAAAGAGGAACCTGTGTCTGTATCTTGGCAAATAAGTGGTCTAAAAATCAGCATTATCTAACTTTATCATTTTGAAGGCGGAATATGCAGGTGTCTTTTTGTCTTTCTCTCTGAAACACAACCGATGGCTTTGGGCTAGTTACAGTATGAACAAACTTCATTTTGATTCTCAGCTTCTTGCCTGCAGTTCATCCCAGACAGTTTTCTCTAGGAAATCCACAGCCGCTTTGGGCTGTATTCCAACTGTCACTCAGACTGTGCCAACAAGGGCCTGTCTGTGAGAGCAGAGCTGGGAAGGCTTTGCCCAGGCGGTTTCTGTAGGAGCACCTCTTCCAGGAGGTCGGCCTTCTGCTTGCTTGTCTTTAAATGTAAAACAAGTGCTGGTTATGGCAAAAAGGAGGGTGTAAACAGGAAATTAAAGGCACCCAGCCTTGTACCATCTGCTGCATGTTTGTGTAAACTTCCTGTACTGTGTGCCATTTGTTTATGCTTTCATTCTTCCGAGCGTCAGGGAAATCAGTAGCTCCCACTTCACAATTTACTGTGCATGTTCACTGTGATCGACAACTACTTATTCAGAACTTTTGGTCTTTTGTTGCTTCCACTGTCCCCTGGATGGAATCCAGAGCATCACACATTGTGTGCTGTGCACTCAGCTGTATCCCCAGCCCCTTGCTTCTGGACATTTTCTCCCTCCTTCTACCCTCCTGCTCCTGTTGTGCCTGGATTAGAATCCAGGCTACTCCTCTGCCACTGAACCCTATCCGCTCCCACCATGGCCCCCACTGCTGCCTCAGGAGAAAGAGAAAACCCTCGTTATTGGAATATGCTAGGATGAGCCTCTGAGGGAGGTCTTTAGCACACTGTTGAGTAAGCCTCAGGAGCCAGCGTGCTCCACAGTGCGATGCTGTAGTGGCACCATCGCCTCCAAGCCTAGCCGCCTTCCCTTGGTAACAGATGAGAGCTTTCTTCCCCGTCCCCAGGCAACGGCTTCATCCTAGAGATGTGTTTGTTACTGACTTTGGGAGGGAGTTGGGTCTTCTTATTATTGTTGGTTGATTTTTTGTCTTAGTTACTGTTGTATGTTTGTGAAGACATCAGGACAAGGCAACTTCTTAGAAAAGAACACACTTAATTGGGGGCTTGTGTACAGTTTCAGACGCTTAGTCCATCATCACCATGACTGGGAGCATGATGCTATGCAGGTAGGCATAGTGCTAGAGAAGTAGCTGGGAACATTACATTCTTGATCTGCAGCAGGAGGCAAAGGGAGACAGACAGATATTGGGCCTGGCAAGAATTTTTGAAACCTCAGAACCTATCCTCCAGCCACTCAGGTCCTCCAACACGGACACATTTCCTAATCCCTTCCAGTCAGTTCAGCAGCTGGGGACTAAGCATGTAAATATGAGCCTGTGGGGGCCATTTTCATTTAAACCACAGCGTTTGAAGCAGGGTCTTGCCATGTAGTTCAGGTTGGCCTAGACCTAGCTAGCTAGACCCTTGAGTGGCCTTGAGTTTGCAGCAGTCCCCTTGCCTCCATCTCCTGAGTGATGGGTTTATAAATGTAGACCTCCGAGCTGGGCAGTGGTGGCGCACACCTTTAATCCCAGCACTTCGGAGGCAGAGGCAGGCGGATTTCTGAGTTCGAGGCCAGCCTGGTCTACCGAGTGAGTTCCAGGACAGCCAAAGGCTATACAGAGAAACCCTGTCTCGAAAAACCAAAAATAAATAAATAAATAAATAAATGTGGACCTCCACCTCTCTGTTATGTCTAGTTATTGTAAATATTAAGCTTTTTTACCCACCAGTCTGGCTCCTTGAGGTCAGGAAAACTCCAGTTTGATTCCTCTCAGTGGTAACTGGCCTCGAGGTTGGTATGGGGCCCCTCTGGGACAGAGAAATTCCTCCCCAACTGCTGCCCTACTTGAGCCAGGCCTGCTACCTTCCTGAGGGTAAGGGTACCTTTGTCTCTGTAGGACCTGGGACTAGCCTGAGTTTTCAGAAATGGCAATTCTGCTTCCCTCCTCCTGTTCCGATCTTTCAACTTCTCTTCCTCCTTCTCTTTCTTCCATGTCTGAGAACCTGTGGGGAGAAAAGTGGGTAATTCAGTGGCTAGACTCTGGTTGCTGAATCTCATTCAAAGTCAACTCAGAATGGGAGGCAGGTTAGCAATGTGCTCCACATTGCCCCTGCTGGAAAGTCCATGATAGTGGCCCCGCTGGGATGTTTGAGGCAGGTAGAGATAGCCCAAAGCTGAGCTCCCAGTAATTGGTCTCTGAGGGATGTGGCAGGAAAGGCCCCGTAGCAAATCCTGCTTAGCCCGACTCAAGCAGCTCTCTCTGACTACTGCTCTGTGAGTGACTGACATCCTGCTGTACAAGTTTGGAGTTGGAAAACTCAGAGCTGCCTCCATTCAGCCCCAGGTGCCCCCAGGGCGGAGTTCGCTGATGGACTGACTTCCAGAATGCTTGCCCCTCTAGTGAGTTCTGCAGCTCTTCACACCCCTCCCCCGACCAAAGCTTTGACCTGTGTGTGTAGGCTTAGCCTGTGTGACTTTTGAATGATTTCAGAATAATGCCTGTGACTGGCCTGGATTTAAAAATTGTTAAAAAGTCAGTTCTGCCCCAGCCATGTTCTTGGGGATGGACAGGATGGCATATGTGGGATGGGACAGTTCAACTTACAGAAGGTCCCTTCCTGCTGGTCTCCTGTTTGGGTGGCAGATGCATTTCCCCACTTGAGTTCATGGCCATACTAATGATCTATAAAGTCGTCTGCTGGGGGCTGGAGGCCTGGCTCAGTGGTTAAGAGCACTGGCTGCTCTTTCAGAGGTCCTGAGTTCAATTCCCAGCAACCACATGGTGGCTCACAACATCTGTAATGGATCTGATGCTCTCTTCTGGTGTGTCTGAAGAGAGCGACAGTGTACTCGAATATATAAGATAAATAAATCTTTTAAAAAAAAAATGAAAAAATGTAGTCTGCCTAGGAATTGTGACCACTCCCATCCAGCAGGTTCCTCCTGGGAGCAGGCCCAAATGTCTCTGTGGATAACCCCTTCCATCTAACTCGCAGGGAATCCTTCTGGTGTACGACATCACCAACCGTTGGTCCTTTGATGGCATTGACCGGTGGATCAAGGAGATTGATGAGGTAAGTGTGGATTTCTGCGTCTCCAGAAGAAACTGTGGGACCAAGCTATGATGGAGCCTGCCTGGGAATGCTGCTGCTGTAGCCCTTCCTGACCCAGTAAACAGCTGGACTCCACAGTTTACCTGGTTCCATCCAGAGCTTCCTGGACTCGCTGCACTGCAGAGTGCAGACACTGGGAGCCCTACATATGGCCAAGTGGGGGTGGCATGTGGTTGTGCCTCTGCTAAGTTCTGAACCCCTCCTAAGCATGCACCTGGTGTTCCCCGGATCCTGGTTGGGAACCGGCTGCACCTGGCCTTCAAGCGGCAAGTCCCAACGGAGCAGGCCAGAGCCTACGCAGAGAAGAACTGCATGACCTTCTTTGAAGTCAGCCCCCTGTGCAACTTCAACGTCATTGAGTCCTTCACTGAGCTCTCCCGTATTGTGCTTATGCGGCATGGCATGGAGAAGATCTGGAGGCCCAATCGAGGTGGGACTGAGGCTTAGTTCCGATAGAACGCTAGCTAGTGGAGTAATGGGGTGTGATGGTGGAACTATAGGCATTGACAGTGGAGTTAGAGTCTAGGTGGTCTCTTGAGAGCTGCAGTCACCCGGGCTGCCTGCTCAGACCTACAGGTGATCTCTTTGCTTGCCATGCTTTGAGAGCAGAGCTCTGCATGTGCACCTTTGCTGCTGAGTGGTCACAGAGGCAGTGTGTGCAGCTCAGCAATGTCTGGGCCATCATCCGTGCCAAGCACTTGATCAGAAGCCCCTAATGATGGCTTTACTCCGGTTACTTTCTAGATGGTCACAGTATCACCTTATGAAACCACAGAGGAGAGCAGGGTAAACTAAATCCCTCTCTTGGGCCAAGAGACTGAGTTAACCTCCAACCAGAACTATAGTAAAGGCTGCATTCCAAAATCAGTCTGCCTCCTCACCCACCAGTCTCATAGAGCAGAGGGTAGACTGGCCTCTCCCAGCAGCACTTTATAGTATGCTCTGCTCTAAGGCAGGAGATGGGAGCCACCCAGTGGTCAGATGGTGGGGCATCCAGGAGCCCTGAGCTGGTGAGATGCAGCAGCCAGGTTTTATAGGTAGTCTGAGGACTGTGTAACTCCCCTAACAAAACCTATCTGTTCCCTCCTCCATCTTGCCTCGCCCAGTTTTCAGCCTGCAGGACCTCTGCTGCCGTGCCATTGTCTCCTGTACCCCTGTGCACCTCATCGACAAGCTCCCACTACCTGTCACCATCAAGAGCCACCTCAAGTCCTTTTCCATGGCCAACGGCATGAACGCTGTCATGATGCATGGCCGCTCCTACTCCCTGGCAAGTGGGGCCGGGGGCAGTGGCAGCAAGGGCAACAGCCTTAAGAGATCCAAGTCCATCCGTCCCCCCCAGAGCCCACCTCAGAACTGCTCTCGGAGCAACTGCAAGATCTCCTAGCGGAACCTGTGGGTTCCGCCTGTTCAGACTTGGGGCTTACGCTGGAGCACTCCTGGCCAGGCACTAAGCCCTGCTGCGCGCAGGAAGACTTGGCTACACAACCCTGCCTGGGTCCCTCCAGGCTTTCCTCCACATCTGAGCTAGTGGAGGGGAGGGGCATGCAGGAGAGGACATGCTCCGCAAACCAGGCAGCAGGGCTGCTGGTGCTACGGGGACCAGGTGCGACCCAGTCCTGGACTCCAGGCTGGAAACGAGCCTGGCTCCCCTTTATTTATATGGAGAACATTTGACCTGTTTTGTACATTTTTAAAGGGCTGTCAGGGAAGCCTGGATGCCCCTCATAGCCACATTAGCCGTTGGGGACGCTCAGGATGTCAGGGAAGGAGGGATGAAGCAGCAATGGAGTGTTTGAGTGTTGAAACCAGATGATCTTTGGATTTATAAATACCCTGCCTGGGTGCTGCTCAGAGGCCTGGGAGAACAGATGGGGCCAGGGTGTATTTCAGATGCTTCTAGCAGCAGGCTTGCCTCCAGCTTCCATATCTGACAAAGGAGATCAGTATGCTGGGCATAGGCAGCAGAGCTGGGCTTAGGCAAAGCCCCTGAGACCTCCTAGCAGAGGAGAGACGTTGGTGCACCTAGGAAGACCCCACTTATCCTCCCACTGTGCCCTGGCACTTCTGCTGATGTTTACTACACACATCTCTAGGCTGAGGCGACAGAGCTTTCAGCAGACTTAGTGCTTGGTGGCCTCTAGTATCTGGGCTTGGGGCACAGGGCCTAGGACCCCAGTGACTAGCAGCTTGTACTCACCAACTTCAGCACCAACTTTCATAGCTGTTCCTTGCCTATTGTGGCCCTTCTGCCTTTAAGTTCATGTCACTGGAATCTCTTTGACGTATTTCTTAGTGACACTCTCTGGAACAGCAGCCTCAACCTTAGGGTTGAACACCAAGCCCCTCCTTAGGGACTCACTGGCCTGGGCAACTTCTGAAGCCATGGACTATTCCTCCACAATGCTCCTCCTATCCCAGTCTGCTCTGGTCAGCCTTTTCCCCTGGGGATGTTGTCCCCAGTGGATGTCCTGTGTGACTGCTCCCCTGTCCTTGCCTGGTAACACAGCCCTCAGGCACGCTGGTGCTTAACTCTACCTCCTGCCCTCGGGGCCCTGGTCATAACAGGAGCCATGACCCCTTCCAGGGGAACTCTTAGCCCACGTTTCCTAAGACCGCTTTTGCCATGGATGTTACTAGGGCACAGGTAGACACTGTGCCAGCCTGCTGTTCTGGGAGATTGGGTTAATAGCTGTAGGGAGGGGCAGGGCTCCGGTGTGGGAACTGCCTGATAAGCAGCAGCCCCTGGGACCCTGGCCCGAGGCTGGATACAATCAAGCATCACCTTTCCCCACCAGTCCTGTTGCTGTTGACAGAGACCCTTTCTCTGGAATCGCCAATAGAATGGTATAGACTTTGAGGACCTGGATTGGCCTGCGTGCACACCATCAACACTACACTTGCTGCTGTGGACTCCACCATTCCTGGTTCTTTGTTCTTTCTTCTTTGTACAGTAAATGTACTTCAGCAGTGAGCTCATGTCTTTGTTTGTGAACATTAGTCTGGCTTCATCTGAATGTGGTTTGTTGGGGGTGGTAAGGAGTGTCTGGTAGGGTGCTCTGCCACAGGAGCCAGCATTGCTTTGTGCCTGACAGAATGGTCCCAGGCTTTGTGAACTGTCCCCTGCAGCTGACCTTGCTGACCTGGAGCCATCATCCATCGGCTAGGTTCACATTCCCAGTCACAAAGTAGCCAGGCCTGGTTACAGGCTGCACTGTTTGCTGAGGTCTCATCTTGGCAGGCTAGCATCAGACAGCCTAACTCTTCACAGAGCCTTTACTCACAGCCCAGGGCACATAGCTTGCCACAGCATCAAGGACATCTGCGAGTGGGACCTGGAGTTGGTACCTTTAGCAGGAAAACATCTAGCAGGTTATGGACTCTGCAGGTCATGCTCAGCCAGGGTTATGTTTCATACACTGGAAGGCAAAGCTGAATGGGATAGGACGGTTCACTTTAAATGTGGCCTCTGGCTCAGGTGTCACCTGCACTTTTCCTTAGTTGCATCCTGGGCCTGTGGCCTGGTGACCCTGCCCCCTCAACACCAGGAGCTGGCTCACCCACAGCTCTTTTGTAAGGCAGCAGACACTGGCGCCTGGTAGCCATCTCTTGATCTCCTGACCAGACCAGGCTCTTATTACCCTGCCTCCTGGGTCAGGAGGTCAGACAGAGGGTCACACAGACTTTTTCCTTCCTGTCTCTGAGAAAACCACTCCCTGGGGACCTCTGGAGCCACAGAAAGGGTTTGGAAAGGCAGATTCCAGGCAGGGCCTTTGTCTTGCCACCAGCTTTGATCTCCCTGCCCTCCCCCACAGTAGTGAAGCCTCTAGTTCAGTTAAAGAATGGATGCTGGCCTTCATGGTGAGTTGTTGGGGCAAGGCTTGAATGTACTTAGATTCCTCGAGCGACATCTAGGATGCTAACCCTTTGAAAGATGCACTTGGCCATCCCTTGAGATACCCATCTATCTAACCCTGTATATGGTCCGTTGGGTGGCTTCTCTGTGCTCTCGTTTACACTGTGTACCACAGTCATTGACATGAGAATGTCTATGGCCAGTGCACATGGAGCATCTGCTTCCACCAGATAAGACAGCCTTCTTACTTATTGTGTACCTGCCTTGCCCATTTGAAGGAACTGAGTGGCACAGACTCTAGCTAGAAGCCAGGAGCCCAGTTTTAGAGAAACAGGTATATCTGGGAGGATAAATCCTGCCATGTGTCTTCAGCTGATGAGATGACAAGACCTAACAGATTTTTTTTTTTTTTGAGACATAGCCAAATGGGCCTGGTATTTGCTGTGTAGCTCTGGGCTGGCCTCAATTTGGATCCTCCTGTGGCCCACCTACCCAGTGCTGGGATTACAAGTGTGGACCACGACACCAAAGTACCCTAGCAGGTTTTTTATTCCATGCCAAGGCCTTTTGGCAAGTGTGACACTTGAAGGGGACCGAAGAAAACAGAACCTCTACCACTTGCCAGTGGAAAATGTGCCTTACCTATAGTTATGATAGGTATGGTCCTTGGCTGCCTTTGGAGAAAATTTAGGCTAATAGCTGAGGCTGGACTGAGTCCCTGCCCAACCTCACTGAATGAGAGACTGAAGAGCTGAGGACAAAAGCCGAAATTTACCAGCCCTGCCCCTCCTCCCTGAATAGAGGGTGGGAGGGTCTTTAAGGAGACTTTGATCCCTGTTGGGCTCCAGCTTGTAGAGGGAGGGGCTCAGGTTACAGAGTCCCCCTCCCTGATTTAGCTGGCCCTTCTCCGCCCCTTGGTGACCCTAGTGGTCAGTTGCTCTGGGCTTCAGGGCCTCTGGCCCCTCCCCAGCCCTTCCTCTTCTTCTATTCCCAGTCCTATGCTGACCAGAGCCTGGGAGCCACCCACAGTGGTTGGGAGAGGGCCAGCCAGTATTTTGTGGACAGGTTCTGAGAGACCCCAGAATAACTGTTCAGGGTTCCAGAGAAGACATCATCTGTGAGCTCCAGCCTTACAGGGTCCAAGAGTCACAGGAGAGGGTCCTTTGAGGTAGGGGTAGTGATCCTGGGCCCAGGACCCTGTAGGGTGGATGCCTATAGAGAGTCTCAGCTGGTGGCCACACACTCCCACCCCCTGGCCCTGTGGTCCCCATGCCTGCCCCACAGCCACTCCTGCCTCTGCTCTTTGTCTTCGTGCTCATCCATCTGACCTTGGAGACTAACCTGCTGCCAGAGCCTGGAAGCCATCCTGGCATGTGCCCCAACCAGCTCAGCCCCCACCTGTGGGTCGACGCCCAGAGCACCTGTGAGCGTGAGTGTACCAGGGACCAGGTGAGCACTGGCATCTCATGGGATCCTGGGCCCCACCCTAGTTCTTTCCTCAGTGGGGGGAGTAGACCCCAACCCTAGGAGTCTGCTTCCTCCAGGGTTTCTCTACACTCAATTTACCTGGATTTGTAGGTAGCCATGACCTATACACAGGGCTCAAAGGATACCCTCACCTTTTTGCCCTCTGAAGAACAAGAACATCTCCAATTCCTGGACTGACTTCATCCGCACAAATCCCATCTCTAACCTGCCTGAGCATCACTTTTTCTTAAGTCATGTGAACCCAGGCCTCTGACCTACCCCTGCAAATGGCACCACCCTTCCCTAGCTCTGCCAGTCTGTAGTCTTTTCCTCCTACCCCAGACTGGGAAGGGGACAAAGAGCTCCCAAAGTGGTGCGCCCTCTGATGGCAGAGCAGCTGCCTGCACACTGTTCCACCTGCTCAGTGGGAATGCTAACAAGGCCTGCTTGGGGCCCTTGAGGATTCAGTGGGGTTGACTAAGGTGACCTGTGGCCTTGGTGCTTAAACTGTTCAGAAAGCACAGCCACCGTTTTCCATAGGGGAGGAGGTTTGAGAGAGGCAGGGTAGTGCATAGGCAAGGCCGGGTAGGGGTCAGGGCTCCACTAAACTGTCCCTGTCCCTCAGGACTGTGCGGCATCCGAGAAGTGCTGCACCAATGTGTGTGGGCTGCAGAGCTGCGTGGCCGCCCGCTTCCCCAGTGGTGGCCCAGCTGTACCTGAGACTGCAGCCTCCTGTGAAGGCTTCCAATGTCCACAACAGGGTTCTGACTGTGACATCTGGGATGGGCAGCCAGTTTGTCGCTGCCGTGACCGCTGTGAAAAAGAACCCAGCTTCACGTGTGCTTCTGATGGCCTTACCTATTACAACCGCTGCTATATGGATGCAGAAGCCTGCCTGCGGGGTCTCCACCTGCATGTTGTACCCTGTAAGCACATTCTCAGTTGGCCACCCAGCAGCCCAGGACCACCCGAGACCACTGCTCGCCCAACCCCTGGGGCTGCCCCCATGCCACCTGCTCTGTACAATAGCCCCTCCCCACAGGCTGTGCATGTGGGGGGAACAGCCAGCCTCCACTGTGATGTTAGTGGCCGCCCACCACCTGCTGTGACCTGGGAGAAGCAGAGCCATCAGCGGGAGAACCTGATTATGCGCCCTGACCAAATGTATGGCAATGTGGTTGTCACCAGTATCGGACAGCTAGTGCTCTACAATGCTCGGTTGGAGGATGCAGGGCTGTACACCTGCACTGCACGCAATGCTGCTGGCCTGCTGCGGGCTGACTTCCCCCTTTCTGTTTTGCAGCGGGCAACTACTCAGGACAGGGACTCAGGTGTCCTGGCCCTGGCTGAGTGCCAGCCCGACACACAAGCCTGTGTTGGGCCACCTACTCCCCATCATGTCCTTTGGCGCTTTGACCCGCAGCGAGGCAGCTGCATGACATTCCCAGCCCTCAAATGTGATGGGGCTGCCCGGGGCTTCGAGACCTATGAGGCATGCCAACAGGCCTGCGTCCGCGGCCCTGGGGATGTCTGTGCGCTGCCTGCAGTTCAAGGCCCCTGCCAGGGTTGGGAGCCACGCTGGGCCTACAGCCCACTGCTGCAGCAGTGCCACCCCTTTGTGTACAGTGGCTGTGAAGGGAACAGCAATAACTTTGAGAGCCGCGACAGCTGTGAGGATGCTTGCCCTGTCCCACGCACACCTCCCTGTCGTGCCTGCCGCCTCAAGAGCAAGCTGGCTCTGAGCTTGTGCCGCAGTGACTTTGCCATTGTGGGCAGACTCACAGAAGTCCTGGAGGAGCCCGAGGCTGCAGATGGCATTGCTCGTGTGGCATTAGATGATGTGTTGAAGGATGACAAGATGGGCCTCAAGTTCTTGGGCACCAAATACCTGGAGGTGACATTGAGGGGCATGGACTGGGCCTGCCCATGCCCCAATGTGACAGCTGGCGATGGGCCGCTGGTCATCATGGGTGAGGTTCGTGAAGGTGTGGCTGTGTTGGACGCCAACAGCTATGTCCGTGCTGCCAGCGAGAAACGAGTCAAGAAGATTGTAGAACTGCTTGAGAAGAAGGCTTGTGAACTGCTCAACCGCTTCCAAGACTAGCTTTATGCATAATCCCCAGTCCCGCCCTCCTTCCTGCTGAATAAATGTCTTTGCCTGTGGGATTCATAGCCTCTGGTTCCCTTCTAGTAGCAGTGCCCCCACCCCACCCCCATCAGCACTATCACAGTTGGAATCCTGTGAGTACGTGGAGATCCAGTTCCTACTTGAGGTAACCAAGTAGCACCAAGTCACTCTTGGGAGCCCTCATACAAATGTATAAGGTTCTCTCCAGGGAGATAGGAGAAAGCCAGCTCAGACCTGCTCCAGCTATTCCCACCCCAAGCCCTAATCTTCCCCCAGACCAGTCCCCTTTTGCCCACCCCCCAGGTATCCCCAACAAGCAATGTAGTATACATATCCCACAGTGGGCTGCAAAGGCTTTATTTTAAGGCCCGCTGGGACCAGGTTCTTTGCAGCCCAGCAGCCACTAGACTAGGAGGAGCAAATTTATCCCAAGGACTGACCCAGTGAGGGAGGGGCTGATGTCTAGTTTGTACCATGACAACTTTTGACAGAGATGCTATTCTTTCCGGAAAATCAGGCACTTGTTGTTGGCTGGCATGTCCACCTGGAAAAATACTTTGCTGGAGTGACTCTTAATCACAGGGAGACTCCCCACCCCCACACTGCCTTGCCTACCATCCTCTCCAGGACCAAGCCGCTGGCCTGGCCTAGTTCCTCCAGAAGCGCTGTGTCACGAAGCCCCCACTCTGGGTTCCTGCAGTTGGGAAGGGAGGTAGAAGGTACCTGCAGAATTGAGGGTATCATCCAGCCGACCCTCTCTCTGAGATAAGCCACCTCCTACCCATGTCTGACCTGCATCTGAGGGTCAGGTCAAAGTCCACGTTGCTCTGGGGAGAGATCTTCCCATTGATGGCATAGGGCTGTGGGAACAAGACACAGTCGTTCCCATAGGGCTGGTTTGCAGGATAGGATGAAGTTCTTTCTATAGGAGTATGGAAAGATTAACTTTTTTCAGTATTTAAGAAGGAAATGAAAGAGATGGCTCAACGGTTAAGAGCACTGATTGCTCTTCCAGAGGTCCTGAGTTCAATTTCCAGCAACCACATGGTGGCTCACAACCATCTGTAATGGGATCTGATGCCCTCTTCTGGTGTGTCTGAAGACAGCGACAGTGTGCTCACATACATTAAATACATAAATCTTAAAAAAAAAAAAAGAAAGAAAGAAAGAAAGAAAGAAAGAAAGAAAGAAAGAAAGAGGCTAGGTCCCAGACCCTGGGCTTCAAGAGTGGGGAAACACCTAAGGCTGCTAGGGGCATCTTAAGGTAGGGTCACTCACCCCATAGGTGATCAGCACAGCCTTGGTTTTGAGCAGGTGTCCTGCTGCTCTGAAGAGCCCCTGGAGAGGAAGGCAGGTAGGGCACAGTAAGCTGGAGAGTCATACTTCCCTCCTTGGAACGTGAAAGCTGAGCTCCACAGTGGTCCCCACCTCAGTACAGTTCAGGGGGCTGATGTGGATCATATTGATGCAGAGCAACAGGTCCAGCGATCGCGGTGGGATCCCGCCCCATTGCTCCCACTCCCAGGTCACGTCCAGGTACAGCGGAGCCTTCACATTGGACAACCCTTGGGCTTGGGTGGTGGCTGCAATGCTGTAGAGAGCAGCGTGTGGGCAAGGGCCGACAAGGCCTCTCAGTGACTCGGGGGCTAAGTCCTGAGGAGCAGCAAGGGGGTAGCTTTGTCGACCCTGCAGCCCGTGGCTTCTACTGCCTCAGTCTGGCACCCAGACCTGGGCCTGCCCTCTTTTCCGGTCTGCCAGCTCCCGCCGCCCACTTATCCCCAAGTGGCCGCAAGAAGAAGACACCGCGCCGCCGCACCTGTCCAGACAGCGTTGGTCCACATCCGACGGCTGCCACTCGGCGTTCGGGAAGGCCTGTGCAAAGTGTACGGCGTGCTGTCCGGAGCCCGAGGCCACCTCGAGCACGCGAACGCCGCGCTGGGCAGGATCCACATACTGGCGGAGCACGCACAGGATGGGCTCCTTGTTTCGCTCAGCAGCCGCAGCCACCAACATCGCAGCGGTGAACCCAGCCCCGCTAGGGATGCGCGCGAGGCACCACGGGAGCTGTGGTCCAGCTCCTGCGCGGAGCACTACGGGAGTTGTGGTCTTACGGATCAGCCGCCTGCAGCAAGATAACTGCCAGGCTTCTCAACTCCTAAAAGGGTCCCCGCTGGAGACTGATTCCCGCAGCAGGGTTTGGCGGTGACTTCGAACAGAGAACTAGGCTCGAGTAGAGGCTGTGGTTTCCTGGAGTCTTTCAGCTATAGCATTTTGTTTTCAGCGTATTTGTTACTTTGAACGTTCATTTGTTGCGTTTGCGCCTTACCTTTTTAGGAATGGTGTTTAGATTGCGAGGCATTCAGAGATGAACATGGAGGGAGGGGGAACAAACAAAAAGGAACATGCGCCGCCCGGGAATCGAACCCGGGTCGCAAGAATGGGAATCTTGCATGATACCATTACACCAGCGGCGCTGTTGAGAAAAGTAGCAGTCGGTAAGATATAAGAATTGTGACGCAGCCATGCTACTATTGCGCATGCGTCTTTTCTATTGCGCGCCAGTTCTCTGCTGAAAGGGTTTGCAAGACATGGTATCCCACTGGATCCCAAAGTGTTGCTGGCGTCCGAGGAAAACGAGAAAATGTGGGTGCCGGAGATTTATAGACAGCCAGGATTTGGTTCTGTGCCATGGAAACCATAGCAGTCATGATCTCTTGGAAGCCTGCGGCCACGATCATGTCCTGACGTTCAACGGCCAAGCCTTGTGGGCGTGGGCGTTGTGGGTGGTAACTGAATGGAGTTTGGGGAACCCAGATGCAGAACTCCTCAGATCTGGGACAGCTGGAGCTCAGATGAGCTTTGTGTGATGCTGAGACGGCTGGCAACAGCTCGAGGTCCACAGATAGGTAACAGGAGGCGGTTAGTGACCAGTGAAGTGAAATTCGAAGCGACGAGTACACGGACAAAGATATTTCTCTGGTGGTCACCTTGTGTGCAGGGTGAAAGCGTCCATTTCTTATAGGAGCTGGATTTTAGAAAATGCCGGAGGCGCTCATGCCTGGTTGCCAGCAGCTAGTTCAAGGATTACATGGGCTACTCTATCCCATACTATATCATAGCGATCAGGGTTAAGCATGGCTCCTGTTTGGGATTGCGATTGAGGTGTCTATTCCAATCAGCCGAGGTGGGCAGGGTGTGAGTGTAGTTAAACTATGTAAGCGACACGGCCCAAGGATAAAATATAGGGTGGCCATTCTAGAAACCCGTCTGAAAAGTTGTCAGTCCAGACTGAGGAAGAATCCTGAAGTCCAGCCCCTCACCCACTCTGAGCAGCCCCTAACAGGTGGTTATGAATGTCTGGTATTGGAGGTGACTTTGACTGGGCGTGAGTTAGGCTCTCCTTTTTACTGCCTCAGCCTCTGTTTACCTGGCTTACTTTTTCCATAATCCAGATTATTCATGGATTTTTTTTTTTTTTTTTTTTTTTTTTTTTTTTTTTTTTTTTTTTGGACAGGAGTGTGAGCATCACATATCCAAGTTCAGGAGAGGTGTTCTTTCTCTCCATCAAAGTGCAACACTTTTCTAAGACACACACACACACACACACACACACACACACACACACACAATCTCAAAGAGACCCCCAGGAAGAGGGCCCATGGCAGCCAGGGAGCTACTTAAATTTCAACTGGAACCTGGTGGTGGTGCTTGGGAGGCAGGGGCTGGTCTACAGAGTGAGTTCAAGGACAGCTAGGGGTACACAGAGAAACCCTGTCTGGAAAGCAAAGCAAAACAAATAAAGAATCAAAATTAATTCATAAAGCACAGCACACACACCTTTAGTCTCAGCACACAGAGAAACCCTGTCTGGAAAAACAAACAAAAAACCAGGGAACTCGGGAGACTGGCAACAGCCCTAGATTGGTCTTCCTGCTTCCCCTTCCCCACAGTGAGCCTGAACTGAGAACTCACATCCTTTCCTTAGCCCAGTCCCATGTGCCTAAACCCACCAAGTCTAGTCTGAGGTTTCTTGCTGTTGCCCTTCTCTTTGCCTCTCTGTTCCCTCTGTGGTTACTGTAACAAATTAACCCAAGGCTTGGTCATAGAAAACAAGTTTATTTTGTTATAGTTCTGAAGACCAGAAGTCCAAAACAAAGTTGTTGGATCACTGTCTTGGCCACTTGGCTGTAACTCCAGTCTCTGCTTTTATTTTCATACCAACTCCTCTGTGTCCAGATCCCTCATGTCTTTCTCTGAAAAGGGCATAGTCAGGGCTTGGAGGCTTCATCCAGGTCATCTTTCTTATGGTTCTAGCGGTGATTTCCCATATCCCTCACCCCTTCAGACTGCAGGCTTCCCACCTGACATTCTACCAAAACTCCATTCTCAGGTGGCCTAGGGTCTCTGCATCTGGGAACACTTCACTGTGGAGCCCAACCCCCACCAGGCTATCTGCCCCTCCAACAGGTTTGCCCACCTCCTCAGCTTCCTGCTCCACAGAGCCACTACACTGTCACTTCTGTCCCCACCCAAACCCCCTGGCCTCACCTGCCCCTGCCCTAGTCTCAGAACAAGCCCACCTGAAAGCCCTTCTAAGGCCTTCTGAACCCAACCCTGGACTTTTGCTGCAGCTAGTGAGTCTTGCCCTCCAGTTCTGGCCAATGATTATTTAAGCAAAGACTGACTTCGTCCATTGATGAGTGTGTGTGAGACTGGGCTTTAGGTGTTTGGAGGTAGCTAGTTGGGGTTGCACTTCCTTTGTAGGGGGATCCGTCTCAAGGGAGCTCCTGTCAGTATATGGTATGCATACTCTCGACACCAGGGCCTTGTATACCTATCTCCCTTACTGTGCTTCATTCTGACTCAACTGATCCTTCCTGCCCCTTGCCGGGCAGTGGTGGTGCATGCCTTAACTCCCAGTACTTTGGAGGTAAAGGCAGTTGAATCTCTGTGAGTTCAAGGCCAGCCTGATCTACAAATCTAGTCCAGAACAGCCAGGGTTGTAGTTATACTGAGAAACAATGTTTCAAAACAAAACAAACAAAAAACCAACCAACCAAACTAGTGTGAGCTCCCAGGATCCTGTCCTGCCTTCCTGCCCTGTATAAGTGACTAAACAGCATGCTGTGGGCCATCTGAGTCAGGCCACAGTGGCCTTGGAGGGAAAGGTTAGTGGGGGCGGCTCAGGCATTGTGGAAGTGGGAAGGGACAAATTTAGCCAGGAAATAGCCCTTTCTTTCAGTATGTCTAGTAGGCCTTAATTCCCTCTTCTCACATCTGCACTCACCTTTGCAGCCACAAGCCTGGTGTGCAGCTATTTCCTGGAGATTGAAACATTTCCTCCTGGATGAAGGAGTGAAGCTCTTAAGACTCTGGAAACTAAGGCAATTTGAAACTTGAGAGGCTGTATAACCAGGAGCCAAGTGCTAGGAGAGAGGAGACTTAAGTAGGGCTGGGAAAGGAGCCCAGGGATCAGCACTCATGAGCTGTCACCTATACTGTGGTGAGCCTTTTGGTGACACAGCGAGAGAGTCACCCATGCTCCAGTAAGTAACCACAATAAACTCACTGGCTCACCAACTAGACTTGGGAGGGATTCTGTCTTTGATCTGTCGCTGCTGCTGTGATGTCTCAGGTGAAAAGACATTTCTCATGCCTCCTAAGTACGTGTCACACACTCAACAGTCCTCACGGAGCTGGAGAAGGCCTTTTATTCTCCAGCCCTGCTCTTCATAATGTAAGGCCGAAGGCCCCGGGCCAAAGGAATGAAGGCTTGACCACCTGGGATAGAAGGCCCCTGAAGTTCCACTAGCAAATGGCACAGGTGTTTTTGGATGCCCTGGGATTGAGGGGGATCAGCTACCCACCCTCACCCCTTCCTTACTGTTTATCTTGCTTAAGTGACCCAAGACTTGGCAGACTTTTGCCTTCCCCAGTCCCTAGTCCCAACAGACTGACCCTCCTCAAATATGGCAATAGGAACCTTAAGGCCAGGTGGCGTCGGGCAGCACAAGTCTCGACAGATACAGTTCAAGACTTCACATTACAATGCCCAGCTGAGCATGCATTTCATGTGGGTCATTAAGGAGAACTGGGGGGGGGGGGGGGGGGGAAGAGCTTCCTCCTTCCAGGTTGTACTAGGAAACCCTATGGCTCTCCCCACAGACCTAATATTTCAGCTTCTCCAGTAGTTGGGAAGAGGGGGCACCTCCAGTACATAACTTTGAGGAGAGGTTAGTACTTTAGAGTCCCGGGTATCCCGAGGGCTCAATATTCTCCTAGTCTTCCTCCGGCCCCCCAGGACTTCATATCTACTTAAAACACACCTCTTTTGTCTTAGAGCGCTTATTCTAAAGCAGACTCCTGACACCGATGGTCCCCATCAATCCAGGCTTGTCCAGGCACTTGGCTGAGGGGTCTCAAATATGAGAAGGAATACTGTTGATTTCAGAGATTGTTCTAGGTCCCTAGCTCAGAGAACTACCTCAGCACACAAAAGGCCCTCCCCCACTCAAAGAGCCCCCCCATCTCAGAAATCTCAGATACACACGTCACACACACACACACATACACACACACACACACACACACACAGATGCAGGCTCGTGCACACACGATCCAGTCTAGAGATGGTGTACCCCTTGGTGAGTACACCCCGCCCCTAGCTCAAATTTCGCTTCTCGGCCAATTTTCCAAAGGATTGGGAAGACTACCAAGTGGCTGCTGCACCTTTAAGGGCAGGGGGCGTGTGTGGATCGCTCCGCCCCTCCTTGCCCGTCCTCCCTCCTTAAAGGGGCCGTGCCTCTGGGACCGCAAAGTGAAGCTGGTGGAGAGTGCCTGATCTGGCTGCTGCCAGGGGCGGGCGGGACGGCGCACCATGTACACTATCACTAAGGGGCCCAGCAAGCTGGTCGCGCAGCGCCGCACAGGTGCGCAGGGCGGGCGGGCAGGCGGGACGTCCTGACCGCTGGCCCGCGGCGGCTGACAGCGCCCTCCGCCCCGGCCCGCAGGTCCCACACAGCAGCAGGTGGAGAGCAGGCTTGGCGAGCTCCTGAAATGCCGGCAGCCGGTGCCGCCGATCGCGCTACCCGCGCGCGAGCAGTCCTCAGCACAGCCTCAGGGACCCTGGCCCCTTGCAAGGTGAGCGGGGCGGCCGGGCACGAGGGTGACCTTGGAGAAGGTTGATGGGGACCACGCGTCCTGGCGGGCAGGGGGCGGGGCGCAGGCAGCTCGCGCACTTCTGCTCGCCGGCTACTTCTGGACCCAGCTGGCTTGTGTGGACCCTGGTGGCCACGTGGGGCCTTGCGGGCTTCCGACCGATCCCGCCTGTCAAGGACTGCGAGTACCCAAAACCGAGGGACCTGGTGACCTTGGGTCGCTAACTTGGACCCCTTGGGAAGTGGTCGAGGTCAAAGTTGGGGAAAGTTGCCCAAGGCCCTGGCCCTCAAGGACTTCAGGCCCTGTCCTTGCAGAGCAGAAGAAGCGCACGTGTTCCCGCTGGTCTTATCAGGTCCCTGCCCTTCACTAACACCCTGGGACACTGGAGCCCTCCTCCCCAGAAGTTGCCCGAGCCTGTGGGTCCCAACAGTTTTCTGAATTTCCTAAACCGCAGTGTTCCTAGGGAAGTTCAGCCCTAGCTACTTTGGATTTCAGCCAGTGTGACCTGGAAGTGATCCCACTCTGTCAAGCCTGAACCTTTTACTTCTTTGGCCCAATTTACTGTTTCCTGTATTGGTCGATTTCACTCCTGGTCTCTGCAGGCATGTAGGCTCCTGGGGTCAAGACTCTAGTAGACTCTAGTAGAAGTGGCATGTGAACAGGTTAAGAGCCTTAGGCCCTCAGAGAGCCCACGTTGAAGGCACAATCTCATGGGAGGCCAAGAGTTACAGACTGGCCTCAGCTGGGGAGTGTGGCTGGGTCCACACCTCTCAGCTCTCAGCGACTGGGCTTCAGAAGCTATAGGTGGGAGACGCCTGTGCCTGTGTTTGCCCTAGGGGGCATCCTGATGACATCAATTTCTGTCCGTATTGCCCTTATGTCTCTGGGAGGACTCTGTGGTGCAGATGTATAACCACAAAGTGGTCACCCAGACAGGGAGCTTGGAGCTGGAGTTGTCTTGGTGACCAGCCTATCTCTACCTGGGAAACCACCTTTTTAAGTCCTCATTGTTGGGGGACAACAAGAACAGGTTTGTGGCAATATTGGAGGTGGTGTCCAGGAGGAGAACAAGGTAATAACATTCCCCAGAAAGCTAAGTTGCAAGGGACACCACACTGCGTATTTACTCTAAACAGGCTTCAGTACCCTAAACTGATGTGAAGGCCTGGAGTCCTCCATCAGCAGCCAGGTAGAGAGAGCACCTGATGCCTGAGAGATTGATTTCCTAGCCTTCTGAGTTCTGGGAACCGAGGAGATAGAATAAGATGTCTTCCTTACTTCCTCTGAAGTTGCCCTTTCCTGGTCCCTGGGCTGTGAATTCCCATCTCTGATAGGGCCTCCACAAGAATTCTACATCTAGTCCTGTGACTTTTCAAGGCCACCCTTCACAGTCACCCATGTGCACCATCTTGCCTGTCTTACCTTCCCTGGAGCCTTTCCTCAGCTACCATCTCTTTCTGACCAGCTCTAGCAGGAGGGCACTGGTCACCCTCCTGCTGGTGTGGGGCCAAATCTCAAAGCTTTCAACCCACTAAATGGCTAGGTATGGTTGCTACCAGTTATGGTGGCCAGGCCTGTGCCTTTGACATATTCTTTTCTCCTGGCAAGAGACAGATGGAAGAGACTTAAAATGAGACCATGTGATCACCTCCCCACCAAGACCATGTGATCATCTCCCCACCACTAAGACCACTGGGCAGAAAAGACTTGGTTAGGGCAGAGTCAAAGTTGGGAGCATTGGGGTCAGAATACTGCTAAATCTTGAAATATTGATTTTGAATCTTGATGTCGTCACCTTGAGGGGGTACAGGTGCACTCTGGGATGAAAGGAGGTCTGTGGGCTACTATGCCCTAGTGCTGCAGGAGGGTACAGGTGCACTCTGGGATTAGTGCCCTTTCCCCTACAGAGCCTTGTCTTATATAACCACGGCCTCTAAGCAGAGGCTGGGCAGGGCTTAGCTCTGGGTGTGTAGTCCTTGCCCTCTGGGGCCCCATTCCAGCTCCAGGGCCACCACCTTAATCCACTGCTACACACCTCCCTATGCCCTGGTACTTAGGAAGATTTCTGAGTCTTGATCCTGCCTCAACAAAACAAAAACATAAAAAGACTCAGTGTCCAATTCTGATGCTTTCACTGAGCTTCAACCCTTTTGGGGTGGAGGTGGCTGCAGGCAAGGGGGGGGACTTTCCATTAAGAATGCCTTTATACGCTGGGCGGTGGTGCCACACGCTTTTAATCCCAGCATTTGGGAGGCAGAGGCAGGCGGATTTCTGAGTTCGAGGCCAACCTGGTCTACAGAGTGAGTTCCAGGACAGTCAGGGCTATACAGAGAAACCCTGTCTCGAAAAACAAAACAAAACAAAAACAAAACAAAACAAAAAAAAACAAAAAAAAAAAAAACAAAAAAAAAAAAAAAAACAAAAAAAAAGAATGCCTTTATACCCTCTAGTTCACCAAAAACACAGGTACCTGGTGGGTTTGGGAGGAGTCCTGCCTCCTCTGGTCCCCTCTGGTCCCCACTGGCACATCTAAGATTTTCTGTAGCCACCAGACCCGCCAGCCCTGGGGCTGGCAGGACCCTGTGCCCCTCAAGACCCTCCTCTTTATTTTAGTGCCCCTCTCACCTGAGGAGGAACCCAGAGCGGCGTGGGGCACCTGAGCCCAGGAAGGCGAGCAGGCCTGCCGGGACCGCGAGTGCCTGGCGGAGTGGCAGGTGCAGTCCAGGACTCGGCTCCCACCTCCTACTGTAGGTGCGGCCCCATTCCCTCCGTGGCCCCACCCCAGGCTTCATGAGCACAGGGCTTGGTCAGTTGCCGCCAGTCAACAGAGATGGCACATTCCTGCCCAGCCCTGGGCCTGCTTGGCTTCACCCCTGGATATAGAGTACAGCACAGAACTATGGGGTGGGGGAGCATCTCATTTCAGTTACCCCTTTTCTCTTGTCTTGAGGAGTGGGTCAGGCTTAAGGTCATGCTCTTCCCACTCAAAAGAACAGCTCAGCATTTTGTGTTCATCCCCCTGGGGCCTGGGGCCAGCCAAGGAGAGGGAAGAATAAATGCCGAGCCATTCTTGTTTGGTCTGTTTTCCAACAGTGGGGGTGTCATTGAGGTGTCTGGGATCTGTGGGACATCTCTAGAAGAAGGGGGGGGGTGTGCTTGATGGGTGGGCGTGGCATGAAGTTCTGATCATGTTGAGGTCTGACCCAGGCTGCTGGAAGCCTGCCTGCTGGGGATTGGGAGTGCAGAAGAGTCCTCTCTTAGACCCCTGCTGAAGGTCTGGATACAGGGCTGCGCTCTTCTGACTTGCAATCACTCACCTTCCCTGGGTCCAGAGCTATAGAGCTGAGCCGCAGTAAGCTCAGGATATGCAAGCAGAGAGGCCTTTGTCCAGAAGCAGCTGCTCTGGTTAAGGAAGGGTCTAGTTTGGGCCAGGGCCTGTGCAGGTACAGTGGGTATGTACAGAGGCTGCTCTTGAACCCTGCATAGTAGCTCCTGGACATGGCTGGTGCCAACTGTATCTGTCTCCTACCCTCCCGCAGTCCGGGGCCAAGGCTTGTGTTCAATCGAGTGAATGGCCGGCGGCCCCTCACCACCTCCCCATCCCTCGAGGGGACCCAAGAGACCTACACAGTGGCCCACGAGGAGAACGTCCGATTTGTGTCCGAAGGTAGTAAGGGACCAGGGGGTGTGGCTCAGGCCACAGAATCCCAGTAGTGTGGATCTGGCTCTGCCCTGTCCTTCCCCATTATAGCCTGACTCTTAGCAGCTCAGGGGCTAGACTTTTCCTCGGCTCTCTGCCTGGCATGTCCATTCCTTGAGCTGGGCTGGAGTCCAAGGTAGCTCCTAGGCTCTGGGGTGGGAGGGATACCAGGGGTCCTGTTTATTCTAACTGTCCTTTCCCCTACAGCCTGGCAGCAGGTAGAGCGGCAGCTGGATGGCGGCCCTGCCGATGAGAGTGGCCCACGGCCTGTGCAGTATGTGGAGAACACTCCTGACCCCCGGCTACAAAGTAAGCATCCCCCATGCCCTGAACCAAAGAATCCTCTACACCAGGTAGCCCCAGGTGGCCCCAGGTAGTTGGGAAAGTGGGTCTTGGGCCAGACTCCCCCATTTTCCATTGAGTGCTGAGCTTGGAGTCCAGGTTAGGGGCTGTGATCAGTAGAGGGCAGAGGTACTGGCCAGCTTGGAAAGCAGCATCACTGCCTGCCATGTATTCTACCCACAGACTTTGTACCTATTGACCTGGATGAGTGGTGGGCACAGCAGTTCCTGGCTAAAATCACCAACTGTTCCTAGCAGCTGTCTGGGAAGGAACATTGCCATAGTGGACCCTTTGCCAGAAGAGGACCATGGTGCGCCGATCCACCTTGTGGCCTGGCTGGGTACTGGCCACACCTGAAGTGCCAACATTTGGACTTTTGCACCTGTTGTTCCCTTGGCTTGGCTGTCCTAAGCTGCCAGAGCCAGGGGCCAAACCTGTCTAACCTCAATCCTGCTCACTGTGCCCAGGGACCAGCCCCTGGGGCTGGCAGGGAGGAGTTTGGGCTAATAAAGTTGAGAAACTGCCCTTTTGGGTGATGATGAATGTGTGTGTGTGGTGTGTGTTGGGGGCACGTGACTACTTCCAGCTCTCAGTCTCAGCCTCTAGCCTCCCCCTAACACTTTGATGCTGGGGATTGAACTGAGGGTCTCACACAAGCTAGGCATCTGACCTACATCCTCAGCCTTCTGTTTACTACTACTTCTTCCTCCTCTTGGTTTGAAACAGCATCTCAGTGTGTTGTCCTGGCTTACCTGCAGTTTGCTATGTAGATTAGGCTAGCCTTGAGTCCACAGAGACCTGCCTGCCTCTGCCTCCTAAGTGCTGGGATAAAGACATGTGCCACCAGCCTGGGACTTTTGATCCTCCTGCCTCCCCAGTAGCTGGGATTATAGGCTGGTTTGCAGTATCCCTTTGGAGTCACATCCTCTCTTTACTCTTGGGCTAGCAGGAGTTAAGCTTTGTCCATCTCTCTCTGTTTTTATTTTTGAGACAGGTGGCTGGCTGGCCTGGAACTCACAGAGTGCTGGGATTAAAGGCACACCCCCCCCCCCATGCTGGGCTAACCAGGAGATGGAGCCCTTGACCAGCTCACTTTAGAAATGTGTAGTCCCAAGATGCCTCATCTGAATCCATCACCTCTTCTTCTTTTTTTTTTTTTTGTTTTTTTTTTGTTTGTTTTGTTTTGTTTTGTTTTTTTGTTGAGACAGGGTTTCTCTGTGTAGCCCTGGCTGTCCTGGAACTCACTCTGTAGACCAGGCTGGCCTCGAACTCAGAAATCCACCTGCCTCTGCCTCCCAAGTGCTGAGATTAAAGACGTGTGCCACCACCGCCCAGCCCATCACCTCTTCTTCTTGACAATCAATAGATGCCAAAGTCAGACCCCAGACCCCGGTGATACTGGAGAGGGGTGTAGGGATGGGTTTGTTTTCTCTGACGAAGAATTAAAAGGCAGAAGTCTTTGGTGATACCTGAGAAGTCAAGGCCCTCTTTTAGGGTTCTTAAGTTTCATTAATGCAAGGATTTTAAAGGCCAAGCAGGAGGATCTCTGAATTTAAGGCCAGCCTGGTGCCACATATAGTGAGTTCCAGGACAGTCAGGACTACACAGAAATATTCTGTCTCAAAACAGAAAGAGACAAGAAAGAGAATGGCCATAAACAAGCTCAAGGACCAGCCTGAAATAGAAGTCTGAGAATCATTAGCCTTTAAAGGGAAAACCCCAGGGCAGGCAACTGTAAACTTCTAAACTAGCCTAAACCACCTAGGGAAGGACGAGAAGGAAGAACAAAAGCTTTGCCTTTACAGATAAAGGTCAGCCACCCAGCAGAAGGCATCTGAAGGGAGTGGCTCGCCCAGGCCTTTAATCCCTAAACTGCAGAGGCTGAGCCTGTGAGTTCAAAGATATCCCCTCTATATAGCAAGTTCTAGGACAACTTTGGTCTTTAAAAAAAAAGTTGAAAGAGCAAGGAACCAAGTGCATTAGTTAACAGGATTAACCCTTACGGGAGGAGACAAGAGCATGTCTCCACTTGGAGGCAGAGTCCATCCTTTCCCAGGACTTAACTGGAACAGAATCCTAGCGCTAGACTGCAGGACCTACTCTCTCAAGCCTGTAGACCTGGCTGTGGTACACTGGGAAAAATGTCTCAAGAGTCTTTGGGTATGTGTTGAACCTGTGGTGACTGTAGTTATCTCGAAGCTGCGCCCCAGAGATTGGGCATTGGGATCTTACTTACTCTCCTGAAGCAAGGAGACCCAGAGTACCAGGATGCTGATCAGGTACCTCCAATCAATCAGAAGAGATAGGCCCAGCCTGGGTGGAAGGTGGATGTGAACAGACCTCAGCATGACCTTTCTGGTTCACATATAGAAAAAAGGGTTCAGCTCTCAAAAACAAACAAAAAACCGGAGGCCTTAGAGAGGGTCAGCGACCATGCCTACTTAGCACAGCTCCCTGCACTGCGCTGAGGCCCCGGTTGGGCGTGGCCGCAGAGGCCCAAGCAGAAGGCAACAGCGGAGGAAATGGCCAGGGCGAGCCCAAGCAAGACTTGGGGGGTCTTTTTTTTTTTTAATTATTTGTTTATTTTATGTATGTGAGTACACTGTCATTCTCCTTGGACACACCAGGAGAAGGCATCGGATCCCACTACAGATGGTTGTGGGCCACCTTGTGGTGGCTGGGTGAGGGTCTTTTAGTCAACCCGGAGCTAAGCAGCTCCGGGAGTTTTGTGCGTCGCCGTAGCGGCGACGGAAGTGACGCGCGTTGCCAGGCGGCTGTTGCTAGGAGCCGTGCTGCGTGTTTTGCGTAAGACAGCGTCAGCTGAGGCGGGAAGCGCGAGCTGTAGCGCCATGGCCGGAGGCAGCGGCGCGCGCGAGGCGCGCTCTTGTCGGGTCTCGCGTCCCGGGAGTCCCGGGTCCGAGGTCCCCGCTGCGTCACTGACTGGACCTCGTGCAGAAGCCCGTCTCGAGGGCGGAGGTGGAGGGTCGCGGCGCGCTGCCCAAGACCGGTGCTCAGGCGGCGTCCCTTCTCTTGCAGCTTGGCAGCACCCTTTCCTCAATGTATTCAGACACTTCAGGGTGGATGAGTGGAAACGGTCCAGCAAAGAGGGAGATGTGTCTGTGGTGACGGTACTGACCGCGGGGGTCTTTCCTGCTCCTGAGAAATCTCCCAGTGGGCACTGTGACTGTCCTCCAGCTTTGCGCCGTTTGCAGCTCCTCTCTCTTTCTAGGACAAGGTCCTGAAGAGCGCCGTGTATCGCATCCGTGGATCTGTATCTGCCAGCAACTACATCCAGCTCCCCAGAACTAGCACCCAGTCTCTAGGGCTGACTGGGCGGTACCTGTATGTGCTTTTCCGGCCCCTGCCTACCAAGCACTTTGTCATCCACTTGGACTTGTCCACCAAGGTGCCCAGCTTGGAAGGAGGGCTGGGTGTTTGTTGCTGCTTCCCCCCCCCCCCCGCCCCCATAATCTTCATCTGATGGCCTTGCTCTGCCTCATAGGACTGCCAGGTCATCCGTGTGTCTTTCTCCAACCTCTTTAAGGAGTTCAAGTCCTCCGCAACATGGCTTCAGTTCCCCTTTGCCTTCGAGACTAAGACACCCAGGAGAGGTGGTGACATTTGGTCCGGGAGGGACAGCTTGAATGAAGGCCTAGAACAGGATAGTACAGGCCCAGCTGGCCTTGTGCTTCTGTGTGGCTCTGAGGACAGCTGGGGGATGGGACTGAGAGGTTGATGGTAGGTGCTGACCTCGCACCTGTTCTGCAGACCTGGCAGGTGTACGTCCTCCTCGTGCCCGCTGGACCTGCCTGCAGGTGGACCTGCGTGACATCCTGATGTTCTACCTGAGCCGGCATTATGGCCATCTTAAGAGCATCAGGCTGTGTGCCAGCCTGCTAGTCAGAAACCTCTACACCAGTGATCTGTGCTTTGACCCTGGTGAGGCCCACACTTCATGCCCCATCCCAGTCTGAAAGCTAGAACCCTCCCGCTAGCTGGCAGATGAGAACCACTCAACAATTTCAGAGAGCCATGCACCAGGGCTCCCACTTCCAGGAAGAGCACTGGTGGAGTGGCAGATACTTGGTATTGCATCTTGCTTGGGGTGGGAAGGGATAGGACAAATGTCCCTCGATCTACAACAGCCCTGATTGTTGTAGCTGTCACCATCACTGAGGCCCGGCGTGCAAAGTTGTCAGTCAACCCTATGCCTCGAGAAATGGCCTTCCCAGTGCCAAAAGGGGAGAGCTGGCATGACCATTACATCCACATTCGGTGAGCAGCTCTGGACCTCAGGTGGTGAGGGGCCAGGTGGTCTTCAGTCCCCAGATACTGACTTTGCTTCTACCTGTGTTTGCCACCATGAGGTTTCCAAATGACGGCTCAAAGGCACCTGATGAGCAGGCTGAGAAGAACTGCTCTCCTCCAGAGGCAGGTGGGCTGTGGTTCTACAGGGCGCATAGAACTTGGTGGCAACAGTATAGGGGCACCCTGAGTGGGGTTCAGTAGCATGGAGGGTACAGGTGTTACGTGCCTCGGGCAGCCTGGAGGTGGGCACAGAGAAGGGTCTAGCTGGTGGTCCTCTGAGGTTCGAGTCATATTTAAGGTCTGTGATGTAGCATCTGATCCCCATGCTTTCTTGTTGGGAGAGGATCTGCCAGGGTTTAGGGTAGAATGATGGTAGCATTTGTGGTGTAGCATCTATAGAGTGGGTGAGGGGAGCCCCCCTGCACCTTGTCTGGCATTCTCATGGGCCTCTTGCCGCCCCACTCTGGCTCTTTGCTCCCTTGAAGTCTTCCTAGGGCATGTGTCACAGCGCCTGCCTCATCCAGTGGTCTTTGGCAAACCTTTGCTGAGCAGTAGGTCCCCTGTGGCCCAGACATCTAGCCCTACATTGGTGAGTGCACTTGGGAAAGGGCTGGGGACCGGTGGCCCTAGGGTGCTGATGGCACATGTTCCATTACAGCCATGCCAGGTCCTTTCAGCACCCAGTCGCCTTCCAGAGGCCAGCCTGACCAAATATCCAGAAGTCTTCAGTGTAAGTGCCTCCGGCATCCATGGCCAACGTCTTCCAGCCTGGGATGAGATTACCGATGCACACATGGTGGCCGGTGGGAGACACGTTCTTCCTGACAAATCATCTGGAGTGCCCATGGCCCTTGAGGACATTGGCTCCTGTAAGGTGAGTGCCCACCTGAAGGCATTTGGGCATTAGTGAGGTGAAGGGCTGGCTAGTCCTGCGTACATTGAGCAAGGGTGTACCTTGTTGATGAATAGAGATGGGTTTGTTCCTGTTGCCAACTCTGAGGGTCACTGCAGATAGTCTGTCAAAGGACAGGGGTTTCCGGAGTCTTTACTGTGACATCCAGAAGACTGCTGCTAGCAAGAGCTCCCCATCCCATGGTCTGTCTGTCCCTCCCTCCCTCCCTCCCTCCCTCCCTCCTTCCTTCCCTTCCTCTCTCTTTCTTTCTTTCTTTCTTTCTTTCTTTCTTTCTTTCTTTCTTTCTTTCCAGAGGCAGCACAGGTGGGGATAGAGTGACTTCCACGAGTCTCACTTTGTGTTTTCCTATTTCAGGTCTTCCTCCCAGACCCAGTCCTTAGGCTCAAGGGAGTCATCGGCTTTGGGGGTCACAGCACCCAATGGGTGAGGTTTCAAGGCAGTTTCCAGAACACTTTCCATTGGGTGGTATGAGTGAGTTTTAGAAAGATTTCTAGTCCCGTCTTGGACACTTTCTTTCCTATGGTCCTCAAGAAACTCTGCCCTGCCCACATCTGCTCACTCCCAAGAACTAATATGAGCTCTCAGGTCATGGGTGCCCCCTGTTCACTTGATAAGACCTGCTAGGCAATGGCTGGATTAAAGGGCTCCCAAAGACCCAAGACCCAAAAGATTATTTTATGTAGACGGGTGATGGTGGCACATGCCTTTTGATTTCAGCACTCAGAGGCAAAGGCAGGCAGATCTCTGTGAGTTTGAGGCCAGCCTGGTCTACAGAGTTCCAGGACAGCCAAAGCTACATACCAGGCCCCTTCGTAAAAGGAACCAAGTGCTGCTGAGCCATCTCTCTAGTCCCATAAAGAGTTGTTTATTTTATGTGTACGTGTACGCTTCCCACATGTATGCAGAAGCCCACAGAGATCAGAAAGGGAATCAGACCCTCCGAACAGCAGTTACAGACAGTTGTGAGCCACCATGTGGGACCTTGGGGTACAATGTGAGTTTTCTGCAAGAGTAGTAAGCTGTCTTTACTGCTGAGCCATCTCTTCAGCCCTGGTTATAGCTCTAGACCTTGTGTGAGTGTGGCTCTCTGATCCAGACTGGATATGTTGGAATTGGGTGTGATGTGGGAAGTCAGCTCCAACATATGCCATGGGCCTCTAGGAAAGACCTGTTAGAAAGGAGTGGTGTTTCCCTCCTTTCTGGGCATTCTCTAGGCTCTTCTGGGCATTGTCTCTGGGTCTTTGATCTTTTGCTACCAAGATCACCAGTCTTTTATGGTGAAGAGGCTTTAGTTGTCTTCCCATGAATGCCTGTGATGGGGAAACAGATGTTTCTTTGGGTGGCCACATGCCTGTGTGTGTGTGTGTGTGTACGTGTGTGTACATGTGTGCCTCAGACTCCCCAGGAGGGACCTGGCTGGGTTTCTGTGGGTGATTTTGGTCCTGGCCCTCATATGTTAGGCCCTGTGGACCAAAGATGGTGTAGCCGTTGTTTACCCCTGCCATGCAGTCATAATCGTCCTGCAGATTGACACTGGACAGCAGAGATTTTTCCTTGGCCACACCGACAAGGTACATGCCTGCTGGGCCTGGGCAGGGAGAGGCGAACCTGCAGGCCGTACAATTTTTCCCTTTTTCCTTATTATTCATCTCCAGGTCTCTGCCCTGGCGCTCAATGGCAGTGATACAGTGCTAGCCTCAGCTCAGGTGCAGCCTCCCAGCATGGTGCGTCTCTGGGACTTCCAGACTGGGGGATGCCTGTCTCTCTTCAGAAGCCCACTGCACACCATCTGCTCCCTCAGGTGCAGTAGCCTGGGTGCGGGCCAGCAGCGGGAGTGGGAAGTGCTGAGAAACTGCTAACCTCATCTTCCACACCTACAGCTTCTCTGGCAGTGGGGCGCTCCTCTGCGGTGTGGGCAAGGACAGACATGGGAGGACGGTAATGTGTCAATAAGCTTGGTACAGGAGGCGGGGCCTGCTGCTTGGGTGGTGAGCTCCAGCCAGCCTTTTCTGCTTGCTTGCTTTTTTTGTTTGTTTGTTTGCTGTTTGATTATTCGTTTGGTTTTGTTGGTTTTTTGAGACAGGGTTCTCTATGTAGCCTTGGCTGTCCTGGAACTCACTCTGTAGACCAGGCTGGCCTCGAACTCAGAGAGATCTGCCTGTCTCTGCCTTCTGAGTTCTGAGACTAAAAGCATATGCCACCACTCCCTGGCTCAGCCTTTGCTTTCTAAAACTCTTATCTTTGTTTATTTCTGCTTATTAAAGTAGTATGTATGTCTTGCTTTAAGATGGGGGCCAGAGAGATGACTCAGTGATTAAGAGCACTGGCTGTCTTTCCAGAGGCCTCTGGAGTTCAGTTCCAAATATCAGCATGGAGGCTGTCTGTGCCTCCAGTCTCCGGGGATCCAGTGCCCACTTCTGCCTTCTATTGGCACTGTACATACATGGTGCACATTTAGACCATCGCTAATAAATATAGAGGCTTTTTAAAAAGAGGAATCAAGATGAGCTAAACATGATGGCACATTCCTTTATTTTGTTTTGCTTTGCTTTGGTTTTATTTTTTCCTCCCCGAGACAGCATTTCACTGTGTAAACTTGGCTGTCCTGGAACTCATGCTGTAGACCTAGCTGGTCTTGAACTCACAGGGATCTGTTCGCTTCTGCCTCTGGAGTGCAGGGTTTAAAGGCCTGTGCCACCACTGCCCGGCGGTGGTGCATTCTTTAGCCCTAGCCCTGGAGAAACAGAGGCAGGTCGGCCGTTCTCTAGGCCAGTCTGGTCTACATAGCAAGCTCCAGGCCAGCCAAGGTTACATACACTAAATCTGTATATACATATTCAGTGTTGGCAGAGTTGTAGGCATTTAGCTGCTCTAAACTGACCCATTGTTTTCGTGTGGGCTACCTTCGGCTTTTTTTTTTCTCAGAATGCTGGGAATCCAATCTAGGGCCTTACATATTAGCCAATTGCTCTGCCACTTAAAAATACCCCAGTCTCAGTCAGGTTTTGCTTATCTCTATAGGCAGCTACTGCTGCACTCTGGAGACTCTGAACTTGATGTTCAGGGGCTGATCTCTATACAAGCCCCTGCCTGTTGAGGGGCTGGGAGCTCAGCTAGTCCTTACAGGGCAGGGCTAGGCAGAGCTCTTGCAGGGCTTGATGTCTGCACCTGGAGTTCATTCTGCATTTGTTGCAGGTGGTGGTGGCCTGGAACACAGACCAGGTGGGCCTTGGCGGTGAGGTGACGGTTCTTGCAAAGGTGCATGCTGACTTTGACGTTCAGACCTTCCGGATTGCCTTTTTTGATGAATCAAGGTGATGTGGCCAGGCTTTGTGGTACTGGGACAAGGTCTGGGCCTTGAGCCTCTCTGCCCCACCTTGCTTACTCTTCCATACACACAGGATGGCATCATGTGGTCGGGGCAGTGTGCGGCTCTGGCGGCTGCGGGGTGGTGTACTTCGATCCTGCGCTGTGGACCTGGGGGAGTACTGTTCACTGGAGCTCACTGACCTTGCCTTTGCACAGGCGCTGGATGGCCACTGTGTGCCCTCGGCCAGCATGCTGTGAGTCCCCGCCTTTGTTCTTACCCAGCCCACCCCTTACCCTGAGTGCCTACCTCACTCCACCCTCCCTTTGCAGCTTTGTGTGCAGCCACAGTGGTCACATCCTGGAGATTGACCACCAGCGCATGGCTGTGCAGCATGTCCGCCGCTTGCTGCCGGCACAGTCCCCTGGTGTTCCCCTCACCGAGAAGCAGAACTTCAGCATGGGTAGGTGTGCACCCATTCCTCGGGGAAGTGACATCACGTAGAGGTGCTGATGGCTGCCCTTTTCAGGGTCCGGCATTGCTATCAGTAGCCTCAGTGTCTCTACTGCCACATGTGCTGTGGGCTCTGAGGATGGCTACCTGCGACTCTGGCCCCTGGACTTCTCCTCAGTGCTTCTAGAGGCCGGTGAGATTGCAGACGTCTGTCTACTCTAGTTTGGGAAGAGCTGGCCCTGGCACAGGGAAGGTTGGGATCCTTTGGTTTTTTGGTAGTACTCTTCCTGGGCTGGACAGTGAGTTCTGGGGTGAGGGAGCTGCCCTGAACCTGCCTGCCTAGCAACACCAGTACTCTCCACAGTCTGCTTTCACAGGGGCTTTGGGGGCAGTGGCTAGTGGGCATGATACTCTCAGAACCCTGGAGACCTTGGAACAAGTGGTCTGTGTCTTGGGTACCTCAGTGCCCACATAGTGTGTGTGGTAGCGTGCTATGAGCTTTCCTGGAGTCATCTTTCAAGCTTGCTGGGCCCCAGCGGCTGTTGCTCCATCTTTCCCACAGAACACGATGGCCCTGTCAGTTCAATCTCCTTCAGTCCCGATGGCCTGCGTGTGCTGTCCACCACCACTTCAGGCCACCTGGGCTTCCTGGATGTTCCTTCCCGGGAGTATACTGTGTTGGCACGCTCCCACATGGCCCCAGTGCTGGCGCTTTCTACAGAACAGAACCGGGGACAAATGGCCACTGTGTCCCTTGACCACACTGTCCGCATCTGGGATCTGGCTACCCTACAGCAGGTGGGGAGTGGCAAAAGGCAGGCAGGGGATAGGTCCAGATGTCACGCCAAAAAGTTGAGGGCAGGGGATCCACAGGGAATTTGGTCCTTCCAACCCAGTCTCTGGAACACATGGGGCACATTTGTCCCTTGCGTTCTCTTGGTCCCTATCCACCCTTTATGGTGGCCTCTTTCCTCCAGCTCTTTGACTTCTCATCCTCTGAGGACACCCCTTGTGCCGTTGCTTTCCACCCCACAATGCCAAACTTCTTCTGTGGCTTCAGCAGCGGGACTGTGCGTTCCTTCAGCTTGGAGAACTCTGGAGTCCTGGTAGAACACACGTGAGTGTTTCCGGGGAACGAGGGCTAAACAGACACCATCAGTGACTATGGAAGCTGAGGAGCTCGGTGGGATCCCACGTGGGGAGGACCCTTTGCAGGAAAGCCAGTGCCACCATAAAGCACATCTTGGCTCCCAGGGCGAAGGTCAGTGAGTGTCCCATGTGTGGTGCAGGCGTCACCGAGGGGCCATCACCAGCCTGGTCATCACCCCTGACGGCAGATTCCTGTTCAGCTCCTGTTCTCAGGGCTCCCTAGTCCAGTACAGCTGTGCTGTTTCCAGATGCTGCGTCCTACGTGTGGCAGGTCAGCCTCCTAGCCACTCACGCTGTTCCAAGGCACTGGGGAGCTCCTTGGTTAGCTTTCTATGCTACGGTAAAGACTATGACCGAAAGCAGGCTGGGGAAGAAAAAGTTTATTTCACCTTACAGCTTCCAGTCCATCCAGGGAAGTCAGGGCAGGAACTTGAAGGCAGGAACTGAAGCAGAGGCCATGGAGGGGTACTGCTTACTGACTTGGTCCCCATGGCTGGCTCAGCCTGCCTTGCTTACACAACCCAGGACCACCTGCCCAGAAGTGGCACTGCCAAATGAGCAGGGCCCTCCTACATCAGTCATCCATTAATCAAGAAAATGCTCCCAGATTTGCTTACAGGCCAATCTGATAGAGGTATTTTCTTTCCAGATGTCTCTGACTTGGTCAAGTTTAAAAAAAAAAAAAAAAAAAAAAAAAATCAGGACAGGACACAGCCATCCCCTCTACACTCAGGGTCTGTATTGTGCCATGTGCCTCCCACCAAGGAGGGGGTCTCTGAGCCCTCCTTACAAGCAAGGCTCAGTAAGGGCAGCCTGGGCAGTAGGAAAGCAATTGGGAGAGACCCATTCAAAGGGCATCTGTACCTCCGGTGCTCCTCCTTGACTTAGCCTGCCAAGTGGCCGTGTGATACAGCCTGTGAGACCTGAAGTATAAGCTCTGTGCAAGCTGTAGAGGGTCAGTGTTCGCTGCAGGGGAGATGGGATTAAATGTATCCCACCAAACCCACTGACCCCCTGCCCTGTGCTGCTACAGCCAATATGGTATGTCAGGATGGTCGCCCCAACCCCAATATCCTGGCAGTCAGTGGAGACAGCTGCCGGCTGGCCTTTGTGGGCCCCTCCAAGTGCATGGTGACAGTTGTGGAGTCGGCATCCTTGGATGAGGTGAGTGTGGGGACTCCTAAGCCAGGGGCTCTGCCTATCTAGGTTTAAAGTGTCCAGGAATAGGTAAGAAGCTACAGTTGCTCCGGGGCAGTCCAGGGCCTAGCCGTGATGCTACAGGTCCTGGCTTCACCATGCTCTCCAGAAGCTCAGCTTTTTATGTGGGGTTTATGTCTGGGCACCCAGGTGGGGGCTTCTAAAGCCACTTCCCTAGCCCTGGGTTGGAAGCTAGTGGTCACTTTCCCCCTAGCTACTCCATGTTGATGTCAGCACCCTCAACCTGGCCAGCAACCACCTGGACTGGGCTATGGCCGTCTGCTTCAGCCCCGAGAACTCAGGCCATCTGCTGGTGTCCACATCCTCTAACAAGGTTGTGGTACTGGATGCTGTGTCAGGATACACAATCCGGGAGGTGAGTCAGGGCACTACAGGCAGTAGTGGGCTGCCCCTAGTGCCAGCTGCTCCATCACAAAGGGATATCTTTGAGAACGCTTTATTCTAGTTATCTAGTGTCCGATCCAGAGCCTGCTCCTCCCTGGCTCTCAGTGAGGATACTCGTTTGCTGCTGGCAGCCACTGGCCGGACCATTACAGTGTGGGATTATCTAACACAGGCGAACCCCAGCTGCCAGGTACGTGCTGTGGTCAGCAACGGGCTATGGCTCCCCATGGGTGGCTGCAGAGACCCTGGTGGAGCAAGTAAGGGAAGGCAGGGACTGGAAGGATGGAAGGTGATGTGTAGAACCCTCTGCTTGCTGAGGCCAAAGGCTACCCGGGGATACCTAGAGACCAGGAGCACAGAATCCTGGGCATGCGCTGGGTCCCTGTATATGATGCTTACTGCTCCTAGGTATACATTGGCCACTCAGAGCCTGTGCACGTTGTAGCCTTCACACCTGATCAGCTACAGGTCATCAGTGTGGGGGATGCCATCTTCCTCTGGGACATCCTGGCCACCCCTGAGAGGCAAGTGTCTACCCTTCACCATGTCTGCATGGTCCTTTTGCTGGCTGGCCCCTGACACCTTCTCTTGTTCTCAGAGATGACCCTGAGGCATCCCCAGTGCATGAGGCCGGTGAGTGATCCAAGCTTAGCGGGATAAAGAGGGCATGATCATGTTAGTTGGAGCTGACACTGGGTTAGGGGTCATGTTGGGCAAGTGGCATCATCTCCTCTCCTATGCCTACCTGATGAGACCTCCTCCCTCAGAGACATACCTGACATGCCCAGCTCTGACATAGTCTTTCTATCTCTAGGCTCCAGTGCAGGGCAGCTGGAGGACCTGGCATCTGGGGCCAGTGGACTCCCTCGGCAGCAAGTGCCCATACCATCTCAGGCAACACCGCCCCCACTGAGTACCCATGACAGGCTTCTTGAAGGCAGTGTTGGTAAGGGTTGGGGTCCTCGGCAGGTCTGGGTGTGCATAGTCACAGTGTGTGCCTGGGTGCTGGTTCTCAGTGGTGTCAGGTCAGGTAGCTGTTTTTCTTTTCCTTTCTTTTTTCTTTCAAGACAGGCTCTCACTGTGTCTATGTCCTCCTATGTCATATGTGGGAGCCATAGCCCGTTGCTGACCACAGCACGTACCTGGCAGCTGGGGTTCGCCTGTGTTAGATAATCCCACATTGTAATGGTCCGGCCAGTGGCTGCCAGCAGCAAACGAGTATCCTCACTGAGAGCCAGGGAGGAGCAGGCTCTGGAGCAGATACTGTATATGTATATACATTTGTCTCACTTTCAAGACAGCTCTAGCTATCTTGGAACTCACCATATAGACCAGGCTGGCCTCAAACTCACAGAGATCTACTTGTCTCCACCTCCCAAATGCTGGGATTAAAGGCATGCACCACCAACTCTGGCTTTGTTCTTTCTCTTTTTGGTCCTACCCCTAGGCACTTTCTCCACTTCTGATGAGGAAGGACTCTGTGAGGAGAACCATGTTTGTGAGGCATTCCGCCAAGGCCAGGACCCAACCCCACCTGTGCTCGTGGAGAAGGAGGCCAGTGGAGCTGGGGATGCCCCCCAGGAGGCTGCAAAGAGCTCCTGGACACATGCCGAGCTTCCCAGTCACCACAACCAACTGAGTAAGCCAGTGGCTGCAGGCAGGGACGGAGACCTCCGCCAGGCCACTTCTGGGGCTTGTAGTAATCTTTCCTGAAAGATGAGTTGAGGTCACCTCCAGGACTCTGGGGATCCTGATAGACCTGTGGTGGGTTGGGACACAGCTCTCAGCCTAGCAGGGTTGGGTGGCTTTGTGTCTGGGGAGGGATCTCTGATGGTAGTAGGCAGTTCAGTGTCCTGTGCTTTCTCTTTCAGGTGAATGGAACCTTCGGAGCAGAAAGGCTGGGCTGCCAACCCGCCCAGACTCCTACAAGCATTTCACAGCTCGATATAAGGCCTCTACACGGGTTAAGGTTGGCAGCACGCCACCTTAGGGGTTTCTAAAGATAGACTCCTGAACATGGGCTCTCTCTGTCTTCCCCAGGGTAGCTTCCACTACATCCTGCCCACACATCCTCTATCCTGTAGCATATGTACTCAACTTCCTGGTTCTGCTGATCCTACCTCTGTCTCTCAGTGGTGCAGCTGTCCCTCTCTGCCACCTCAGTATTCCGAGCATCAAGTTCCTAGTTCCTCTCTCATGGATCCTCCCCACCTCTCTATTTATACCCCAGGTCCCTTACCTGACCGCTCTTTGTGTATCTCTTAGCAGCTTACCTGTGTAGTTTGGAGACCAGCTATGCTGGTTGCCAGCTTTCTGGGTCTGCTTCCTTGCAGAGTGTCGCCTTCCCTCCCGTTGGCAGAGAGCAGCTGCGACTGAAGGCCGTTGTGGGCTACAATGGGAATGGGCGGGCCAACATGGTCTGGAGGCCCGACACAGGTAGGACTGCAGTGTCCAGTCTCATCCTCTAGGGGAGGTCCTCCACAGCAAACACACACTAGATGCCAGTTGAAGCTTCTAGAGTGTAGGGCACTGGCACATGCTCTAGTTATGCCAAAGCCCCATGAGGTTTGACTGCCATGGTGATGAGATATTGGCGTTTTCCTTACCTATAGGCTTCTTTGCCTACACATGTGGTCGCCTGGTGGTAGTGGAGGACCTGCATTCTGGCACCCAGCAGCACTGGCTTGGCCATCCTCAGGAGATCTCTACACTGGCACTCAACCAGGATGGCCAGGTGCATACCTTGTTCGTGTCCAGGGGCACAGTGTACAGTAGAATGTGGCTGTAGTTCAGCACGCAGGACACATCCCAGCTTACCAGCTCAGCAAGGGCAGGCATGGTAGCTGTCTCTACTGACCACTCACCTTCTGGCCTGCAGGTCTTGGCCTCTGCCTCCTGCTGTGGCAACACAGCTGCCCGCTGCCAGATCCGAATTTGGTATGTTGCCAAGGGCCTCTGTCGGCACGTCCTTTCCCACCATGACACAGCTGTGCAGGCTCTGGCCTTCTCACCAGATGATGAGTTCCTTGTAACATTGGGTAGGTAGGCTTGAGGAAGAGAGAAAGGGCAGACTTCTAGGAGCCCTGGTGGCTGGACTATGCCTGACATCCCTGTATATGTCCCAAGGGGACTATGCTGACCGGAACCTTGCCCTGTGGAGCATGGCCACCTATGAACTCCTGTCATCCACTCGCCTCCTGGAGCCTGTGCATGGCGTGGCCTTTAACCCGTGGGATGCCAGTGAGCTCGTCTGTGTGGGCACAAGTGCCATTACCTTCTGGCTCCTGCAGCACCATGGGGCAAACACCAGCTTTCAGGTACCAAGCTGCTGGCTAAGATGTTATTTTATGTGCATTGTGTCTCACCTGTGTGTACATCTGTGTGAGGGTGCTGGATCCCCTTGAAGTGGAGTTTCACAGTTGTGAGCTGCCATGTGGACACTGGGAATTGAATCTGGGCCCTTTGGAAAAGCAGCCAGTACTGTTAACCACTGAGCTATCTCTCCATCCACTGGCAGCTTGAGAGGATGGAATCTGGTTGCCTGAGGACCTCTCTGACCCACAGCCACACTTGTGCTCTGTCAGGTACACCAAGAACCAGTCCCTGAAGAACTGGGGGCGTCCGAGTTGACCTCACTGTGCTATGGGGCCAGCCCTCTGCTCTACTGCGGCTCCAGCTCTGGCCAGGTCTGTGTCTGGGATACTGGCACTGGCCACTGCTTCCTGGCCTGGGAGGCTGATGATGGCGAGATTGGTGAGTGGCCCTCCAGCTGTGCTGGCTGTCACAGTGTGGGAAATGGCATCTCATACCCACCCTGTCTTCTAGGAGTGCTGCTGTGCTCAGGCTCTAGACTGGTCAGTGGGAGCAACACAAGAAGGCTGCGCCTTTGGGCTGTTGGGGTTGTGCCAGAGCTGAGGCACAAAGGCTCAAGTGCCAGGTGAGCTGCCATGGGCCTCGGTACCGCATCATTCCCCTGGGTTTTGGCTGCAAAGTGTCAAGTTCTTGATGGATCCTGCAAGCCAGCACTTCTGTAGCACAGCTCTCAGACAAGGGCTGCCCTACATATCTGTCATTAGTTGAGCCCCTCCTTGAGGATACACTCAGGCATAGCATGGGCCTCGCAGGCTGCAGACCAAGTGGAAAGAAGCTTAAAATCCCTGGCTCTGTCGAATTGGTTCCTTTACTGGTGAGACCAGAGTACCAGACTAATGGCTGCTGCTTTCCCTGTTACCTGGCAGACTCAGCTGGCTCGTGTCTGTAGCCTCAAGACTCCTTTCCCTGTTGTCTTAGGTCCAGTTCTGTTTTCATGGAGCGTGAGCTGACCCTGGATGGGGCTGTTGTGAGTGCCAGCTTTGACAGTGGCATGGACATGGGTGTAGTGGGCACCACAGCTGGCACGATCTGGTACATCAGCTGGACAGAGGGCACTAGTACCCGCCTTATCAGTGGCCACAGGACCAAGGTGAGCTCACTGGGCTGCGAAGGAAGACGGGATTTCCACCCCCAGGCAGGGTAGGCTAGGGCACCAAGCCCATTTACTGCCCCTCCCCCACCCCACAATCACCCTGTCTGAAGAGTAACACTTTAGGGAGATTCAAGTGGGGGTCTCTTGGGTCCAGGCATTGTATATACTGAGTCAGTATAGACTGACTCTGCAGTCTTTTCTTTTTGTTCTTGTTAAAGAACCCACATCACTTGCTTAGCACTTCTCATGGGCTGGTTCTGCTGACATCATCAGGATCCTACTGTGGAGTCCTGGCAGCCCCACCAGGTTCTAGTTGGATCTGCTCATATGCAGTTGCAACTGGTCTGGAGATTTCAGATGTGGTCGGGTCTAGGCAGGCCTGTCATTTGCTAGGACTATCTGGATTTATTCTTGCCTGACAGACCTGTGATAGATGGTGTTTGTGGCCATGTGTGGGCTCCCTTCATAGTCCATCAGATTTCCAGGTTCATCCAGGTTGTGTCTCAGTTCTTCTGTCTTTTCTATGGCCAGTCTCCCATTGTTCAAACAGCCAGTATGCTCTCCCCGCCACAGAAGTTTGACCCTTAGCTGTGCTGGCAGTCCTGACTGCTTTCTAGCACTAAGCGTAGACAAGCGTTCCAGGCCCAGAGGCTATGATACAACCCTCATGAGCCCAGGAGCTGGCAATGGGACCTAGGGCCCCTGAGCAGCCCTAAGCTTAGATTTTCTCCAAGAGATATGACTCAGTTTACACTTTGAATTTCACTGGTTCATGGCATCTGTGCCACCTGTCTCTAAAAATCCTGATTCTCAGTGGTGCCCACGAGGTACACATGTTTTCTCCATCAAGACATTCAACAGCCTGAATAGAACGCCACAGAGCTACTCAAGCTGTGAGCGCTGGAGGCAGCCGAGTGGCTCGTGCTTTTTCTTCTAGTCTATAGCCTGCCGGAGACATGTGGTCACATTATATACTTTAGGTTTTGTCAGTGTTTCCCAAGGTTTTCCAAGTTCCCCTTAAGCGTAGGGAGCAGCATGCACTTCACATGGAGGTGGTTGGGCCAAGTGGGCTTGGGCAAAAGACAGTTGTTCCTGTGTGGACTGCCTGGTCTGGAGATCTGAGTAGGAAAGGCCCAGATGGGCATCCCCTCAACTGTCCGGGGGTCCCACAGGTAAACGAGGTGGTCTTCAGCCCCAGTGAATCTCACTGTGCTACCTGTGGCGAGGATGGAAGCGTGAGGGTGTGGTCTTTGGCCAGCATGGAGCTGGTGATCCAGTTTCAGGTGCTGAACCAGGTAGGTAGAGAGATCTGGGAAGTGGGTCATGTGCTCTCTTCCCTCTGTCACCTTCCTGGGGAAATGCTGGTTTTCCCTTCTTCATGTGACACTAGAGTTGCCTCTGCCTTGCATGGACGCCCCCGTCCTGTGGCCTCCCAGAGCAGCAGCAGGTGGTGGCCGGCTACAGCGATGGCACACTTCGAGTCTTCAGCATCTCTCGTACTGCGATGGAACTCAAGATGCACCCCCACCGGGCCGCCCTGACAGCCATTGCCTTCTCCACTGACGGTGAGGAGATGCGGCCACAGAGGATGTGCCCACCTCATCTAGCCTGCACCACACTTCCAGGCCGGGGGTTGGGCTCACAGAATGGCATCATAGTCTCCATCTGGCACAGGTCAGACCATCCTATCTGGAGATAAGGACGGACTTGTGGCTATAAGCCACCCCTGCACAGGAATGACCTTCCGTGTGCTCAGTGACCACCGTGGTGCTCCAATTTCTGCTATCCAGAGCACGAGCAAAGAAGTAAGGCAACCTCAGGGGATGGTGGGGAGGGGTTTGGGGTGCTATGGGCAGGCTTCTCACATCCCTCATTTCTCCCAGTATGGAGACCTTGGGGTAGAGGGTGTAGAACTATGGCTGGCTGCAAGTGGGGACCAGCGTGTCAGCATCTGGGCCTCTGATTGGCCCCGGGACCGCTGTGAGCTGCTGGAATGGCTGAGCTTTCCTGCACCTGCCGTCTCAGAGGTAAGAGTTCGCGGGCATACAGGTGGGGGTTGGAGCCTGCACAGCTCAGCACAACACACTGCTTTCCACAGGCTCCGGGCCTCCTGCCCCCCTCTCTTGCCGCCTTCTGCCCTTGGGATAGGGCAATACTGGTGTGTGTGGGCCTTGGTGCACATGAAGAGGTAGTCTTCTACAGCCTCCGTCAAAAGCAGGTCTGTACGCAATAGATCCTGCACTGTAGGTGGGCATCGGGGGCTGTGTGTCGCAGAGTCATAAGGCCATGGAGCCTGGGCTGTGTCTCTAACAGGAGACCTCAGTGTCACACTGTCTTCCTACAGGTGGTACAGAAGACACCTCTGCCCTTCTTTGCCATGTCCTTGAGCCTGTCCCCAGGGGCTCAGCTCATGGTGGTTGGTTTTGCTGGTGAGTGCTGGTGTATACACAGTATTCTGGGAAGTGGCAAACTGGCTCACCCACTCTTCCTTCATCGCTGAAGGAGAGCGGACACAGCCCCAAAGGGAGGCCTAAGGTCACCAGCTGCAGCATCTGCACTGGGGCAGAGGGAGGGCAGCTTTGGTGCCCTCAGCCATAGCAGGTGTGGGGGTGTAGACATCATGGTCCTACTCCCTCCCCTCAGCAAGGTTTCCTGGTATCAGTGCTCAGAGCACTGAGTTAGCCAGGGACACAGGATTGGGAATCCCTCTGGGTGCTGCCTGGTCCTCCCACCCTGTCATCTGCCCACAGAATGCATGCTAAGGCTCCTAGACTGTGCATCAGGGACTGTCCAGGACTTTGAAGGCCATGATGACTCGGTGCACCTGTGTAGGTTCACTCCGTCTGGCAAACTGCTCTTCACAGCTGCTCACAACGAGATCCTGGTGTGGGAAGTCACCAGCCCCTGAGTTAGGAACATAGGCAGAAAGCCAAACTGTAGACTGCTCTATGCCGAGTCAGGATGGCTGGGACAGACTTCAGAACTGCATTGTTTGGAATTTGGGTGAAATCTGAAAAGATTTAAGGAGCCTGAAGGTGTGGCAATGGCTTAGAATCTGTGAAGCATGGATTTGGTCCTCAGAACCACTCCCCGGACCCCCAGAAGACTTGGCATACTGTGTTGTTTTTCACATGAAGTTTGTTTTATTGTTTTTACTGTACAGATTAAGTAAATAAAAACTGGCATTTATTATATCGATACATTGTTTTATTGTCCCATAAATTGTATCTCTGCATCACTTCTGGCCTGAGCTCACCCTTTGCCCTACCCACAATCCACCCCGTTGTCCAGACTTGCTCTCCACTGTCCTGTCCACCTGAGAAGCTTGTTGGGGCTAAGAGAACTGTTTGCACCACTTGCAGTGTCAGGAACACTCAACTGGCAGTCGCCACTCCTTAGCCCAGTCACTTGCTGGTGCTGCGTGGGCGGGACCGGAAGTTTGGATGAGGGCGGTACTGAAGACAGGAAGTGCGGGGACCTGCGCGGGTTGAAGGAGAGGGTTGGGGTTGGGGTTGGGATTGGGTCAGCTTGGCCCGCTCCGGGCCAGGAGGGGTGGGTTCGGGGTGCTGCTGCGGGCAGCAGCCATGCGGCGCGATGTGCGCATCCTGTTGCTGGGCGAGGGTAAGTGCGCTGGGGCCGCTGGAAGACGGGTGGGGTCGCCGTGACCTCGGCCGTGCTCCTAACTACTGTTCCCTCTCCCCACGCAGCCCAAGTGGGAAAGACTTCTCTTATCCTGTCGCTGGTCGGCGAGGAGTTTCCCGAGGAGGTGCGCGGGGCGGACTGGACACTCGGGGAGGATGCCAGGCTCTGGGCAGCCGCGCTCTACATTCAATACTAACCCACCTGTTGCAGGTTCCTGCTCGTGCGGAGGAGATAACCATCCCCGCCGATGTCACCCCGGAGAAGGTGCCCACCCATATCGTGGATTACTCAGGTATCTCCAAATGTCATCTCCCAGCCGGTGTGTATTGAGCCTGCAGCCGGTCTGAATCGAGCGCAACATCTGTTCTACATAGGATTCTTTCTCCTTCTAGAAGCGGAGCAGACAGAGGAGGAACTTCAGGAGGAGATCCACAAGGTGCGGTGCATCTTGCAGACCCGTGGGTACACAGCCCGATTCCTTGGTCCCAGCTTGCTGCCACCTAGTCTTAATCGGCTTCCTTGTCTGTGGGCTGGATTAGGTGACTGACTGTGCTTGACCCTGATAATTAAATTGTGACCTTCAAGGTTGAGTACTGTTGGCTTTTCCAGATCACAGTTTTCTGGGAACTAGGACCTGGCCAGTGCTATCGTTAGTGATCCTTCCCAGCGTCTGAGGGGAGCAGGGATATGCGTGCTTTATTGCTTTTCCTTGATCCCTTCCCCAGTACCTTTCCTCCCTTAGGCTGTAGTGGGTGCCATCTTAATTAGGCGTTCCCTGTTGCCAGAATTACTGTGTTCCTGAATGCAGTCCTTTAGCCTTCTCTGAGCCCTACAGGTGCAGGTCACTTGGTCAGGGTGCAGTGTCTCCTTGCTTTCCTCTGCAGCATCCTTGCTGCTTGTACTGATATAGAAAGTGAGAGACCCAGCTCGGGTGTGATGGGTCTGTCATAAGACAAGGATGTGCTGACTAGAGCCATGGTGCTAGGGTCTGGTGTCTCTTAGAGTGCTGGCAGGGAGAGGCCGGCTTGGCAAAGGTGGGCTTTCTGGGCTTCAGAGCCCTGCCGATACTGCTGTAAGAATCTGGCCCATGCTGTCCGTAGTGAGCAGGCAGACTGAGCTCACCCTGTACCTTGCTTTCCCTTAGGCAAACGTCGTGTGTATGGTGTACGATGTGTCTGAGGAGGCCACCATTGAGAAGGTAAGCAAGAAGGGAGGGCCTTGTGCATTTTAACCCCTGCTGCTAGTGCTTGGCTTAATTGACAGTTGACCTGGGCAGCCTCTTATCTGTTGAGCCTTTCAGGAAACCTCATACTTTCTAGCTCGGGAGCATTCTCCTTATACCCCAGCCTCCTTGGGGAGATTGCAGCTGTTGGGGTCAGACAAGCCTCTGTCTGGCATCTGCAGTCTCCCACCAGCTTTATCCTGCTCTCTGAGAGCTTGGAAGAGCATGGGCTGGTGAGCATGCGCATGTCCTTGCCTCACACTTACACTTTTTGTCTTTCAGATCCGAACCAAGTGGATCCCCCTGGTGAATGGCCGGACGGCAACAGGGCCCAGGTGACCAGCAGGGCCTCAACTAGGGGGACTAGAGCCCGCCTGCGCCCCATCCCTGGTGATCATGGCCTCTCTCCCAGGTTGCCCATCATCCTGGTAGGCAATAAGTCAGACCTGCGGCCAGGGAGTACCATGGAGACCGTGCTGCCCATCATGAGCCAGTTTCCTGAGATAGAGACCTGCGTGGAGGTGAGCAGGGAGGTTAAAGAGGAGGGCTGTGGTAAGGCCCTGAAGCAGGGCCCCTCCTGAGCCTGTCTTCACCCTTGTCCAGTGTTCAGCCAAGCACTTGAGGAACATCTCAGAGCTGTTCTACTATGCTCAGAAGGCCGTTCTGCATCCCACCGCCCCGCTCTATGACCCTGAGGCCAAACAGGTAAGGAGTGGGCGAGGGCCACACCCTCTTTTCCCCAAGACTCATCCCAAGGGCCACATGGGGTGTTGGATAAGGAGAGCACATGAATGGGTGTGCCAACAGGGTGGCCAGGAAAAGGGCCACTTGTTGTTGTGTCCCTGCAGCTAAGACCTGCATGCGCCCAAGCGCTCACACGCATCTTCAGGCTGTCGGATCAGGACCTAGACCACATGCTCAGCGACGAGGAGCTCAATGCCTTCCAGGTGTGACCCTGCCCCGACACCCTAGCTGCCCTTGTAAGAGGGTCATCAGGATAGCTGACTGATCTGAAGCACTCTCTTACCGGAGGCAGAAGTCCTGCTTTGGCCATCCGCTGGCCCCACAGGCCCTGGAGGATGTGAAGAGGGTAGTGTGCAAGAATGTGGCAGGTGGAGTGCAGGATGACCACCTGACCCTAGAAGGTGAGGCAGACGTCACCTTATGCCCTGATGTGTGGGGAGTGGCAGGGCCAAGTACTAACCTTCCACCTTCCCACAGGCTTTCTCTTCCTGAACACACTCTTCATCCAGCGTGGCCGGCACGAGACCACGTGGACCATCCTCCGGCGCTTCGGTTACAGTGACTCACTGGAGCTGACACCTGACTACCTCTGTCCACCGTGAGTTGTAGGCTGGCAAGGAGTGGTGTTTATACTCTTGGGGTAGATCCTGTGACCTGGGGACTCTAGCTTTGGCCTCTCAACACACACTCATTAGCTACTCCCCTTGCTTTGCCCCAACCATGTAACTAGAGGTTCTGTTGGGAGTGCCTGACTGCCCAGACAGGCTCTGCACTGTGACAGTTAAAGTGCATCTCCACAGGCTCCATATACCCCCTGGCTGCAGCACAGAGCTCAATCATCGTGGCTACCAGTTTGTGCAGCGGGTATTTGAGAAGCATGACCAGGTGAGCACATTACTCCACTTGCCCCCTGCCACCACCCCTCCCCCAAGCACATGTCACTATAGCTCCTTTGCCTATAGGACCATGATGGTGTCCTCTCACCCACGGAACTCCAGAGTCTTTTCAGTGTGTTCTCAGTTGCTCCATGGGGCCCTGAACTCTTATACACAGTCCCCACTCAGGCTGGCTGTCTGTCCTTGCGTGGATATCTCTGCCAGTGGACGTAAGTACAGTCCGTATCTGCCTGTCTGTTCCTCTCCCCACCCCGTCTTACTCTGCTTAGCTCTGTGCTTCCCTTTACTCCCAGCCTGGTGACCTACTTGGATGTCCAGCAATGCCTTGCGTACCTTGGCTACCTGGGTTACCCTACCCTCTGTGAGCAGGACTCCCAGGCACAGGCTATCACAGGTGGGTGAATGCTTTTTTGGCCCCTGGGGCTAGCCCAGCTCTTCTTGATAGCCAGCCTCCTCACGTGAGCTCATTTTACAGTTACCCGTGAGAAGAGGCTAGACCAGGAGAAAGGGCAGACACAGCGCAGTGTTCTCATGTGTAAGGTGTTGGGAGCCCGAGGAGTGGGCAAGTCAGCCTTCTTGCAAGCTTTCCTTGGCCACAGCCTTGGGGTGAGAATTATGGAGGTCCCAGCCCCTACCTGGGAACTCAAGGGGGCAGGAAGGGTACTACAGAGAACTGTCCCTACTGTCCACACAGGAAGCCAGGGACTTCCCTGAGGAATCCCCCATGCATACCATCAATACAGTGCGGGTCAGCGGACAGGAGAAGTACCTGATTGTGAGTGAGGGCCTGAAGGGTAGACCTGTGACACCCATGTGCCCATTCTTCCTCCTAATGGAGATATCTCAGGGTGGCCCTTGAGGGACCCAGCCTTGGGAAGGCCACTAATGCTACTGTTTGTCGCAGCTGTGTGAAGTGAATGCTGACAGCCTTCTGGACACCTCTTTAGACACTACCTGTGATGTTGCTTGCTTAATGTTTGACAGCAGTGATCCCAAGACCTTTGTGCACTGTGCTACCATATATAAGGCAAGTCCTGAGCTAGGGTCCTGTGGGGTCCCAGACAGTTAGGTAAGGCAGCAAGCTCAGCTCTCAATTTGTTTTTCTTTCCTGGCAGCGTTATTACATGGATGGGCAGACCCCCTGCCTGTTTATCTCCTCCAAAGCTGACCTCCCTGAAGGTGTTGGCCCCCCAGGCCTGTCACCAGCTGAGTTCTGCCGTAGGCACCGGCTGCCTGCCCCAGCCTCGTTCTCCTGCTTGGGACCAGCCCAGCCCAGTACAGATGTCTTTACCCAACTTGCTACCATGGCCACTTTCCCGTGAGTATGCCTACCACAGCCCCAGTGTGGGTGGGGCTTAGTCTATCATCTGGGTACAAAGGTGTCAGAGCTGTAGGGTGGGGCCTGTGGGCCAGAGAGCTATGCTGGGTATACTTCTTTGGCTGCTTGGGACAGAGGTTTTCAACAGTGAGGTTTTAGCACATGCCTTGAGTATTTTTCTTTCCACAGACACATGGTGCACACAGAGCTGCACCCCACCTCCTTCTGGCTCCGAGGAATGCTGGTGGCTGTGGGGACTGCGGTGGCTGCTGTCCTTAGCTTCTCACTATACAGGGTCCTAGTGAAGAGCCGATGACAAAGGACCCATGAACCTCTCCTGCCCCCAGGCACAGCACAGCGTGGTGTCTTGTGTGGGCCCACATGACAGGATTATGGGCTTTTAAAGGCCTGGTGGTGTAATGTCTATGTGGCTGGCTACAGGGTCCCTGGGGCTGATGTGGGTTCCTGCTCAGGGACTTGATATCTAGATCTTGGCTTCCAAAAATCTGTTGCCCTATTATAGGCCTGTCCTGCTTCGCCTGAGAGTCCTGGTGCCAGGTGTGAGGCCTTAGCCTTGGAGGGAGTATTGTGTGTTAGGGGCTAGGCTGTAAAGGAAGTTGGTGACCAGGACCTGACGTTCTCAGGGTGCTCCCTTCTTCCTGGTTCTGTATGGCCAGTGGACATGCCGGGGGTAAGAGGTGGTGGTCAAATCAGGGAGGGACCTGATAGCCACAGAGTTCCCACCCTTCCATCAGGTGTGGAGCCTTACCCACGTGGTACCAGCTGCAGAGCAAGTGGAACTGGGTTTCTTGATTAAACTTCATTTGTCTTTTCCTTAGATTTTGATCTCTCAATTCTGCTTTCTTTCTTTTAGTAATATGCTCATTTTTATGAATTTGATTGTTTTGCCCGCATATATGTAAGTGCACTATGTGTGTGTGCCTGGTGCCAATGGAAGCCAACTGAGTGTGTCAGATTTCCCTGGAACTGGAAGTAACTGAGGATTGTGAGCCACCACGTGGGTGTTGGGAACAAATCCAGGTCCTCTGCAGAAGCAGCAAGTGCTCTTAACCACCAAGCCCTCTCTCTAATTCCAGAAAAATGGCTTTTCTTCAATGATTCTAAATGTGACTACTGTTTTTGTGTGGGTTGGAAATGTCACCTGACCCTTCTGTCTCCCCCGTTCCTGGGTCCCTATTCTGAGGCCTCAGTAGTCATGCTGGTTAATGGCTGAGGAAGGTCCAGTTGGGATGAGTTATACAGTAATGTCAGCATCCATCCGTGTCAGGTGGGGCATGTGAGAGAGGGCTCCAGTGCACATGTCTGTTTCTTCCCCAGGGACGCAGCTTTTGCTATTGGTTCCTTACTGCCCCACACTCCAAACAGCCCAGTCAGCCTGCCTGGCTCCGCTGGGAACCTAGGCTTTATGTGTAGCCTGGATGTTACAAGCAAGGAATAGCCGTAGGTCTCAGCCTGCCCGGAAGCTGAGGGGATGGACTGTTGGGCTCAGAGTTGATCTTGTAACATGGCCTCCTACCACCAGAGACACCCTAACAGGAATCCACACACCAGTCATTTGAGTTGGGACAGGTGGGTACTCCTCTGCCCCAGAATGTCCCCCAACCATGAAAAGTGAGGCCTTTGCCTCCTGCTACAGTCCCAACCTACTGGCCTGCCGTCCCACCAAGCATCTGGGCAGGCTGCTTACTGTAGGCAGCTGCATTCCCCCGCAGAGGCCCATCAGGCAGGAATAACTGCCATCACAGCTTGGCGGCAGCAGATTCTCTGTTGAATGATACTTGAAGGGGTTGCCACGGTTACACATCCCATTGGTCTGTCACCTTCACTGCCCTCGGGAATACATCCCCTCCCTTATCCAAGCTGCAGTCAGTCCTACCTTCAGGTGGCTGTCTGTGGCTCTTCCTGTGCCTTGACTGGTGTTTCTGCACCAGAGGCCCTGCTGTCTCAAATCCAATCCAGGGCTGTTTGGTTAGAGCTCCCAGCCTTGGCCACATATAGGGACAAGTGTTAGTCTTGGTCTGAGCAGTGGTAGTGCCCTAAGTATGGGCTTGCCTTGTAGGACCTAGGGTTTCCTTGCAAATAAGGACAAATGTGTCTACTGAAAGCAGCTCCAGCTCAGGAGAAAGTCGGTGTGGTAGGGAGCAAATGGACCTTGACATTCTGGGATGGGTCACAGACATATTTTTTGTTAGAGAAAGCTTCCTAAAGAACGTAATAAAACAGAAAGTCTGCCTAAAAGAGATACTGGGTGCTTCGGGTTCCCAGCTATGGCCTACTGGGAGAAGCTTCTGCAGCACGTAGTGTAAGGGCTGTACGCTTGCGGTGGTTCTGGGTCGAGCTGTTCGGTGGGGGACGGTTCTACCCAGGCAGTGCGTCGAGTTGGGGCCGCGCGTGCGCGTGCAGGGTATGCGCGTGCTCTGGCTGTGTGCGCGCTGGGCTGGCAACTCGGTGACGCTGTCTGAGCTCGGGGAGAGCAGAGCAGGCGGAGCGGGCCGGCCGGGGCGGAGCGGAGCGGTCCGCAGAGCAGCCCCTCCCGGCCTCGGCCGACCCCGGCCCTCGGCCCGGCTCTATGGACAGGAGCTCGCTGCTGCAGCTCATTCAGGAGCAGGTGCGTGGTGGGTGGGAGCTGGCACTGCCTTGGCTCCCTTCCAGCCGGTGAGGGGCTCGGGGGAGGGACCATGCTTGCAGAAGGCCCAGGCATCCGCCTCCCAAACCCCCCTCCCTGCACGACCTTGGTCTCTGAAACTCTCGACCCCAAGAAAGGTCTGGCTTCATCGGGGTTTCCACGGAAAGCTGGGGTTGGAGGGTGGTGGTCCTTGGACCTAGGTCCTTCCCCTTTCTAGGACTGATAGGGCGAATATGAGGTGGTAGAACAGCCAAACTAGGCACCTTGCCCTACCAGGGCCCGGGAACAAGCTGGTTCTAGCAAACAAGCACTGACTGGCACAAAGGTCCAGCCTTCCTAGCCAGCCTAGCTCAGCCCTGTGGCTGGGGGTTGGCCCACCCTCTACTCCCCCACCACAGCAGCTGGATCCTGAGAACACAGGCTTCATCGGTGCGGACACCTTCGCTGGTCTGGTACACAGCCATGAGCTGCCCCTGGACCCCACCAAGTTGGACATGTTGGTGGCTCTGGCTCAGAGCAACGAGCGGGGCCAGGTCTGCTACCAGGAGCTGGTGGACCTGGTCAGTGCCATGGTGTGCGGGCAGCAGGGGAGGGCCTGGTCAAGCGCAGCGACCTGACCAAAGCTGGGTGGGCAGTTTTTACTGGGTAGGGCTTACAGACCTGGGCAGTGTGGAAGAGCCTCAGACCATTAGCAGCCACACAGCAAGCAGGGTAGGGTTCCACAGGGACAATACTGTCACCCACACTAAGACTCCTGCCCTTCAGATCAGCAGCAAACGCTCCAGCAGCTTCAAGAGAGCCATTGCTAACGGGCAACGGGCGCTGCCCCGGGAAGGACTGCTGGATGAGCCAGGCCTGGGTGTCTACAAGAGGTTTGTGCGCTATGTGGCCTACGAGATCCTGCCCTGTGAGGTGGACCGCCGCTGGTACTTCTACAGGCACCGCACCTGCCCACCCCCTGTGTTCATGGCCTCGGTCACCCTTGCCCAGGTGGGCCTGCCTACACGCTGCCCCGGGGCCTCCTGAGTCCCTAGTCTTGACCAGCCCTAACACTAGTGTCCCCAGATCATCGTGTTCCTGTGCTACGGGGCACGTCTCAACAAGTGGGTGCTCCAGACCTACCACCCTGAATATATGAAGAGCCCTCTGGTGTATCACCCAGGACACCGTGCCAGGGCCTGGCGTTTCCTCACCTACATGTTCATGCATGTCGGGTAAGTGAGCCTTGGGTTTCAGAGTCCCTTCTCCGCTCCTATCCCCAGCACCTGCCCACTGACTCTGAAGGCTTAACTCCCAGAGGGGTTACACTGCATGAGGTGGTCAGGGAACAGGCAGGCTACGCATCTGATCACCTCTGCAATGCCCCTTTGTGGCCAGGCTGGAGCAGCTAGGGTTCAATGCCCTCTTGCAGCTGATGATCGGCGTGCCCCTGGAGATGGTCCATGGTGTGCTTCGCATCAGCCTGCTCTACCTGGCAGGTGTGCTGGCAGGTGAGACTATCACACAGGTGGGTGGGTCCCCTGCCTACCCCACCTGTTGAATTGAGGGCACAGCTGGCCCTCACCTCTCCCTTTGCCCACAGGCTCCCTGACTGTCTCTATCACAGATATGCGTGCCCCCGTGGTAGGGGGCTCTGGAGGGGTCTATGCCCTGTGCTCAGCACACCTGGCCAATGTTGTCATGGTAATGGGACTGCCTTTCTGGGGAGGTGGGAAGGGGCCCACTGGACATGCTTCACAGCCTGTCTGCCTGCCCCCATCAGAACTGGGCTGGCATGCGGTGTCCATACAAGCTGCTGAGGATGGTGCTGGCTCTGGTGTGCAGTGAGTAGCGGGGGCAGGTGGGGCGCTGGGAGGCCCTCTACCTGCAGACAGGGCCCCTCCCACCTGTTGCTCCCTCTGCAGTGAGTTCCGAAGTGGGCCGGGCTGTGTGGCTTCGCTTCTCCCCACCACTGCCTGCCTCAGGCCCACAGCCCAGCTTCATGGCACACCTGGCTGGTGCAGTGGTGGGTGTAAGCATGGGCCTTACCATCCTTCGAAGCTATGAGGAGCGCCTGAGGGACCAGTGCGGCTGGTGGGTGGTGCTGCTTGCCTATGGCACCTTCCTGCTGTTCGCCATCTTCTGGAACGTCTTTGCCTATGATCTGCTGGGTGCCGATATCCCCCCTCCACCTTGACCTGCTCCCTAGGGCCAGATGGCTAGAGCCAGGCCTTCAGTGGGTCAGCCGCCAGGTGGGCCTGCATGTCTGCCCTCTATGAATGGACCTCTTGGCTCCTTTTCCCCACAGGGGCAGGGGGGCCTGTGATCCTCCCCCCCCCCCAGCTGAAGCCAAGTCTTACTGCAGCCCTTGCTGCCCCTCCTATGCCTTTCCAGGGGGAGGGGTGCTACTAGGCCAGGGTTGGGTGGAGGACCTTGAATGTGGCCCTAGAGAAGATCCCTTCCCTCCCCACTGACCCCCCCCAGGACTTGCAGTCTGAGCCTTTTTGGAGAATGAATAAATATTTTACACAGCACCAGGTAGCTGTCCTGGGGCTCTGCAGGCTTGTCTGCCCCCTCCCCCAGGCTGTGTGAGACACCTTCCCTCCAGGATGGTCTGAGCACCTGACCAGGTAGTGGCTTTACTCCTGGCCAGGGCCGGAATCCACAGGAACTGGGGCCTTGGGAAGGGACTGCGGACTTCCAGGTCAGTCCAGGTTCAGCAATCGTTTATTGTGCTCCAAGAGCTTCCAATCTCCAGTTCTTTCAGCCTTCCTCCCAAAGGCAAGCCCACGACAGAGCCAGGTCCACTTGGCCTGGGTCCTGTAATTCTTGGCAGGTCTACAGTCCTTGTGGGAGGCCCAGTTGGGGGTGAAGTTCAGGCAGCACGTCTGGGCATACATCTGTCCATAGCCCAAGTCTGCAGGGCTGTCTTCACAAGACGAAGAGTCTACAGCTCTAAGGCACTCACTAGTGAGGTCCACAAGGGTTATGGGGTGGAGTTACTAACCACCGGAACCATTATGGGGGTCCTGGATGACCTCTCAGGCCCCGCTCAGAAATGCAGTGCACTCTTCTTGCACCTGGGCCAAAACCAGCAAGTAGTGCTTGAGTGTGTGTACTGCAGGTTAGCAAGCTAGGGACTGTAGCCACCGCCTCTTCTTAAATGAAAGCTGCAACCCCAGAAACCCCTGCCGCCAGGACCACTGCAAAGAGTGACAAGGAGGTTCTGGGGATAGCGTCTTTTCAACTCCTAAAGCCCCCACCCAACCTGGACAAAGATGTTCCCTACTCACTCGAGGCAGTGGCAGAAACTACGCAGCGAAGTTTGACTGCGGCGCGCAGATCGGCAGAAAGCCGAGTTCTGCCTCTCCAAGTCCGGGATGGGGGCTGTTAGCGGCCAACAGCTGATGCAGCAGCGGCCTCAAATGCCTCATCGGCTAGAAATGCCTCATCTACAGACCACGGGGTCAAAGAGTCTTGATGCAGGCGCTCTCCAAGAAAACCTGCCGGCTCCGCCCTTGAAGAAGCTCCTCCCCCATGACCGCAAGAAGCGGAGAGACCAGCCGTGCACCCGCAGCTACCTCTATAGCAACCGCAGCAGGTCCTTTCGTGTCAACGTGTCACGTGCTTGTTTCTCAGCCATTAATGGCCGCAGGCAGCCCCTCCCGACTCCCGAGTTAGCCCCTCCAGGGCGGTCTGACCTGCGGGCCTCTCTCCTTCCCTCAATTCCGCCGTCCTACCAGCGGTCCAGACGTTCCCAGGCAGCCGCGTGCGCCCCCGTAGTGCGCTAGGACCCGGGCCTAGTGACCAGCCATCCCGGCGCCACTTCTCAAGGACCGCTGCCACGTTCGTGTGGCGTGGGCCGGAGGGCGGGGCTTGAACGCCGATGGGCGGAGCCTTGGAAGGAATAGTGAGGGTATGTCCTGGTTACTGCAGGGCGGGGCCGGTAGAGAGCGCGGTGGTAGCTTCTCTGAGCTAAGAGAACAGGCTCGATCCGCGAGGCTCCGCCTTTGCTCACGTGTCCCCATGTCAGCTCCGCCCCACACCGGAAGTTCCGGTGGCGGATCGCCGACCGGGCGGAGCTGATCGCTGCGCGGGCTGCGAGATCTAGGTGGCCGGGCGCGGAGCCCAAGCCGTGCCGCGCGGCGCCATGAAGGGCAAGGAGGAAAAGGAGGGCGGCGCGCGGCTGGGCACTGGTGGCGGCGGCAGCCCTGATAAGAGCCCGAGTGCGCAGGAGCTCAAGGAGCAGGGGAACCGGCTCTTCGTGGGCCGCAAATACCCGGAGGCGGCGGCCTGCTACGGCCGCGCCATCGTGAGTGCGGGGGGCGGGGGCGGGGGCGGGGCCCGATGTGCCTCCCAGTTCTGTGGTTCTCGGACGATTTCTGGCAGCCAAGACTTGATGGCTAGCTCGTTCCCCTGGCGCCCGGATTGCTGTTCCCGAGTCCAGGGCTGATTGACTGGGGACTGGAGGGCGGGATGCTTAATTAAGGATGACACCAGAAACCCTTGCCCCTTGAGGTTCTCAAGCCCAAAGCTGGTAGAGAGGTTCTGGGATTTTTCTCAAAAGCAGTTGGAGGCAAGAGAGCATAGCCAGAATCCAGAGCTCTGATAACTCGGAAATCTCCAGGTCTCTGTTCCAGCCATGGGCCCCCAAAGCTGGAGCATTGTCCCGATCACTGGCTTTCAGCTTGATAGAAGAGAGGGGATCAGATGAGCCCACACTCTTTGTCGCCTGGTCTTGGTCCCCAGACCCGGAACCCACTTGTGGCAGTGTACTACACCAACCGGGCCCTGTGCTATCTGAAGATGCAGCAGCCTGAACAGGCACTCGCTGACTGCCGGCGAGCCCTGGAGCTGGACGGGCAGTCTGTGAAGGCGCACTTCTTCCTGGGGCAGTGCCAGCTGGAGATGGAGAGTTATGATGAGGCCATTGCCAATCTGCAGCGAGGTGGGCTGACAAGATGCCAGGTGGTGGGCACCTTGGGGCCAGGATTGTTGACAAGTGTAACCAAAAGTGTCCACTCCCCCAGCCTATAGTTTGGCCAAGGAGCAGCGACTCAACTTTGGGGATGATATTCCTAGTGCCCTTCGCATTGCTAAGAAGAAGCGCTGGAACAGTATTGAGGAACGGCGCATCCACCAGGAGAGTGAGCTGCATTCATATCTCACCAGGCTCATTGCTGCTGAGCGAGAGAGGTGGGTCCTTCCCCCAACAGGCTTTCTCGGGTTGACACTGAGTCACCAGCACAAGTTTATTGAAAGACAGCAACCAGTACATGGGAAGCCCAGGAGGAAAGAGGCCTGAGATGGGGAGGGCTCTGTCACTTCCCGGTCGGGGCCATCACCAACTAGCTTTTGGTTAACCCTCAGGGAACTGGAAGAGTGTCAGCGGAACCACGAGGGTGATGAGGATGATGGCCACATCCGGGCCCAGCAGGCCTGCATTGAGGCCAAGCACGTGAGGGTGCCCCTAGTCCACATGTGGGTCATTGTGTGTGTGTTTTTGTGTGTGGCATGAAAAGTGCCCCAGCCTATGGTGGATCAGTTGGCCCATGCATGACATGAGTGCCCTGGTGGACATAGAGTGTGTGTGTCTGTGTGGAGGAGATACGAGTTGCCCACACATGGCACTCAACTCTGCAGGATAAATACATGGCAGACATGGATGAGCTCTTCTCTCAGGTGGACGAGAAAAGAAAGGTGAGGATCCCTTGAAGCTCATGGGCAGGTGCTGGTGTGGTGACCTTTCCAGTTCCAGACATTTCCCCCCTTGTGCTGTAGAAGCGAGATATCCCTGACTACTTGTGTGGCAAGATCAGCTTTGAGCTGATGCGGGAGCCCTGCATTACACCCAGTGGTATCACCTACGACCGCAAGGACATTGAGGAGCACCTGCAGGTAAGGAGAGCCCATGGGCCTTGGGACTGGGATCACGGTATACCAGGCCATTGAACATTCTTAACTCTTGTTGCAGCGTGTGGGCCACTTTGACCCTGTGACCCGGAGCCCTCTGACCCAGGAACAGCTCATCCCCAACTTGGCCATGAAGGAAGTCATTGATGCTTTCATCTCTGAGAACGGCTGGGTAGAGGACTACTGAGGCCCAGTGTCCTGCCTGGCACCCTGGCCCAGGAGAGTCTGGAGACGGAAGCTCCAGCCCCTGTATATAGTTTGTGTCCCTGGGCCTGTCCCCATCGGTCCTGCTGATGGGTTCTGAACTGCTCCCCTTCTCAGCATACCCCTTGCTGGGCCATGAGCCTCCCTTGTCCCCCTTCTGGGCTGGAGAGCTGGTGAGGGCGGGCTGAGGTTGCTGCTGCTGCCACTGTCCTGTAATAAAGTCTGTGAGCACTACATTGCCATGTGCTGGTGCAGTGGGCTTGCCAGTTGCCTGTTTGGCTAGCCAAGGAAGGTAGAGATGAAAACACTGGTGTCCAGATTGAGTGTGGCATGCCACCACCGGTCAGGAAAATACAGCACCTGGGAGAAGAGGGCACACAAAAAATGTTTGATTCTGGGCTTTTTGGGTTAGCCCAACCCCCACCTACCAGCTACTGACTTCACCAGCCTGGATGGTACATTCTAAAGGCCGAGCTGATGGTGCTAGGGATGGGTATATTTCCAGGAGCCAGGACAATGTAGTCTTGTTAGGGTGGAACTCTGGTGTCTTCTCAGGAGGGTAGAGGAACCAGCGCTGGAGGCAGGAGTATAAGGTCACTCTTTGTGCTGTGAACTACAGACAGCAAATTCATCCCAACCCTTGTACTGACCTTCCGACCAAAGATAACCTCTGAGAAACCAGGCCCATGCCAGTGGAAGGGTACCCCAGATCCAGCTCCTGTGGGGTCAGTTGTGAATAGCTGATAAAGTATTTATATGGGCTCCCCCAAGTTTGTTTTGAAGGAGCACTCACCTGCAATTCCAAAGCTATAAGCAGGGGTGGCTCCCAGGGGACGAAATGGAGGTGGGGAGTAATGTCTGAAGAGTGGTGCCCATTCCGTGAAGTTGTTGTCTCCAAAAAAGTACAGGGTGTCTGCCAGCAGAGAGGGTGACAGGCAGGAGTCCTGGCAACGGCCTCCTAAGTGTCCCACCCCCGCTGCTGCCTGGGTCTGGCTCACCATTGCCTAGGGATGCAGGATCCTGGGGCTGCAGCAGCTGCTCCACATATTCCTGGAAGGGCAGATCCACTACAAGAAGGGGGAGCCAGTCGGGACTGGTCAGTCCTGCCTTTGAGATGCGAAGGCAGACCTTGAGGGGTGTGTGGCTCACCTTTCTGGTAGGAGTAGGTGTTGGCTGTACTCAAGCGAACAATGTTGTCCCCGAACGAGGCTAGCAGGTTTTCCCGGGAACACAGGGCCTGAAACCTCTGGGGATGGAGGATAAGGAAACTGAGCACCTGGTCAAACGGGACCAGTTGCCTACAAAGGTACATACGAATACTCACCGAGTTGTCCGTGAGTCCTTGCAAGATGACAGGCTTGAGGAAGGCATAGCTAGGGGGGAAAGGGGGAATGTTGCATGGAGGTTGAACCCTGCAGGAGCCTCTCCTGCACACCAGGCAGTGAGGGTATAGTCTCCACAGCTAAAGACCATGCTTGGGAGTATGTCTAGAATCATGCTGAGACTGGGGCAGGCACACATACTGCTGCATGAATTCCGAGTATGTGAGGTGTGCTCGGCGCTCCACTGTGCAACGCTCCTCCTCCGTTACTGCTGCTGCAGTTCCCAGCCCACTCTGCTTCCTGCAGGGACAACAGGTCAGGCCAGCCAAAGCTTTGAGCTCAGGCTCCCTCCCGCTGCCATTTCCTGTGGCTCACCATCCCCCGTCGCCAGAGCCAGGCAGAACCACAGTCACCATCATCCATAGTACAAAGAGCAAAAGCAGACCGAGCCGTCCTGCCGCCGCCATGAACATACGGGTGCAGGCGCGCAGCACTCTGGGAATTCCGTCGACACTTGCGTAACCACAAACCATTGGTTTACTGTCCGGACTGCTGTAGCTACCTGCAAGCAGTAGCCAGCCGGCTCTGGGAGTCTCTTCCTTCATACACGCGCGGGTACACACACACATCTACACAACATCCTTATTTAATCTTTTCCATGTAAAAACTGTACTGGGCAGCCATTGACTACTGCGGGTTACCATGGCTACAGTGCCCCTACCGGAAGTTCCCTCTTGCTAGGAAGTTCCCACCTAGGAAGTTCCCACCCAAGGCGCAATGAAACTGACAAATGACCAAACAGCAGCTCTTGATTTTTATTGGGCTAACAAGTTGCAGCCACCTTCCATCCTGGTACACGGGATGGGTAAGAGGCTGTGAGCCTAGTCCGATGGACATCGGGATTGAGCTGAGGACAGTGCATCAGCCTTAGGGAAGGCCAGGTCAGGAGTATTCACAGAGATGGCCGCAGCCTGCAGGGCAGTGGGAGCTGCCTTCCAGCCATTTCATGATGTGCTGAAGATGGCCACCATGACTGCAACCCTGACACCACACGAACAGACCTTTAACCACATGATGGCAGACGGCACACATGCTGGCACAGCGGTGGCACCTGGGAATGGGAGAGCTGTTCAGCTGGGGGGAATCTAGGCTGCCTCCCTCCCAACCCCCCAATCCTGCCATTGCACCTGTCGCAGACCCAGCCTCGGCTGCTCATGGGCCGCTTGCAGTGGCTACAGTTGACATGCAGAGTGGTGGAGGCTTGGTTGAGGCAGCTCACTGCCCTGCTGGTGCTAAGTTTCACCACCTCATTGGACACATTCCAGAGACAGAAGCGCTGCAGCAGATCGATGTAGGATGCGTACCAGTGCTCCTGGGGGGGAGGGGCAGGCTCAGGTTAGTGAGTCCAGGTAAACTGGGGTGGAGATTACAGAGGACAAGAAACAGGCCCAGCTGAGGGAAGCAGCAGCCAGTCCAGTGAGACCCTCCTTGGCCCATCACACACCTGGGTCTGCTCATCGATGTCCTTTCGCACTCTCTCTCCCAGCACGATGAGAACAGACACAGCCATCTGCACATCGCCCTGCTCAGCGTAGAAGCGCAACATGTCCCGTACCAAGGCACTGAAGAAGTCAGGCGGCAGGCGGCTGTCGTACAGAGCATGTGAGACGGAGAGGAGGGAGGAGGAGGAGTCCACCGGGGCTAATGAAGCTGTGTCTGCCTCGTTGCCGCTCACGTGTGGAGAGTCGGCCTTGTCCTGAAGATGTTCGGGTCCGGACGGTGTGTCCACAATCTCATGGCGCAGTGGGAAGGCCTCCTGTGGCAGCACATATTCAGGTTCCTCGGCTGGGAGGCAGGTGAGGAAAGATGGACCTGAGTCTAGGCTTCCCACTGCACTCAGCTCCAGCTCCCAGAGCCATGTTCTGGGTGGGACCCTCTATAGCTCACTCAGCCCCCACTCACGGTGCACATGTTCTGTGTCCAGTGGATACAGCTCCTCCTCCTCTCCTTCAACGTCACCCAGCAGGTAGTCAGCAGGCACGTCACTCCCCTCAGTTTCCTCATTATCTGCCCAGCAGGGGAGGGAGGTCATTCAGGGGAGTGGCTCCCCAGCCCCCTTCCCATCAGCATCCCTGCCTACCCTCATTGGTGATGAGTGTGGCTGAAGAATCAAGCAGAGCCGTGTCACTCCGTGCGTCCCCTTTGCTGCGATCCAGCCGTGTCTCACTGCCCAGCCCTGGGCCCATATCCTTCAGACTGAAGCTACAGGTAGGGAAGGCTTGTGGGTGGCCAGGCCCCAGCAGTCCACCCTGGGGAGGGGGGGGCAGGAAGTAGCCAAGAATCTACCTGTTCATGAGCGGTAGGCCACAGGAGCTGCCTTTGCCGATGCTGTGGTTGAGACTGGCAGAAGACACCAAGCCAGGGCTACAGTAGATAATCCGTAACATGGTCCATGTCTGTGCCACCTAGGAGGAGGCACCAACCACTCATGGGTCCTGGGTACCTAGCATCCCAGGCTGGCCTCCATCTCCTGAGCAGAATCACATACTAATCCATGGCCTGCTCCACTACCACCCAGGAAACTGGCTCATGGAAGGAGCAGTGTCCACCTTAGTGTGGTGCATCTGTGAGGTGCCTGGTGCTAGGATTAGCAAGGGAATGGATATGGGGAAGAGAGACAGCATGCAGAAGGCAGCCCCAACACCAAGAATGAGGCAGAGGAAGGGGCTGGAGGCACTAGACTCCCTCAGCCTCCACCCTGAGAATGACCCCATAATTTGGGCTATTCTGGGCCACATGATCTTTACAGTGTCAAATACTGTGGCAAAGGCTGACACTGAGACTGAGCTTCGGGTTGTGGGTATGGTGCCCCCACTACAGCAACAGTCTCTGACTCAAATCCTGATCCCTGGGCCCCCACTTCACATACCTGGTTGCGGCCAAGCTCCCGAGCCACTTTGGCATTGTGGTCACAGAGCTCAGCCAGTGACCGGCCAGCCAGAGCGTACCGTTCAGCTGTATCCACGAACCAGCTCATGCTGCCACCACCAGACTCTGTCTCGAAGACACTCAGGGCACTGGAAGCGAGGCCAGAAAAAGGTTCTGCAGGGTCCAACTTGCGCTTGAAGAAGATGGGGTGGCGCCGGTCACCAGCATAGGGTTTACGTCCAGATTCAGCAGCCACCAGGCTTTCCTTAACGGCAAAGGCCAGGTCCCCAAAGAGGCCATAACAGAGACCCTCAGGGTTGGCACGCTCAACAGGCTGACTGGCATCACGAAACAGGTGTTGGCATAACGTACTGTCCTTGGAGCCAGAGAGTAGGAAAGAGGGGTCATGCGGATGGCGCCAGGCAATGCCTGTTGTGACATCACGATGCTCTTCAAACATAGCAGCTGGCACGAAGGGCCGGCGTACATCCCATACATAGATGTTGTGGTCCACCATCATGGAGCACGTGGCCAGGTGGTGGCGGCACTCAGGCCGCCATTTGACTCGGGCCACTGAAGCGATCGTCTGCACACAGTGTATCTCCTTGGCACGATGTGTGGTCATGTCCCAGACCTTCACCATCTTGTCACGTCCTCCCGTGGCCAGCCAGCCCCTGTGGAGAAGGTCCCACTCAAGCCGTCAGTGACCTCTCCCATGGGAAAGGAGACCCTGCCACACCCAAATGTGCCTTAATGCCCGCCTTATCCCCATACCACACCTGTCCTCTGGGTGCCAGTCACAGCAGAAGACAGGCCCATTGTGGGCTGTGAACATCCTTTCACACCGGTCAGGTCGGCGGATGTCCCAGAGCTGCACATTGCCATTCTCAAAGGTGGAAGCAAAGGTAAAGTAGTCACGGATACTGAACTGCACATCCCGCACACTCTCAGACTGGCCTGTGGGCATGCATCAGTACAGATGTAAGTGAGGGGGCTGGCCCCCAGGGGGTGGGGGAGCCCTTGGAGTGGCTCCAATGGTGTCATTCACCAGCCTGTAGCCAAGGAAGCACAGGACTGAAGAAACGCCACCAAAATCTGCCTAGATCAGGAAAGCCAGGGCTACACAGAGAAACCCTGTCTCGAAACACCAAAAAAAAAAAAAAAAAAAATCTGCCTAGGCCAGAGAGTATGCCAGGTAGTTTTGGTGCAAACTCCCAGGCCTCAGTTCCCTGGATTCTGCACAGGCAAAACTGGAGACCTGCCTCAGAAGGACATATGTGAGCACTGGAGGTACAGAAGCTCAACCTAGCTGGCTGTCGATATCTCCCTGGGGCCAAGGCTTGTGGAAGACTCAGTGAGTGGAAGAGGAGGTTCTTCATTCTCTGCTCAATACTCTACCAGCTGCCTAGTTAGCCCCAAAGGACCAAAGAGCTCAGAGACCATACCCACCTTCTAAGATCACCAAACCAGGAGCCTGCAGGTTTATGCCTACTACACCTACACTACTGTCCAGTGCTTTTCCCTGCTACAAGACAGCTCAAGATCTGTCATAACCCCCAAATTCTCCAAGGACCCCAACGCTCTGCCTGTGCTTCATTTGGTCTCATTAATTAAGATCACAAAAAGGTGGCTCAAGGTTGAACACAGACAGCCTGGCCTGCCATGAAAGGGGTCCTGTGTACTTCCCACCTCACTCTGAATCCTGGTCTGAGAGTCCTGAAGAGTCTAGGAGATTCACTGCAGCGAAGCTAGCTGAAGCAAGATGAGGGAAACTGAGGCTCCGTCACTTGCTACAGTGTTGTCTGAAGGCTCTACCTTTCCTGTCAGCAACCCCCAACACCAGTCTCAATTCCCACTAGTCTGACCTCCTGCCTTGCCCCCACCAGCAGTGCTTGGGCTCATCCTTCTCAGGGGGCCAAGCTTTCCCATCTCCACCACTCTTTCAGGGCTGTTTCGCCTCTGACGGTCCATCTGAGGACCTCTGATGGATGCACATTTCAGCCTGCCTGTAAGGTCTAACACCTACAAAGATCGACATGTATCCCAACTGCTTCTGTAGGCCTCACCAGAGAAGGTGCTGACAGAATCCTTCCTTCGGAGGTCAAAACACTTCATGAAGCCATCTTGAGAGCCACTGAGGAGCACATGGGCCTCAGTGGGATGGAAACAGACTTTGTTCACTGTGCGCTTGTGTTCTGTGAACAGCTGATCCTGCTTGTTGCGAGACGGCCGACCTAGATTCCACGTAACCACCACACCGTTGGTGGCTGCTGTAGCCAGCAGGTTCTCATCCATCTGATGCCAGACCACATCAGCACAGCTCAGGTTGAGCGAGGGCTTCCGGCCCACACGTAAATTCAGCTTTTCTACGAACTGCTCCTCCTCAATGGCATAAATCTTGAAGATGCTTCGGCCTGCCACAACAACCTGGGCTGCATCGCGGCACACACTGATGGCGTTAGCTGGTGCATCCAGGTGGCAGTGCATGGTCCGGCCTGTCAGTGCACTGCCACTCAGGGCTGTGGTAACCCGGGACATCTTTTCCATGGCTGCACAGGTATCAGGGGCAGGAGATCAGTGAAGTGTGTTGGCCTGGTTAGCCATGGTGTCCTAACAATTCAAGTTCAGTCCTCTCGAACCTCTGGCTTGAGATGGTCCATCAGCCAATCATTATCTCTGGAGGGTTCAAATTCATAGGCTCCATAGCTAACCTGAGGTTCGTCAGCACCATATCTGACTTCTCCAGATTCTATGTGGTTAATCCTTCTCAGTGAGATCCTGGGGGCTACTAGGCCCTCGGTAGGTCGATTCCCGGGGAGGGAGCGAGGGCAGGATGGGCGGGGAGTGGCTCCTGACTTCACAGCCCTGTGCTTCTGAGGATTACGAGGCTTCCGAGGCTTCCAAGAGGAACGAGTAACCGAGAGGAAAGGGTAGAGAAGCTGGATGGGTCTGGACTGAGTTCAAAGACCTTGGGAGACAGAAGAGAGGCTACAGAAACAAGTGTAGGTATCTCGTTACACAGTGCAGCGGAAACTGAGGGACCAGAACCAGGTGCTAGAAAAAAAGCCTCTGCCCCGTTTGCACGCCAGTCATTTACCGAAAGCGCAGGGTGTTCTTCAACAACAGTACCGGAAGAGACTCACCTAGTGCCAGCCCATTACCGGAAGTAGTCCTTTCTTAGCTTCACTTCGCCGGAAGTGGATGACAATTTGTCTCCCACACCATAAGGTTCCGTATCTGTGCGCGGCGCTTCGGCAGAGCGAACGGACCAGAGTTGTGCTCAGCAGGCTCCCTGGTTTTAACTTGGTTATATATGTCCGCTTTTGATTGTTTGGTTATAGAGGGTTTTTTTTTTGGTTTGGTTTGGTTTGGTTTTGGTTTTTCGAGACAGGGTTTCTCTGTGTAGCCCTGGCTGTCCTGGAACTCACTCTGTAGACCAGGCTGGCCTCGAACTCAGAAATCCACCTGCCTCTGCCTCCCAAGTGCTGGGATTAAAGGCGTGCGCCACCACCGCCCGGCTAGAGAGGGTTTTTTGGTTTGCTTTGTTTGTTTGTTTGTTTGTTTGTTTGTTTGTTTTTTCGAGACAGGGTTTCTCTGTGTAGTCCTGGCTGTCTTGGAACTCACTCTGTAGACCAGGCTGTCCTCGAACTCAGAAATCCGCCTGCCTCTGCCTCCTAAGTGCTGGGATTAAAGGCGTGCGCCACCACTGACCGATTCGTTTTTGTTTTTGTTTTTAAATGATTCTGGAAATCGAGCCCGAGAGACAAGTTCTCTACCAACTATGTTACCAACCCCAGTTTATTTTAATCTCAATATCTTAATACCAGTACTTAAACCTCTCCTCCAGTCTTGAAGGGGTAATTTTTCTAAGCAGACCCTGAGTTCCACCAAGGTCACAGTGCTAAACACTACCCATCACTTCCCCTGAAGAACTCAGATGCCATTTCATGACTGGTCCTGGGTCCATCATGCCCTGTTCTGAACCCCCGCACAAGCAGCCTGGTACCTTTTCTACTCTAGGTCATTATTTCACTGTGAACAGGTCTCAGACACCTCCTGACCTTCCTGGCTCATCTGCAGCCATACCTTTATTGGCTCCTCCTTTCTCAGCTTCTATCCCACCCTCCTTCCCCCTGAGCACTTTCCTTCCTCTCACAGTTTCATAGACTGTGTTATAAAATCATGGCTTCTACCTATGGCTTCTACTCCTTCAGCACTTAGCTCAAATGCCTACCGTCTTAGACCATCCCTGCCACCCCAGTCTAATGTCTCCTTTGTCTATTGTGGATTGCATGTTTATTTTGTATGGTCACACCTGTTTTGGTACTTTCAGAGCCTGACAACTAGTCTGTCAGTGGCTAGTTTTAGTCTCAGTTGTAAGAGATCGGTGTTGGCTCAGGAGCCTCAAGACCAAGTTCTCAGCATAAAGGAGGATTATTTGCCCCAAAGGGACAAAGGCCAGGCAATAAGGGACAGACAGGAGATAGAAGACCAGGGGAAAGGGGAAGGGAACAAGGGGGAGGGGGATGGAATATTTGTCCCAGAGGGGACAAAGAACTGCCTCTGGATAGAAAGGAGATAGACATGGCCCATAGACAAATGACACTTTATGGCTTTATAAATGCAAGAGGAGGAAACAGTGTTAGGATGAGGTATTTAATTTTGATTGGATTGGTTAATTAGGTGAACCAAAGGGGGTTTTGATTGTTGCATTTCTTTTTTTCTTTTTTAAAAATGCCTTCTTAGAAATGATTTATTATTGTTTTGGGGGTTTTATTTTGTTTATTCCCTCTGCCCCCGGAGTCGAGGACCGAACCCAGGGCTAACACCGAACTCAATCCCCAACCCCTGATTGTTGCATTTCAATACTTTGATAGCTGGACCTTGGTTGTCAGTCTCAGGAGGAGGAAGTGGCCAAATAAGGGAATATACCTTGGTGGCTGGCTTTAGGAATATAATCTAACAGGTTTTTAGCAAGACAGAGGGAATTGTGGAGAAGGAAAAAACTGGCTGGAGCCTTTTTTTCAAGTTGGCTCCAGTCCCTTTCACAGCTGTCCTTTCTCTTGAAGTGGGCACAGTAGTCTTGATCTTCAAGCGTACTATGATTATTTATTTATTTAATCTTTATTTGCGTGTGTGTGTGTGCACATGTGAGTGCAAGCATGTGCCTGTGTGAGTTTTTATGTGTTCAGGTTCCCTAGGCAGCCAGAGAGCATCAGATCACTGAGGCTGGAGCATTGGGCAGCTTAAAGCCACCCGAGGCAGGTGCTGGGAATTGAACCTAGGTCTTCTGCAAGAGCAGTAGGTGCTCTGAACTACTGAACCTTCTATCTGGCATCACCGTTTTATTTTAGAACATCACAACCCCTCCCTTAGTGGCTCTGTGCCGAGGATAAGGCTCATTTCTGCGCTTGGATCCCAAGAGCCTGGATCCGTTTGAAGACCTACATTTTGACATCAAACACATTGCTCCCTTTTGTGCATTCAGGACATTAGAAACCTTCTGTTGGTCAGTTGCTAAGGTTCCAGTCCAGCCTTGGGCCTCCAGCCTCTCCTGTTTATGAAGTAACTTTGATGAGTTGGGAGGCAGGAGAACCCAGAGACCTGAGCTATCCAGGGCAGATTTAACCCTTACAACTTGGTCAAGTGACAAAAAAAAAACAAACAAAAAAAAAAAACAAAAACGTGTTTTTACAACTTTTTTAATATATATTTTTATAAACAGGTCACGTGATAAAATAGCACAAGAAACACTTACCAAATATAAGGTTATATCTTCCGCATATACAGGAGAATGAGGTCGTTATGTACAATAAGAAAATGATTTTAGGGGTTGGTTGGTTTTGTTTTGTGTTCCTCTCTCCCCTTAAACTTTCCTCCTACAGTCATTGGAAATATCACAGCTTCAGTTGCATTAATACTTTGGGCAAATGGACAGCTTCCCCCTCCCTGTTGGGGGACTGTGGGAAGAGGGGCTGACAGATCTGGCTCCTGACCACTTCAGCCTGGAGCCTCCCTGGCCAGTGCTTCAGGGGCAGGAAACTCTTTGGGCTGTTGAACTCTTACTTTTTTGTCAACAGCATCTCTCTCTCTCTCTCTCTCTCTCTCTCTCTCTCTCTCTCTCTCTCTCTCTCTCTCCTCTCTCTCCCTCTGGCTCTCTGGGAATTAGTTTACTCTCTTCCAACCAGATAGGGGTGTCCCAAGATTAATTGTGGGTGCTGTGTCTCCTGGGGTTCAAGGTTGGGAGGGAAGGGTTCCCAGTCCCCTTCCTTGGTACTGTCACGTATATGCCAGGATCCCCTAGGACTTCCAGATGTCCTGAGATCTGACAGGACATGGTTACATCCCCTTTGGACAGGCAAACATTTTGGAAGCTGGGAGAGGTAAAGGAGGACTACAAAGGAGCCCTCCTTCCTTGGGGTGTGAAGGGTGTGCTGGCCACTGGAAGATCAGAATCGCTGGTCAGTGCTGACCCTGACCCATGGCCAGGCCCTCTGCAGATTCCACCTGAGGAAACCTATCCAGGGAGAAGCACAGTGCTGAGAGGCCTGAACTCAGCGGGGGTAGGGGCTGAAATGGGTGGGCTGATCCCAAGGCCTGATAGCCCTGTGGGTGGCTCCAGATTGGGGTCTGCCAGGTGCCTATTCCACCCTTGCACTTGTGCGGATGGGCACCGGTTAGGCTAATGTTGATTGTTCCAAGGTCTGCATCCTCCTAAAGCTGTCCCAGCCTGGCCAAGGCCCAAGGATCTGTAGGCCAGGGGGAAAGAAGGAGATATGGGGGTGGAGGAGTGGGACACAAAGGACAAGAACTGACCTATATGGCAACAAGGAAGAAGGGAAGCCACTAGGTCAGGTGGGCATGGGGGAGTTGGGCTCCTCAGGGGGCCATGGCTTTGGCAGTGGCCTGTGGCGCCTCATACCCCTTGGAGGGCTCCAGGCGTGGTGCAGTGGAAGATGTGGGAGGCCCTTGGGGCTCTTCCAGGCCCCTAAGTCCTGGGGGACCAATCCCTCCATCCCCTTGGGCCCTGCCCGGGATGGGGGGACAACGAGGGGAGGCAGTGAGCAGAATGAAGTGGGGAAGCCAGTGAGGGCATATGCACTCAAAGCATCCCCGAAAGGACCTAGACCCCCAGAAGGCGGGAGAGTGATGGCGGCGGCTGTGGCATGGTGGAGGGCGGGCGTGCAGTGCGGGCACGAGGGGCATGCACAAAGTCCCCGAGTGTGCGTGCGTGCGTGGGGCTGGCCCCTCTGCCTCTTACCCCAGACGGGGATGGAGCAGTGGAGCAGAGGAGCAAGGGAGGCACGGGGCGGGGTTTCCCTCAGCTTGCCCCGCCTCCAGCGCAGGGCGGAGAAGTGATGCTCCGGCAGGGATGGAAGAGGGGCTATTGCCCAGGGCGTGGCCGGTTCCCGCGGCCGGGTGGGGAAGCCTGCGCTATTCGATGACAAGGCAGCGCGGCAGGTGCTGCGAGAAGTACTTGAAGAGCTCGGGTGTGGCTCCAGGGCAGTTGGTCAGCTCCAGCTCCTCCAGCTCTTGCAGTTGCACAAGGCCGGATAGCCCCGTGGTGGTTAGGAGCGGGCAGCCTGCAAGCACGAGGCATCAGGGCAGCCGCTAAGCAGTTCAGCTCCGCCCGGCGGGAGGGCTGGACTGGGCTTGGCAGGAGGGAAAGGCTGAAGAGGACAATGACCTGCTGGGGGTGGGTTCTACTGGGCTTGTTGAATGAGGCGGGACCCATACTGAGCGTGGAGAGGGTGGGAATCACCAGGGAGGAATATGTTTAGGCTTGGCCAGATGGAGGGTGAATCTGAGCAGGGCGTCACCATCAGGGCGGGCCTGAATTCACCCTCTAACCCGTTACCTGGGATGCGATTTGCCAAAACCTGAAATGAATTTATCTGCAAAAGGGACCCGATGGGGGCAGGGGTCACAGTGAGTGGGCACTGCATGGAGGGGGCGGGGTCTCACCTGCTAGAGACAAGAGTCGCAAACTTCTCATGGCTAAGAGGTGCTTCAACCCGAAGTCCTGCACCTGGGCGGGAGTGAGAGGAGGTCGTGTTAACTATTTCCACTTGCTTGGGACCTGGAGCCGCTAGAGGGGCAGGAGGTAGGGGTTCAAAAAGGAGATTTCTCAATTCCCCCCTCCCCTCATAGACTGGAAGCACCCATGAGGGCCTTGGGGAATCCGGAACCCAGTGATTGCGCTTAGTTTGGCTGTTGGCTCTAAAGGGATCTGAATGAGGCCCAATGCAGTTCAAGGATAATCTGTACTGGTCCTCCACCCATTCCCATCCCGCCACCCACCGAGCTCTAATTTCCAGATCCCTGGGGGCATGGAGGTACCTGGCAGCACCATCGCAGGTAGAGGCTGCGGAGGGACGACATGGTGGACAAATAGCTGAGACCAGTATCCGTGATGCGTACACACCTGTGGTTGCATCAGAAGGGGGACTGCCCACCTTTAAATTACTTTATCCCATCTCCACCTAGGCCCCTCCCTCCTTTTTAGAGGTGTCCATAGAGCAAGTCTCTGCCCCCCACACCAATGCCCTATCCTCCCCCTGGTCCCACTCTGTGACCCCCTCCCCCCCGTTTGGAATATGGCTTTTTCTCCAGGTTATGCTGGAGTTACTCCAACTTTGGGCACCCTATTCTTTGGCGTTCCCCATCCCAGAAGCCCCTGGACTGGCACCGCCCACTTTAGGTTTCCAGTTCCTGGAGATCCCGCCAGTACCAGCCTGGAGTGTAGGGATGTGTGCACCTGTCCAGCACGAGCTCCTCCAGGCGGTGCAAGTCGCAGGCCACATACTCCAGTGCCATATCGGTGATCCGAGGGCACCAGGAAAGGTCAAGGCTGCGCAATTTACGCAGGTTCTCAGCTACAAGCTCCACTCCATCATCAGTGACCTTAGAGCAGCCGGAGAGGCTGAGTGAGGTGAGGTTGGGCAGACTGTGCACCACGTTAACCACCCCATGGTTGGTTATCTCCCAGCAGGAAAGCAGCCGCAGCGTGTGGGTGCTGTGGCCCTGGCGTGCTGTGAAGTAGGCCAGTGCCGTGTCAGTCACGTGGTAGGCCTGAAGGCTTAGCTCTGCCAGGTTGGGTAGAAGTTGTGAGATGGCAGCGATGGCATCGTCCGCCACATTGATGCAGTCACTGACGCTCAGTGAGGTGATACGGGCACTGAGGCTGGACCACAGGCCAGCCTCAGTGAAATCGTTACAGCCCGACAGCTCCAGGCGCACCACTCCCTGCATCTGCTCCAGCATCACCTACAGGCAGGTACAAATCAGACCAGACTAAGTCAGCTCTCGGACTCTCGCCTGAGTGCCCCTCCTGCGAGGGTAATGGGAGTTGCCTGTGCAGAGTAGAAGAAGCTTCTGGGAATCTGGAAGCAGTGGTCTCTCAGGTGTGGACTTGTGCAAGCATGCATCAGGTTGAATTCCAAGGAGTATACTTAAACTGCTTCTTATACTTTCCCAATATTCCAAGGTGGGGCCTATACGCCAGGGTGTGGCCCGTGCAGGGGTTTAGAACAGATGATTTGGACATTAAATTTACAATCCAGGTCCACGGGTGGGGGGAGGCAGGGCAGGGTGCCCAGATGCTCCTTCAACCCTTGCTTCTAGGAGACTCTCAGCTATCCCCCAACACCACCGGCATCCTATTCACCAAGGCAGGTTCACAAGCTAGCAGGGACCCACATGTAACTGACCACTCTCCTGCACCAATCCTGACATTTTAATCAGTTTTTAACAACAAGCCCACATTTTCATTTTGCATTAGGCCCTGAAATGCCATCCTTGCTGCTTTTTGTCCCTGAGTTATCCTCTGGGCCCCTCAACCTCAAATGTCCATAGGGTTGCTGTTACATGTCCCTGCCCCCCACCCCCCAGCCCCATCTGTTCCTAGCCAATTTTAGGACACACCTCTAGACCAGCGTCAGTAATGGTGGAGCGCTTGAGACTCATGGCCTTGACTCCCTTCTTAGAGAGCGCATAGTTGTCGATGAACTCACAGATGTCTAAGTCAGAGACACCAACTAGGCAGAAGCCCTCGAAGCCTCTAGCAGCAAAGCCCTGCAGGTTCACAAACTCCTTCTCTCCTCCAGGCAGCACGTTGTACAGCTCCTTTGCATGCAGCACAGGCGTGAGGCCTGCCCAGAACTTGGGCTGGTAGAGCACACGCCGCCAAGCCTTGCACACCTGGGCTAGTATGCACTTCTCACATGCTGAGAAATACCAGAAGAGCCCATTAAGGATCTTCTCATCTGTGGCCAGGGGTGGCCGCTCCACTGGGGGTCCAGGCACTGAGCCTGAGGCTGGTCCACTGGCTGGGGGGCATGGCCCCCCGGCCAGAGCAACCCGCGACAGTGGTGTAGCCAGGATTGGAGGTGGAAGGGTGGGTGGGGGTGGTGGCTGGCAAGGACGGTTCTTGGCAGCAGGTGTGCCTTTGGTGATGCTGGCTGCGCCTAGGCCGTTGGGCTGGCCAGGCAGCTTCACCAGACCGTTGCGAGGCAAGCATGGAGGCTTGGGGTCACCATCGATACCGGGGCTCGACATTTTTCTTGCACGTTCTGTGGATAAGACAGGAGGAACAAATAAGTCTGCCAGTCTCTAGAGGAGCTGGAGAGCTAACCCTTTTCACATCCTTGAGGTCCCTCACCCAGGCATTTTCAGGACCACTTAACAGAACAGATCCTAGCCCATGCCTTTCTCTGACTGCACAAGAGGCAGGCTGGCCATATTTACAGCTAGCGCAAGCGTCCACATCCTCTGTCCTATTCACTGGCCCAGCCTGCACCTCTGAGCAATGCAGATCAGTGAGGACAGTGCTGTGGTTTTTCTGTACAGCCAAGGAAGTAGAATAGAGGCCAAGGCCAAGTGAACTGTCTGTTCATGGCCGATACTTAAGGGGTAGAGCTAAAGTGTGGACCAGAGCTGGAGGAGGAAGGTCATGTGGAAGGCCAGGGTGACCTGCCCATAGAACAGGTCTGGATCACTCCTCTCTCCATTCCTTCAGACTCTCAGGCCTGCGACTGGGTTGCAGAGAACATTGTGAATGGACAGCATGGAGGGAAAAAGCAGTGAGACTATCATAATGCCACGATTGTCTGCTCTGCATTCCAGATATCACATCTACCACCACCCAACATCCAGAAGGAGGTGGTTTTTCCATGGGTTTCACCTGCAGATGAAATACTCAAATGCAACACTCTGGACTCCAGATGGCCCCTTCTATGGATGAGTGCTCTTGGTGACACCACAGACTGCTTCCTGTGGGAGGGATTTACAGTCTATGGTGGAGTCCTGAGTCCCAGAGCTAACCCAAGGGCAAGGCAGGGTCTCCCTTCCTGTGTGTATAGGTGATCCCAGGATGAATTGGGTGTACATGTAAGCTGTCAGCTTCCTGTCCTACAATCTTTGAGGAGTCAGCAAAAGCTTCTCCTAGGCCCTCTGGCTTTGGTGGCTCATAGCCTCACCAGGGAGCCTGGCACAATACCAATCTTCCTAAGGGGTGGGCACTGAAGTACACAAACCCTCAGACAAGAAAGACTCATGTTACCCTTTAGGCTGAGACCCCTTTCTGGAGCTACAGGCCAAGGACATTGGCCATTCTTTCTTATACTCTGGATGAACACAAAAGATGTGGAACTACCGTCTACCTGTATTTGCAATTCCGTCTTGATGGTTCCCTATACTGCACAGGCAACCTGTGCCAGTTTCCCACCTCTGGGGAGGGAAGAACCCTGAGTTAGGCTCTCCCAAGAACATGGTCCTCACAGCCAACAACCCAGCTCTGTGTCTAAGGATGGCCATTGGCAGGCCACCCTAGGCCCTCAGTGCTATCTCTCTATTATTCCCCTTCTTAATATGACTCGTAAGACCTGGATAGTAGGCCAGTTTTTCCCTAAAGGTTTCTAGACCTTAGTTGCTCTTTTGTGCTCAAGTACAGGCAATAGCGGCTACGAAATAGCCAGTACAAGCAAGTAGCAATGCTAACACTTGCCAAATGCATACTGGGACAGACACATATTTCAGCTTCACAGTAGCTATCCCTGTGTAGGGGTAGCCACTATTGTTATTCTGCTCTTTATACAAGGAACCTAGGCTCTGAAGAGTTATAGTTTGCATGCTACAGTAAAGCAAGCCTAAAGTGTGGTTACCCCAGTTCCCTGGGAGCAATATAGGGAAGCCGGCCTGTTGCAGGACAGCAGCATCCATGATGGGAAAGGATGAGATTCTTCCTTATGTGCTCCGATTCTTATCCAGCACCACCCACATTCCTGGGAACTGTGCTGAGGATAGAGAGACAGCCCCAGCCAGAATACCCGCCATAAGTCGCAGTCTATGTCAAGACTGCCCATCGAGCCTCAGCCACTAGGCGCAGACTCAGCGCTCTCAGAACCCCGCGAGCAGCACCACGGACAGCTCCGGCGCTCATTGGGGTCAGCCGGGCTTTCTGCACCAGAGACACTGGAGCGGAGGAGGAATGATCGGTGGCTCCGGCAAACTCAGCTCCACAGGAAGAGGCAGGGGGAGAAGCCGCCCGCTTGGCTAGGATCTGGAGGAGGCTGCGGAGGCGGTGCCAGGGGAGAAATAATCCAAGAGCTGTGCCGATTTAGGCTGAAAATGCTCCCAGCCGCGGGTGTGCACGTGGAGCGCCTGAGTTGCTGGGGGCTGGGGGGAGATGCACGTGGATGCCCCGGGCATCTGCGGGGCTCCTTTCTGCCCCTCACTGCAGCTATGGAAATTCACGTTTTCAGAAGCACAAGATCTCCTTCCCACCTTTCAGACTTAGGTCATGTAGGTGAAACCAGGCCAGATTCAGTGTCTAATTCCCCCATCCAGGCCCCTGCCTTTCGTGGAAGCTGCATCTCCACAGAGGCAACCTTGCTTTGTGCTTAGAGAGGTTCTCACTTACTGTCTCTCTCTAGTGGCATTAACCAAGCCTGAGAACCCCCTATACTGTAGTCCAAAAATGGAAACAGTTACACCTGAGCTCAAGGGCTGAGGCTTTCAGAGAAAGATGAGCAAACACTGGGAGAATGGACCCTTCCTGCCAGGTGAGCAAAAGGTTATTGAGGGGTTCCAGGGAGGATAACTCCACTATGGCCCCGCTATCTCGCCAGATGACCTAGGGTCTACTCCCAGGTATCATTATGTAGCTGAGGCTGGCCTTGTATTTACAACCATTCTGCTACTACCTCTCTGGGATTACAGATACGCACTGCCATGTCCAGCTGGAGCTCCTTCACGATTCTGCAACTCCTCTCTCTATCCAGGGTGGCTCCTGCAGCCTGCTTCTTAGAAAGGGGGATGGAGCTGTGGTAAGGTGACCCAGGCTGCCTCTCCCTTCACGGACAAGCACTTCAGGAGCTAATACTGGAGGAGAGGCCTTCTGGAATGATGGATGAACAAGCACAGCAATAAGTCCCAGGCCTAGTGTGTCCTGTGCTTGGTTTGGAGTGGAATTCTGGGTCATCCCTAGACTACAGAGGAGCTTGAGATCCCTGTGTCCATCCTGGGCTAGGAGGGGATGATGGCAACTTCCTCAGCCCAAGCCTCATCAAGGTGCTCCTGAGCAGAGCTGACTAGGTGCTCCCTGGAAGAGCTGACTGTAGTCTTTGCCCTCTCTAGAGGACTCATTGTGGACATAAGGAACATGGATGGTACAATAGGTCTCCTGGGAAAGTTCCAGTACTTGGTGGTTTCCAGATTGACATTACACAGAGTCTGATACTAAGCCATGAGGACTTGCCTCTTCTGGGTATCCAGTCATCGAAATAGTCTCCTGGCCCCATCTCCAGCCGTGACCCATTCCCCAGCCAGGCCTGTACTTCATGCCTCCTCTCCCTCACCTGGGCAAATGTCGATCCCCTGCTTGTCCCATAGGCTTTCTCAGAGCAGATGATTGCTGCCTGCCTCCAATGATAGGATCCCCTAGTCCTCTGAAAAAGGACCTCCAGGTGTTACCTGGAGATGTCATCACTGTCTGTCTCTCCCCTGGCCTGGTAACTCCTTGAAGACAAACAGCACCATGACTGTTTGGCTTCTGGGTACTGTGAAGGAATGAACAAGAAATGGTCACCCAAACACTCAGGGGTGCAGCTGCCCGAGGCTGAGAGCTTTGACTGGTCAGTGGGACAGGAGGACAAGAACTTAACTCCAGGTATACTTGGGGTCAGTATTTATACAGAAGAAACTAGATTGGTGTCAGCACCTGGCTCTCCAGACCCTGTGATCTTGAGGTGCAGATACTGGGGGAGAGGAGATCTTTTGGCTAAGTCCCTCTTCTGGAGTTTCATGGCTAAGGAATCTGATTGGCTGACCCCTAAAATCTGGCCTGATCCTAGAAGAAAGGAACAGGAATCACCGAGGAGATGGGAAGAGGCAGCCCCCGTCTTCCTCTAGCTGCCTCTTTACTTCCTAGAGCACCAGTGGTCAAAACAAGGCTCAGAAGAATCTTCCTGATGCTGCTGCATAAAACTGCCACTTGTCTCAAGACCCCAAACACTCAGAACAGGACTACATCTGTTGTTTCTCCTGTCTTCTGCCTCACTGGGTGCTGTGTTTTCCTATGATCTGACTAGGGGCCTCCACACACAGCTCTCATCCAGCAGGGTCCCTGCCATTACCCTGAAGTCTTAAAGACGGCCAACTACACACCCACCAATGTCTCAACCCTCAACACCCTCAGTCCAGGGGCTCTTCCCCTGTCTCTGACCTCTCTGGGAGCACAGGTCAGGATGAAGGCCACCTTGGAGGCTGGTTTCTGGCCTGCATAGAACCTGCCCTGATCAGCTCCTCATGATTGAAAAAGATAACCAAAATACCCATATCAAGTTCAGTCTGTAGTAGCAGCCCCACAGACTGCGGTGACAACCAGGGTATCTGAGATTTGGGGCACAGTACAGGCAACATGTTCTGTGACGACGCTGTGACTCAGGCACGTTCACATCCCTGCCACTTTGCACGTGTCAACCACAGCACTTTTCTTCCACCCCCTGCTGGAGCTGCCTCTGGGGGTGTACCAGGAATTTGGGGATAGAGAGACCTTTGGCCCAGGAAGTAGGTAGGCCCAGATTGAACCCAAGTCATTGCTCCAAGAGATTCAGGGTCTGTGACCAAGCTAAGGTCAGTGGCCACAAGGCACTGGGGATAGATGCTAGGCTTCAGCTTATCACGTCCCCCCACCCCTCGGCCATGTTCTAAGGAATTTGAGACCTTCAAGACCTAGGCCCCAGGCTAAATATCTGCCAAAATGAGGCCCACCTGCACTCTCTGCAGCCTGTTTGGCCACCTGACCACTAATGGGGACAGTTCAGGGCTGCTCACTGGCCTTCCAGACCTTGCTTTGCTGCCTCCCCCAACCTTCCCCAAGCCAGTCCTGGAAGGTACATCAGTGGCTTCCAGATGTGAAGAGTTATGGTCAGGAAAGTTGAGTGCTGCCCACCAGAAGCCCCTTCTGTCTGGGGGATACACCTCCCTCAGTCTCACAGGGCTTCCTGGGTCTAGATCCCTTCTACCTAGAAGGACTTGTTTTAACTTCAGCACTGGGAGACAGGCCCCATTCAGATGTATTTGGGAGAACAGGTGAGTGCATACATATTCCGGGCTTACAGTAAAGGTGACTGAGGAGGCAAATAGTTAGGGTGGCAGGAAATGAGGAAGCTGAATCTTGGGGTATCTCAGCACCACACATGTTTTCAACCTTGTCTTTCCCTCTCTCCTCCCAGTGGCTCCCAGCCCGGCCCTCAGGCCATGTCTAGGCAGGACACTGAGGCTCCGCCATGCCTCTGACCTGCTCTAGGCAGCCCCTAATCATCTAGGCTCCTGTCCCAACAACGCCCCCCCCCAACCCTCCCCCCTGCTGCTCTGAGGCTGCTGTCCAGCACTTCATCAAAGTGTTGGACTGGCATAGAGGGTCCTGCGTCCAAAGGGGCAGCAGGGAGGCCTGAGAAGAACCTGGTCAGTGGGCCATGGGACAAGATGGCAGTGGAAGTCGGGCCTCCAGGAGGGAGCAGGTGAAGTGGCATCTGCCATCTGCTCCTGGGAGGTCAGCTGCCGCCTCAGGCTGGGAGGGGCTAGCAAGAAGGGTTGCTAGGCCAGATCCAGGCCTCCACAGTGCAGCCTTCTCTCCTGAGATGAACGGTGGGGAGGATCCCCCCACTGACCTAACATCCCAGAAGAACATGGAAGCCCTGCTCGGCAATCTTAGCATGCCCATTCCTCATTTTGAAGCCTTTCAATCTTGGCCAAGGCCCATTTTCTTTTTCTAGAACCAAAGACATGCCAGCCCACTCCCTGGTATAGAGCTGTGGGCGGCAGCTCTATACCAGTCATGTCCAGAAGGTGTCCAGGACCCCTAGGCCACATATCCACATAGCTCCTCCCTTTTAATTGTATCAACACCTGTCACGTCCTCCAGTCCGCCGGAGGCTCATAGGGCTGGAGTGGGGAGAGCCCAGAGCCAAGCCAGGAGGAGTGGGGACTGACGGCCTGCAATTCCGCGTCCTCGTCCTCGCAGCCACCGTGCTTCCTCTCACCAATTCCGTGATATCGTGGCCAAGCTGCCGGTAGCGAGCGGGGCGCAATCAGGCCGGCCGCTGGGGTTAGGGGCTGCGGAACCGCTGGCCCAGCGGCCGGAGGGTGAGGTGGGGAAGGGGCTGCGATTACGTAAGCCCTGCTCAGGCAGCGGCGGCGGCCGCGGCGCAGTCCCAAGTCCCCACCCCGCCCCCTCCTCATTGTAGCCTTCGCGGAGGCAGTGGCTCGACCTGGACCCTCCCCTCCCCGCAGCCTGCCGCGCGCGCACACACACCTTACCTCGGCCAGGGCTTCTGGCTCATGCCACGCTGTCTGCCGGGCGACCTCGCGTCATGGGGAGCCCAGCACCCGAGCCGCCGAGCGCGGAGGCGGCCGAGGTGCTGGACTGGCTAGCAGGGCCCGACTGCGCCCCGCGCCCGGCGCCCCGCGCCAGGGGCCTCTCGGCAGAGTCCGGAGCGGAGCTCCCCGGTGGGAGAGGATCGCCCGCCCTGAGCCTCCCACCGGGGAGGCTGAGGCTGTGCCCAGATAAATAAGGCCGCTTTGCAGGGAACCCGGCGGGCGCCTCCTCCCTCCCCTTCCCCTCCTCCCTGCGCTCCTCCTCCGCGCTCCTCCCCGCGCTCCTCCGCGGCCGCCGCCGGCGCCGCGCGTGCCCCCCGCCCGGCCCTAAGAGCCGCGCCCTCGCGCGCTCCCGGCGTCCGGACCAATCCCGGTTCTAGAGCCAGGCTGAGGTGTCGAGAATCCCCAGCCCCGCCCCGCTCCGCTCTGCGCGCTCCCGGTGCGGTACTGACGGGCACGCGCCAGGCGCCAGCACCCGCTCAGCGGCCGGTGTTCGCACAATAACAAACCCGGTAGGCCGCGCGTCCGGGAGGACAGGGCGTGCAGCCGAAGAGCAGCTTCGAGTGGCCCATCTGCACGAAGTGGTGGCGACCCAGAATCCTGCCAGCTGAGGAGAATTGGGGTCCTTGGCGCGAGCGGTTGGCAGTGGGGTTCCGGATTTTGCGCTGATGCAGCTGGCCCTATGTGCCTTTGCTTGGATTGCCACCTGTGAGGGCGAGGAAAGGGAGAACCAGTGGGAACATCGACATCACTGCACCTCCACACACATCTCCTCCGCATGGCGCAGGAGAAACCTCTAGGATCTCATAGCCCTTCCGTTCCTGTTGCGAGTCAGACTGAAGAATCTCTGTTCGGGGCGACATAGTCACACACTTGAAAGCAAGTGACTAAGCCAGCGTCAGTGAAAACACAAGACAGTGGAGTGATAGTGGGGAGGGGTTACTTCTGACAATGTCACAAACGATCCGAGACGCCCCCTCGCACTGGGTAGGAATGGTTCAAGAAGGGACACGCAAAGATCCAATGGCCTTAAGGAGTTCCACAGGTTCCCTCTGGGATGAAGCAGAGGTCAGGTGGTGGCAGCCTGTATGGCCCAGGGCGGGTGGTTTGCGTAAAAGGACCTATTAAGAGCTGTTGGAGAGCCAGGCCTGCCAGCAGGTTAATGAAACCCCAGTCTGGGGTCTCTCTTAGCAGAAGAAACAACAGATGTTGTGACAGCAGAGCAGTGTCTTGGAAGGGAGGAGCTTCAGGGTGGGGTGTCCTCAGATGAGAGCAACTGGCATTAAGGAGAATCCTGGGAATGATGATGTGAGGCCTAAGGGCAATAAGAAAGGGCAGTAAACTGGACCCTAGCTGGTGTGTGTGCGCGTGTGCGTGTGCGTGCGTGTGTGTGTGTGTGTGTGTGAGAGAGAGAGAGACAGAGACAGACACAGACACAGACAGAGAGACAGGCTGATATTAGAATCTTCTACCACTTTTTGTTTTGTTTGTTTTTGGTTTTCAAGACAGGGTTTCTTTCTGTGTAGCCTTGGCTGTCCTGGAACTCACTCTGTAGACCAGGCTGGCCTCGAACTCAGAAATCCACCTGCCTCTGCCTCCCAAGTGCTGGGATTAAAGGCGTGGGCGTTCGCTACTACTGCCCGGCTCTACCACTTTTTAAAAATTATATATTTTATGTGAGTACACTGTCGCTGTCTTCAGATACACCAGAAGAGGGCATCAGATCCCATCACAGATGGTTGTGAGACACCATGTGGTTACTCTGAATTGCACTCAGGACCTCTGGAAGAGCAATCAGGGCTCTTATCCTCTCAGCCATCTCTCCAGGCCCTCTTCTACCCTTCTTCACCCTGTTTTTTCTTTTCTTTTTCTTTTTTGAAACATTTATATTAGACTGCCTGACCTACAGGTCTCCAGGACCCTAATCACCTGCCCCTCAGTGCTCAGGTGGGCACTTTACCCACAGAACTACCCCTGGCCTATCACCCATTTCCCCCACCGCACCCCCATTTTCTTTTTCTCTTTTTTCTTTGTGTGCATTGGTGTCTCATTGTTTGGGACCTGACCAAGAAGGCTATGCTGGTCACTGAGTCCCGAGGATATATCTGTGTTGACCTTCCTAGTACTGAGGTTACTGTCACATGCCCCAGAGTTCAGCTTTAATTTTTTTTTTAATTTTTAAATTTGGGGGGGGGGGAGATAGAACTCAGGACCCTGTGCTTGCAAGCAAACACTTTGCTGACTGATCTCTCTCCAAGGCTCTGACAGTCTCTAACAGGGTGGATCATTGTTCTTACAGGAGGGCCTTGAGTCCAGCTTTCCACAGCCAGGATTGGGGCAGGCATGTGTGTGGCTTGAACTGGAGTGTCACCATATTGCCTGGGTATGGATCAGAGATGATAGATCTGCATTCGACAGAGACTAGGGCAGACGTAAGCAACCAGACTATGTTCTTCCCACTTCTCTAGTTACTGTCCTTGGTCAGGTGGCCCACAGGTGGTGGCATGAGTTCTTGGACAGAGGGTGATGTGTGGCAATTGTGGAGGACAGAAAGGCTCTGCACACATAAATAACCACTGGAGAATCCAGGAAAGTGGAACACACAGCTTACCTCTTGGTGGAACGAGGTACACAGCTGTTCTTCCTAGCCAGTTTATAGGCTGGTGATCCTTCACTGTCTGATGGACAGGCTCTGTTCCTGTCTCTCAGAATTGACTTATCTCAGAACCTTTCCCCTTAAATCCATTACTTTTAGGCCATAAAACACATTATTATGAGCGATGTCACTTGTGTTTGACAACAGCCTAGATGACTTCTGTATTATTTTAGGGGCAGGTCAATTCTGACACCCACTGGCATTACGTTTATCTCAGTCTTTTTATTTATTTATTTATTTATTTATTTATTTATTGTATGTGAGTGCACCGTAGCTGTCTTCAGACACACCAGAAGAGGGCATTAGATCCCATTACAGATGGTTGTGAGCCACCATGTGGTTGCTGGGAATTGAATCTAGGACCTCTGGAAGAGCAGTCAGTGCTCTTAACCACTGAGCCATCTCTCCAGCCTCAGCAGTACCCATTCTAGTGAAAGAAGCCAGATGTACATTGTAAAGAATCTCAATGCAAGCATGTCTTAAATCGCTATGCACTCGGGACTGAGTTAATTGAATCTTTTATCTGAATATTTTTCCCTCAAAATTGTGCTGTGCTTAAATGTGGCTAAAGTAAAATGATGTGGGCCAGACTCTAGAAGCTTTGGTCCAGCGCCGGTTACAGTCAATTCGGTCTGAGCTGAGTTTCGTTCTTATTCATGCTGATTGGTTTCGTTCTGCCTGCTGTAAATCCTACAGGGGAATCATTTCACTGGGATGCATTCCTTGGCTGGGGTATATAGGATGAGCACACTCAAGTATAAAGGTGGGCGTGAGGAAGGCCTAGGCACGCAGTGGCCCTGGTTTTTGAGAACATAGCACTAAGGGCTCTTAGGAGGTTATTGAGCACTAATCTGGGGGCCTTTCATGTCTCATCAGAGGACCTACCTGCTTCCCTCTACCTCTGCCGTCCTCCTCAGATCAGGCACCTGTTTCTTTCCATGTCATCAGAAGCTTCCTACTTACTGGTCTCTCCTACCCTCGATGTATCTTCTCCCCAGGGATCCCAGGAGTCAGTTGGCATGCATTAACGGTCTGTCTCTTTCAGGCAGCTATCTCCTCAGCTGTGGTCTGTAAGACCCTTGTTCCTTGGGCTCTATGCCAACTAGGAGGGTACCACACCCCTGTGCAGCACCTCTCTCAGCTGGCACTTCATCTGAAATGGTGACAAGAGTCACCTGCCCCTGAATGAATCTATTTGACTCTCAGACTTGGCACATATCCTCCTTAGAAGCTTTCATTTCATGTCTTTCCCAAACACCAAGCCCCTCTTCTCAGCCTGGGCCCACTAGCTCTCTGATGGTTAGAATGAGCTGTTGGCTGGCACATACTTAGAGAGCTAGGGTGAGGTTTCCTAGGCACCCAGGGGAGCACAGGGGAGGTTCACACACACCAGTGGTCATGGGGATAGGGAAGCTGGCTTTTGGAGCACCTTCCATGGAGGATTCCTGCTCCCCAGATGACACTTTTAGAACATCTTACATCCCGAGAGAACCGTGTCAGTCAATGTCCAACTGGATACACAGGGGACTTTCGTCTCCTCCACAGAATATGAGGTAGCATGTAGGACCAGTTCAACCAGGATGCTCTCTTCCTGGGTTAGTCTTCAGGGATTGATAGTGGAGCATCTATGAATTTGGTTCCGAAGGGCACGTGGAGTGTCTCTCAGTGGAGCACCCCTCAAGAGAAGCACTCTCACTTGGAGCACCCTCATTTGGAAGACCCCTCACTTGAAACAACCTCACTTGGACCACCTTTGAACAGAAACATAATGAACTGGATCAACCCTCCCTTGGGGCGTCCACATCTGGAACACCCTCAAGTGAAGCATCTTCACCTGGAGCACCCTCAATGGGAGTGCTCATTACCTGGAACACCTTTACCTGGAATAGTTATCACTTTGAGCACCCCTCTCTTGAGACACCCCTCATCTAAGCCTATTCTTACCCCCCCCCTCACCCTTACCTTGATGTCAGAGCAGAGAAGACCGTCTCCTATCCAGGCTTCTAAGCTCCAACTCTACAGCATGGGGAAGATGAAGACTAGGGCTGCTGACACATTTGGCTCAGAGAGACAAGGCGGTAGGAGCATCATGGGGTCACCCCTAAGCCTAGAGTGATAGCTCTATATGCTAAGTCTCATCATGGGAGGTCCCCAGGCTTGTCCTTGTGAGGCTCTAGTGTGGAAAGGGTGCTGGGGAGACATGTGGCTGGGTTAAATCTTTCCCAGGTCGTTCCCCTCACTGAACCTCTTCTGGGAAATGTGGCTGGGCTGTAAGGAGGAATACCTTGAGTGTTTTAGCACAATATTGGTGAGGAGTGACCCCTTCAAGTGAGTCGTCCTGAGGTCAGATAAGTACTTTGTGCCCCGATCCTCTCTACCCTCTTTTCTTATCTCTCCCTCCTTACTTAGCCTGTGCCCTTTTCCATTTCTCTTCCTGTCCGCATCTTTCCTTTTCCTCCACCCAGTCCCTGCTGAGAGTCAGAGGCTGAAGAGCACCGGAGAGAAGCAGGTGGGATATCTGTCGACTGCCTCCCCTGATGACAGGGTGAGCATTGAGGTTCTCTGGGGGCCTCTGCTCTGGCCTGGCCCCGCCCCCTGTCAAGACTGGGGATGACTCAGGGCCCAGCAGCACGAGTCGCCTAGTGATGGCGGTCTCCCAGCAACGGTCGTCTCCTAGCAATGGGATATTTTCCCCTGGCCCTGGCTGGAGCCAGTGGCTATTTATAGCTCAGCTTCAAATCAATCAGCAGCTGCATTTTAGGCTCCTCAAGAGATGCAAGGTGTTGGGAGGGGGTGCTTCTTGGAAAATGAAAAAAACACAGAGATAGGAACCTCAGTGCCTGACCCCTTGAAGTGCCAGGCTGATGGGGGATGATGCATCCAGATCCCACAGGAATGGGTGGAAACCTGACACTTCTTGGGAGCTGGCGGCTATGATTATATCCTGGATGAAGTCTCTGTGTTCAAGGGGCTGATGGTTGAATCACCCTGAAACTACCCAGGTCCAGCTTGGTAGAGCAGCGGAAAGCAATGGTCACGGTGTGGCCACCGATGCACTTTGCTGGTCCCCTGGTGTCCCCTGCCCATCGTTATAGGAGTTGTCTCCCCTATTCCCACCTTGCAGCTCCATTCAGCAGGGTACATACTCAGTCCTGGCTGTAAGGGGCCTGGTGCCACAGGCTCACTAAGGGACACAAGAAGGCACTCGGGACACCTATATCTAGCCCCCACCTGGCTTCAAATGGAATTTGAGGTCTGTGAAGGAGGGAGTCTTGGGCAAGTGGGAAACTTGTCCCCCCAACTTTCTCACAAGATCAAGGAGTAACTCAGACACACCCTCTGCCAGGAGGTCAGTAAGGAGCTGACCCTGCCATCCTTCCCAGTTACATCTGTGGTTGTGTCTGCTCACATCTCCATGGTCCCGGAGCCTTTGGCTTTCTAATGCCTGTCGACTCTCCTCACTTGTAGCCTTCCCCAAATCGCTCCATTGGATGGCCTGCTCATCGGGAGCCAGCGCACATCTCCCATCAGCTCTTCTGCTGAATGTTTGGGCTGCTTATCCTCCACTCTGCTCAGGGCCCAGCACACTACAAATACGTCACCGATGTCCTCAACCTGCAAAGGCCTGTGTTACAGGGGATAACATAGATGGGGAGCCTGAGTGGTGACACTCATAACAACAGAGGCCTCCGCTGTCCTCCCTGCATCCCATGAGGTACATACAGTACAAGGCCCTGGGGAAGACAGTACAGGAAACAGGTCTCAGCGTGATGTCCAGCCTGAACAACCCCTGGCATGGATAGTCTTGGTTGTCAATGTAATACACGTGGGAAAAGAGAATTCAAGTCAGGAATTCCCTCCATCAGATTGGCCTGTGAACGTGTCTTTGAGGCATTTCCCTGACTCTGAGCACATCTGTCTGTCTGTCTGTCTGTCTATCTATTTATCTATCATCCATCCATCCATCCAATCATCTATCAGTCAATCATAATAATAAAAGAAAAAGAAACATTTTCTTCCTTCCCCTTTTCTTTTCTTCTTTCTTTCTTTTTTCTTTCTTTCTTGTTGTTTGTTTTTTTCTTGTTTTTAGATACAGTCTTTCACTGTATAGTCCTGATCATCCTGGAACTCAGTTCTATACACCAGGCTGGCGTTGAACTTGCAGAGATCCACCTGCCTCTGCTTCCTGAGTGCTGGGACTAAAGGCGTGTGCCATCACCACCCGGTTGTGATCCATTCCTTAAGCTCAAGGCACGAAACCTTGAGACACTCAAGGAAGCCCCAAAGTTGAGTATAAACAGCTGAGGCTCTCTGAGATTCAGGACGCTCTTACTCATCCATTTGCTCATTTCCCCTCTGGGTATCTGTAAGCACCGATACCAGCTCAGTTGGACCCTGAGGCTAGTCATGGCTTTCTGGGATCTATACCCACAGGCATCAGACTTCTCGTAGCTAATGATGGTCAAGGGTCCCTTTCCCTGACCATTGTGAGAAGTGGCATCTGTCTGGATCTTGTCCCATGGTGACAGAATCGTCATGTTTCTAGAAAATGGGAAGGGCAAGTCTAATAGAGAGACTCAGATCAGATGAGTGCTTCTTTCAGACCATGTTACCCCTTAGTAACGCCTTAGTAACCTCTTGTTGACCCCTAGCAGTTACCTCTTCCTGATAGGACTGTTGTCCTTGGAGGTTAGGGTGGCCCATCAGCTCCGAGACTGGCCAGCTCATGCCACATATTACCATTAGAGGGCGCCTAGACACTACTTTCTGCCTGCGATGGGGCGCCTGCCAAAGAATTACCAAAGTGCATTGCAACCTCTCAGGCCTGGACAGTTGTGCTTGTGGTCACCCCAGGTGTCCTATGTCCTCGGTACAGGCCATGGCATCTGCTATGCTTTCATCAGCAATGTCATGCCTTCTCTTCTTTTTTTTTTTCATTTCCAGTTTTATTTTTAAATTTTTATTTTATTATTATTATTTTTGTTGTTGTTGTTTGTTTTTTGAGACAGGGTTTTCCTGTGTAGCCCTGGCTGTCCTGGAACTCACTCTGTAGACTAGGCTGGTCTCGAACTCAGAAATCCACCTGCTTCTGCCTCCAGTTTTATTTTAAAGTTTTAAAATTACAACCACAGCAATCCCGTTCCCCATCCCCCCACCCCCACACTAATAACACTTATTTAAAGGGGGTGGGGAAGTCCTTGAGTTTACCATTTTTATTTTTGTCATGCTTTTTCATTGAAAAAAATTTTTTTTGGTCTTTCGAGATGAAATTTTTCTGTGTATCCCTGGCTGTCCTGGAACTCTGTAGATCGAGATTTCCTTGCTTCTGACTCCTGAGTGCTAGGATTAAAGGCATGTGTCACCACGGTTTGGCTGAAAATATTTTATTTATTTATTTTTTAAAAGATTTATTTATTTACTTTATGTATATGAGTACACTGTGGCCACCAGAAGAGGGCATCAGATCCCATTACAGATGGTTGTGAGCCACCTTGTAGTTGCTGAGAATTGAACTCAAGACCTATGGAAGAGCAGTCAGTGCTCTTAACCACTGAGCCATCTCTCCAGCCCTGAAAATATTTATGATTTTTTTTTTTACATTTTTTACCTTTAAGTGTGTGTGATATGTGTATGTGCCCATGCATGCATGCATGCATGCGAATGGATTTGCTTGTGGAGACAAGAGGCATCGAATTCCCTGAAAATGGAGTTTTGTGCTGTTGTGATCCTCTTGATGTGGACCTGGGAGCACAGGTTAGGTCCTCTGTAAATGCAGTAACTGCCACGCCATCTCTCCAGCCCATTTTATTTTATTATTTATTTACTTTTGGTTTTGTTTGGTTTTGTAGTTTAGACAAGGTCTCTATGTAGTCCCTGCTGTCTTGGACTTCTCTAAGTAGACCAGGCTGGCTCCAACTCAGAGATCCTCCTATTTCTGACTCCTGACTGCTGGAATTAAAGGTATGCAGCACAGTTTATTGCTTATTTTGTTTGTTTGAGACAGGGTCTCTGAATAGACCTGGCTGTTCTGGAACTCACTATGTAGTCCAAGCTGGCTTTGAACTCACAGAGATCTGCTTCTCTTTGCCTCCAGGTGCTGCAATTAAAGACATGTGCTATTATGCCCAAAATATACTACTTACTGTGATACAAGGTTTCACCATGTAACTAGAAGGTCTGGAACTCTCTGCAAAGACACCAATCTGACTTAGACTCACAGAAATCCACCAGCCTCTGCCTCTCAAGCACTGCACCACTTCAGCTGATGTCCTTAGGCTGACAGCAGGACCAACTGCTCCCTCCCACTGAGACCACTGGGTCTCATCTGTCCGTGAGTCCAGGTCCTGGCCAACTGGGCGGGTTTCAAACAGAACCTGGAGGATCCAGAGATAGAGCCCTGGGGCTGGAAGAGAGATCCTCAGAAACTTTCCAAGGCTCTTCTTCTATCTTCAGTCTCCTCAATCCTCCCTTCGGTCAGATTCAAAGGACAAGCTGCTCCAAAGAAGCTCTTCCCTTTGGAGGGTTTCATCGTGGCTCCAGTGTGTTACTTCAGAGCAAAGGATGACTTTGAACATCTGGGCTTTACTTCCTGCCTGCTGGAATTACAGGCAAGACCCACTACACTCTCAATTTAACAGTATTTTGAAGATCAAAGCCAGAAGTGTATGCCTGTGTAGTAGGTGCCCTATAACCTAGTCACATCTTCAGGCCCCCTGGGATATTTTTCGGATCTCCCCTTTCAATTCATCTTGACTCTGTAGGGCAGGACGGCCTGCCTGGACTATGGCACTGGCAAAGACTTCCAGGCTTTGTTTCCAGTCTTCAGGCAGGTCCCCCAGAATGCCTCATTTTTTTTCCATAGTATTCATTTAACATTGAAGGAGTGTGCATGTAGGTCTGAGAAAGTATGGTGGCAGAAGGAGGCCCACACTTCCCATGCTGGTCTTCCCAGAGCTAGCCAGTGTTCTTTCTTTTTCCCAAACTCAAGTTTGGCTTAGTTCCATGCCCCAGGCCCTCTGTACCCTCCCTTATGAGATGCAAGAACACAGGGGTTTTCATCTCTCTTCCCTAGGGTACCAGTGTTCAGATGTTGGCTGCAAACTCCACTCCCTCTCTCAGAAAGAGACAGTCCCACTGAGGTCCATCAAAGGTCAAGAGAGGTGCACAGCCCTCCAGATTCCAGTCGACAGAGAACCCCACCAATCCAAAGACGTTCCAGGGTACTGGGGATCTCCAGTTGGGGAAACAGGAGGGCTTTCTCCTCTATCTAACCCGGCCTGGGACCGAGCTCCCGCCTTGAGCCCGCCCCACCCCCATGAGGGTGCTGTAATTGGAGGAAAGTTCTGCGGCTTGTGGCGATTGGCCTGAGAGCACAAGCCCCGCCCTCTAGCCCGGGAGCTCAGAGGGGGCTGCGCCCAGGGGTCGCTGGTTGTGGGGACGCGCCGGGCCCGGCAGCCGCGCCGGGGGCTGCTCGCGCTGCCGCCCCGACCCTCCCGGGGCAGCAGCCCGAGGCCCCGGCGCGTCCCCGAACCATGCTGGTAGCCGCTCTTCTCGGCGCGCTGTGCTGCGGCCTCCTGGCCGCGTCTGCTCGCGCTGGCTACTCCGAGGACCGCTGCAGCTGGAGGGGCAGGTACCAGGAGGGACTGCGGGGAGGGCTTTTTTTTTTTTTTTTTTTTTTAATTTAAATCTTGGGTTGGAGGGCTCCTTCCCACTTGGAACTTAGGAAGCGCGGACCTCAATGTCCAGTTCCACCGAGTGGACGCAGATGTTGGTGGCCGCGGGAAAGGGGATGAGCGGGCTAGGGAAACAAGGGCCACCCACCTGAGAACCATCGCCCTCGTCCCCAGCGGTTTGACCCAGGAGCCTGGCAGCGTGGGGCAGCTGACCCTGGATTGTACTGAGGGCTCTATCGAGTGGCTGTATCCAGCCGGGGCGCTGCGCCTGACCCTGGGCGGCCCCGATCCGGGCACGCGGCCCAGCATCGTCTGTCTGCGCCCAGTGCGCCCTTTCGCTGGTGCCCAGGTCTTCGCCGAACGGATGGCCGGCAACCTAGAGTTACTATTGGCCGAGGGCCCGGACCTGGCTGGGGGCCGCTGCATGCGCTGGGGTCCCCGGGAGCGCCGAGCCCTTTTCCTGCAGGCCACACCACACCGCGACATAAGCCGCAGAGTTGCTGCCTTCCGTTTTGAACTGCACGAGGACCAGCGTGCAGAAATGTCTCCCCAAGCCCAAGGTCTTGGTATGGATGGTGAGTGACTAGATTGGCTGGAGAGGAGCTGGGTGTCAGAAATTGGCCCTCTACACTGGCCTGATGGGAATGGACCTTGCCACTCCACTGCACGGGGAGTCCTTCTGTAGCTTGACAGAGGCCACTCTGGTGGAGAGCATGGTGGCTTCCAGGTCATAAGGAGGTGAACTGGGAGTGCTCCCTCCTTTCTCTCCTTTTCCTCTTTAAGGTTCCTTTTAGGAAAAGAACAGGAGGGGGCAAACGCCTGAGAGGCCAGCCTTGGGTCTCTGGTTTCTGAAGGGTTGGGGGAAGGGTTGGGCTGGGACAGAATCAAAGCCTATGGCCAAGACTGTCCAGGGCTCCCTGGCCTGGTGGTGACCTCCTTCCCCTCCCCCCAGCCCAGCCAACAAAAGTCCAGTGTGCCTCCTCGTCGCCATGGATACTGCCTGCCCTGCCTCCCTGCAGGGCACCAGGCCCAGTGCTTTACTCCTCTGGAACTTGTAGCCTGACCCTGCAGGGAATGGCTCTCTGACTGTTCTGCTCTAGCTAGAGACCCCAGAACCAGAGTCCACTAGAATATCCTGTCATCCTAGCTGGGTCCGGGAGGCAGCTCTGGGAGGTCACAAAGAGTTTCCCAGTGTTGATCTGAGCCTATGAGATGGGTGTGCAGAAATGTGTATCAGCCACTAAGTTGTCCATCAGTAGGCATGGACCTGCAGGGTGTCTTCAGGCTGTATGATGCTGGAAGAAAGGTTTAGTCGCTAGCTCCTGTACCTTTTCCTCCTGGGAGGAGCTGTGGGCTCACAGTGTGAGCTCACATGTGCTGAGAGATCCCAGGCCTGGCTGATGGCTTGCCTTGCATGCTAGGTGCCTGCAGGCCCTGCAGTGATGCTGAGCTCCTCCTGGCTGCGTGCACCAGTGACTTTGGTGAGTGTGTTGCGGAAGAGCTTAGGGTCTGCCCCACATTCCCACATGCCCACCACTGGCCACCATGTCTCTTCATAGTGATCCATGGGACCATCCGTGGGGTCGCCCACGACACGGAGCTGCAAGAATCAGTCATCACTGTGGCGGCCACTCGTGTCATCCGCCAGACGCTGCCACTGTTCCAGGAAGGGAGCTCGGAGGGCCAGGGCCAGGCTTCCATTCGTACCTTGTTGCGCTGTGGTGTGCGTCCTGGCCCGGGCTCCTTCCTCTTCATGGGCTGGAGCCGATTTGGTGAAGCTTGGCTGGGCTGTGCTCCCCGCTTCCAAGAGTTTAGCCGTGTCTATTCAGCCGCTCTCACAGCCCACCTCAACCCATGTGAGGTGGCACTGGACTGAGAGACCTGGGAGCAAGCCCTGGATGGACCTTCCTCTGGGGGGTGGGGTGTTGGGGACGGGTGATAGGAGGGTGGGTGGGAAGGGTGTGACTCAGATGGCATCCTAGCACCCACCGTGAGGTGGTAGAATACTAAATAACCTGGATCATACCAGCCACTGTAGACATGGTCTTCTGTGACAGGCAGGCACACCCAGCTCTGCTCCTGCTTCAGCTACTTCCAACCCTTCTTAGCCTGCTGACCAGTGAGCTCCTGTTCTCCTTCAACTGCAGGGTGCTGCTGGGGTTCAGAGCAACTGTACGGTAGTTTGGAAGACTTGGGCTAATTGGGTTTTTTTTTTTAGGTGGCCTGGGGGTTAAGCAGACAGACATCACTTCCAGCTCTGAACGAAGCCTTTTAGGGAGGGGTGCTGTAGCCTGGCAGTGTGCCATTCCCTTCCATGGTCGTTGTGAGCCATACAGTCATCCTTGGCCCGGTCCCGCCCTTGGGGAAGAATGGGCCCCTCTGTCCAGAGGCCCCTGAGACGTGCTGAGCATCCAGACATGGCAAAGCGCCTGCAGGGTGTGGGGTCTCCCCTGCAGGATCCTGCTTGTTCGTTTCCGGCGGGAGAAATGGACAATGGGGTCTCTAAGGACTGTTTCCCGCCGCTGGCCCCATTGTTGCCATCCCTGCTTTCCTCCTGGGCCTCCCTATTGCGCAAAAGGCTAGTGAGACCCTGGACAGACAAAGCCCGTGGCTTGAAAGCCCTTGAGTGAGGTGTGCACTGGGCTTCTTCGGATATCAGTCAGATTCCTGCTGCCTCTATCTCGTGGCTCCTGGGAAACTGCTTCAGCTCCAGCGCTGAGCAGAGTGGGAGTGGAGTTCTAGAAATGCGTGACCTCCCTTTAAGGCCTTCCACCTATCATCAGTCCCAACAGACTATTCATTCAGACTGGGAGAGTGATAAGGCTGTGCAGAGACCAGACGTATGGTTTCTTGCCCCAGACTGTGCCAATGACGGCACCTGGTGGCACCACACCCTACATAGGCCCTGGAATGGCTACTTTGGAATATTTAGAGTCAGATAACCTGTGTGTAATCTGAGGGTGGACACAGAGCATGCTCCTTTTACATGGACTGCTTGCTTATGGAGAGGGAGGGGTGATGAGGGTAAGAAGTCACTCCTGAAGGGTAGGCAACAGCATTTTCTCCCTCTCTATCTGCCTCTAAACTGGCCCCTTACTACTTCCTCTCATCTCTCCAAGTTTCATAGAGTGCTAAGGGTTTAGACCCTCATCTTTCCATCTGATAAGGGAAGGCTGGTCCAGCGGCCCCAAGTCTGCTTTAGGAAGCAGATAGTGAAGGCCCGAAACAGTAGAAGCAGAGACAGCAAGGGGAATAGTATGTGTGACCCAAATCACAGGAGCTAGCCTGGGAAGCCTTGTAGGGACCAGAGACACCTCCAAGTAGAGCCCTAGCAGCTGAGGAGCAGTGTGTGGGTGCCAATGTCAGGTAAAGTTGCTGGGGCTTTTTGGATGCTCTAGGTCTGAGAATACTGCCAGGAGCAGCAGACAAGAATAGCTGTGTCCAAGCAACCCTGTCTAGAATTCAATGTCTGAGAGAGCTCTGGTATAATTCTCTCAGTGGCCAGATTCTGAGCTTGATGGAGCAGAGCCTCTCTCTGCAGAATACACGTACACCTGCTGCCTTGGGACACCTGTCCAGCAGATGGTTTTGGAGGATAACACTCTGCACCTGGGGGATAGGGTGGTGGTCCTGGGCATGTTCAATTTGGAAGTCATCACTGTCTCTGCTAGGGATAGCCAAGGAGGATTAGGCCATGAGTGAGCAAAGACAAGATCTGCCATTCCCAGACATTTAGCCTTGATGTGGGTGGTCGGGGTCCAGCGGCTTGACTCAAGGCACTATCTGTTTCCATGCAGGGCCTTACTGGGAGTCACTCAACCCTTTATTTTTGAAGGAAGGAGATCTTCCGGGCTCCTGGGCTGTCTTCCACCCTAGGCTGGGCCGGCTGCCAGCACCCAGCCGCTCACATCCGGCCCCCTCCCTCTATACTCACTAGAGAGCCAACATCTGTCGCTATCTGACCGCCCCACTCCTTCAACCCCAGAATACTGTTTCCCACCTAATTATTGTTGCTGTAGGGTGGGGGGCTGGAAGGACGTCCTCTGGTTTGCTTCTCAGTTTTTGGTAGGCTTTCAGGAAAGGAAGTCTTGGTCAACAGAATTTGCATGAGAGTGACTTTCAGTTATAGGCCCTGGCTATAACCCGAGGCTCTGAGCCAGGCGCAGTACAGCCTCAGGGGGATCTAGAACTGAGATTCCATATGGCTGTCTGTAGAGTGGACCCTGAAGTATGTCTCGGACCGTAGACCCACTCGAGGCAAACTGTCATTCTCGCTCATCGCCTGCGTCATTACGACCCCAAACCATCACCCGGAACCCAAGGAGGGCCCCCCGGATGGCTGGGCGGAGAAGAATGAGTGTCGGACTGGCCCGGGAGGCTTCTTCCACTTCCGGCGTCTGATCGCAGCCGAAATCTAGACTTCTGCAGTTGCGGCTGGTGTAGGCTGCTAGCGAGCAGCGTACGGCTCAGGCTGGGGGCAGCGGGGAGGGCAACCGCGTCTAGCTACTGGCTGAGAGCCTTGGGAACTACGACCTTTAACTGAGTGTCTCTCAATCATGGATCACGACGACCCAGCCGAAGCGCTGACTGAGCTGCGGGAGAAGCGGCTGGGCTTGCTGGAGTTATTGCAAACGGCGGCAGGCTCGGGGTTGGCCGTCTATGCTATGTGGGCGCTTCTGCTGCAGCCCGGCTTCCGCCGGGTGCCTCTGAGGCTGCAGGTGCGGCATTGACCCTTGGAAGGAGAGGGACCAAAAACTAGTGCAAGTCAAGGATCAATGGGTGGGATCAAGGCTACTGTGGGTAGCGTAAAGATGGGCGGAATCAATTATGGTGCGGGACCTAACCCGGGAACCCGATGTACGGAGAGTTGGGACTAATAAGTTGCAGAGCCTGGGCCTGTCGTCCTGACCAAGGCTAAATGAATGAAGCTGGGATTGAATTACTGAGGGGTACATGACTATGACTAGAGAGTGGGCGGGGCTGCACCCGATGTGGCAGGTATCAATTTAAGGAAGGAACTCTAGTAGGCACGCATCGGCCCCCAACCTGGTGCTTCTGCTTGTGCGATCTAGCCTCAGTCCACCAAATTCCTTATTCAGGTGCCCTACGTTGGCGCGAGTGCCCGGCAGGTTGAGAACGTGCTGTCACTGTTGCGAGGCCGCCCTGGAAAAATGGTGGATCTAGGCTCTGGTGATGGCAGGATCGTAAGGCCTGTGGCTTTATATTCGTTGTCCCTCCCGTGGTGGCCCCATTCCCTACATCCAGGTCCCACAGTCTTGGCTTTCATAGGTGCTGGCGGCCCACCAATGTGGTCTCCGTCCAGCTGTGGGGTATGAGCTGAACCCGTGGCTTGTGGGACTTGCACGGCTGCATGCCTGGAGGGCCGGTTGTTCCGGGAGTGTCTGCTACCATCGAAAAGATCTCTGGAAGGTACGCTACCAAACTTAAACACGCCCCTCTTTTCTTTTTCTTTCTTTCCAAACTTGATTTTCTTTTCTATCCCTCCCTCCCTTCCTTTCATTCTTTCCTTTGAGATGTGGTCTCTAGTCCAGGCTTATCTCAAACTAGCCTAGATTATAGACATGCACCATCAGACCTAGTTTATGCAGAACTGAACTAAGGATCAGACCCAGGAATTTGTGTATGCTGGGCAAGCACTCTGCCGACTTAGTCACACCTCCAGCTTCTGATACCTTTATCTCCCAAGTTTCATGCTCTGAGAGGCTATCATGCTGGTATCTGGGTGGGCTAGAGGCCCTACCTTGGTGACCCCATGCCCTCCAGCCTTTATCCTTATTTCCTACAGGTGAGCCTCAGGGACTGTCACAACGTGTCTGTGTTCCTGGCTCCCAGTGTGGTAGGTATTGGGTCTGCTGTCCTGCTTGGAGATCAGGGCCAGAGTCTCCGATCTTGGATACTCTCAGGCCTAGAATATGTTTCAGGCTCAGCTGGATGGGGCAACTCTTTCTTACCTGCTCCTCTGCCCTCCCCCCTCCTGTTCTTTCCTACAGCTCCCACTGCTGGAGGACAAGCTGCAAGTGGAGCTTCCTGCAGGGGCCCGGGTGGTATCTGGGCGATTCCCCCTTCCCACCTGGCAGCCTGTAGCTGTGGTGGGCGAGGGCACCGACAGAGTTTGGGCTTATGATGTCCATGGTACTGGGCCAGCTGTGTCTTGTGGATGCATCAAGGGCATCCCAGAGTCCAGTTCTACCTTGGTCTCTAGGGCCCCTGTTTGACAAGCTGGCTGAATGGATAAAATAAAGACTCCGTGGGTTCAATTTTGACTTTTGTTTGTTCCAGGAATCACTTCCTGGAGAGGGGTGTCCAGAGGGTTCCATGCTGGCTGTGAAGAGATTTGATTTGAGTGTTTTCTGGGCAACTAGCTAGTGACTGTGAGTCCTTGGGCGCTGAGGCCTAGTGGAAGGCACAGTTTCTACTCCTTGGAGATCTCCTGTATTCACCAACTTCCTCAGTTTCAGGATTTCCTGCTTGTACCTGATTGGGATGATCAGACAAATCACTTATCTGGCCCTGAATTCACTTTTTCCACCTAGATTAGGACCCTGGGGTCAAATCCAGCCTACCTGCCCAAGTGCTGCTCCACATACTCCTGCATCTCAGAAAGCTGCTGCTCGGCCATGGTGGCCCGAACCAACAGCTGTGCCCGTTCCCGTTCTAGCTCCGCCTGTTGGAGGCATGAATCAGGAGCCATGGCAGGATGTAGGGTGGGCATCCCCACCACTCCTTCCCCACTACCTGAGTGTTCTGGGAGAAGTCCTGCAGCTTCTGCTGGATTTGGGCCCAGGATGCAGTGTCTAGAGCCCTGTGAGAGGAGGGAAGGAGGGGCAGTCTCCAAGCCAGGTGTAATACCTGCTATGTGGTTTTAGGACAGCATAGCTCTGCCTGGAGCTCTGGAGCATCTGTACATGGATAATTCTGACTAGCTCGGTGACCCCTGGTCTATACAGTGTTTTCTTCCCCAATCCCTGGGAGGTACTACCTCAAGAGCCTGCCTGATGTACAGCAAGCAGGTCTAGAGGTTCAAAGCTACAGAGGCCACCAGGCTGTCAGCTGCCACCAAACTTGTTCCACCTGTCAGATACTTAACAAAGCATTCATCCATTTTTTGATGATTACCAGTGTTCCCCATACAAACTGAGATAGCCCAGAGCAGGGATAAGAGAACCCTACCAGATAGCAAGGGTTGCTAGAATGAATGAAGGCTGTGCAGCTTCTGGTTCTCTCTGCCTGACTTATAGACCTCCCCTGTACCAACAGAAAGCACTCACAGTGGCTGTGGCTTGTCGTTGGTAGCGTCACCAGATCCCTTCTCTGGGTACAGTAGCCGTGTCCTATGTCGACCATACTGTAAAAGGACATGGTGGCCTCCCTTGGTTGGCTGAAGAAGGCCTACTGCTCAAAGGCTTGGGATGAGGGCAGAAGTGAGTCCTTCCTGAGGCTCTGGCTTCAAGGAAGTTTTGGGCAGCAAGGAAGGGGCACCTGGACCCCAGTATTACCTTGTTTTCCCTTGGGTGGCTGAGTTCAGTGGCCCACTGCATGGGTAATGGCTCCAGGTTGATGGCTGTTGCAAAAGTAGCCCTGGGAGAACCATGTGACCTGCTGGGATCTGTTTGTGCCTGGAGCTGCTCCTGCAGCATACTAAACCACAGTACAGGTGGCATGTTGCCATCCCACCCCAGGTGCCTGGGTCAGGGTGGAGCCCACCTGCAAGTGGTTAGCAGCAACTCCTGCCTCTGGTTCACCTCTGCCAGGCGCTTGCGGTAGGCCCGGGCAGCTTGGGCCAGCTGTTGCTCTCGGCTTCGGTGTGCGGCCCGAATGTCCTGCAGAGTAGCCTCCAGGAAAGCTTGAAGGGCTCCCTGACTTGTGCTACTGGCATTCTCCTGGAGGGGGTTGGGTAGGACAGAGCTAGGGTTGGGGCTGGGTTTGGACCAGGTTAGGCAGCCAAGCTGAAGGAGCTGGGCTTGAGTTGGGTCACATGGTTGGGCTTAACTTTACCTCCTATCCTAGCTGGCTGTGCAGGGCCCCGGGACCACAGAGCCCTTGTAATGGTCTGCCCAGCACAGCCAGGCCAGACTCGCAGTCCTCAGGTCTAAGAGTCTATTTCTGACCACTACAGGACATCACTAAGGTGCTCACCACTGTCTCTTTGGCATAGCGCTGCAACCGGACAGCATACTCCTCGTTCAGCTTCTTTAACTGGAGCTGCAGCTGGGCATTTTCAGTTTCAGCCTGCCGGAGCTGATCCCGACAGGAGGACAGTACCTAGGAGTACCCGAGAGGCGATCGCTCTGTCTGTAGGATTCCCACCTGCCAGGTCTTGAGGTTCACTGGCTGGGTAAAGCCTCACCATGGCTTGGGCAGCCAGTTGCTGACCAGCTGACATGGCTTCCTCTCGGGCTCCCTGCAACTGCTGACTTAGGGTTTCCCTGTGAACACAGTACAGGCTCAGCTAGGCCAGGATGAGGTACTCCCCCATCTTTCTGACCACTGGACTCTGCTTGTTCTAGGTGAGGTGAAACTCACACTTGTGTCTCCAGTGCCTGTTGCCTGACTCTGTGATGCTCCTGAACCCATTTCAGTTCCTCCTGCAGCTTCTGCTGGCCTCCTGAGGGCTGTAGTGTGAAAAAGACCAAACTTACTGCACGTGGGGCAGATCCCTGTGCTAGGTGGCTGTACACCCACGTTGTTCATGCTGCTCAAGCTCAGAGAGCCTGACTTTTGTGGGCTGCACCTTTGTGGACAGAAGAGAAGAGAGGGGAGGGGAGGGAGTAGCAGACACCCGTTTCACTGCCCCTGGGCAGGTGCTCAGCCCAGTGCTCATGGTAACCTGGAATCTTTGGTAGGGGAAATTCAGGCCTGGTTTCTCCACTGACCTCTAGTGGTGGCACCTGGTATTGCCCCAGATTGGCCGCTGACTGGACTCTATGTCCCTGGCAGGCACCATTTCCATGCAATTCTAGCTCTAGCACCCGACTTTCCAGTCGAAGAACCTGTAGAGATCGAGGGTGACCTGAGGTCTCGCCAGCTGCTGACCACCTGGAGCAAGTAGATATTCATCCAGGTGCGTGCAGGAGCACATAGGCAGGAGCCAGGTAGAGGTCCACAGACACAAAAGTAAATGTTCACTCCCAGGCACCTGAACCCCTAAATGGTGCTTTTCCTGGGTGTGTTCTCTGTTCCTGAATGAACTCAGGCTGACACACATCGCTCGTTTGGCTACTCACTTCCCTCCTCAGCTCAAAGACTTCAGCCTCATGCTGTTCACGCAAGTGATGGGTTGCAATCTGCAGATCAACTAGCTCCTTAGAAATCTGTGGGTAACCAGGGCGAGAGATGCTGCCAGTGGCTTCTTAGGCTCTCTGCTCTTACCACAGCCCCACAGCCCCCCACATCCACCTGCAACCGCTGTTCCTCACTCAGCTCCAGATGTGTGTGACGCTCTGTCTCCAGTGCCCAGGCTGGGTGCCCAGAGACTCTCGGCAGCCAGTCCTCAGCTCCTGGAACAACCTAGAAGGCACCACCAACCCACACCTACATGGGTCTCGGGCCTGGGCCATGGACCCCATTCTCATTAAGGCATTTCAGCCCTCCTGAACCAGGTCAACCCCTTCCCTGGGCAGGAATAGACAGAGGATCCAGGGACTTCATCCCTTCTGGTCATTTAAGAAAAGGAAGGACTCCAATAAAACATCAGTGTCTTGGAAGGACTCACGTTCTCTGCAACTCGAAGAGGGGCTCCTGGCCTGGGGTCTGGGGCTTCCACGTATTCCATAGAGGAGAGAAGTTCTGGCCCCTGATCCGTCTGATGGTGGCCTGCTTCCTGGTTGCTGGGAGTGTTGTCAGTGTTGCCAAGGCCTCTGTTGATCTTAGAGACTACCTATCCTGCCTACAAGGAAGGGCAGGGCAGTTTAGTGGTTAGGAAGAGTAGTATCCACAAATGGCATCCTTTCCTTCCTGGGCCTCATTCCCTCATGGCAAAAACAGACAAGCACTCTCTTTCTTTTTCTTTTTTCTTTTTCTTTTCTTTTTTTTTCTTTCTTCTTCTTTTTTTTTTTTTTTTTTGGTTTTTTCGAGACAGGGTTTCTCTGTTAGCCTTGGCTGTCCTGGAACTCACTCTGTAGACCAGGCTGGCCTCGAACTCAGAAATCCGCCTGCCTCTGCCTCCCAAGTGCTGGGATTAAAGGCGTGCACCACCACCGCCCAGCAAGCACTCTCTTTCTTGCAGGCCAGCTGGATCAGGGAATGCATGACCATGCCAAACCTGTACCTGCAGTTGCAGACACTATTTGTCTTTATATTGGATGCCATATTGTCCCTTAGGGATTTGTAACTATTTCCAGTGGTTCTCAACCTTCCTAATGCTGAGACCTTTTAATGCAGTTCTTTGTGTGGTGACCCCCAACCATAAGATTATTTCATTGCTATTTCAAATTGTAATTTTGATATTGTTACGAATCGTAAGTATCTGTGTTTTCCAATGGTCTTAGGTGACCCCCTCCATTTTTTTTAAAGGTGTCGTGACCCACAGGTTGAGAACCAGTGTATTAGACTCTAGTATAACTTCCTGTGTCAGTCGAACTCACACTAGCAGGTGAACGAGCTGGACACACCCTCTGTCTGAGTGAAGTGGGCACAATCAGAAGTAGTGGACTTTGGAAGCTAAGTTCAGCCTGGGAACAAGAAAGGCTAACCTTAGGAGGTCCCTTTGCCCGAGGCTGAATTGGAGCATGCGCACTGCACCATTGTGCACAACCGGTGCGTGTGGTCCCTTCTGCTCATGCGCGGTTCCAGCTATCGTCCCTCAGGTCTCCGCAGCACTCAGGATCCCGACCGAGGGGTGGTGATGTCGCGGTGGGCAGCGGCCACACGCTCTCCAGGACTAGATCGGCGGCTGATGTGCGAGTGAGGGGAACAGCAGGGAACGAGGTCGTCCAGGTCTGGGATCCTAGTACAGTCGAGAGAGGTCTGCTGCGGAAGGCGGGGCCTACTGGCACCATGAGCTAGAAGCCGCAATGCTGTGTAGCTTTTTGGGGGATGTTGAAGCTGGGACAGTGGGCGGGGTCTGAGGTGAGCAAGGCAGGCAGCCCCTGAAGAGCTTGGAACTGAAGCAGTTCCTCTGGGAAACTCTTGGGTAGCGAAGCAACTCTTCCTTTTTGCCCCCAGTGGGTGTGTGGCTGACCCGCCTCGTGCACCTCTGGAGAAGGGATTCATTAGGTTGAGGAAGTGTGGACTGGCTGAGGTCTGCGACCATGAAGGTCAAAGTCATCCCGGTACTTGAAGACAACTACATGTACCTGATCATTGAGGAACACACACGGGAGGCCGTGGCTGTAGACGTGGCTGTGGCCAAGAGGGTGAGAGCCGACAAAGGGGATTCCCTGAGCAGACCCGACCCCTAATTGTTTTAGGTCATTTGATATATTATCTTTGGGCTCCCTTGAAGTATGGCCACCTTTGATGTTTGTAGTTCCCCAGTAATTGTAATTGTCCCATATCTCCCCTAACCCTTGCTGCCCTGGGTCCTGGCCTGCCTGTGGAATTAAGCATCTGAACCTAGTGAGCCAGAATGGGATGGGTGGCCCACCTGGACTGCTGCGGCACTGTGACCTCTTTCTTTCCAGCTGCTGGAGATTGCAGGCCGTGAGGGAGTGTCTCTGACCACAGTGCTGTCCACCCATCATCACTGGTAAATAAAGAGGGTGTGTGTTGAGGCCTGAAGCAGTCTCCTCCACCAGCACCCTGACTTGACCAGACTCCCACACTTCCACAGGGACCACACACGTGGAAATGCAGAGCTGGCACACCTGCGGCCGGGATTGGCTATCATGGGAGCAGATGAGCGCATCTGTGCACTAACACGCAGGCTGGAACACGGAGAAGAGCTTCAGGTGAGCATGTACCCAGGAGGGGAGGGGAGGGTCCTGGTCCGGGCCTGCCCACCGGCCCTCACAGGTCCAATGCCTCACCATCGCAGTTTGGGGCCATCCACGTGCGATGCCTCTTGACGCCGGGCCACACCTCTGGCCACATGAGCTACTTCCTGTGGGAGGATGAATGCCCGGACCCACCAGCCCTCTTCTCTGGTACCTTGCAGCCTGGACTAATCCACCTACTCAATTCCACTGTGCCCTCCCTACCCGCTTCTGACCCTTTTTGCTCCCTAGGGGATGCTCTGTCAGTGGCAGGCTGTGGCTGGCACCTGGAGGACACTGCCCAGCAGATGTACCAGAGCTTGGCCAAGACTCTGGGTACCCTTCCACCCCAGACGGTGAGCCTTGGCCTCCTGGGGGGGTCCACATGCCTGACCCCGGACTTCCTCCTGGTACTTAACCTGTGCTTTTGTGCTTGTCCTGCTTTGGTAAAGGTGGTGTGGACCTGGATGGGCTGGGAATAGAAGTGCTTGGCCCTTTGGCCTGGGACAATGTGTGTTCACTGAGCTCCGTCTTTTTGCAGAAGGTGTTCTGTGGTCATGAGCATACGCTGAGCAACCTTGAGTTTGCACAGAAAGTGGAGCCCTGCAACAACCACGTGCAAGCGAAGCTGTCCTGGGCCCAGGTGCTCCACTTCCAGCTCCATAGAGGGGGTGGGGGCAGTAGTAGCCTTCCTGAAGTTTGGGGTGAGTTAGAAAGGGAATCAGGATGAGGCTTCTGCTGGCTTCAGCTGCCAGGGCTGGGGTTTTGCCCTGCTGCACCTTGCACCTTAATCTCCCTGTGGCTGTTGGCTGTCAAGAGGCCCAGTTATAATTGGGGACCTGTTCTTTGCAGAAGAGGGATGATGATGATGTACCTACTGTGCCTTCGACACTGGGCGAGGAGCTCATGTACAACCCTTTCCTAAGGGTGACGTAAGTATGGCTGTGTCCTCTGCCTTCCTGTGGTGGGGGCTGAGCCATATCAGTGGGTAGGGCAACCTCAAGAGGCTGTGTGCACTGCCAGTTAGTCTCCCCATGGAGCAGTCTCAGGACTAGCCTGGCATCCTTAGGGCCTCTTTGGCAGTCATTTGAGTAGTTAGGAGGGTATCTGGGGACTATTTATTGAGCTGAATGTCCCTGGCACCGGAGAAGGGCATTTGTTAAGGGCCCTCCTTCCATCCACTGCCCTGCTGGGCCCCACCCCCATGGGCAGCTGGCCAGGCCCACAGTTCCCCAGCATATTCTTCCCTGCAGAGAGGATCCAGTTCGTGCGTTTACAGGCCAGGTGGCCCCAGCCCAGGTCCTGGAGGTCCTCTGCAGGGAGCGAGCACGCTTCCAGCGTGCTTTGGAGCCACCTCAGCCCCAGGTTCGGGCACTCCTGGCCTTACAGTGGGGGCTCCTGAGCACACGCCAGGAAAAGTGAGCTGTGTGGGGAGCCTGCTTGTCCCCACACTCCCCTGGACCTCAGGCTGACTGAAACCTCGGCCTCCAGAACCTGCTGACCCCCTGCCACCCTGCTTTGAAGAACCAGCAAGTGGTGCCTCCACTGCCTCTACTCTTTATGGAGCTGTACAACTGGGATCTGTAGGAGCCCTTGTGGGTCCAGACATATCCTGGGGACAGGAGAGTGAATAAAACTTTGAAAGGCCCAGTGTGGTATCACAGACACACAGCAGATCCTCCAGAGGCACAGACCTGTTTATTAGTGGTGAGTCCCAGCTATAGAGTCTTCACAGGCATATAGGCGTGGTGCTGACAGACTGCCCAGAGCCTAAGCCCCTTGCAAACAGCCAGATTTTAGAAGATTGGGTGCCCTATTAGGTTCAGGCCCGATACCTGCCCTATAGGTTACAGCTTCAGGGTTAGCCACAGAAATGAAACCCTTTATACTCAGACAACTACAGCCGGCGGTCAGGACGGAGAAGATGTCCATGGCCCTGGGCCAGTGGAAGAGTCTGGAACCTCACTGAACCTACTTGGCTACTTCTGGTCCTGCCTGCACTTCACCCTGCATATCTCAATGTGGACCCTGGGGGCATACGGGCTGCAGGCAACATTACCAGCCGGAGACATGGGTCATGTATCACCAAGGACCCACGTGTAGCTAGTGCCTCCATTGTAGCAAAGAATCCAACCCATCCTTGGAGCTCTCCTTGAATTGAGGCTCTCTGGTGTGTCCTGTGTGGGCTTTGTTGCGGATAACCACACAGTCTTCCTGGAAGTCTTGGTGCTGGCCCCTGGGGCTCTCATAGACTGAAGGTCTCCTACCACCTGATGTTGAGGCCTGAGTTGGTCTTCTCTACGGCATGGTATTGTGTGTGCAGCAGGCAGCTGGCCCGCTCTGAGTCCTCGCCTTGCAGCCAATGCTGGTACAGCTCCTGGACCCCGGGTGCATCTTCAGGTGCCTCATTCCTTACCATGCTGTACAGTCTTTCCACTTGCTGGAGGAGTTCCCTGCCTTCTGTATCCAGAGCCTTGAGCTGACCCCCTCCATTCAAGCAGCCTGTGGTGGGGCAGGAGCATGGTGGCAGGAAGTCAGGGTTAACCCTCTGACCCCTGGGTGTGGAGAGGGGGACTTGCCCCCCTCCTGTCCAATCCCTTCCCCCTTTCACTGGTGGACTATCCCAGCAAGCAGAGCCTGCTATACTGTGCTAGGAGGAACTACCTGAGGGGCAGGCCATTACTTCCACGTAATGGTAGGGACAGCGGCCTCGTTTCAACTTCTGCACAAGGTTCTGGATGTTTCGGAAGCCATAGGCCACAGCAAACCTCAGCAGCACCTGGCCTTCCCTCTCCAGTGTCACTTCCTGGAAGTCCTTGTTCCTGAAGGTGCACGAGTGGGCTTGTGAAAGCGTACACAGCCATGAGAACCTGTCCCTACCCACGAGCAGAAGCCTGGGGTTCAGTGCAGCACCAGCTGGCTGTCTTTTCCCACTTGCACCAAGGGAGGGATGATGGAGAAGGGGTATAGCTTACATCCATGGCCCCACCAGATACTCATCTCTACCTCGATCTTAACAGGGTTATTTTTCCAAAGGGCAACCACAAAGCCCAGATGATGTGAAACCCCAGGCCCAGGTGCTGTACCTGTGCCAGGCACCCTCTAATCGCTGCATGTACCACCCTGGCTCAGGGTCTGGCCTGTTTGTTTATACTTCATGGTCAGAAGAGGAGACACACTTATGCTAAGGGCGCCAGGAGTCTTCCCCCCAGATCCACTTCAGTGCCTGCCCTGCTGACCTCAAAGGTTGGTAAGTGACTTCAGTCACATGGATTCCAAAAAGCTCTTGGGCTGCGTGCCGGAACACATGCTCCAGGTAGCCTCCTGAGCCTCCACCCCGATGGCTGGTGGGCTCCTCAGCAGACACACTACTGGTTCTGGGAGAGGGGCGGGTCAGTGCAGGAGGCTGAGGTCTCTTGTAGTCAGACATTAAGAACTGTTCTTATGGCGGCCCTGGGAAGCTCAGGTGGCTTCTAGAGCAGGCTCTGCTTTGATACTGTAAACTTGGGCCCCAGCCAGGCTCTGGGAGGTCTGGAGTCAGCCAGAAGGCAGCCTGGGTAGAAAGGAGGGGACAAGACACTGCCCCACCCCACAGGCAGCATCTAATCCCAAATAAAGGGTTCTCAGTGCCCACCACCAACTCACAAGCCATCCAGGGGCACAGGCTCCAGCTCCGAGAGCAAGACTCCTTCTTCCTCCATCAGCCTGAAGACTTCTCCTGCAGAAGAACCACAACACACACTCTCATCGAGCTGAAAAGGCTGTTGTCTGCATCCCCAGAGGGACACTTACTCCAGCTTATGGTGGGATGGTGAGTCTAGCCAGCCCCTGTAGACCCATGGGAAGGCATTCCTGCCTGGAGCACTGTAAAAGGAGTCAGGGCCACTCTGACAGTCGGGGCAGGCTGGACTCCCAGTTTATTTTCCTGACTCCTAAGTGGGAGGCAGGCAACACCATGTAGAAGTAGGGTGAAGATAGGGTCCACAGGGATGGGGATCTTGGCTGCCCTCAAGACTCATTCTGAACCAGCGAGGACACAATACTGGGTCTACACTGGCCACAGGATCCCCCTGGAAGGCACTCACAGAAGCCCCTGCTGTCTCCCTGGCACCAGTGCTTGGCTCCAAGGGAGCTCCGTAGATACAGAGGGTAGAGTTATGCACGGAACTGCACCTGTTGTAAGAACACAGTCCACGTCACGAGTCTGGTATTCCTGGTTGAAGAAGTCAGGTCTGGATGCTTCTAGCTTTTTGTCATAACAAGGCATCACTGTTACATGGTAGATTTTGTCAGGAGTCAGAAGCTATGGATAGAAAGAGTATTAAAACTTCAGTCCCATCTAAGCCAAGCTCAGAGTGTGAAATGTGACTTGAGGTGACTTGAGCAGTTACTCATGCTCACTGGCCATCAAATGTCCAGGGCCACATATTGTCTCTGCCACCTCTGTCCCTAACAGGCAGCTGCAGCACAGGAGATAGGTTCTCTCTTACTGCCTTTGAGAGAAGGTTAGGTCACAGTGGAGACAACACGGACTTGAGGGAAATGTGTCTGTGCACATATAGAGGGAGTGCACAGGGCTGATGCCAGTGCTTGCGGCTGCAGCGCTATGAAGGCCAGCGCCCTTCCTCATCCTGTCAGTGGGGTGACTTCACACTAGGACTAGTGGATCACTAAACATACCTCAAGTGAGGTCTGGTTTGTTCACCCAACAGCCTGTGGGGTGTGCTTCATGCCCTTGCTCCCTAAACATGGAGTCTAAGCCACCTCTAGGTGTGACAAGTGCTTTTCTATAAGACCACCCCTAGTGCTTGACAAAAGACAGCACAGGTAGTAACAGGCTAGCTGACCAAGACTGATACTAAGGCCGATGTTATTCCACTGGCAGCTGCCATTGGGTTTCAGTCACCCAGACACACCTAGAAGGTACCATGGTCACAGGCAAGGGATCAGCAGCCAGCCAGCAGGCCATCTCTCTCTTGTGACACAGCTGGCCACTCATATGTTGCTGGGGATGCCCAGTCCTGTTACCTGTTGCTGTGCAAAGAAGTCTTTGACCAGGGAGCCCATAACCTGCTGTGGGGACCGGGCCGTACTGATGTAGGGGAGGATGAAGTTGCCATGTGTCTTCTCAGCATAGCAGATCCAGCCTGAGCCAAAAGGAAAGAACAGGCTTGGGATGTGCATAGGGCAGGCCTGGGGGTGGTTCGCAACAGCTGTTCTCTTGGCAGTGACATGACATTCTGGGGGTGGAGCGATTCATACAAAAAAATGACTATGGCATTAAAACAGCCATCCTCTCATCAATGTCATGAGAAGGCTGGTATCCAGATGATACCAACGGGAGCCAGCGATTTCAGGTGATGTCTCAGGCCTTGGGTACCTCCTAGGTGCTGACATTCCTACCCTTCTCAGAAGACAACCCCTCCCCTCCCATTGTTCTCACTTTCCATGTCAAGCTGTCAGTATATTGGGACGCCCTAACTTCAATTAACCATGAAGCCATGAACACACCTGGGCAGGCAGAAGCCAGCACCGGCAAGGCCTCTTTGGAGTTGGCTTGTCCTCGAAATCGCTGCACAAACTCTTTCTGGCTCTCCAGAAGGCTGAAGTTCCTCGCAAAGGCAGTATCGAAGACAAAGTGCACCCCTGGAAAGTGATGGAAGGTGAGCAGGTGCCTTAGTGCCAACCGTAGCAGAAACTAGCACCTGAACACTCTGTCCAGAGTTGGGCAGCACTGTGTGCCACGGGCCAAGCGCATGGCTCTGCCCCAGGGGCACCACAGCATATGGGGTCTTAGGAAGCACTGTGTTACAAGGTACAGCACCTGCTGTGTGGATGACCTGAGAACGGCCGCATGGCCCTAGCATCACCCCCAGAGAGAATTCCTAAAACCATCCTTTTCTTGGCACCATTCTGGATGTGTTTAAGCCTGTTGTACCAGTAGGACTTGGCCCTGGATGTTTGGTCTCCTCCAGACCAACCTGCGGTGCATACAGAGACCTCTGCCTCCTGATGATGCCATCCCCAAGGGCTAGGGCCACCTGTATGGCCACACTGCTGTAACCCTGCATGGACTGTGTAGACATGACTCAGTGGGCTTTTCAACCACAGTGAGATGTTGTAGACTTATGGCAGCCTGGCGTAGGCCATAGGCTGAAGCTCCTGCAGGACCCCAGTGGAAGACTGTGCTCCTGGCTCTTCGGTTCTCTCCTGGGCTGGGAACTGTCCTGGGATGACCTGAACTGAGCGCTCACCAGGACCACGACCCCATGCTGGTTTTCCTTAGGACTCTGAGGACTGATGACTCCTAGTACCATGGCAAGGGTCACACAGGAGCATGGGGTGCCTGCCTATCAACACATATTCCCTGCAAGACACTACTGTCATGGTAGACAGTAAGGTCCAGGCCATCTAACAGGCAGGAGGAGCATTCTGTGGAGGTGGCGCCATGAATGCCCAGTCCCTCCACTTCCGCAGGAGAGGCTGCTGGTTACTCTGGTTTAGCAGGGCCCTTTCAAAACACCCGAGTCTTCCTCCATCCCAACTCCTGGCACAGAGGTCAGCCAAAGGTTACCCAAGCCAGAAGAACCCAACAAATGTGACAATATGCCTGAAAAACAGTCACTGTAGCCAGGGATGGTTCATCAGGGAAAGGTCCTTGCTGTCAAGCCGGATAACCTGAGTTGATGCCTGAAACCCACATGGTGGAAGGAGAGAGCTAAGTCCTGAGAATGGTCCCATGGCCCACGCATGCACGTGCACACATACACACTCAAACTAATTACATGTAAGAATAAATACATGTAAAAAAAATTTAAAAAACCAATTGTAACCTAAGCTGGGTGCAGTAGCACATTGTTTGTCATCCAAATTCTCTGGAGGCTGAAGCAGGAGGATTGTGTTTGCGGCCAGCCCTGACTACACAGTGAAGTCGACACAAGCCAGGGTTAGAAAGTGAGACCCTATTTCAAACAAACAAACAAACAAACCCCCAAAGGTGGAGTCTATATGCAATTCCAGCACTTGCTCTGTGAAGGCAGTTCAAGACCAATCCGATCTAGACCTAAACACTAATACAATCCAGGGGACAGGTGACTTTTAACTACAGTACAAAGTCAGAGCTCAGCTGGCTTCTCTCCTAAGGTCCTGACCTCACCATCACAATGAAACTTCAATCGGAAGTCACACTAGGGAGAGTGCCCCTACTGTTCAGCCCAGGGTGAGTAACTTGCTTTGGGGGTAGGAGGAGTCCCGGAACCAGCTGCCCTTGTTCAGTCAAGGTTCTGCGCCTACCTATTTTTTTGAAGAATGAAGTTAATTTCCTGGCAGTGTCTGTGGAGTCTAGCTGAAACCTAGCAGCCAGTGATGCTCTGGACTGCGGTGAGATGGAAACGACCACCAGCCGGTGCTGACCGGGTGCTGCCACCTGTAAAGCAGGAGAAAGAAAAGCCTCTGCAAGGCTTTCTACAGATTCAGAGGCCATCAGCTCCACCATAGTCGGCCACAGTGACATTTAGAACCCAACCCAGAGCTCCAGGCTAACAGTGTCACTAACACGAGAGTCACCGGAAGCCAGACGGGTGGACCAGCTGAGCTTCCCCTGATGAAATATGATGTAGGCAGCTGGGTCTGATCCCCACTGCTTACCTTATTAGCATCTAGAACCTTCCGCAGTTCCTCGTGGCTCTGCTGGGTAATGAGTACCGTCTCTGCTGAAGTGACACAGCCGCTGCATGCCAGGCAGTCATTCAGGGAGACCTTGGCCTTCTCCAGCTTCTGGGTTCTTCCATCCTGCAGGTGAACAAAATCTGGAGCAGAGAGTCTTGTGGGAGATGTGCAGGGCATTCATTCCAGGTATTCTTTTTGACTTCCACTCACATCATCAAGAACCAGCATGAGAGCAGACTGGGGTCTTATGATACCCTCTTTTCATTTTCATTTTCCTTCCCTTCCCTTCCCTTCCCTTCCCTTCCCTTCCCTTCCCTTCCCTTCCCTTCTTTCTTCATGATAACAGGTGGAATTCAGGGCCCTGCAAACACCAAGCAAACACTCCACCACCAAGCTCTCTTCAGCCCTGATTTCCAGTTTTTTGTTTTGTTTTTCGAGACAGGGTTTCTCTGTGTAGCCCTGGCTGTCCTGGAACTCACTCTGTAGACCAGGCTGGCCTCGAACTCAGAAATCCACCTGCCTCTGCTTCCCAAGTGCTGGGACTAAAGGCGTGCATCACCACTGCCTGGGGACACCCAGTTTTTAAAAATTAAGTGAGTATCACACAAGTACACAGATCCTTTAGAGACCCTAGGTGTTCACACTAACATCAAGTTCTAGCTTTGGGCACAGGCTTGACTGGAGTGCCAGGAACCCATGAGCAAGACTCACTTTCTCTAAGTCAGTGCAGAAGCCATAGACTTGCTGCTCTCTGGTCTGTGGGGATAGGCTGGGAATAAAAGAATGACAACCAAGAATGGATGAAGGAAGAGAGGGTGGGGGATGGGAGAGAAGGCTGTACAGGCAGTAACAACCATCAGAATTGGTAGAACAGACCCAGGACTCCAGCATTCAGATTGGGGCCTCCAGGGCACCCCCAGTGGTAGTTGTCATGCAAATGTGATACCAGCCTAAGCCCATTAACACTGCTACAGATGTAGACATGGTCTGAGCCAGGGCAGGTGAGCTGCTGGGACCCAAACTGACCAGAGAAGTAAGGCTAGAGGGTTTGGAGTCCCTTCAGCTATTCTCTGAGCCTGTGCTTGGCACCAGTGCCCCAACCTGAGGTTAACCACACCAAGAAACCAAAGGTCCACAGGCCCAGGCTGCACCAAAACCATGTGGACCAGAACCACTTGTCCTTAAAGCACAGCCCAGTGATGGTGGGCACTTCCTCTGTTCCTCTACCCATGGGACCCCTTGTTGAAAACCAGGGTCTCCTGGTACACTGGGGTCTAGCAGATGCCACAGAGTGTCATGAGGTCACTGACAGTTGTAGACAAACAGCTGGGCATCGCTGTTGCAGCTCGATCCTGCTCGTGGCGATCTGCACAGCAATTCCCTGAACCTATCCACGGTTCCTCCCCTACTCAGAGTCCCATGGCTGGGCATCACTTCTCAGGGCAGTGGCACATGGGATTTTGAAGGGATTCTTTAAGAGTACAAAGGGCAGCCAATCAGGGTTAATTTTAGCAGACATCAGGATCCATTCTTCAGATTAGAGGATGGAGGGGCTTGATGAGCCAAACCCAGAACATCTTATGCTACCAGAAGTAGGGGGCAAGGGAGGAGGGGAGGATCCACCATCTCCGCAAAAGCTCCCCTGCCCCCTGCCTCTGTGCAGAACAGGACAGACTGGCTGCTCACCATCTCAGCTCCCCGTGGTCAGTGAATGTGACCAGTGAGAGAGCTGGTGAGATACAGGGAGTTTCAGGGTGGCCACATCTGTGACTGGGAGAGGCAGAAGACCTGTGTTTCAGAGCCACACCCCAGCATCCCTCCTCCAGCCACCACCAGCCCCCAGCAGGGATGTGATGAAACCTCCGGTTCCTTACTGGGTTCACTTGGAAGTAACTGCCGTCATCTTCAATGTGGATCTTGGCTATACCACTTCCAGACTTCTTATCCACCTTCACAGGCTTGATGCAATTCTACAGCAGGAAAAGACCCCAAACCAGGCTCTATTAGGAGAAAGCAACTTGGATGGAGGATGGTGGGCCTCAAGGATGGCTAGCTACAGGCCACAGAGCAAAGCTCTCCACCGAGGCCGGTTCTACCACCTTCCTGCCACTGAAGGCATGCGGAGCTCTGGTTGCCCACCCTTCTCTGTACAGGTGAGGAGAATGTCAAGGCTATGCACTGTCCAGGTCCAAATCACCATGAAGATTGGTATGAACTCTATATGCAACCTAATGCAGAAGCCCTGACCAGCCTGCCCTTCCTAAGTGCAGATAGCAAAAGACCACCAGAGGTCAGTGTGTCAAGAGGCCTGGCCAGACAGGAAGACTTTCCTTGGAAACATCTAGAGGTCACCTCCAATCTACTACCACAGATGAAACTTCATGCCTCGCCCCTCCTCCTGGACATCTCCTGTTCTTGCTTCCAGAACCTTGGTTGGCTTTCCAGATGGCCAGATGGAAGATGCCCCAGTTCATCCTGCCTGTGTGGCAGCTCAGCCCCTCTTTTATGCATCATGGGACTTGGCTACAGGACCATTAGCTCTGGAGACAAAGGAATAACCAGACAAGGGCACCGCTCCTGTTTTCGGGGGTGGCCATCCCTCCTATCTGCCTCAAGGCAAGGTCAAGAACATTAGCTATGGTTGTGGCCCAAGTGGACATCTCGCCTGTCCCTTCAACATCGTCCCTGTCCACAGAGATAAACAAACTGGCTCTGAGAGAGGGGTGGGAAGGGATGTCTCACAGATGTGTGGCGGCTGCCCTGCCCAGCCCCAACCATGTCTCTGCACCACCAGCTGGGTGACACTACTAGGAACAGTAGTTGAAGATCACATACAACAGTCTCCATTTTTTTCAACACTAAGCCTGCCTGTCACCACTAAACACTCCATGGTCCCAGAGATCGCTCCGGGCCCAGTAACCGGGTTGTCCGGCTTTCCCTCACTGTCTGTGTTAGTAAGAAGGGAACTAGACTGACTGAGGCCCTGGGCCCTGGGTCGGGTCTCTTGCTCAGGAAAAGACGCAGGTGAGAGAGGTTTCCCGAGGCGCACGGCCAGGCCCGGACCCTCCTCCTGCGTGACTCGCCCTTGGCCAGCCCACCTGAGACGGCCCGATGAAGTCATCCAGGTCGGTCAGCTGTAGTGCCCCACTGAAGGGCGACGCCATGACAGCCTCACTGCCGCAGAGCGTCGCACGGGGGTGTCGTAAAATGACACTAAAAATGACACTCAGTTCCGCCACTCTGCCGGAAAATGCAAATTCCAGCGCATGCGCATTTGTCTCCGTGAACAAACTTTGAAAAGAGTGCGCGCCCTCTACTGGCGGCGGCCTTGAAAGCTCGGACCAGCGGATTCAAAGGAGCAGGTTCCACAGCGTTCAGTTTCCCTTTGTTCCTTGGTTGTGGTGTACCAGGGACAAAGAACGCAAAGAATGAAACTCGAGAGTCAGAGTCTCTTTCGCTTCACGTACGAGTGGGAATCCGAGTTTCACTCATCACCTTGACCTGGCAGTACCCAAGGAAGGTCCCAGATACAGTGCCTGCAACAGGAGATCCGGCTGATTACGGACACCAGAACACAAAATTAACTTTGATTCACTGGAATGCCTTGGACTGGGCTTACAAAAAAATAAGATCGAGAAGTGCTGTTGAGAAGTTAAGACAGGAGCGTGGGAGAACATTTAAAGAATGGGCTGGGCCAGGACCAAAGGACAGTTCCTGTTTGCCGGGAGGATCCTAATGCTGGAAGGAGGGTGATACATAGATCCATGGACATTCAACCTCCCCCACCCCACCTCCAAATCCAAGTCTATTAGAACAAACACAGTGGAGGGCTGGCAGGGTGTGAGGCGGAGCCAAGACCCACTAAGAGATACAGAGCAGAACGGCTTGGCATTCATTCTAATGTAGGTGATCCTGGAAGACATTACAATCAGTGGATGGGCATGAAGCCAGTCACAAAAGACCACATGTGTGACACATTCGGCAAAATGTCCAGAACAGGCAAACCTACAGATAGAAAGCTGACCTCAGGTGTGGAGAAGAAGGTTTGTGACCAGGGTGGTTAAAAAGGTCTTTAGAAATTGATATTGCACATTTTTCTTTTAAATGGAATAGGGTTTCCCTGTGTAGCCCTGACTGTTCTAAAACTCACATGGTGGACTAGGGTGGCCCCTAACTCACAGAAATCCACTTGCCTTTACCTCCAGAGTGCTGGGATTAAAGGTGTGTGCCACCATGCCTGGCTTTGTAACACCATTAATGTCACCAAAATGTCTACTAGGAATGGTTACAATCAGGCTGAGATAAGAGTTGATTTAGTGTTTGCTGTGCAGATATGAGGAATGAATTGAGTTTGATTTGTAGCACTAATGTAAAAGCTGGACACAGAGGTATGTGCTGTCCGCAATCCCGAGAAGGTAGAGGCAGAGAGAGCCCTGGGGCCTATGGCCAGCTGTGAGTTTCCAAGACTGCTAACCTGAGTTCAATCCCAGGCCCTGTATAGTGGAAATAGAAAACTGACTCTTGCCAATTACTCTCTGGCCTCCACAGATAAAACATAGCACAGATGCACCCACACACACATATATGTACACACAAATGCATGTAAGTTTACATGAGAAATAACCTGATGTACTAAGATCCTACACATATTTTTTGTTTGGTTTTGTTTCCTCTCCTAAACAGAGACTGTTACTGAATAGCCCAGCCTGGCTTCAAATCCTTTGTGTTTGGTTTTGTTTTTTGTTTTTTTAAGATGTTTTTTGTAGCCTGTCTTTGTGTGTAGCCTTGGCATTTTGGAACTCATTCTGTAGACCAGGCTGGCCTCTGCCTCCCAAGTGCTGGGATTAAAGGCTTGCACCACTACCACCCAGCCTTGACTTCAGATTCTTCATTCTCCTACTTAGTTCATGAACACTGGGGTTACAGGAGAATGCCACCACACTTTGTGGGTTGAACACTTTAAATGGGGGCAATTCTACGGTGTGTGAGTTTGTATCTTGAGAAAGCTTTTAAAGACAGGTAGAGCTATAGCCAAGTATAGTGATTTATGCCTGTAATCCTGCCACAGGAGACTGAGACAGGAGGATTGCTTCAACTTTAAAAAAAATGATTTATGAGACAGGCAAGATAGCTTAGCTGTTAAGAAGTAAATGCTGCTTTTGCAGAGGACCTGGGTTGGGTTCCCATCATCCATATGGCAGCTCACAACGGTCTGTAACTCCAGTTCTTGGGGAGCTAATGGCCTCTCCTGACCTCTGTGGGCACTAGGTGTGCGTGTACACATATATATGTGAAGGCATAATACTCCTATACATGAAATATAAATAATTGAACCTTAGAAAATGTATTGTTACTGTGTGCATGCAAACCTGTATGTGTGTCCAGACAGGCGTGAACCACTGTGAGGAGTGTAAGCACACAGAGGTCACAGAACAGCTCTGGAGCGTTGGTTTTCTTCTTCCTGCTTTATGGAGAGTCCAGGAATTGAATTCTGGTTGTCAAGGTGGTGACCTGCTGAGTCATTTTGCAGGCCCAGCCAGTTGCTTCAAGTCTGAGGCTAGCTTGTGCTATGTAGTGAACCCAGATTAGCTAGGACTACACCTTAAGATTCTTAAACAATCAGCCGGGCGGTGGTGGCGCATGCCTTTAATCCCAGCACTTGGGAGGCAGAGGCAGGCGGATTTCTGAGTTCGAGGCCAGCCTGGTCTACAGAGTGAGTTCCAGGACAGCCAGGGCTACACAGAGAAACCCTGTCACAAAAAACCAAAAAAAAAAAAAAAAGATTCTTAAACAATCAACAAAAAGGGTGGAGATTGAAGGCTTAATGATCCCAACTTCTGGAATGGCCTTGGATCTAGGCCATCCAGTCTCAAGTCATGACTGTCACCTAAAGAGACCAATGAGAGTCCTGTATCCTGGGAAAGTGATTCCTGGGAAAGTGATCTCACCAAGGTGGTTCATAAAATAGGACTTCAGTTTCTGATTCTCTCTCTCTCCTCTCCCTCTCCCTCTCCCTCTCTCTCTCTGTCTCACACACACACACACACACATTCTCTCCCCCCCCCTCTCTCTCACACACACACACAGAGGTGGCTGGGCACTCCTCAGACATCTTTCATTAACTCATTTCCCTGAGGGCTCTGGCTCCGTGCAGATGTCACACCTCTGGGTCCCCAGGCTCCTATTTTGCCAATTGTTTCATCATCATCATTAGCTGGTATTTACTGTGTGCTTCCCCTGTGCATGGCCCTAAGCTAGACTCTGGGAACTGTAGAGTTTACAGATGTCAGGGAGGGGAAGGGAGGACACAGGGGCCAGCCAGGGACACTGGGAGAAACCAGTGGGGCCTCAGCTGCTGTGACTCTGTGCCTCAGTGCCACTCCTTTCCCTGGGCTTCTCTGTCTGTCCTGCATACTCATAGGCCTTGTTTGCCCACAGGTGGGGGAAGCAGCCACTCTCTACTGCCCATGCAGTGCTCACTGAGGCTTGCCCATAGCCCACCTCCTCCCTCGACTATGCCACTTTCACCCTCTGTAAGGACATACCTTGTGCTAGGACCCGGAGGCTGCCATGACAGATGGCCACAAGTGGGTGCTCAGAGCAATGGGAATTTATTTTCACAGCTCTGGAGATGAACAGCCTGACATCCATGTTAGTGTGGTGCTTCACACCCTCCTCAGCTGCAGGGGAGAGGCTTCCCACCTCTTCTCACTTCAGGTGGTCTGGGCCTATGAACACCTATTTCCAGCCTGTCTTTCACATGACCCACCTTACCTCTATGTGTCTCTGAACCTCTCTTGCCAAACTCCTGTCACTAAGTCAGAGATCACCTTGAGACCTCTGAAGTCATTATACCTTGTGGGAACAGATGCTGGGGCTGATTAGTTTTCTTCAACTTGGCACAAATCGAATCACCTGGGAAGGGGAATTCTTATTTGAAGAATTGCCTCCATCAGAATGGCCTGTAGGCATATATGTGTGGTATTTCTTTATTTTGTTATTTATTTAATTATTAATTTATTTGTTTAATTTTTTTTATTTTTTTTTTTCAATACAGGGTTTCTCTGTGTAGCTGAGCCCTGGCTGTCCTGGAACTTGCTCTGAAGATCAGGTTGGCCTTGAACTCACAGAGATCTGCCTGTCTCTACTGGGATTAAAGGCATGCACTACCACTTCCTGCTGGTATTTTTTTTTTTTTTTTTATTAATGATTGATGTGAAGCCTGTTGTGAGCAGTTCCACTTCTGGGTTGTATAGGAAAGCGGGCTGAGCAACCTTGAAACGAGAGCCTTCTGTGACCCCTGCTTCAGCTTCTGCCTCTAAAGCTCTGGTTCTGGCTCCCTAGGTGATGGATTCCAACCTGTAAGATGCAATAAACCCTTTGCTTCTGGTCATGATGTTTTATTACAGCTACAGAAAAGCAACCGAGAGCCAATGGGAAGCAGGAGGAAGCCTTTTAGAGCTGAGAGCTGGCCAGAGCCAGTGTGATTGCCTCCTAATGTGGGTATAAAATGCCCCTGGAGTGAGGGCAGGGCTGGGCAATAGACCCACAGGTAATCTTAGCACCCAGGTAGCTGAGAAGGAAGATGTGAGGTCAGCTTGAGCTATTTTCTAAGACTTGGTCTCCAAAACACCCCACTTTTTTTGGTTAGATATTAGCTCAGTTGACAGTGGTTGCCTACCAGGTACAAAACCTTGGGTTCGAACACTGGTACTGTCATCCTAGCACTTGGGAGGTGGAGGCAGGAGGATCAGAATTTCAAGGTCATGCTCAGCTGTGTAGCAGGATTGAGGCCACACTAGGCTACAATACATGAGACCCTGCCGATAGATAGGTAGGTAGATAGATAGATAGATAGATAGATCGGTCGACAGACAGACAGACAGACAGACAGACAGGGTTATTATGATTATGAGGTGAGTGTTTCTGGAAAGGGAAACTTTGCTCCCCAAAGTTGCCTCCCATGCTATGTTTGAAGATACTACTCTACAAAATTCAGAAAGGAGAAGTGGGGTTCACCCCTTCAGACTGCCCTCGCCTGTGGTCTTCAGGACCCAAAGGATCCATGGCTACCTGTTGCCACCATGAGGCCACTCACAAAGGCGGAGGGAGCCTGTGTCCAAGGAGGCTCCTCGACCAGAGTCTCACTCCCACCTGTTAGGAGCATCGCCCACTATTGAGTTTGGGTCCCAAGAGCTGCCAGGCAAATTGGTGGGTGGAGTTGAGGACAACCATCCATCCTACCTATGTCAAATGTGGGACTAGAGGTGCCCTGCACCTGGGTCAGGCAAGTCCAAGTATAGGGCAGGTGATGTGGCCCGAGTCAGACTCGTGCCCTCCAGAAGGTGAAAGTACTCTCACCTGATCCCCTTCCATTCTCTGTGAGGTGGCACTGTTTTGATTTTTTTGTATGTACATGCGGCTGACGTGGTTTGGGTCTTGAATGTTCCTTTAAAGTCCACATGTTACAGATTTGCTCCATGAAGCTTTCAGAGCACTTCCAGGGGCTGCTGTCCAGTCGGTAGGGGTAGGGTATGTGAGGAGTTGGTTGCTAGGCATGCCCTGGAACGCAATCCGGGCTCCTTCTTCTTTCTGCTTCCCAGGTGCCATGAGGTGCCCAGCCACCATGTGACCACATACACAGCAGGCATGAAGGTGACAGGGCCAAGTCATAGTAGACTAAATCTTGAGGACTCAACGCCTGCCTGCCTGCCTGCCTGCCTGCCTGCCTTCCTCTCTCTTTGAGACAAGGTTTCTGTAGCTCAGGCTAGCCTCAAACTCACTGTAGCTGAGGCTAGCCTTGAACTTGTGCTACTACCTGCCTTTACCTCCTGAATGCTGAGAGTACAGACACGTACCGTCACACCTATATACACAGTTCTAGAGATTGGACACAGATCCATGCATCTAACAGCTGAGCCACATTCCAAGTCCCTTTCTTCTTCTCTGTGTGTGTGCACGTGCCTGTGTGTGTGTGTGTGCGCGTGCGTGTGTGTGTGTGTGTGCATGTGTGTGTGAGCGTGTGTATGCCTGTGTATGCTCATGTGCACGCACACTCCCACATGCACATTCTTGGAGGACAGAAGATAGATCCTGATCTGCTGGAACTAGAGTATAGGCAGTTGTGAACAGCCTGTTGTGGGTGCTGGGAACTGAACTCTGGTCCTCTGAGAGAGCAGCAAGCTCCTCTAACCACTGAACCAGCTCTTCAATCCCATTTTTCTTAGTGATTACTTGAGGATTTTGTTACAGTGACAAAGCTGATTGCAACAGTGGTCAGCAGAGACCTCTTTGCCACTCAGTAAGTTAGGGGTGATTCAGGCTAGGTCCCTGATGGTAATGGGGTCACCCCTCTTCTCTGGGTGGATGTAAGGCCAATGTGTTTCATTACATCCTTTCCTTATGACTTGAAGTGTAGGTGCTTCCCCATGGAAAAAGCCCCACTGAGGTGCTGGGCTTCTTGCGAGGGCTGGGCCACACCATTACAAATGTGTCTTATTGTGGGCTCAGGTGGCATCAATATCAATATAGAGATAAAGTAGCCTTTGTAGGAAGATCTTTGCAGTGGTGCTGGTAATGTTAAGCTGGACCCCCATTGCTTGGTGTTATCTTGCTGAAACCCTACCTACGCCATTAAAGCCCAGTGTCAAGTAGGATTCGATGATGGAGGCTGGACAGATGGGCTTTATTTGTTGAAAGGAACTACTGTTGTGCAGTGAGCACATCATTAGTGGCATAATCAACAGATGGCTGTGTCCTTCTGGGGCCGCTACATCTTGTCAACAGGTGGGATCCCAGCAACGTCCCCAGGGGAGCCTGCACAAGCTGCAATTAGTAGCTAATGAGAGGCCTGAGTGACTTCTCAAGCTGAGTAGTGGTCTGAATGGGACTTGAGCTGGGCTGTGCCATGATTTGTGTGCTCTGGCTTCAAGTCTCCTGCCAGCTAAGGTGTCTACTTAGGGACAGTGGTGACTGGGGCAGTGTATTCTTCATGCTCAAAGTCTTTTTGTGTTATTTTTTACATATATTCCTATTTTAAAATATCTATCTATCATCTATCTATCTATCTATCTATCTATCTATCTATCTATCTATCTATCTATTGGTTTTTCAAGACAGAGTTTCTCCTTGTAGCCCTGACTGTCCAGGAACTCACTCTGTAGACCAGGCTGTAGACCAAACTCACAGAGACCTTCTTGCCTCTCCCTCCAGAGTGCTGGGATTAAAGGTGTGTCATCACGGCCTGGCCTGTTTGTATGAGTGTGTGTATGAGCAAAGACGTGGAGGTCAGAAGATTGGTGGGAGTTGGTTCTCTCTCCGCTGTGTGAGTTCCAAGGATCAAATCCAGGTCATCAGACTTGGCTTCGAGTGCTTTTAACACTGAGCCATCTCCCTGGCTCCTATTAGTTATTTCTTTGTTTGTCAAGTATTTTTTATTCTATTTTTATAGATTTTTTCATACAATATATTCTGATTATAGTGTCCCCTCCCCCTACTCCTCCAAGCTCCTCTCCACCTCCCCTTCTATCTGGATCCACTCCCTTCCTGTTACTCCTTAGAAAGCAACACCTAAGGAATAACAATACAGTACGGTACAATAGGCTATGATATAGTACAATAAAAACACATCAGAATACACAAAACAACACAGAAGAAGAGGCCAAAGAAAAAGCTCAAGAAATGCATATAGACACACACATTTGCACACACAGAAATCTCATGAAAACACAAAACCGGAGGCCATAGTATGTATGTGAAGAACCTGTAAGGTGAGGAAAAAATACCCTGACTTAACAATATGAGGCAAAGAGCCCCAAGGATGCAGTTGAGTTTTTGTTTGGGAAATCTACTTCTGTGTGGACCCTCCCCTTAAGGGGGTTTGACCAGTGAGACTTCCTTGGAGAGGACTGATTTTTTTATCTTCAAGCAGCTCTCAATTGGGGATGGTGTCTGGGTCAGGGGTGAGGACATGGTGTCTGGGTCAGGGGTGAGGACGTGTGTCCACTTCGTTTGGCTCTAGGGGGCCATCTGGTGCAGACCTGTGTATGCTGCCACAGTCTCTGAGAGTTTATATTATTTAATTTAAAAATTACTTATATTCATTTATTTATTGTGTGTATGTGTGTGTGTAAACACCTGCATGCCACAGGGTACAGAGAGGTCAGAGGACTAGGTAGGGGAGTGTGTCTTCTCCTTTCACAGCGTGGGTCCTGGAGACTAAACTCAGGCTGGTAGGCTTGGCAGCAAGCCTTTACCTGCCAGACTATTTCATTGGCTCTTATTTAGTGTGTGTGTGTGTGTGTGTGTATCAGGCCATACGTGGGGCATATGAAGAGGTCAGAGGACATCTTTAAAGAGTCTCGGGTTAAACTCTGATTGTCAGACCTTGTGGTCAGTGGCTTAACCCACTGATTTATCTCCATGGCTCTTATTTTTTTATTAAAAAAAATTTTTTTTTTTAAGCCAGGTGTAGTGACACACATCTTTAATCGGGAGGCAGAAGCAGCTAGATCTCTGCGAGTTCAAGGCCAGCCTAGTCTGCATAGCAAGTGTCAGGCCAGAACTACATAGTATGACCCTATCAGGAAAACAACTGAAACAAAGCAAAACAACCCAATTTCTCCTAACCTTATAAATGTAATTGGAAAATAAATAATTGCATATGTTTAAGGGACACAGCATGAGGGTTATTTATTTATTTATTTATTTATTGTTTTTTAAGACAGGGTCTCTGCTGGGCAGTGATGGCGCACGCCTTTAATCCCAGCATTTGGGAGGAAGAGGCAGGTGGATTTCTGAGTTCGAGGCCAGCCTGGTCTACAGAGTGAGTTCTAGGACAGTCAGAGATACACAGAGAAACCCTGTCTCGAAAAAAACATCATACACAAGATGAAGGTGAAGCGGTGGATGCATAGCAAGTGCAGGCATTTGTGGGGTCAGCCTAGCATCTCAATACCAGTCTACAGTACATACGGGCTAGCACAGAGTCTGGCCTGTCCCCTCAGACACTGCTCATTCCTTGTGGTGAGAGCAGTTTCAGCCTTGTCTGGCTGTTTTGAGATGTGTAGTTAACAGGTGTCAATCATAATGACTTAGGGTCTTACGGACCCTTCTAAGTCATTCCTCAGCCATCTTCTCCCTCTAACCCTCCCCTCCCTCTCTCTCCCCCAAACTCTTCCACAGAACAGCTTTCCACAGGGCAAAACAACTTGTGTTTCTTGAAATGAAATCTAATCCCCTTCTTCACATTCCTCTTTCTCTCCCCTAGGACCCAGGTTGGTCTTAAACTCCAGGGCTTAAGTAATCTTCCTGTCTTGGTCTCCCAAGTAGCTGGCATCAGAGTAAGGACATGGCATCAACTTACATCTAACAACTTAACATTTTTTTAGGTTATTATTTTTAATTATGTGTCTGCATGGGGTTATGTGCACACAGATGAGTGCAGGTGCTTGCTGAGGCCGGAGACACTGGATCTTCTGTAGTTAGAGCTGCAGGTGGTTACTGAGCCCTCTGATTCGGGTGCTAAGAGCCAAACTCTGAGGCTCTAGAATTCTCCATCTTTCATTTTTTGAGACAAGGTTTCTCTGTGTAGCCCTGGCTGTCTTGGAACTTTCTCTGTAGACCAGGCCGGCATGGAGCATAGCGATCCACCTCCCTCTGCCCTCTTAGTGCTGAGATTAAAGGCGTGTGCCACCATCCACCCAGCCTTAGATTGGAGACTTATGTAGAGCATCTGTGAGTCTAAGTGTGTGGGGTGCGCTCCAAGCACACACTCACTCTGCCTCAGTCAGCTGTGCCCTTCTGTACTTGCTGGTAAAAGTCACCCAAGTCTTAGAGGCAAGGTCTCCTTGTATAGCTCAGACTGGCTTCAGACTCCCAGTCCTCCGGCCTCAGCTTCCTGAGTCCAGACTTTACAGAGATGGACTACAGCATGTTGCCGTCTTTTACCTTTAAGCCCTGTCTTTATATTTAAACTTGGTTTCTTATTGACAGTGATAGATTATTTTTCTGCCATCAGTGAAATGAGCCAATCCAAACCAGATTAGGTTCTATAAAGGCAGGTTTATTGGGAAGCTACTCTGGGGTGGGTGAGTTCATTGGCCCCAATGATTGAAGCCAGGGGAGTCACAACAGGGAAGGGGAGTAGGTAGGAGAGAGGGAGGGGAGGGAAAGAGGGAGAGAGAAAGAGAGAAAGAGAGAGAAAGAGAGAGAGAGAGAGAGAGAGAGAGAGAGAGAGAGAGAGAGAGAGAGAGAGAAATCTGGACCATATAGGGACGAGCCTCTGGAGAAAGGCATACAGTCCCCTGGCTGGGAAAGTTCAGGGTTGGGAGCAAGGCCAGATAAGGACTGAGGGATGCTGGGAGAACCTGGAAGCCAGTTCTGCTTTGATATGTTAAATATGTACCTCAATCCCTTGACCCGGGGTCCAAACCAAACAGACACTGCATAGTTAAGCCTCACCACTGATATTCTTGTCAGATAATATATGAGTTAAAAAATTTTTTGGAGTATTTTTTTTTTGAGACAGTGTCTTGTGACCCAGGCTAGCTTCTAACTTGTGGTGCTTCTTCTTCAGTTTCTAGATTGGTGTGTAGACTTTGTTTTTTAGTTTTTTGGTTGTTGTTTTGTTTTTTTGAGACAGGTTTCTCTGTATAGCCCTGGCTGTCCTGGAACTCACTCTGTAGACCAGGCTGGCCTCGAACTCAGAAATCTGCCTGCCTCTGCCTCCCAAGTGCTGGGATTAAAGGCGCCACCACTGCCCGGCTGTTTTTTAGTTTTTGGTGATGAGGACTTAATCCATGTGCTTGAGCATGCTAAACACACCCTTTACCACTGAACAGCACCGTCAGCTCCAAATGTGCACAAGCATTTGCCTGTAGGTGTGTTTGATGCACACTGTGTGTGCCTGGTGTGAGCAGGGTGCAGAAAAGGATGGTTGAGTCCCAAGAATTGGGGATCTGGACAGTTGTGAACGCCATGTGGATGCTCAACTCTGAATGCAGCTCTTCTGCAGGAACAGCAAGTGCTTCTCACCACTCGGACGTCTTCAGTTCTCCTACCCTGTCCCCTGCTTCTACATTTTTAAAAAGGTTTTATAAAGTCAAAGAGGATTTAAGGATAGCTTGGTCTACAAAGCAAGTCAAGGACAGCCAGGGCTTTAAACAGAGAAACCCTGTCTCAAACAAAACCAACAAAAACCCAAAGAGGATATACCTATGGTGATGTATGAAAACTGTCCCTGAGTGTTGTTAACTGGCACACATTTGTGTCACTGAAGTTCCCTGTCTTTGCTCCTACAACCGTGGATGGAGCTGAAGGGACTTGCTTACAGATGCCTGCTGCAGAGCACAGCAGCTGCAGAAACAGCAACATGCTGAGGTCATGGGTTCCCACTGTGGCATCTATGTCATCTTATTACGGGGGCTCCTCATGTGTGAAGGGGAAGCTGGCCTTTTGGTGGATTGGATCTGGTGGTGTCGGTCAGAAGTGAATGCTTTTTCAGCATTCAGTAGGCCCCAGGGTCCATGCACAGCGACACAAAACAAACAAAAATCAGATGGTGAAGCACTGCGTTTAGGGTGTAATGCCAAGACAGCTGCTGTCATCACAGGAAATGTTCCCACTCCGTCGGAAGCTAGTCAGAAAATTTAGAACGTTTAAAAATAGAACATATTATCATAGCAGAATATCTTCACAAAAAAAAAAAAGAAAAAAAAGAGGAGAAAATGAGTCTACAACCCAATGACATTCGTTTCTAAATCAAGTAAGAAAAGTTAGATTGCAACATCTGAGGAAGCAAAGTCAGAGAAGTAGTTTTGTTTACGAATATTTATATAAGAACAGCTGTTTTGAGAGAGGATGATGTTGGGACCGGATTTCAATAGTTAGTTATAGGAAGCTGGGAAGCTGATTTGGGGAAGAAGGTTCTTGAAAGTATGTGCACCTGGGTCTGCTCTCCAAAACCCAATGTAATCCCAGCACTGGGCAGCCAACTGAACCAATGAGCTCATTCAGGTCAGTGAAAAAACCTGTCTCAAAATGGGGGGAGGGGCCGGCAAGTGAAGGAGTGTGGCATCAGTCCTGTGGAGTGTGGCATCAATCCTGATGACCTGAATTCAATCCCTGGACTCTCACAGTCAAAGGTGAAAGAGATCATGCAAGTTGTCCTCTCCTATATGTGTATTGTCAGCATGTGCACAAACCACACCACACACACACACACACACACACACACACACACGAGAGAGAGAGAGAGAGAGAGAGAGAGAGAGAGAGAGAGAGAGAGACAGAGAGACAGAGACAGAGACAGAGAGACAGAGACAGGAGAGAGGAGAGAGAGACAGAGACAGAGACAGAGACAGAGAGACAGAGACAGAGAGAGGAGAGAGAGTAATTTTTAAAAAGTTAGCCAGGTACCCTGGTCTACATAGCAAGTTTCAGACTAACCAGAGCTTCTAAGTGATAGCCCATCTCAACGCAGATAAAAACCAAAACCAAAGATGGGCATGGTAGTGAAAGTCTTTGATCTCAGGCAGAGGAAGGTAGATCTCTGTGAGTTCAAGGCCAGCCTGTTCTACAAAGTGAGTTCCAGGATAGCTAGGGTTGGTTACACAGAGAAACCCTGCCAACAAAGCAAAACAAACGCCTCCAACAAAACCACCCACCCGCTCATCCAAACAAACAAACAAACAAAAATCAAGGTGATGGCACTTGAGGTGCTGCACCTTAGGTTGTCTTCTGCAACCTACACAGCGACACATATAAACACAGAGAACTCCGGTGGCTGAAGGATGAGGGTCACAAGTTCAAGGCTAGTCTGGGCTACAATCAGACACTGTTTCCAGAAACAAAACAAAACAAAACAAAACAAAACAAAAAAAAAAAAAAAAAAAAAAAAAGAAGCAAAGACAAAGTAAACTGAAGCAAGAGATTTCTAGCGACTTTTCTTGGCTCATAGGAATTCACAGATGTCACAAGACTGTGCAGCTCATTTGCCGAGGGCATCAGTGTCTATCTGCTGAGTTGGGAAGTGACCTGGAGTCTGAAGAGTGACACTATAGGCAAGAGCATTCCCAGGGTTGTGAGAACCGACTCAGTGGAACCTAAGAGGGGTCTGTCTGGGATGCTGTGTTTCACGTGATGTTGGAAAAAAATGTGTGGGGAGAGAAAAGATGAAGGGAGACCAGTCTACCAAGCTGGGAACTGGGAAGTGTTTGCTGGGTGCCCTTTAGTTTCTTCATGTGGTATTTTGCAACAAGTTTCCTCTGAGGGGTTCCAGTGCCTCTGAATTGTTGAAGTCAACTGTGCATTTCAGTGCCTTCACCAGTTCTGAGACCTTTTGTGAGAAGCAGATACTCAACAATAGCCTGACTTGGCCCCCCAGGGAGCAGGTCTGCTGTTTCACAATGGGCCAGGTATGCCAGGTGGGCCTTGCTTCTGCCACAGAGAGCAGAGAACTCTCCAAACAGGAAGGAGCTGTGATATCCAACACTGAGTGGCATTGGGTATCAACAACTTCAACAATGTTTCTTTTCTTTCCTAACTTACTTTGTCTTTTAGACTGGTGTCTCAGTCTAAATGGCTCATGGCCATTCTTCTGCCTCCTGCTTCCTGGTGCTAGGATTACAACTGTGAGCCACCACACCCAGCTTACAATGTTCCTTAAGGAAAAGTACAAGGGAAAGCTGTACTTCCATGAGAAGTAGATACTGTGTTGTGAGAATTCCTTCTCTTGGGTGATGAACAATCTTCATTGCTTCCTGAGAAGGTCCCAACCACAAAACAAAGTGCCACCATACTAGTTGACACTACAGGAACCAGAACTGTGAGTTTATTAGGCTTGCTCTCTTCCCTCTCTCTCCTTCTTTCTCTTTTTTCCTTCCTTCCTTCCTATTTCCTCTCTCTCTCTCTCTCTCTCTCTCTCTCTTTCTCTCTCTCTCTCTCTCTTTCACCCCCACCCCCAGATAGGGTTTCTCTGTGTAGCCCTGGCTGTCCTGTAATTCACTCTGTAGACCAGGCTGATCTCAGACTTGGAGATCTACCTGCCTCTGCCTCCTGAGTGCTGGGACAGCTTTATTCAGCTTTCTTAAAGGATATAGATGGTAGGTTAGGGCAGGAGTGTGGGTGGCCCTAGAGCAGCGGCACTTGGAGGGTCTACACCCAGCATGGTAGAAAGTGGAGGGTCTACACCCAGCATGGTAGAAAGTGGAGGGTCTACACCCAGCATGGTTGAAAGCTCCTTCATGGCTGCAGAGATGTTGCCACCACTCCCCCATTAACCTTCCACAGCCTCTATTACCCCAGGCTCCATGCAGCTAGGGCAGAATTGCATCCAAGTGGAGGAGTAGCTGGATCCACAGATGAGAGTCCAGTGACACGCCTTACACTCTCCTTCTATAAGGTAATGTCATAAGCCTGATTTTGATGGCTGTTTGCAAGCAAGCACAGCTAATCTGATGAAGAGGGCAGAGATTTTATTCTATAAAGGTGTTCTACAACATCATGAAAGCATGTACCGAGGAAGTCTGTACTACGGGAGCATGTGCCTAGGAAGCAGACACTGTGGATGCCGTCATTTCAGCAACTAACACTGTTGGAATTACAACATGCTTTATGTCCATCTTGTGTGGTCACGGTTACAAGTGGTGACTCCAATCCCCATGCACGCTTGTGGCAGGCTTTCATTTAGGCTCAAACTGGTTCCTTAAAGCAAATGCAAAAGGGTATTTTCACATTTCAAAGCCCATTCACCAACAGGATCCTAGAAGAGACATGCCCAAATGTGAAGCCTGTAACCCCCATCACAGATCAGCAAGAACAAATAGGACATGTGTAATACATTTCAATGACAAGAAGCAAAACTTCTTTATTATTATTACATTTATTTATTTACTGTGCATGTATGTGCCAGTGTAACCTTCTGGAATTAGGTCTTTTTCTCCACCATGTGATCCTGAGGATTGAACTCTGATCGCCAGGTTTGGTGACAGATGCCCTCACCCACAGAGTCCTCTCTTTTCCTAGGCAACAAAAATTTTGACATTTGTAATCCAAGATAGAGGCAGGAGAATCAGAAGTTCAAGGTCGTTTCTGGCTCTCGATCAAACTTGAGGCCAGTATGGGTCACATGAGGTCCTGTCTCAAAAAACAAAAACAAGGAGCCAGGTGTGATTAAGTCCACCCTTACTTCCTGCACTCGGGAGGCAGAGGCAGGCAGATCTCACTAGCATGGTCTACAGAGTGAGTTCCAGGCCACCAGGGCTATGTCTGACTGTTTGAGTAAGGTGGCTCAGCAGCTAAAGAAAGGTTTGATGCCTGGCAACCTGGTTTGACCCCCAGGCCCCACATTGTTTAAGGAGAGACTCCTAAGTGTGGCTGCAGATTAGAAAATCAAAATGAAACAAAACAACTTGTATAATAATTATGATATTGTGAAATTTATCAATAAAATGTGTGAGCATTATTTCCCACCTTATTATACATGTTTGTTCCACCTGGCATTTTTTAGTTGTTACATCTCTGTTGATTTTGTAAACTGACCCTTCTACTTGGCAGAGCTCTGGGAAGATTAGGGTTGGGTCCAACTGGAGAATAGAAACCACTTGGGGAAAAAGGTAAGAGGTGGGAGCTGTGTGAACTCAGCTCTGCAAACAAGGTTTTTGTAGGTAGGGTTTTGTGTGTGTGTGCTGGGGAACCCAGGGCCTCCTGTGAGCATGCTGTGCCACTGGGCCACCCTCTAGTTCTTTGTGTAGATCCCAAAAGCAGGGACAGACTCTATGCTGGGAATCGGCAATTACTAATTATTGGAAGTGTTGTGGGGTAAGTGAGGTCTTTTAGCTTTAAGGTCACTTCACTAAGCAGGGACTAAAGGCTGAGAAGGACACTGTGGCATTTGTGGTGGCTTTGCCTCTAGATGCCCATCAGGGTTAGGTGGGTTGAATCATCTCAGCATCGTGATCCCGTGGCTCTGACCCAGCCTAGGGTCTACGTTTTGAAGCCCTCTCAGCCTATCCACTGCTTGCCCACTGTGGTATCCACAGCATGGCTTGAATCTGGAAGCATCTAAAAGGAGCTGTGGCCTGGCTGTGTTCAGCAGCCTGCTCCTAGAGATGTTGGGAGGCCATACTCTGTCTTGCCCTGTAGCACTGGCATATGCTTTCTCAGTGTTGTCCCCTGGAAAATAAGACAGTAAGAAGGAAGCCTAAGTCTGATCGCTCTCCTCTCCCCCAAGGTGAAGGCTGACAGCAGTTTTCTTCCCCCATGTGGTTCAGGCCTAGCTTAAGGCCGGTCTGTAGCTCTGAACAGGATCCCCACCCACACATTCTCAGGGCATGAGAAGCTTCACTCCCAGATGCCTGGGCCAGGACTCATTTGTTCTTGGGACATCCAGAGAGGCTGAACCATCTGTCCACACCTAATTCCTAGATGAGGACTGAGTCAGAGGAGACCAGCTTATTAGTGTTTCCATGGACAGAGCCAGCCCCTGGGTGGGTGGGGGGGCTATGATGGATGCTAGGACTCCACACTCAGACAAACTGGTGAGCTAAAGGCAGAGATAACACTCAGCCATCTCCCACCTGCTCAGCTACTTTCCCCTCTCACAGAACACATACCTTCGGCATTTGCCAGGAATGTAGACTGCTCCACACCCTTTTGCCCTGGCTCACCTCACCAAGCTCTGCCTGGCTCCACTACAGCCCTTGGAGATGTGAACAAGGGGCTGGTCTCCATGCCTTCCCTCCCTCCAGGACCTGTGAGTCTTGAGCCTACAATGGTGCTGAATTGACTGTACATTCGTGGCAGCAGCCAAAGTTGTCCCCATCCAGGTTTTTTCCTGGGGCCAGAGGTGAGGCACACAAGGAGCTCCAGAGTGAGGGTTGTGTGGCACATAGTTCACATGGGGATCATGGGGATGCCAGCCAGTATGGACAAGTCTCCTGTGAGCGACTCCTGGTCCTCTTCCCATTAGGACAGCCTGGTGCTGGTTACCTGCGATTGGAAACTCCAGTTCAGCTGGGGATTCTCATAACAGGGTGTCAGGGACTTTTCTGGAAACTGCATTTCCTAGAGCTACCCTCAGTGTCCAGATCGTTAAGGGGCTCACAATGGCCTTATGGGGGTCAAAGTGACAGGAGAGCCTATGCTAACTTAAAGGTCAGTAGTTACTCGTATCCAAAGAGCATTGTGGGTAGAGTTAATTTTTGTCTCCAGCAGTGCCTCTTGGCACCTCTGGCCCAGATGGCCAAGGATCAGGACAAGCACAGCCCAGGTTGTGGGCTGTCAGAACTGTCAGAAGAAGAGCCAGACACTCTCTGCCCACCATGGGTGTTCCTCCCTCCTGCACCAAGGGAAGTGGCAAGAAGTCACCTCCCCTCTGCCCCTCATTTCCTGTGTAACTGTAGCTGGTCTCAAGATATCTCTGTGCTTAAGGCAGAGCCAGTTGGCCCCTGTGTTGACGACCTATCCCTGGTTTTTGATCCCACCCACCCTCACCCACCTAAGCCTGACCTTTGCAAGGAATGTGGTCTGACTTCATTTCCCATCACTCAGGGCTAGCCCTAGACTGGGTGGTGGCGGTGGTAGGGGCTGGGGGAGGGGGAGGCTGTGCATGAGGCTGTAGAGACAGTGCCAGGCGAAGAAGCCGAAAGAGGCTGTGATGTTTTTTTTAACTGTGACCCCTCACCTGCCAAGCTGGAGGGAGCTGGAGGGGGAACATCACTTCACCTCACATCCATGCTGAGGAGCTTGTGGTCTGCTCAGAGCCACCTGGGGAATAAGGGACAATGTTACCTGGCCATGGCTAGGTCCCATCTTTGAGTCCGAGACAGGATCAGCGAGGCCTGGCATACAGTTGGTGCTCAGCAGGTGTGCAGGTGATGAGTGAACAGCAAATGCTGATTATAGACAATAAGGGGTGGAGGTGCATCTGAATGACCCCCCCAACCCCATGCTCCTCCAGCCCCTGCACCCCACACCACAATGCCAATGGAACCATTGTGGGGTTTTCTGTTTCACACTGTGATGTGTCTTTTGTCTGAGATGATTGGGTACCAGAGTCTTGAATTCTACGTAACCGTAGGACAGTGGCTCCCATCTGCGTCTCCTAGGATGTGAAAGATGCAGATTCCAGGGCCTGCAGCTGCCTGTAGAGGCTGGGCTCTTAAGGAGCTTCCCACTAGGGATGATAGACAGGTCTTGATTCACATAAGGCTGGCTGCAGGCTGCATAGTCTCCTGGGTTGAGAGGAGACATTGAGACATGTTTCTTGCCCGGGCTCACCTACCCTATACATCATCTTCTGGTTCACAGCCTGCTCTACCTGCTCTGGGGCTTCTTAGTGTGGGAGCCTCTTAGCCTGTGAGGTCTGGGGCTCACCAGACAATCCCTACTGCTGGACTGTCCAGGTAACTCATACATGGGGGCATGAGAAGCCCATATTCTGAGCAATGGGGGTGGGGAAAAGAGAGGCTCAAGGCAAAGACAGATAGAATACAGTCCCACACATATTCAGGAGGACAATTCTCAAAGGAACAGCTCCATACCCACCCTGACAGAGTCCCTGAACCCCACCCCAGAGGGGACACTGGATTGTTTGGTACCCATTTATTTACCTGCTATCCTGATCATGTCAGAACTAGAAAAGCTCTCAGAGAAACCATGTCACCCAAAAGGACTGACATGGAAGAGACATTACCTCCCTCTACAACGGGGTCAGCTTGATGAGGCCCTGTGTTTATGCAAGTCACATGCCTCGGGGACAAGGGTGGCCCAGCATAAGCCCCAGCCTGAACCTCTCAGTGCCCCTGGTACAAACAGGGAACCAGAACAGGAGCTAGCCCTGTCTCCTAGTACTATTCTTCTTTTTTCCTGCCCTGTGGGGATGGAGGGTGAGCTCAGCTGTCCAGTGGGCCTCATAGCAGAGGCACCTCGCTGACTCAGACCCAGTGCCCCTCCCTATAGGAGGGCTGGTTCCCCTAGGGGCGGGCCTGGCAAGCAGTCAATGTGGAGAGTCTGCCTGGTAGACACGACTACAGGTGCCCATAGGTTGGACAGGTCTTTTCAGGCCCAAAGGCCTCATTGTCTCCAAAGGGTGGTGTGGGTTGAGGGGTGGGACAGGTGGGGACCTCAGAGCCATTGGTATCCACAGACCATGGCCTTGCCAACAGCTTGGCCCCTGCTGGGGTCCTATGGAAGTCCCATCTGCAGCCGAAGCTTCCTACTGCTTCTCCTTAGTCTTGGTGAGTATGGAGTGGGCTGATCTCCAGGGAGAGGTAAGGGAACCCAGGGCCTTTATAAGTTGGGACCTTGGATGAGACACTACCTGCCCTTTGCTTTCTCCTTGGGCCATCACTAGGTGGCCTGAGTTCCAGGAGGGTTAGGGACTGAGAACAGTGAAAGGACTGGAAAGTGAGGACACTCCTAGTAGGGGCGACCCCTAGGCCTACAGAGTGTAGGCTATATGATACAACAGAGTGTAGGGGCCTTAGCTCTCTCTACACACAGTGGGTTATGTGGAGGGCTGGGGCCAGAGAGCAGCCCAGTTTTGTCCTGGCCTCTCTTTAGCTTTGTACCCTCTGCCTCACAGGGTGGATGCCACCTCTGCAGACCCAAACTACAAAGACAAGTCAGGTGAGGTCCTCTGGGGTAAACAGAAGGATTTTCTATTCTAGTCTTGGGGCTGCCAGGGTGGGCAATGTTTTCTGCATTTTACACATGAATACATACCATTCCTTAGTGTCAGTTCTCAAAGAGGGCTGTGGAGCAGAAGTGTTGCTGAGCCCAGAGAGTAGCAGAATCCTGGCTGTAGCTGGGCCCTGAAAGGATCTGAGTTGGGAGGCAGTGGGGCCCTTGGGTGTTAAGTCCCGGACACCAGAAGTAGCCAGACTTAGGCAGTATCTGGACCTTGAGGCAGTTGAGACCAAGTTCTTAGGTAAAGAAACACCCATCTGCTTGGGAAATGTCAGTCAGGCCTTATCCTCCTAGGAGGCGGCATTCCTCCATGCTGTGAACAGCGCCACTGACTTTGCCAGGTGGGTTCAGCAGCTTTTGGGGTGTTTAGGAGCCCTTGTGGGCTGAGTGAACAGGTGCCAGACATCCCGGTTCCCAAACACTCTGTGTCTGATCTCTCTACTCAGTCCTCCCCGACCTAGCTGTCTCAGAGTTAGGGGAAGGACTGTGTTCCAGGGTACAAGTACCTTGCCCTCCAGACTGTCACATGTCCCAAAAGGGCCACGAGAACTCCAGGGTTCTGAAGGGAGGGTGCTCTGTGCAGGGAAGCACTTCTAGAGGGACAGTGTTGGGTTCAGACTCCCAGCCTTGTCCCCAGTCTCCCCACAGGCCTCTTTCTCAGCCTCACATGTGATGAGCTATCTGGCTTGAGCATGGAACACGCCAAGGAGCTGGCTATGACTGTGAGACAGAAAAACATCACGCTCCGGGTACATCAGGTCAGTCCCTACCATGGTCCTTGAATGGAATGAGGGAGATACACTGTAACCAGGAAGTTGGTGACTAGTTTCTAGAATACCATTGCTCATCTTCATGACAACTCAGGGTCTGGTCCCGGCTGGTGGCTCCCCTCAGAGCTCCTCTTGCTGCCTAAGCTGACCACTAGGTGTGTGTATCTACTGGGGGCTCAGCTCTCTGGGGATCTCTGAGCCTGCTATCCCTCCTCAAGTCTGAACTGGTCTTGCTGTCCCTCTCCTGGAGACCTTGCATTGTCTTTCAAGGCTCTGTCCTTAAAATATGGTCAATTTTGGCATGACTCAGGAGGGGGAGAGGGAGGCCAGTGTGACTAGCCTATATAGAATCAAGATCAAGACAAACTTGTCCCTGGCTCTTGAGGCAGCGGAATGTTCATGCCACAGTCTGTGAACAGAGCCAGAGTACAGCCTGTGGCATGAAGGGTGGAATGGAACTGGGGTGCCCCAGGCCATCCTCCAGAGCGATGGCCCAGAACATTCTGAGCTGCATGTCCTGGTCTCCCCGCAGCTGCGCTGTCTGGCACGTCGCTTTCCTAAGCGCCTCACCATCGAGGAACTGGATGCTCTCCCACTGGACCTGCTGCTCTTCCTCAAGTAGGCCTCAAGCTGGGGACTTGGTCTCATCCCCCCTTCATCTAGTCCTTTACTACAATGTGTAGTGACTGGGTGGCTTTGTCAGGGAAGCACTTAGTGGAGTGTCGTGTGTGTGTGTGTGTGTGTGTGTGTGTGTGTGTATGTGTGTGTTTGAGTCTCTGCATGTTTGTGTCTGTCTGTGTGTCTGTCTATGTCTCTCTCTGTGTGTCTTTGTGTATGTTTGTGTCTATATGTCTGTGTGTTTGTCTATGTCTCTCTGTGTGTTTGTGTCTTTGAGTATGTTTGTGTCTGTGTGTGTGTTGGTGTCTGTGTGTCTGTGTCTATGTGTCTGTGTGTTTGTTTGTGTGTGTGTTTGTGTCTGTGTCTGTCTGTGTGTCTGTATACTTACACAGTAATCAGCATACTCCCCTCTCCATAGCCCAGCCATGTTTCCAGGGCAACAGGCTTGTGCCCACTTCTTCTCCCTCATCTCTAAAGTCAATGTAGATGTACTCCCACGGAGATCTCTGGAGCGTGAGAGGCTGCTGACGGAGGCTCTGAAATGCCAGGTCTGGAATAGTACCATCTTCTAGAGTTAGAGACAAAGCACAAAGGGGGATTGGTTGTTCCCCTGAGGTGCTGAAGCTGGCTGTGTGTGCAGGGAGTGTATGGATTTCAAGTTAATGATGCAGATGTGCGGGCTCTTGGAGGACTGGCCTGTGACCTGCCTGGGAAATTTGTGACCAAATCTTCAGAAGTCCTCCTCCCCTGGCTGGCAAGATGCCGAGGACCCCTGGACCAGGGCCAGGAAAAGGCAGTCAGGGAGGTTCTGAGAAGTGGAAGAGCCCCATATGGGTGAGTAGGAATGGCTTAGCCTATAGGCAGCTACATGTGAGGCTACCATAGCCAGACTGGGTTTCCTAGGGCCAGGTGTCCCCTGCTGTATTCTGTCAGGTATTGTTCCCTGGGAGGTTTTGCACTTCTGACCTCCAAGCAGAGGCATTGTCTGTCCAAGTTCCTGTCTCTTGATGTCTATCTAGGGCCACATTCTTGGTCTCTGACTGTGTCCTTGTTTCTGGACAGCCCCCCAGCGAGGTGGTCAGTCTCCACCCTGGATGCTCTGCAGGGCTTGCTGGCAGTGTTGGATGAGTCCCTCATCCACAGCATCCCCAAGGTAAGGTCCTGCTACCCAGCCTGGCTTTGAGGCTGCTGGGCCTTGAGACTCAACCTACCATGCTCCATCCTCAGGATGTCATAGCTGAATGGCTGCAACGCATCTCCAGAGAACCCTCCTGGATGGGGTCTAAGCTGACGGTCATACACCCAAGGTTCCGGCGGGACACAGAACGTGAGCCCAGAGCCATGTCTACTGGGTAGCAGACTGAGATAGGACAGTAGGGATAAGGGATCTAGCTCTGTAGATTTTCATTTGCTCCTACCAGTGGCCCTTCCTGGCTCCTCAGCTTGGTCAGTCATAACTCCACAGCGTAAATAGGATTGCCCCATTTTGTCAGTGGGTAAACGGAGGCCATTGTGTCATGGCAGGTGTGGGAGGAGAGAGAGTTGAGAGGAGCCCCTGACTCTTGCTTACCCCTTGCAGAGAAAGCCTGCCCTCCAGGGAAGGAGCCCAATGTGGTGGATGAAAGCCTCATCTTCTACCAGAATTGGGAGTTGGAGGCTTGTGTAAATGGTATCATGCTGGCCAGCCAGATGGACCTTGTGAATGAGATTCCCTTCACCTACGAGCAACTCAGCATCTTCAAGCACAAACTGGACAAGGTGAGTCTTAATGGGCTCCCATGTGCCTGCTGTACCCAGGACTACAGCTCCAGGAGTTACTCTGGCCCTCATGGCCCCTTCTTCCATAGACCTACCCACAAGGCTATCCTGAGTCTCTGATCCAGCAGCTGGGTCACTTCTTCAGATACGTTAGCCCTGAGGACATCCACCAGTGGAATGTGACCTCACCAGACACAGTGAAAACTCTGCTCAAAGTCAGCAAAGGACAAAAGATGGATGCTCAGGTAACATCTGCCCCACGGGGCATGCGGCCTGATGGGGGATGCCTCTTACCCTGCCTCAAGGGGCTTCAGTGGCTTCTTCCCACAGGTGATTGCCTTGGTTGCCTGCTATCTTCGGGGAGGAGGCCGGCTGGATGAGGACATAGTAAAAGCTCTGGACAACATCCCGTTAAGCTACCTGTGTGACTTCAGCCCCCAGGATCTGCACTCTGTACCCTCCAGTGTTATGTGGTGAGCTCTGGTGTCTTCAGGGCTGAGTGGATATTCAGAGGTTCCTAATCCCCACCATGTCCTACAATGTCCCCCAGGCTGGTAGGGTCCCAAGACCTGGACAAGTGCAGCCAGAGGCATCTGGGTGTCCTCTATCAGAAGGCCTGCTCAGCCTTCCAGAACGTGAGCGGGCCGGAATACTTTGAGAAAATCAGGACATTCCTGGGTGAGTCAAGGCACACACGAGGGGTGGCCACCATAGGAGGCCTGCAGACCCCACAGTCCTATGCCACGTCCTACCCTCTCCTTGCCCCACCCCTGGGGATATGTGGGATCCGACACTGATGACTCTGGCTCTCCAACCCCTTCTGACCTCAGTGGTCCAGCGGGTTGCTGAGCATAGAAGGGCTTGGGCATTGCCCAGGAAGAAGATAATCTCTGAGAAACAGTGTGTTAGTCAAGAGTGGGTCTGTGTTGTGCTGTGAGTTTTCCAATGGAGGCCTCAACACCTGCAGGCGGGGCCTCCATGGCGGACCTGCGGGCCCTCGGCCAGCACAATGTGAGCATGGACATAGGCACTTTCAAGAAGCTGCAGGTGGATGCCCTGGTGGTAAGTGGAGGTGGGAACTAATTGCGGGGCAGGGGGATGGAGCTCAAGACAGGCACTACAGAGTTGCCAGGCTTCCTGAGGAGAAGGGCTTGGGAGTTGGTGGAGGTCCTTACTTGGGACAAGGCCTTTTGTCAGGTAGAGCCTCATGAGGGCCTTGTGTGAAGCAGAGGTACAGGAGGGACAAAAGACAGGACTTCAGGAGGAGAGGTTGGACCTTGTGAGGAGGCATTTGGACAGGCTCTGCTGGAAGACGTATGGCCTCCTGAAGGGCCCCTTCTACATAGGGGTCGAGGTATTGAGGGCTGTAGTTTACTCCTTCAATGTTCTGAGGGCCTAGAGACCCTGATGACTACCCTGTGCTCTGGCAGGGGCTGAGTGTGGCTGAGGTACAGAAACTTCTGGGGCCACACATTGTGGACCTGAAGACGGAGGAGGGTAAAAGCCCCATCCGGGACTGGCTTTTCCGGCAGCAGCAGAAAGACCTGGACAGGCTGGGTTTGGGACTTCAGGGTGGCATCCCCAATGGCTACCTGGTCCTCGACGTCAATGTCCGAGGTAAGCTGGGCTGCCCATGGGCAGAGCTGGGGGCTGGAGTTGGAGACTGAGTTGCCCCCTCTCTTTGTAGAGGCCTTCTCCAGTGGAGCCCCACTCCTTGGGCCAGGATTTGTTTTTGCATGGATTCCAGTTCTGTTCCCAGCTTTAAGACTGAGCTGAGACCACCACCCCTAAAGCTCCTGGCCCCAGCTCTACAGGGGCCATCTTGACCAGGAAGGAGTACCAGGGGTCACTGCCAAAGTTTGAGGACTCTTGAATTCAATAAACAGTGGCATGTGCCCCCTTGAGATGTCCTGTAGTGTTCCTAAGACAAGTCAAGAGAATGACTTTGGAGTTTCTTGTGATCACACAAATACAGCTAGCTCCTCCTGTTCATCCCTCCCTCTAAAGAGGAATGAAATATGGCCCCCCAGGCAGGCGGTAGCTATTGGAGAACTTCCTGGTGTGGTAGCTGATATCTCCAAGAGTAGTGGAAATCCTGCGATTTCAGCTGAGGGGTGTGAGAGGCCACCACAGTCTAGGCCCTGCCAAGAGGATTCTGTTCCCAACAAGGCTCTAGCAGAGACACACTGCACAATAGCCGTGTGCTTTTATTTAGATCCACCAGCAAGGGGAAGTGACATTCAAGTAACACCGAGTCCCACTTGTCTTGGAATAGGCCAGAAGATCTGGACTCTGTCTCCTCCTACCAACTTGTCCTTTAGGTTGGGTAGGTCTTATTGCTTTATGGGCTCAGATCCTGGGAGCTGAGGTATGTACCAGAGCCAGCCTGCTAGGATGGAGGACATAGCAGCAGGTCCCTTGGGGCTAGGGACATGTATTTCAGCCTAGGCAGGTGTCCTGTTCTAACTAGTCAGATACTTAGGGGTCTGACTGCCCCGGGTCAGTGCCATTGGCAATGGCCAGGGTCCTAGTGTCCTGTGAGTAGTGTCCATTTGTCCCAAAGGTAGCTGACACAGTAGTAGCCACAGAAGGCTGGAAGGCAGAACCACAGCAAGTGACAAGTACCCCAGATGAACTGGAGGACTTCCTGCAGGTGGAAGAAGAAAGGGACCCATCAGTTCCAATTGGAAGATGCCCTCAAGTCCCTTCTGTGCATCCTCCCCTTTGTGGTGGTGACAGCTAGGAGGGTCAGTGAAGGGGCCCATCTATGACTGATCTTCTGGTCTCAGCCTGTTCTCTTTTTGGGTTTGGGTTGGGGGGGGGGCATTTGTTTTGTTTTTGTTCAGTCTGAAGATTGAACCTGGGCCCTTGCACTTCATTAGGGAACTTCTTTCCACTGAGCTACATTCACTGATGTGTGTGTGTGTGTGGTTTGTATATGTGTGTATGTATACACACATATATAATACATATATTTATACATATATGTGTATATATACACACATATAATACACATATATATTTATACATATATATGTATGTAATTTTTTAAAACTTTTGCCTGTTTATGTATATGAATGCTCTATTTGCCTGTATGCCTGCATACCAGAAGAGAGCATCAGACCCATTACAGATGGTTGTGAGTCACCATGTGGGTGCTGGGAATTAAACTCACGACCTCTGGAAGAACAGTCAGTGCTCTTAACCACTTGAGCCATCTCTCCAGCTCCTATACACAAAATTTTGAGGCAGGCTATCTCCAAGTTTCCCAGGTTAGCCTTAAACTTGCTCTGCTGCTCAGGCAGGTCTTGAACTACTTACAGTCCTCCTGCCTCATCCTCCCGAATAGCTGGGATTATAACTTTAGGCCACCAGACTTGGTCTTGGTTCGATAGGTTTTGGATGAGGCAATTGTGTGTAGATGGATCATTGGCAAATGAAAGGTAGGGACAGCCAGGGGTGTGCAAAGGATGGGAACAAGGAATGTGGACCATACCTGAGCTGTGGGAGACATCATCATTCCCTGGCAGATCCAGGGAGTGGATCAAATTGGATGGCGGGTAGGCAGTGTTAGGGGGCCTGTTGGTCACATAGGCCAGTGTGGGGCTGCTGTCCAGGCCCAGCTCAGACAGGTCTGACATATTGTGGCTGTGCATCCATAGGATGACGTTTGGGTGGTTGCGGGCCTTCTGCAGATCTCCCAGGTTCTGGCCCAGCAGATTTCTCACACTGTCCACACCCATGCTCTGCAAATGAAGCCAGAGGTTTGGGGAGGAGTTGCAAGGATCCGTGGGGCTACCTTCCCTTGTAAAGGACCTGGCACAGTCAGTGCTGCTCCCAGGAACGATCAGGATGGGCACTGTGGGGCAGAGGTCAAATGCCACTCCTCTGGCTTTGGAACATATGCATCTAAGTCCTGGGGTTCCCAGCTTGGCCAACCCCACTCTGATGCTGACCTCACAGGCCCCCTGCCTCTTTGTCTTGAGTGCTGGATTACTGATATACACCACAATGCACTCAAGACAAAGAGACAGGAGGATTGTGAGGTCCAGAGCAGCCTGGGTTACAAAGTAAGACCACATCTCTACAAAACAAAACAAAACAAAACAAAACAAAACAAAACAAAACAAAACGAAACAGAGGTAGCCCTTGGGCCTACCTTCAGTGTCAGCGGGTTGAGGTTGGTGAATGTATCAATGTCCATGGAAATGTTGGCCCCAGCCAGGTACTGAAGTTCCTCCAAGGGGGCACCACCTAGAGGGAGCAGTGGTGAAAGCCAAGGAGGCAGAGGACTTGTTTGGGGACACACAGGACAAAGGTAGGGAGGGGTATATTAAGGAGAGGCAGAGGGGGAGAGGAGGCACAGTGCAGGGCTCACCAAGGTAGGGGCGTATTAAGTAGTAATATTCTCCCACATTACTGGTGTTCCTAAAGACCTCATGAGCCTTGGCGAAGAGCACATCCTTCCGACTCTGAGGGCAGGGAGAGATGTCTGGAGCTCCGGCCAGCCTGGGAGTGGGATGAGGCAGATGAGTAGGCTTGAAAGTTCTTAATGGGACCACTGAGTGTATCCTCCATCCTTTTAAGCGCTGACTTCTTCTTGCCCTCTGTATAACCCCCCAAATTTAAATCCACCTGGTACCTCAGAAAGTGGCTTTATTTGAAAATAATAAATTTCTTCACAGATGAAATCAGAGTAGAAGATGTAGTTCCTAGGTTAGCCCTAAATCCACTTCCTGGTGTCCATATGACAGGTGGGGGTTTAGACACAGACACACAGGAAAGAGCAAGGCAGACTTCCTGTGAGTTTCAGAGAGGCCTGGCCCTGCGGACATTCTGCCTTTGCATTTCTGGCTCCTAGAAGTCCTAGAGAATATATTTCCCATTGTAAGTCACTCAAACAGTTTGTGATGTTTCCCTTCTTTATTTTCCGCTTTTTAAATTTTTAAAACTATGATTTGTGTTTGTGTGTACCATAATACATGTGTGAGGTCAGTCCTTGCCTTCACAGTGTGGGACCCAGGGATCGAACTCAGGCTATGAGACTTGGTGGCAAGCACCTTTGTGCTGTGCTGTATGTGTGTGTGTGTGTGTGTGTGTGTGTGTACACGCATGCACGTGCGTGTGCATGCATATGTGTGTGCAGCCCAGAATTTACTTCAGGTGTCTTCCTCGGTAGCAATTATAAGTTGGGACGCTGGCCTGCTGTTCATCGTTTCAGCTAGACTGGCTGGCCAGCAAGCCCTGGGGATCCTCCTGCCCCCTTTCCCCTAGTGCTGACATTGCAGGTGTGGTGATTATTTCCAGCTTTTGTTGGATGTTGGAGATCTGAATTCAGGTCCCTGTGCATGTGCTGCAAACACTTTATAGGCTGAGCTGTCTCCCTCGCCGTTTGTGACATATTCTTATGGTGGTCCAATAAACCTCTGAGGGTGGCTCGGACCATTCCAACCCATCTCCTCAACCTCAGCTTTTCCCATGCCTCATGTTGGGAAGATGGTTGACTAGGAGGCTCACCGGAACTCTGAGGGCTGGATGATCTGGATCTGCTTGACGCTCATCCAGCAGAGACGGGAGCCCCCGATGGCTACCAGGAGAGCTCCGGTGACTTTGCCGTTATGGTCCAAGAACCTCTGTAGAACTGCCTGGAGGCAGGGCCAGGCTCGGTGGGGCTGGGCAAACCAGACCAGCCAGCTCCCGCCCCATCGGCAGTCCAATCACCCTCACCTCTGTCTGGTTGTCCAGAGCTGCATCTGAGGCCAGCAGGACCATCACTGTGTCTCCGGATGTGATGTTCCACTGGCCTATTTCAGCAAGGGAGTAGAGGTAGACCAGCGAGGTGATGAGGTGCAGCTGGTCCTCAGGGATGCCATGTGGGTAGATCTGAGGCAGGTGGATAGTTTAAGCTGTAGCTGAGCCCTCCAGCCTCCACCCACACAGACCATCCACACACCTGAGCTAGCTTGGTTTTGACAACACGCTGACACTCTGCAGGCAGCGGGTGTTGGAGCAAGGGGTCCAGGTTGGCCCTGAGCACACGTGTGCCTAGGCAGGATTCCAGCTGGGTGCAGTCATAGTGCACTAGGAAGAGGTCATCATGAAGGGTGGCTGCTGTGATGTTACCACGGACACAGGATCTCCCTGCAAGGTGTGCCAATGAGCAGTCTGGCAGGCAAAGGCCTGGGATGACAGCTTGCCCCTTTGGGACTCATCTTTAACCCTGATCCCCACTCTGATCTTCTTCGCTTTGGTGGGGCTGAATCTTGCTATGTATTCCAAGCTGGCCTCAAACTTAAGATCCTCCTGTCTCAGCCCCTTAAATACCACCATGCCCAGCTTCTTCTACTTCTGATCATAATCAGACCTTGACTTGCTGCTCATTTTTGGTCTCTAGCCAAGACCTTGGCACAGACTGGGTCATGACTAGGAATCCAGACTGGGGGAGGCATAGAGTCCCTGGTATACAGTGGGCACACTGACCTGTGCGCCGCTTGGGCCTTGAGGACACTGAAGTGGCCTTGGACTCCAGGAAGTTGACGACGAAGCGCCTGGCATCGTGCCTGCTCAGCTGCCCTGCCCGGCAAGCAGCCACCACACTGCGGAAGAAGTCCAAACCCACGGCCTGGCAGAGGCAAGTGTGTCCATTCCCAGCCATAGGAAGGGTCAACCAAGCCCCTACCTCTGCCCCATAGGCCCTATGTGTGGTGTGATAGGAGAACCCAGGGTCACCACTCAAGGCTCACAATAGCTATGTGGCACTCATGGTCCTGGATGGATTGGTGGTACCCACATCCAGTCCCATTCCAGGTACTTTCCTACCTCCTGCACCTTCTCCCACAGGTGGGGGCTGATATAAGTGGCCAGAGTTCCCAGGGCCTGTAGCTTCTCCAGGTTCCAGGAGCCAGGAGGCCTGGTGCATGGGAAAGGGTACTGTGATGGAGTCTAATACGCTATCCCATCTCCTAAGCAGGCTGGAAGAATATATTCATAGGCTCCTAATTCCCGGCCAGTGCTCACACAGTTTTGGGGGTTTGTCTGGCTATGAATCCTAGGTGGTGGGAAGGACCCTTAGCCCTGTACCTCACTGCCTCAACCTGCATGTCGGTGGGGTTGAGGCTGGGGTTAGAGTTCAAAGAACAGTAAGACTTCAGGGAGGCAGCACTGCTGCCCTGGGTTCAAACCTCAAGCCCCTCCCATCTTATCTGAAGGAAGGAAGTCCTCTAGACTCCCCGGATTCCCCCAAGCCTGATCCCTGGAACCCCCACCCACCCAATTTGCGTCTTCCCACTGGCCAACAGGGTGTTGAGGGCAGCAATCTGCAAGACAGTAAGCCTTGGGCAGCGAAGCAGGTTCTTCAGCACACTGGGGTCTGCAGTCATGATTTGTGGTGCCTCCATGTCACACACCAGGACCCCGAGAAGCCACAGATCTGATGCACTGAGCTGTAGGTGGGGTCCCCCCTGCAAAGACAGTAGGTCAGCTCTGAACAGGTAACTGGGCCTCACTGCTCAATCTTGTCCCCACCTCAGATACCTACCAGACAGGCCAAGGCTGTGCGCTGCAGGGCAACTCTCTGGTTGGGCAAGTTGGCCAGCAGTTCTGTGTCTCCTTGGGCAGCATGGTGAATGAAGGCCCGGCAGTTAGTGTCCCCCACCTGGCTCAGGCTGAGGACAAGTGGAGGGATGTCAGGGAGGTAGGACTGGGTCTCCCACTAGCCTTCCCAGTGTCTCCAGGGTGGCCCAAGACCAGAGGTGGTCGCCAACCACAACTGGCAGGCACATGATGAGGAGATGGTCATTATAGTTCTGTGTTCAAACCTCCCGGCAGGGACACTCACTTGTAGAAAAGGAGAAGGTTGGGTGGGTGGAACTCGAAGTCATCCTGGAGACCCAGCCGTGCAGCGAGGTTGGCCAAACAGCTGAGCTGAGCAGGGGTAGAGGTCAGGCAGCAGGTTACTGTCTGTCCGGTGTGGACCGGCCCTGAAGGGACACTGCTCAGCCCCTCGGAAGAAAGGGGTTAGGAAGGAACTGGAGATGTGTGTGAGAGAAAACTTGTAGTAACACAGAGTTGAGGAGGCAGGTGGATAAACGAGGCCGGAGACAGAGTCCTGAGAGAAGCAAATCAGTAAAGAGCCAGAGAAGAACCGGGTGTGCGGGCGCACGCCTTTAATCCCAGCACTCTAGATGCAGAGGCAGGGGGATCTCTGTGAGTTGGAAGTCAGCCTGGTCTACAGAGTGAGTTAAAGGTAACCAGGATTATGTAGAGACCCTGTCTCAAAAAAATTTCCAGAGATGTTCAAATTGGAGCTGCACTTGTTCAACTGTGTATATGTTCTAACATTCACCTGAGGTGAGCGGCTTCACAGATGGTTAAAGTGGGTTAGCTTTACCTAGAAAGTGCTCATCTCCCATCTGCCTGTCCCTCCCTCCCTCCCTCCTTCCCTCCCTCCCACCCTTCCTCCCTCCCTCCCTTTGCTCTTTTTTTCCCCTCTATAGGGGTTTCACTATGTAGCCTGTCTGACCTTGAACTCAAGGTTCTCCTGAGTCCTGAGAAGACAGGAATGCATCATGCCTATTGTGGTGACCTGTTGCCTCGTTCCCTGAGTGGGTAATGGCAGATTCTGCCTTTCAGGGGACGGGTTCATTCCCTCTAAGCTGTCACACCTGCGCATGGATAGACATTTCTTTACCATCCCTTTGTCAAGGGGTGAGCAGCAGAGGCTTGCTTGTTCCCATTCTCAGTAATTTGTGTCTTTGCCCTCGCCAGTAGCGCTTCACTGTTCCACGGGAGCAGCTTCTGGTGTTGATTTCCTTCCAGCTTCATTCATTTTTGCCTCCAATTTCTTCTTTTAGGTTTCTCTTTCTCATTTCCCCCTGGTTTCCTAACAGAAAACTACACTGTCCAGATATTTTTCTTTTAACAATTTTTCCCCTGGTGGTGGTGGGTGGTGGTGGTGGTGGCAGTGTTGCATTCACGCTGTGGCATGCATGTGGAGACCAGAGGACAATTTGTGGTAGATGATTCTCTTTTCATCATCTGGGTTCTGAGATCAAAATCAGCTCGTCAAGCTAGTGGCAGAACACTTTACCAGCCGAGCCATCTTCCTGGACCTGCTTCCTTCTCTTTTCCAACACACGCATTAGAAGCTGTAGTCCGCCATCACTCCTGCTGAACCCCATTGATAACTTTTCTTTCTTCTAGATAAGGGTCACTCTGTAGCTCAGGTTGAAACTCACAGTCCTCTTGTGTCAGCTTCTAGACTGTGGGGATTCCAGCATAGACCAGCATGGCAGGCTGTATTTTTATTTTCATTTAGTTCAAATCCTTTTTACAACTGTCCTGATGCCAGATGTGGTAGGGCACACCTGGAATCCCAGCACTTGGAAGGTTTTTTACTTCACGAGTTTAAGTTCAGGGCCAAGGGCTGGAGAGATGGGTAATTGGTTAAGGTATTCTTTAACCACTCCTGCAGAAACCTGAGTTTGGTTCATGGCCCTCATATGAGGGCTGACAACTGTCTGTAACTCCAATTCCAGGGGACCCAACAGCCTCTTCTGGCCCTCTCCAGTGCTGCATACATACATGGCACACAGATATATATGCGGAAAAACACTCACACACATTACTTAAAAAAATAAAAAGAGTTAAGGCCATCCTTGGCTATACAGTGATTCAAGACCATACTGGGATATGTGAGACCTCACCCACAGAAATAAAATCCTGAGAGTTTTGTTCATGGGCTGGAGAGATGGTTCAGCAGTTACTAGTACTGGCTGCACTTCTATAGGACCTGGGTTCAATTTCCAGCAACCACATGGTGGCTCACAACCATCCATAACTTCAGTTCTGGGGTATCTTACACCCTCTTCTGATCTCTGAAGGTACTGGGCATGCATGTGATGTACACACGTGACAGCAAACATCCATATACATAAAATAAATCTATTTTAAAGAGTTCATTGTTCAGTCAGGTGGTGGTGGTGCATACCTTTAATTCCAGTACTTGGGGGGCAGAAACAGGTAAATCTCTGTGAGTTCAAGGCCAGCCTGTTTACAGAGTAAGTGCCAGGACAGCCAGGGATACATAGAGAAACCCTGTCTCAAAAAAAAAAAAAAAAAAAAAAAAAAAAAAAAAAAAAAAAAAAAAAAAAAAAAACCCAAAAGAGCATGTTGTTCAATTTCCAAGTATCTGAGAGTTCTCCATCTTCTTTCTGCAACTGATTTCTTGTTCAAGTTCATTGTACTTGAGCAGAGACTGGATGTGCTCTTTGTAAGGATTGGGAAGGTGGATCTGAGAGCCAGTGATGTGTTTGTCTTGATAAGAAGCATGTGTTCTTTTTGTTGTGTGGTAAAGTTGTCCGCACATACCAGCTCTGGCAATTAAACTTCTGAACGAGCTCCTCTGTATTCTTGATTCCTCTGATACCTGATCTGTCCTGCCAGGCAGTGGACAGGGCTGGCTATTACAATAGATTTACCCGTTTCTCCTTCCAGTCTATCTGTTTGCACAATGTGTATCTGGTCGATTTGAGGTTAGGTGTACACTTGTTCAAGGCTGTTATTTTTTTTTTAAAGATCTTTCTTCATAGTTGAGACAGTCCCCTGCTCAGTCCCTAATGACTGAGGTTAAAGGTTCAGGCCACACGGTCCAGCTTTTTCCTTCTGTTACGTTCGGCAGATGATGGTTGGTCCAAGATGATGGAGGGCCAAGTGAGCTCAGCCTGCCTTGGTCCAGGATCCTGCAGTCCCAGGTGGGAGAGAGGCCAATGGGCTGAAAGACCCTCCCTCATGAGTCCTGGGGTTGAACAACCCCAAGGAGGGATCACATCCTAGGTGATCCCAGGGCGGGGCCTGAGGCAGCAGACAAAACCTGGATCATTTCAAGTTGAGGCTGAAGCACCCTGTAGACAGACTTGCTGGAATATGTTGGAACCACCCAATGTGGGTGCTCCTCACATCGATCATCTCTTAGAAGAAGAGTCCCCTCAGAAGTGACAGACTACTTGTGACAGTGGGGCCACCAAAGAGTCACATGCTAGGTAGTTTTGAGGTTGGCAGGATGATCTGGAGATAACCCTCTGCTTCAGGGAAGCTGTGTGCCAATCCCCAAACCCTTACAAAGCTGGCCCTCCACCTATGTGTCTCCGTATCCTGGTTGTTAGCCTACACCACCTGTGCTCTTTTTGGCCCTTGACACACTTACCTGCCAGGCTTTGAGTGTGACCCTCTGTGAAGCCAAGGTTCTGATTAAACTGGAGAGCTGTTCCCGGGGCAGCTGGCTGGCTGGCAAGCACCAGAAGTTTTGCAGGAGGGAGGTGTTGTCCCTGTGCAGAAGGAGGAGACCATGTGGGTCCAAAGGGAAAGACCCATGAAGAAAGACAAAGGAGGCTTTGGCTACTGCAAGGGGGACTAAGATTACTCAACTGTCTTTACCACTGGGGAGTAAGAGGCAGAGAGTACCTGTTAACAGATAAAATTTCCTTTCCTTTTTTCCCCTCCTTCCTCCCTCACTCTCTCTGTCCTCCCTTTCTCCTTTCCTTCCTTCCCTCCTTCCACCATCCATCATAGAGGCCTTTGTTAGGGCCAGGTTCTCAGCTGGATGGGGCTTTAACATGGGTCCTGCCATCACTCTGGGACTCAGGCTCAGCTGACTTTGACTCAGGCTTAGACCAGTCCTGATGGCTGCTGAAGGGTATAGGGTCACATGCTGAGTGACCATAGGTGAGGTCATCTTCTGGACTTTTCTCGGGGTGTTATATAGCATCCACCTACTTGTTGGGGAATGTCTCTGATACCAACCCAGACTTGGCTAGACCCACTTGGGACCCTGGTGCTGCCTGACCAATCACCGCATTTGCCAACTGGCCCATGGACGAACATGATTCCCAAGAAATGGGGGTAAGTCAAGCTCAGGCCGGAGAACCCTGGACAGAAGAAAATGATTTAGGGAATAGGGATGGCATTGAAGGCTCTGGTCCTGGTACAAGCAGTGAGGAGTGATGGCCAAGAGCTCCAAGGATGAAACCTGGGGGATACCAGCTGAGGTCGTAAGTCCCTGATGGCTGAGCTTCTTGTGATCATGCCCATACTATTGACATGGCCAGGGACTTGCTGCCATACAATTGACACTGGACCCTGGAAGCAGGCCGGTGTGCAGCACTGAAGTCAGACTAGGCCCTCTAGGTCAGTGATGGCAGTGGTCCTGTCTGAGCCTTATGTGTGGACCCTGGACATAGTCCCTCCCCTGGGACCACCAACAGAGGACTCAGGACCACTCCTTCTCTCCATGCCAAGTCTCAGAAAACCATTTGCCCAGTTTGGGTTTTGCTCACCTGACCCATACATTGGCTTCACTAGCGTTTAGTCCTCCCTTGGGCAAGCTCTTAGTCTGAGGACCCGAGCAGTGGGCAGTGAGAGACAGGAGGAGGGCGAGACCAGGACTCGCCAGGGCACCTGCAACAGAGCGGTGGTGAGGGCATGTGAAGGAGTTCCCTGTGACCACCTCAGCCACAGCCCTCCTAGAATGGAGGACCTGGAGGGGGCTGGCAGAGCCATCTCAGTTTCTGTGTACATAGCCTGGGTCTGCATGTGGTATGTCTGCTGGTACCCACGGTGTCTGCAAGTATGCATATGTTTTCTGTACACACGTACATGTGTGTAAGTGCCTCCTTGATTGTTGCTCTGTGTGCTTATAATGTGAACCCTGAGACCCTAAAACTCAGAAACAGAGGGTTGGCTCCATATTCTTCCAAGTTTCTGTAGTTGGACATGAAAGGGTCTCCCAGCCCAGGAGGAAGGGGTTTGTTTCCAGCGACACAGAGCAGACTCTTAGCAAAATCTCTTAAGCAGCAGCGACAGGGCCTATGGAAGACAGCCATGCTCTGATGTCCTTTGTGGACCATTCTCGCCCCTGCCTCCTTGGGGCCTGGCCTGGTTTATGCTGGGACTACCAAAGAGGGCTTGGTCTATGTCTTGCAGCCTAGACTGGTGGTGGCTCCTGCCACAGCCCCATCTTGTCCACACTAGGACCTCTAGGACTGTGTTGGTGGGGCTGTGGATCGATGCTCTTCCGTACCACACTAGCTGGCCTGTGTCCCAGGGAGCTCAGTTTCCTCCCTTTTTTCCCTTGCAGCAGGTCCCCAGATTTGGGTTCATGTGGATGGGATGGCCAGAGCATCAATACCCACCTCTGCAGCAATATGACCCACAGCCACTCAAGGGCCCCACGCATTCCCTTCTGTGTAGAAGTGTTTTCTCACCCACTCTGGAGCCCATAGCTGACGGTCGGACAGTTCTGATCATCCTGGCTGAAGCGTCTCAGGGCAAGGAAGCCCGAATGCTGGGGGTTGTAGGTCCAGGCCTAGCTGGATACAAGGCAGGGAGCAGCTCAGGTTATTTTCACCGGAGATGGAAAGAGAGAGAGAAATAGAGAGTCAGTATTAACATCTCGAAGGGTACCTGACCTTGCCCAGGGAGGAAAACAGTCCCACAAACAAATGGCAGGGAGTGGCAGGGGAGGAGAGCTAGTGAACCTGGCCTTTCTTATCACAGGTCAGCCCCAGGGACCCATGAGTGCCTTGTATCCAATTAGCAAATCTCACAAACAGTGAATCTACCAAGCACTGGAGGAGAGGTGCCCCCACACCTTGTGGCCGAAACCTCAGACATCAGCTGTCTCTAAGACCCTGGTTCTAGAAGACAAGACAAGGCTTAGCTAGAGCTGTTGGACTGCCTTGTGCCACTGATTGCACCTACCACAGGGTGTACAGTCTGGTGAGTTTTGGGTCCCTATGACCTCCTGATTTTACAAGGCCCAAGGGGTACACAGGAAGAGGTACAAGGAAGGGTACAAGAGGGTACACTGCCCTCTGTAGGGAGCAAAACAGACTCAGACGCTTAGAAGTCTGCAACACTGTGGTCTGGTTGGTGTCAGGTCTTACCTGAGCAGGAATACAGAGTCTGGTAGTGAAGGTCCTGTCAGAGCAGGAAAGAGGCTACTTCTGACCAGCTGGCCCCATGATATTGTAGATCAGATGTTCCAGATGCCAGTGATCCAGCTCAGATTCTGTCAATCCTTGCAGCTGAGTCCCAGGATGCAGAGTTGGTGTGAATAAAGCTGGCACAGTTCAAGCTTAAGTACAAACCTGGCCCAGTAAGCAGCCCAGGACTGCTCTACCTAATCAAACCACTGTGGCCGTGACACCTGCCAGGCAGGCCTGTGGGAAGGAGACTAGACTGTGCCAGGTGATGCTTGTATCAACCCCTCGGGCCCAGGCATTGCACGCACCTGCTCTTCAGCCCCAGGAGAAACTCAGGCTGAGCTTGGGCTGAGCTCAGGGTTGGCAGGCACCCAGCACACACCCTCCCCGGAGGCCCCAGCTTCATTCAGGGTGTGACGAGGGGCAGCCTGAATTCACGTACATCTCATCTCTGTGCACATAGGTGTATCTGTACAGACTGTGCATCCCCAGAGCTTACACATGCAAGCTGTTCACACGCTGGACATTAGGCACACACAGACAAGTATGGTGGCTGGGCATAGCCACCCCATGGGTGCTAAAACACAGTGTCATGCAGACATGTGGGCTGTGAAGAAGAGTGAGCATGCAGAGAGGCATACATTAGACATTCACTCCAGCCGACGGCTCTACTCAGGGCCTGGATGCTGCTGCCAAAACCTCAGGGCACAATCATCAGCACCAGGGCCAAGATGATGGCTCCACCAGGAAAGCCTCTGAGAGGGTGAGGTAAGAGGAAGGTATGCAAGGGGACTTCTAGCCTACCTGTTAGACTGTGTCCGGAGAGGCAGCCTCTGGGTCCTGAGTGTCCAGGGCTGGTTCCTGGCTCGTATTACTGACCGCTGCCTACTTCCAGCTCTGACTTTGGAAGGGGGCGTGGAAAGAAGGAAGGCTCCATGGCCTAGAACCCTTGAAGTGTGGGTCTGAAGCCACATAATCACCATCTGCACCCACAGGTAACCATCAAGCCTGCTTTGTAGCCCCGTGTGAGGCTGGCAGCTGTAGTAACAGCAGATCATAGCCCCCCAGGGGTTCCAGAGTCCTGCCTGGTGGGTGCCCCATTAGGTTTGAGTTCAGACAGCTTGGTTGGTTCCGCCTTACTCAGGATGGATCTCACAGGGCTCCTGGGCTTCCATCTGGACATATGTAACTGACAGAGTTCCCAGCAGCTGTATTTGGCAATAGTGAGGGCACCCACTAAGAGTGGGGGTGTAGGGGCCCCCATTTTGGAGGGACAAGGTCCTGGGGACACTTAAGAAAGGGTCCCATGTACAGAGGCCAGGTTGACCCTGAGCCCCGTTATTAACCTGGGGTCAAGGGCAGACTGCCAATGGAACCTGACTCACCTGGGGACAGGTTTTGGCTAAGGAATTGTTTTTGTGTTTGTATTTATTTGTGGTCCTGGTATCGAATCTAGGACCTTGAGCATGCTAGTCAAGTACTCTACCACTAAATTACACCCCCCCTCCCAATCCCCGCTTTGGCTTAAAAGGCTGCTCTGGACATGGAGATGCCTGCTGGGAGGAGAGGTCATGTGGTGGTGGGGTTGCCACCAACCTCCAGGGCCCAGGTAGGCTGGAGGAGAATTTTCGCATTCTGGCTTGGGCAGAGGTCAGATAATGGGCTGCTTGTTGTGGGCTTGACCTCTAGGGAAGCCTAGAGTCAGGATCAACAAATGACCATAGCAATAGAGTCATAGCTGACAGGGCCTGGGCTGGAGAGATGGCTCAGTGGTTAAGAGCACTAGCTGTTCTTCCAGAGGTCCTGAGTTCAATTCCACTTGGTGGCTCATGACCATCTGATGACCTCTTCAGACATGCAGGTGTATATGGTGTACATGCAGATAAAGCACTCATATACACAAAATAAATAAATAAATAAATAAATATCTTAAAAAAAAAAAAAAAAGATAGGGCCACATCCCATCCCTCTCTTGTTCAGTTGTGGCTAACTGAACCCTCCTACAGCCTTGGGCTAGTTCAAATCCTGACTTTGCAGATGAGAATATGGGGACCCAGAGAGGCTGAGTGAGTGGCTCTAGGGCACACAGTAAGTGCCATTGCCAGAGAGCCCTGGACAAAGCCTTCAGCTCAGTGCTCACACTTAGCATGTTCCTGCCTGGATGCTGGTCAGGGTGGCCTTGTCTTAGGTGGTCCCTCCTCCAGGGAGCCTTGTATAATTAATTGCTCTATATTCTTCCAGCCTTGCCATGGGATAAGGGTGAGTGTGCAAAGGTGGAACCCACTGGGACTCTGGAGCCGTAGCTGGTGACATCTCACCTGCCATGGGAGCAGTACAGGGCCTGGGAGACCATGAGGATTGGTTGAGATTTTCTAGGCAGACATAGTTTTGGAGTGTTTTCTGGAGCAGGGCCTTGCCCAGGCCTTCTGCTCCACCTTCCCTTTAACTGAGCCTGTCTGTCTGTCTGTCTGTCTCCCATCTATCTTACTCCTTGCTCCATGGCCTCAACTTTCCACTCTGTATCTGGCCATTGGGATAGTTCAAAGACCTCTCCCACCCCTCACACTGCCCGCTGGGGTTCTCCCCCGATGGCAGGCTACGGCTGGTATACTGGTGCTCTGTAGGGCACTTGGCACTTGGCACAGCTTAAGTCTGGCAGAGCCCATGACATGAGGCTGCATTCTTTTGGTCCCACAGCTGGCCTGCCCTTTGGGAGGTAGGATGGGTCATGGAAGTTCAGAGGAGCATTGCCCCTGTCCGGGGGCCCACTTGAGGCTCCTGTGCCCTGGAGGGTACTGGCTACGAAGCCAGTCACTACTTTGTTTCCTGTTCTAGCAGGGCCACGCCTACCATGGGGGATTTGCTTCTTTCTCTTTGTAATAATATTTGTGTGTGTGTGTGTTTATATGTGTATGTGAGTACGTGTTTATATGTGTGTATGAGTGCGTGTGCATGTTTATGCATGTGAGTGCATGTGTGTGTGCACATGAGTACATGTTTATGTGTGTGAGTACACACGTGTGTTTATGTGTATATATGTGAGTGCGCATGTGTGTTTGTGTGTGTGTGTCTTAGTCAGGGTTTCTATTCCTGCACAAACATCATGACCAAGAAGCAAGTTGGGGAGGAAAAGGTTTATCCTGCTTACACTTCCACATTGCTGTTCATCACCAAAGATAGTCAGGACCGGGACTCAAGCAGGTCAGGAAGCAGGAGGTGATGCAGAGGCCATGGAGGGATGTTACTTACTGGCTTGCTTCCCCTGGCTCGCTCAGCTTGCTTTCTTACAGAACCCAGGACTACCAGCCCAGGGATGACACCACCCAAATGGTCCCTTCCCCCTTGATCACTACTTGAGAAAATGCCTTACATCTGGATCTCATGGAGGCATTTCCTCAAGGGAGACTTCTTTCTCTGTGATAACTCCAGCTTGTGTCAAGTTGACACACACAACTAGCCAATACAGTGTGTGTGCATATGAGTACATGTTTATGCATGTGTGTATATGAGTGCACGTATATGTGTGTTTATGTATGTGATTGCATGCATGTGTGTAGACCAGAAGACAGCCCTGTCAAGTGTTAGTTCTTGCCTTGTCTTCCATCTTGCTTGAGATAGTCGGATAGTTCAGAGCTGTGTGCACCAGGCTAGCTGGCCCATAGCTTCTGAGGAGTCACCTGTCTCTACCTTCCAGGTCATGGTAGAAACTTGGATTGTGAGCTAGCATGTCTGGCTTTATGTGGGTTCTGGGGATCAAAACTCAGGTCTTCACACTTACACAGCAAGTATGTTACCCTCTGAATCATCTTTCCAGCCCCTCCAAAAACTGCTTTTTAAAACAGGATCTCTTCCAGTAGGCTGGCTTCCAACTTGTTACGTAGCTGAGGATGGCTTTGAACTTGGGATCTTCTTGCTTCCCACCCTTGAGTGCTGGGATTCCAGGTGTGCACCACTACATAAAGGATTGTTGGTTTGCTTGCTTAAATGTACTGCTGAGGTTGGAACCCAGGGTTTCATGAAGGCTAAGCTGAGCTAAATCCCCAGCCTCGTTTCCTCTTCAAAATGGGATAATATGACATCTGTGCTGGCTAGGCTTCTCAGAGGCAATGGCTCTTTCCTGTGTGAAAACAACCTCCTTATGTAGGTACTGCCCCGGTAATCTGGCATGTGCCTGTTGGTGCTGAACTTCCTGAGAGAAGTCTTTTGGGAAGTCTTGATAGATGTCTGGCAGGGACCGACCCCTGAGAACCACAAAGTTGTGAGGTTGGCCCAGCCCTACTCCCTACAGGTCACAGGCTGTGGAGCACATGCCTTAGGGTCCAGTGGCAGACATGCTGGTAACAGGACCCAGCAGTGCCCCTGTGTGGTGGTAACAGGTAAGACAGCTGGTGAAGGCAGCTGGGAGCTTTGGAGTTGGCTACCAGGGGAGTGCCAAGTGCCTGGGTTTGCAAAGACATCTTTCCAGATCACCACTAAGGCTAGGCCTAAGTGAGGGACATCCTGAGGCAGAGCAAACAGGAAAAGACCTGTATCGCCCCATGGAAAGGCAAAAACAAACAAAAAACAAAAACAAAAAAAAAAGCATGAGAGTGATGGGGGTTGGGGAAGCTAGCATGGCCGCCCAAACTACTCCTGTGGGAGCCGACTTTTAGCAGAAAGCGGCCAGATCATCTTTGCAGCCATCTAGAACCATATTCCCTGAAAAGAGACTTGGTTTTCAACAGCCTACAACAGCTGAGCACACTGTGACAAACATCTTGTTTATCCCACATAGCTTGTTTTGCTGTTTAGTGACCCCAGCTGCAAGGCGCACGTGGTATCCACGCCTGCAAGGCATGAGGTGCACGCACGTGCTATCCACGCCTGTAAGGCTGATGTCATATCCACGCCTGCAAGGCACGTGGCAAAAGCCTATAAATACTCAGGACTTCCCTTCAATGAGAGACATAATAAGGGAGACAATGAGAGAGAATAAGAGAGAAGAGAGACAATAAACGAGACTCGAGACTTGACCACACACCCTGTCTTGTCTCCATTCCTCGTGTCTCCTACCCCTGCAGCCCCACTCTCTCTCGCTAGACCTTGACCCGCAGACCGGAGAGGCAGCTTGGGCAGGGAAACAGTGGCCACCAAGCGTGGAGCGGAGCAGGCTGCAACATTTTGGCCCACAAAGCCGGGCAGTACAGGCCGCAACATTTTTGGCCACCCAAAGTGAGGCTCCAGAGCGGTCCCTAACATACTCCAAGCTCCCCTTTTGCAGATTGGGAAACTGAGGCACAGGAAGCAGAAGCAGGGCCTCATGACCTTGATTTCCGTAAAATCTCTACCAAGTTCTAGTGGGCAGTGGCTTCTGGTCTGATCCATCATGGAAGTTGTAGTCCAAACCCAAGTGTGGGGGCAGTTGAGGAAACATATTGCAACGGGGAGGGACTGAGCAGTAGTCATGTGACCTCAGAGGGAATGTTGGCTTTGTGATGTCCCTCCCCTGAGCACTGGGACTCTGGGCACCTAGGCTATAGGCCAACATGAACAGTGGTTCTCCTAGAGACTCTGGTTGAAAGCTGCTGTAATATGCTCCTAACTGGGAGGGGTCTTCTGGGGACTGGGCATGTGACCCATCTTCTGGTCCCTCCTAAGAACCCCCAAGCCCAATGCAAGTTTCTCATTGCCTGTGGGGCGAGGAAGGGCAGCAGCCAGGACCTTAAGGTCTAGAGTGGGTCCTGCTAAGTAGTCATGGGCTAGAGGTCTGCCATATTCAGCAAGGAAGGGTCGAGGGTACCCCACATCAGATAGGCTCATGGTCACTCTCAGGATTGATCACTGAACATTTATTCTTAATCCTAGACCCTAGCTGCAGCCAGGGTGCTGTGGCTGTGTTGTGGTGGTCAGGTGAGGCCCAGAAGGCTCCCAGGAGAGGACCCAAAGGCTGACGCTGATTCTCTATGGCTATGTAGAAGCCAGGCAGGTGGTGACATGGTCAACGCTCCAGCTACGAGCCCATGAGCAGAAGCAGCATCCATGGCAGGTTTAGAGGGCTGGGCATGCATGAAGGACACTTCTGCAGATGCCCCAACACACTCCCATTCATTGGGGCCAAGTGCTAGATGCAGGCAGAGGAGGTGAGGCCCTGGCAGAGTTCAGGAAAGGCAAAGGCACATGACAGTGGTGGGCAGCAGGAGACAGGTTGGGGGCTGCAGGTGACCCAAGTCCAGGTAGGCTAATGCCAGGATGGCCCTTCCTAGGCACTGGAGGATTCCTGCTCCTGGCTTTGCCCTTCCTGGCTAGGGGTGTGGGCAAGCCTGGGATGAAGCTAAAGAGGCAGAAAGCTGTTCCAGAAGGAAAAGTCTTAGCTTGCTCTGGGGGAATGCTGAGAGAAGACTTACCTACTGGACATCTCTCCTACAGCCCGAGTACCCTGTCCTCTAGCAATCATGGCTTCCTAGCTGCTACATCTAGCAGCTCTCAACCCCCAAGCCCAGAGGCTCTTAGTCGTCCGGCTCTAGTGTCCACTCTGATAGCCATTGCAGGCACGATGCTCTCTGTGCCTCAGTCTCAGGAGGGGGCCAACCTTCCCTGGGCTGTGGGGTGGAGAGGCTGCAGGGCCTTGGCCCTCCACCCGTAGGGTCAGGGTCAGTCTGTAGGGCCTGGAGGAGCTGTCCAAGGGGCTGAACACAGGTAGTGGGACTCCAGCAGGCATCAAGGGCAGGCAGGAAGGGGTCAGGTGTGCAGGCCTCCACGCACTCAGCCTGTGTGGGGATGCGCAGGTAGAAGGCGTGCAGCATCATGCGGAAAGGTTGGTCCTCCTGGTCCTCAGCCTGTCCGTAAGTCAGGTCACCCACGATAGGGTGGCCAAGGGCGCTGCAGTGCACACGAAGCTGGTGTGTCCGGCCTGTGGAGTCAGGAATGGGAGGTCAGGCTGGGAGGAGCCATTCTTTGTCACATCCCTTGCTCTTACAGTATCCAGAAAGTTCTCTGGGTTGGCTTCAGAGTCTCCCAGCAGGCCCCTGGCTTTCAGTTATGTGCTGCAGTACTGAGAATGAGCCCACTGTGCACGCGAGCAAGCATTTTACATGCAACTGTATCCCCAACTCTCTTCTTTCTCCCTTTAAAACATTTTAAAGTACATTTTAATTGTGTATCACTGTGTTCCTGTATGTGCTTGCTTGATGCCACACTGTCTAAGTAAGTCAGAAGACAACTTTTTTTTTGGAGACAGGGTTTCTCTGTGTAGTCCTGGCTATCCTGGAACTCACTCTGTAGACCAGGCTGACCTCAAACTCACAGAGATCTGCCTGCCTCTGCCTCCAAAGTGCTGAGTTTAAAGGCAAGTGCCACCATCTCACCACCCAGAAGACACCTTCTAAGAGTCTCTTCTCTCCTTCCACCATGTTGGTCTGGGACTCCAACTCAGGTTGTCAGCCTTGGCGGAAGGCACCTTACTGTTGAGCTGCCTCACTGGCCCCTTTCCCTTTCTTCCTGGAGACAGAGTCTTGTGTAGCTGAAGATGGGCATGAACTTCTGATCTTCCTGCCTCTACCTCTAGAGTGCTAGAAATGTGTGGCTATGCTACGATACCTGTTTACCCAGTCTTCTCTTTTAAAGAAAGAATCCCTTTCTAGGCAGTCATGGCACAGGCCTTTAATCCCTCTGGGGAGGCAGAGGCAGGCGGAGTTCTCGGAGTTCGAGGCCAGCCTGGTCTACAGAGTAAGTTCCAAGGCAGCCATGGCTTCACAGAGAAACCCAGTTTTGAAAAACCACAAAAAAAAAAAAAAAAGAAAAGAAAAAAAGAAAAAAAGAAAAGAAAGAATCTCTCCTGAGTAGCTGCTTTGCAGATCTGTGCCACTAGGAAGGGCAGGGCAGGGTAGGGCAGGCCCTTGGTACGGGATTCATTATATATATCCCTTGCTACAAAATCAGATATTGGGACTCAGGACAAGAGACTGGTCTGGGGTGGGCTGTGGGGGCACAGCCAGGGGACACTTGATCTAGCTAGACAGATCAGTTTGACCATCAGGGTACATGCAAGCACCAGCAAAGATCTTGCTTTTGGCTGTGCCTGCACACCTGGTATAGACCCAGGCACGCCACAATGCCGACACTCAAGGTCCTTTCTTATATGACGAACCCCTGCCCTGGACACACCTGTAAGTGGCTTCAGCAGCACTTTGGATACAGGGTCACCAGCGTACAGCCCATGTTCCAGGACCAGCAGCTCTGTGAGACTTGGCTTAGGGTTCTCACAGCCTAGATGGAAAGGCAACTGTAAGAGTCAACTGGGCCAGCCCTAGAGCTTGAGCCAACTCCAGTCTACACCTGTCTGGCTGCTCCAATTCATGCAGGGTTTGGAGACTTGCCCATGGCCCCCACTACAAACCACGATTACCATGAGTGCCCTCAATGCACATGGTGTGGGTCCGCCCCTCTGTGCTGTTCCTGCCAATGGCATAGTTGATTGTCACTTGGCTTTCCTGGACATGGCCTCGGACCTGTTGAGCAAGGACATCACATATAGCTCACTGGGCCACACTGCCACCTCTGAGAAGGATGTGCCTAAGTTCTAGGTAGGCACATAGGCCTAGCATGGAGCTTGGGTTAGAGAGGCCTGCTGCAGTAGGCTGTGAGCCTTGGATCAGGACTTACCAGTGCCAGGTAGGCTTTGGTGACTCGCCGTTCCTTGAAGCACTTATAAGCGCTGCCTGCAGCTGCTTTATTCAGGGCCACACACAGTGCCCCGCTGGTGGAGAAGTCCAACTGGTGGCAGAACCTGGGAAGGGGCAGAACAGTGGCTGGACCTTGTGGTGTTCTGGTTAGCACCTTTGTGGCAGAGTCAAGTGTTCCAGCATCCTTTGGAAGGATGCTGCAGTGGGGCTCTCTGTGTTGGCTGTGTACCTGAACCCATAGCAGGTGTCAGGGTCAGCCAGCTCTGGGAAGTGGTGTCGGAGCTGCTTCTGTAGGGTCAGGGTCTCCCGCCAGGTCTTGCTATCAATGCGCAGGTCCCAATGCTTGTTCACCACCAGGAAGTCGCTGCTCTGGTACACGATGGACAGATTTTCCATGCTGCTAGGCTCCATGGTGGGGCTGCACGCAGGTGGGAGTGAGCCTGGGGTAGGAGGGTGCCTGACCTGGACCTCAAGTACTGTGCACATTTACTGGGGCCAGCACCTGCTGGAACCCTTGATGCCTTCCACAAGGGGCCAGGCCAGCGGTGTCAGCTCCGGAACGGGAGTCTGGCCAAGGCCAGGAGATTCTGACTTGCCATGGACTCAGGGTGAGGGAGCTCTCTCGGACCACCCAGGACTGCAGGCGCTCCCTAACTTGCCTCCCACCAGCCTGTGACCACAGGCAGATCCTTTAGGACTTACCCGCAACAGGCTAAGGGACCAGGATGTCACTTCTCAGTCCTGCATCCAACCTTGCTTCCCAATATTCAGAACCAGGTCTTGGCCTGGCTGGTGCGCAGCTCCGCCTTTTCACCCTGCCCATTCCACCTTGCTTATGGATGGTCCTATTGGCCAATGGCATTCCGGGCCTGGAGCTCCGCCCACTGAAGAAAGGTAAGGCCCTTCCCGAATGGTCTGCGCACGCACCTTCTTAGTACCACCTATTTCCCCGCCTCCCGCACGGACGGATTACTGTACAGTCCAATAGAAAGCATTCTTGGTCTGCCACTTCAACCATCGAACCATTCCTCTCCTCCCGCCCTCTGCGTGTGAAGACCCGCCCTTTCCCTCTGGCCAATGGTGGGCGCCTCTGGGAACGCCGGCTGTTGATTGGCGGTATCGGAGGCTCGCGGGGAGGGGTGGCGCGCGGTGTCCGCGGCGCGGGAAGTTCTGAGGGCCACTTAGTTGTGAGAGCTGTGGTCCGGCTCCATGGAAGACTACGAGGAAGATCTTTATGGTGTGGAGGATGACTTCCAAAACCAGTTCGCGGCCGAGCTCGAAGTGCTGGCTGAGCTGGAAGGTGGGCGCGGGTCCTGAGTCACAAACAGGTCGTGGCTGCATCCTGCTGCAGCATGGAGAGCTGTGTGGATGGGACAGGCAGCGGCTGGGAGTTCGCTTCTTGATGTGTGTGGTTGCTGTCAACCTCTGTCTCAGCAGGAACACGGGACCTGGCGCCTTCTGGAACCCTCCAGACTCCGGCGAGCCGCCTCCCCCTGACTTTCGAAGAGGCCATCGTTGGTGGGGACACTGTTCCGCGTCCCTGTCCCGCAGGGTCGCCAAGAAATGACAGCCACAATGCCAGAAAGAATGCTCGTAGAGACGAGCCTGTGCCCTCCAGTATGTCCGATTGGGGACTGGGCACTTAAGTTCGGGAATTCTGAGGATCAGTTTTCTATTCTCCTCTTCCTGCCTCTGTCTCTGCAGGCCCCATGGTCAAACGGCCCAGGTTGGACGTGGTGAAGAGGCTGAACTTCGAGTCAGATATGGAGGAGCTCTTGTACCCTGATTCCCCTCCTGGGGACATCACCCCTCCACCAAGTCCAGAGGTCTTCCCTGAGATGTTGGATGCCGGGTGTGTTGTTTAAGGGCATGTAATTCTCCCTGGAAAGCTGCCTGTCACTGGATGAGGCTCTGGAAGTGGGTGTCTGTGGGAAGGCAAGAGGAGTGAGTGTGGGTCCAGGCACCCCACTGAGAGTGACTGGAGATGTTTGTCCCTCCTAGGCCCACAGATGCTAGTGCTGACAAAGACCTCATGCAGGCATTGCCAAGTCTCCGCAATCCTGTTCTGAGACGGCCCCCTGTCTTAGAGGATTACATCAATGTGACATCCACATGTGGAGAGCGGGCCTTTTTGGTGCTTCGGGCTGACCTCACAGGCACTGGGGTGCAGGTGTGTGACACAGCATGGGGGTTTGTCGTAGTATTGGTTCTTGTATGTTGCTTTTATGGGCTCTCAGCAGGTTCTCAGGCCAGTTTCACCTGTCTGAATTGCTAGAAACAGGCATGCCCAGGTAGTCCAGTGTTGGAAACAGCAATGCTACTTTTGGGTTATATGGCCGTAGAGTGCCACCTTGTACCCCATATATTAGCTTTCTGTTTCTTTTTTCCCCTTCCCCCACCCTGAGGCTGACCTCCCTTGGACCTGGCCCATCTGAGGGCAGCATCTGTCTCCTCTCTGATTAGGCAAGGTGTCATCTCTCCCTCTGTCAGCCTTTTTTTTTGGCCGAGGGGCACTGTGGGTGCCCCCATGACTTGGGAGGGTTACAGAGATGACAAATCTGTCCTGCCCAGAACCCTCTTCTGGATGTCAAATGGCGAGGCTGTGGCCAGCTGGACCTGTTGGGTGTCCCCTTCTCCTCCCTGAAGGAGCAAGTTGACAGCAAGGTAGGTTTAGTGGAGTGGGTAGGTGTGTGTGTTGAGTCTGGTGCTGGCTGGACTTGTCCTGACCCCAGCCTATTGTGTTTGTATAGAGACGGCAACAACTTCTGGAGGAGGCCCAACAGCTTTCAGACACTCTACATAGGTGACACACACTTACCACCTCAGGAACCCCTGTTGCTTTGGGCGTGCATGGTGGGCATAGTCACTGTGATCCCTCTGTAGTGAATCAGGACTTGCTTCTCTTTCTTCAGCCTCAGGTCTGAAGGGGAGGAGGCTGTGCTTGAGGGGACCCCTGCAGAGGAGGCAGCCCCTGGCCAGGACACTACTCAGCACTGCCTCTGGGTGGATGAGTTTGCACCCCAGCACTACACGGAACTGCTCAGTGATGATGTGAGCTCCTGATGTCACTCAAGTGTGACTGGCTTGCCTTAGCAGCAAGAGGAAAGGGCCAGGGTCTTTGTGTTGGTGGGCCACTGGGTGCTAAGGATGATGTTGGGACTCTGAGTGCTAAATGGGGAAACCAAGTCAGCACAAAACTGGTTTATTGCTAGTTAACTGTGACCTGCTGTGGGCTTTGATAGAGGCCTGGATATCCTAGCCCAGTGGTTCTCAGCCTCCCTAATGCTGTGACCCTGATACAGATCCTCACGCTGTGTGACCCCAGCCATAAAGTCATTTTCATTACTAGTTCAATCCTGCAGTTTTGCTGCTGTTGTGAATCATCAGTGTCTGTGTTTCCCAATGGTCTTAGGTGACCCCTGTGAAAGGGTCATTGACTTCCAAGGGGGTTTGTGACCCACAGGTTAAGAAACACTGTCCTAACCTGTCCTTTTTCTCACCCTCAGCAATTGGTGCCGGGTTGTCCTGGGGTGACCATAGGGTCTCAGAGGCTGGAGTTCTCAGTGAAATTGTTGATCACCAGGGTCTGGGCCTTCTGAGCCTCAGTGTCCCTGTCTGTCTTGAAAATATGGGCGTGGCAGGGCCCTTCCCTTAGGCTTTGCTCTTACAGTTTACCAACCGCTGCCTCCTCAAGTGGCTGAAGCTATGGGACCTGGTGGTGTTTGGCCATGAGAGGCCTGCCCGGAAGCCCAGACCCGGTGTAGAGCCCACCCGGGTTGGGAAGGAGGCCACAGCCCCTGGCAAGTGGAAAAGCCATGAGCAGGTACTGGAGGAGATGCTAGAAGCTGAGCTGGACCCGAGCCGGAGGCCTCGGCAGAAGGTAAACCCCTTGCAGGCCTGTATGAACATATCTGAGCTTATGGCTTTGCCCTCAGGGTACCCAGTGCTATTGCAGTAGTCGTGGGGGTGGGGTCTGTGACATCTGTAACTCTTCTAGAGTCTGTGGGTTCAATGACATCACGGTTGGTAGGAAGTGCTGGTGTCCCAAATTCAAAGTTAAATCCATTCTCCCAAGGGTTTAGAGAAAGCCAGGACAGGAAGCTAGGCAGTGTGGGAGGGGCTTGTGTTCCCGTCATGTCCCCACATAACTTGCTTCCTGGGAAGGGTTTTCTCTTACTCTGAGTATTCTGGGTGTTCTCATTTGATGGCTATAGTATGGGGAACGGTGATCAACCTTGTTTCTAGTCCCTGGCTACTGGCCAGGAGCTCGCTGGAGGCTAAGGGATCGGCAGTCTGTCCTCCGCTTTGACTGTAGGTGGCACTGCTGTGTGGCCCTCCAGGACTAGGCAAGACCACGCTGGCACATGTGGTCGCAAGGCATGCAGGGTATTGCGTGGTAGAGATGAATGCAAGGTGAGTGGAGGGCACCCTCGTCTGGGGCGTCTGTAAGGTTGAGCCTGTCAGGTCTCAAACCCTGGCTGGTGGGTGGGGCTAGAGTCCCGGATGTGTAGGCTGGGTTGGGATATGTCTTTCATGGCTTACTGAAGTTGGTGGTAGCTACATCCAGTGGGTGCCTCATAGCATCCTGCTGGGATGCTGGCCGCTCCCTAGTAATTCTTGTCCTTGCTCTTCCAGTGATGACCGTAGCCCCGAGGCCTTCCGTACACGCATTGAAGCAGCTACACAAATGGAGTCGGTGCTGGGTGCGGGCGGGAGGCCCAACTGCCTGGTTATTGATGAGATCGATGGAGCCTCCACGGTGGGCCTCTGCAGCCTAGGTGGGTGGGTGGGCAGGCTGGGTGCACTGGGGCTTTGGCTCACTGACCTCTTCTGTGCCTCCCTGAAGGCGGCTATCAACGTTCTCTTGAGTATCCTGAATCGCAGGGGTCCGCAGGAGGCTGAGCAAGGAGGCACAGCTGTGGCCACAGGGGGGCGGCGACGCAGGGCTGAGGGGGGCCTCCTAATGAGGCCTATCATCTGTATCTGCAATGATCAGTGAGTGCGGTGGTGGGACCCTCGTGTGGCCACTGTGGGTCCTATGGGACGGGGCCTTCCTAAGCAGAAGGGTCTGCTGGCCTCGCGCTGGCCTGTCCCTCCTGTGGCCACTGCGGGTCCTGTGGGACGGGGCCTTCCTAAGCAGAAGGGTCTGCTGGCCTCGCGCTGGCCTGTCCCTTGTGTGGCCACTGTGGTCCTGTCCTGCAGGTTCACACCTTCCCTAAGGCAGCTGAAGCAGCAGGCTCTTCTGCTCCACGTCCCACCAACTCTGCCCTCCAGGCTGGTGCAGCGGCTCCAGGAGGTCAGCAGGGCAGGTTCCCAGCTTCCAGTGGGATATGCAGCCTCTGTCCCGACCTCCCTTCCCATGTTCTTCCCCACTGAGCACCCTGGCTCCATCTTGTATTGAGCTGTCAGGTTGTACTCTCACGGGACCTGCACTGCACTTTCTGGCTGCCCCCAGCACATGGCTGTTTACCCTCATCTGGGGACCTGGGGTTGGCTCTGAGGCTGTGCTAGACTAGGCCTGGGTCCTCTCGGCAGGGGCAGACACTCTAGTGCTTATCCTGCTTCTAGATCTCCCTGCAACATGGCATGCGGTCTGACCCGGGTGCACTGGGTGCCCTCTGTGAGAAGACCGACAATGACATCCGTGCCTGCATCAACACCCTACAGGTGGGCACATGGCTTGGGTGAGGCAGGGTGGGGTGAGCATGGCCGCTGCTTATTCTGCCCTTTTCCAGTTTCTGTATGGGAGGGGCCGGCGGGAGCTGAGTGTGAAGGATGTGCAGACCACCCATGTCGGCCTGAAGGACCAGCGCAAGGGGCTATTCTCTGTGTGGCAAGAGGTCTTCCAGTTGCCCAGGGCTCAAAGGTAGGCACTCCAGGTGGTATGAGTGGACCAGCCTTGGTCTGGATGCCTCTGTTGCCTACAGCCCTTAGACACCACCAGATGCCGCCAGGGCTCCGGGACAGCTGTTTGGTCTCACTGTGTTCTCTGGGTAGGGTGCTGACTTGGGTTGGGGGGGTCCAGTTACTGCCCCAAAAGGAACTGGCTAGAGCCTCCTAAATCTGTGGCCTAGAGGGTGACCCTCCCTGACCTTACCTTAGTCAGTTCAGAGAGAGTCTTCTGCTCCTAGATTGCTCTGTTCAGAGATTCTTGTACCTTCAGAGTGGTATAAAACAGGCTGGCCAGGGCTTCCCTCAGAGCGTACGGAATGTGGCTAGGGTGGTTGCCGGCACCTTTGCTTTCACTGGCGTGGCCCCAGCCTCAGCACCCTCTCTACTTGCAGGCGACTTGTGGGCCAGGACCTGATGCTACCAGCCCACGCTCTCCTGCTCAGTGATGGCGACAAGGGCTCCCTGACCCTGGCTTCCCAGCGCTTCTACCACATCCTGCGTGTGACCACCTCTGCGGGCGAGCATGAGAAGGTTGTCCAGGTACCTGTGCCCACCTCAGCTCTCGTGACATCAGTACTAAATGAGTAGATACTGAACGGAAGATGTCCTGGGTGGGTTCCACAGTAAAGGGTGTGGGTGGACAGGTGTCAGGCATCTGAGGGGATGGTAGGATTAAGGACCAGCCACGAGGAAGGACCCTCAGGCCCAGAAAGGGAACTAAAGGAAAAATGGAGGTGGCAGAAGGCAGGGAGCTTAGACATCTAGATGAGTTTTGGGCTGGGAACCATCTGGAGACCTCTGTGAGGGACATACTGGGGCCTGGGCTTACAGGAACTAGATACTCGCTGGAGGGTGCTCATGGAGAGGTGTGGAGAGCAGGTGGGAGGTATGCACGTGAGCAAGCGACATCGCCTCCCCTGCTCCCAGAGGCCTGGCTTAAGCTGCTTCCAGCTCTAAGCGGCTTTGGATTAGTATTTGGAAATCCACGGACGATCTGGAAGTGTGCACTTTAGAGGGCTGTGCAGTATGGCCAGTGGGAACTGGACTCGCACAGGCGAGCTAGGGCAGCTGTGCCCTGAATTTTGAGGATATAACTTCCTGCCACTTCTGGAAGGGTGGGGGACTGGACCATGTGCCAACCTACTTGTCTCAGGGCCCTCATTAGACTGGTAGGTCCGTCCCTGGTATTGGCAGCGGATCCTTCCCCCTTGGACTCCATAGAGCAGCAGCTAGTGAAAGGGTCCTGAGGCTGATGCTCACGCTATGGGGAGATGAAGGGGTCAGAGGGTCTGGGCCTACCTACTCCTGCAGGGATTCATGGCCTGCTCACTACTCTTAGGGCCTGTTTGACAACTTTCTACGCCTTCGGCTCCGGGACTCCAGCCTAGGCACTGTGTGCTGTGCCCTTGACTGGCTGGCCTTTGATGACCTGCTGGAGCAGGCTGCCTACCATGGCCAGAGCTTCCAGTTACTGCGCTACTTGCCCTTCCTGCCTGCAGCCTTCCACGTGCTCTTTGCCTCCAGCCACGTGCCACGGATCACTTTCCCCAGCAGCCAGCAGGAGGTGTGACATTTGCTGTGTTTGTGCTCGGGGTCTGGCTGGCCCCAGGGGTTTCTGCTCACCTGGCCCTGGCTCACTTTCTGTCCTAGGCCCAGACCCGGATGAGCCAGACAAGGAACCACATACAGACACTGGTGTCAGGTATGGCACCAGCCACCCGCAGCCGGGCCACACCACAGGCCCTTGTTCTAGATACCCTCTGCCTGCTCCTGGATGTCCTCGCACCCAGGCTGCGCCCCGTGAGTGTCAGATATGGAGGAAAGGGTGGAGTTTGTGGCCCAGGTGGCTCCAGGAATTGCTCAGTTGTCCCACCTGTGTCCACTTGATCCTAGGTGAGCACACAGCTGTACAGTGCTCGTGAGAAGCAGCAGTTGTCCAGCCTTGTGGCTACCATGCTTGCCTACAGTCTCACCTACCACCAGGAGCGCACACCTGATGGGCAGTACCTCTACAGGCTGGAGCCGTGAGTGCCCCTGTGCCTGGGAACATGCAGTGTGTGTGCCAAAGCCAGTGTGGTCTTGGTGAGGTCCAAGGGGTTGTGGGTTGCAGTTTGAGTCTGGCACAAATGTGGCTGGCCCTGGGCCTCATCCCAGGTCAGACAGTTTTGATTCCAAGTTTCAGTGTAGTGATAATAGAACCTCTGTCCATCCCAGGGTGGATAGCCTGTGTGTCTGCAGCTCTTTGGGGCTCTAGAGGGCTCGAGGCACAGCAGTAGCAACCCTGGTATCCTGCAGTTTAGTGAGGGTCCCGGTGTCCCTGCCTGTTCTTGCTCCCTCCCTGAAGCCCTGTGCATGTTCCTTGTCTTCTTCACTTACAGTCGGGAGATCCCCAGCTGCCATGGGGTTAGGATGTAGCAGTGTTAGGACCTCGCCCTACATCCAGGGTCTTGAACTTGGTGTATGGGTTGGTGCCACAGGCAGACCCTGGCCCTACTGACCCCATACCCTAGCTCTTAAACTTGGCATGTGGGGTTGGTGCAACAGGTAGACCTTGCCTCTGTTGACTGGTACCCTGGTACCTTGCCTTACCCATCTGGGCAGGAATGTGGAAGAGGTCTGCCGCTTCCCTGAACTACCTGCCCGCAAGCCCCTCACCTACCAGGCTAAGCAGCTTATTGCCCGGGAGATTGAAATGGAGAAGATGCGCAGGGCAGAGGCTTTGGCCTGGACTGGAGGTGGCCCCCAGGTAAGCTTGCCCTGGTGTTGAGACAGCATACAATATCAGTGGTTTGGCCTTAGCCAGCCGGCTGTCATCACACTTCCATTCAGGTGGACCAGGGGCCCTCAGGGCCTGCAAGTCTGACGGACAGTGGGGGAAAGGGGGCAAGGCAGCCTGCCCCACGTAACCATGAGCAGCGGCTAGAACACATCATGAAGAGAACAGCCGTGCAGGAGCAGGTATGTGTGGGGGTAGGGCTGGAGCAAAATGATGAATGGAGTGCGGGGCTTGCCCCAAGTCCCAAGGAGCCACCTATTGCTCCCAGAAAATGGGCAGTGGTTAGGAGAGGTACTCCTAGTTGCAGGCCTTGCTCAGAGGCCTTGGAGTCTCTCACAGGGGAAAGGCCTGGGTGTGCCTGCTTGCCCACTGGCAATCTGATGGCTCTCTTTTCTGCTAGCCTGAGAGGGACTTCTTTGGACGTGTGGTCATCAGGAAAGTGGCAGTCCCAAGCAGAGGTGTGTATGGGTCACAAAAGGGAGGGGGTGGAGACATGGGTTGGGGTCTGCTGAGGTGCATCCTTTTGGTCCCTGCAGAGGTTGAGGCCCCCCAGAAGGACACGGACGAGTGGCGCATGGGTGTGGCAGTGGGCAGGAGTGAGGTGTGGTTCCGGTTCAACGAGGGTGTCTCAAATGCTGTTCGGCGCAACCTGTACATCAGGGACCTGCTGTAGCCCCACTGCCCCAGGACATCAGATCGCACTGACTCCCACTGGGAACGTACTAAAGCAGAGACACCTGGAGAAGTCTATTTATAAAGTCACACCTTACAGAGAGTGTGGGTCAGGCTCATAGGATGGTACACTTGGCCTTCTCTACCCAAGGGTTGTTCTTCATCAGGTCCGGGTTCAGGAAGGGGTCCTTGGGGATCCCATCCTCGATCCACTTGAGAAGCCTGTGAGTGGGGGGTTTCGGTGAATGTCGGTCATTCCCATGGTACCTGCCCACTGGGGTGTGAAGTCCTGGCTAACACAAGAGGGAGGTATAAATGACACACATCACAGGGCACTCACTCGGGGATGGTCTTGGATGACATCTCCCTCTTGAAGGCCAGTTGGTACTTGAGGCTCTCCACCTCCTTCTTCATCTGGGGCACATCCCACTCCTCCATGGCGTCGGGAGCATCAGAGGTAGCCAGCCTGAGGCTGGTGGGTGGGAGAAGCAAGAGCTGGGTCTGCAGCCCTCACCTCCACCCCTTACCCCACCCCACCCTAAGCTCCAGGACAGGGAGATCCTGGAACCTGCTGCCCATTGGACAATACCACTCATTGGCTCTTCCTGAGGTCTGCAGTGATGATGTTGGCAAAGGGCCTGCACAGTGCCATAGGGACCCACTAACGAGGCCCCTGGGCCTTCTCTACCCAGTGGGGCTGATTAGCTGTAGAGCAAACTTTCCGTTCTTGGCTGGGCAAATAAGCCTGAGAAGGCCCAGCCCTGGATTTGGAGGACAGACTCATCTCTGCCTAGGGAGACTTAAAAAATGGACTCTTGAGTATCCAGAGCAACCCCCATCCTCCTTCCATACCCACTTCTAACTCAGACCCTGGGTGGGATTAGGAGCCCTCCTCCCCTCCCCCCCCCAGATGCTGGGTGCTGCCTGGCCCTCCTGGATGCCTGTTTTGCATGGGTAAAGAGGCCAAGTTAATCATGGGGCTGGGAGGATTTGGCTGTAATTTGCATGTAGGGTGGGGTATGTGTAGGTCTGGGGACACAGGCCTTTCAGCAAGTCCAGGACTTGGAGGTGGGTAGCCTCCTGAGGCCAGTGTTTTCAGACCCAGTCACCAGTCTCCGATCTGATTGTCAGTTGGGGCACAACAGCGCGCCTCCCTTTACCCCTCCCTATCTAGGTGCACTCCAAAAAGACCAAGTCTCTGGTTCTCCCTCCAATCGTTGCTTCCACGACCTTGAGAGGGGTCTGGCACCGATTGCTGGACACTTCCGGGCAAAGCCTCTATCCTGGGATACTGCAGCTGAGCCGGCCTTGGGGCGAGTCTAGGACCCAGCGATGGTACTGCCTTTAGAGTGGCCCATCCTAAAGAGGTCCTGGCAGGACTCCCAAGGAACCAGTGAGGGGTTGGGTAGGCTAGTATTCCTGGGTGTGTGTGGCCGCCTGCCGAGCGCCTTTCCCAGAGACCCCAAGTTACAGTGCCCCACCCTGCCAGGTTCTCCCGCGTCCCACGCGCCGACAGGCACGTGGGCGGAGGATCAGCTGCGGGTCCTCCACAAATGGGGGCACCTGGGCTGGGGCATGGTCCACCATTGGCCCTACCTGCGCTGCTGCCGCCGCCGGAGCCCGGCCGCCGGTGCACCCCGAGACGCCCCCGGCCAGGCGCACGGCGGCGCACACGGGCACTGCGGGCGGCGCGCACGGCGCAGGACAGACGCGCCCCCGTCGCGCAGCGATGGCTCCTGTGCCCCTGGACAGGATCTGTCGGCCGCCCCGCCCCTGAGACCCGGAGGCAGTTGTCCTGGTCCCAGGAGTTAGAATTAACCTAGGGTCCCCCACCTGGTCAAGCCCTAGAGCCCTGGAGTCTGTTTCCCCCTCAGTGGGAGGGTTCTGTTCATTGGACTTACTTTTGAAGGAGACAGCAAAAGCAGAGATGACAAGGGCTGAAGAATCTGTGGAGTGAGGCTGGGCTGTCCGAGTCCGGGGAGCCCAGGCAGCCGCCCCGCCCACTCTTGCCACCTGGGGCCTTGGTACCGCCTTCACAGGGTTGGGCTGACCCCAAGAGCTCCCTGGGCTGCTCTTACAGCCTTGTCTCTCCTGGGGTGGGACACGTAGCAACGGGGGCTAGTCCCGTCTCTCCTGGGTCAGCTAGAACTGCTGGCAACCAGGTTCGACAATCTTGCGATGCCGTAAAGGGCAAAATATGCCCCACTCAATGAAGCTTCTTTGGTCAGGGCTCTCCTATGCTACCAACAGCCAGCTGGGAAGAGGGGGCGGGGACAGGACATTTCCCACTGTGGTCTTTGCAGCTTACCGGGGGGCAGGTGGTCTTCAGTGTTGTCCACTTCTGGTAAGCTAGGAAACATCCCACAGAATTCCAAGACAGGAGCCTCTCCTGGAAAGGGTTCAGGCCTCCCTCCAAAGCACTCCCACTTTCTGGTGCCTTCCCCATCCCAGGCAATGACTTCAAAAGAACTAATGTTTAATCTGCCCAAAGCTGGAGATGAGTGACCCTCCACACCTGAGGCCCCCATGCCGTGTCCAGCTGTGGGTTCTGTAAAACGTAATAGTTTGGGGCGTGAGTAGGCCAGTTTCTCAGCTGATGCTGGTTGGCCTTTAGGACCCCTGTAGGGAGAAGAGTACTTCCTCAGCCACAGGATTTGGGGCCCTTGTGCCCCGCAGCCACCTTTCTATTCCTCAGAGACTGTAATGGGGCAGTAGACAAGCCCTGCCTTCAACTTCCCAGAGCAGCTCCTCTAGCTCGCTTCCCAGTGTCACTGTCACAGGTACAACTCACAAAGTCTTGGGGGAGCTGTGCTCTGGGGACCTTCATATGATGCAGGCTGCCGGCTGCAAGCCAGACCGGGGCCTCAGGCAGCAACCGCAGCCCCTGGGGAAGGGGCAGACCAGGTTGGAGCTCCATAAAGGCGTCTGTCCTGCCAGACTTGCTAAATATTCTGGGTCCTCTGTGGGCTGGAGAGGTGTGTTGAATGGCTATTCTGCCCTTACCTAGACAACAGGATAGGTCATGGTTACAGGAACTGAAACAGTTCAGAGCCCACCCTGCCCAGGAGATGGCCTGGAACCCTGCAGGTCTGATCAAAGGACAGACAAGGTCCCTGTCCCTTGGACTCTCAGGACCATTAGTCAGACAGCAGGCTTCCCTGGTGTTGATCAGTGAAATGGGGTCATCCTGCTTCCCTGGCCCCTGATGTGCATCAACATGTGGTTAGATCAATCAGGAGGCATCTCTGGAACTGGGGCACGCTAGGGAGCAGAGAGATTACTTATCATGGATTTGGGGGCTGGGGGAGCTTAAGGTTAATGGTGCCAGGCCTCGGGCAGATGTTACTTTTCCTGGTAGGGTGGAGGGCTGTGATATCTCCTGGGACCTGTGCTCGCCCTCCCTCCCCATGCCTTTTGTGTGCCCTGAACTGGATACACACTCTAACACAGGCTACCATGGGTGTCTCTGTGGCAGGAGAAAAGCTGGGAGAGCCACCGAACCACAGTGACAATAGGGAGGAAGGGGCCAGCCACTCTAGAGGCTGAAGGACTAGGTGACCTCCAGAAGGCCCCCGGGTGCCGACATTCACTGGGATGAGGTAATGTTTCTGACTGGGCTCCAATGGGACAATCTGAACCCTCAGGTGGGTTCCAGGGCTTGAGGGAATTCCTACTACTGAGACAGTGGGTAGTGGGACCAGCCTGCTTCAGTGTCTCCCAGCCCAGCCCCAAGACTCAGGCTTTATGAAATTTATTAGACTCAGAGAAGTCAGGGGATGATCAAGACAAGGGAATGAGTCCTGGATCAACAACAGGTCCTAGAGGTAGTCAGGTCTTGGATCCCTATTGAGAGGGTCCCCCACCCTTCATAATGGAGGTCGGGGGCGTCTCAGAGTGCCCTGTGGCCGGGCTCCAATGGTGGCAGCAGTGCAGGTAGGGCCAGTGGTGGGCCATGCCCCCAGCCCAGATGCTCCCATTTGTGGAGGACCCACAATAGGGACCCACATTTGTTAGCTAGGTGTGGTAGGTCCTTTAATCCAAGCACTTGGGAGACAGGGGTCTCTGTGAATTTTAGGTCAGCCTGGTTTACATAGTGAGTTCCAGGTCAGCTAAAGCCTCAGAAACATCAAGAATCCATCATAAAAACAAACAAACCGGGCTGGAGAGATGGCTCAGAGGTTAAGAGCACTGACTGTTCTTCCAGAGGTCCTGAGTTCAATTCCCAGCAACCACATGGTGGCTCACAACCATCTGTAATGGGGTCTGATGTCCTCTTCTGGTGTATCTGAAGAGAGCAATAGTGTACTCATATACATAAAATAAACAAAAATATTTAAAAAACAAACAAACAAACCCACCCAAAGACACCATCCGTTCTGAACCTGTGAGTCCGGGCTGAAACAAGGACCCATGACTCCTTAGTTCCCACCCTCCTACCCAACCGGAAACTTCCTAAATGTCCATCCCAGTCCTCTCAAGCAGGAAGCAGTGTGGAGGGGTTTTGATGTTAGAGCACAGTGGTAACAGGACACAAAGGTTTGTAAGATGCTGGCTGTAGCAGCATATGCTTTTACTCCTAGTACTTGGAAGACAGGAGGATCTCTCTGAGTTTGAGGGCATCCTGGTCTAGACAGCGAGTTCCAGGCCATCCAGGGCTCTATAGTGAGATTCTCTATCTCAAAGGAAAAACAACCCCCACCCCAGTTTGATGGAAGGAGGACTTTCAGGAAAGAATCAGTATCCTGCTGATCAACAAGTGTGAGCTCTCATTTCTTGGGCTCCTTTATGAAAATAGGACATTAACTGGGCCGTTGGGTGAGCGCACGCAGGGTTCCTTCCCCTGGCCTAGAAATGGCCTCCTCTGACTAGAGAGCTCCTAACAGGTGAAAGAGACCTTGTCCTAACCCAGCCATACCTAGAGCCCACTCTGATGACTCTGGGGTAGCCCAGGCTGGGCCAACTGCCTTATCCTTAAGTCTTCAGGAGTAGTGACAGGGGTGGTGGATGAACTGGACAAGCATTTCAGAAACATTTCAGAAACTCCATGCAGAGGACAGCCCCTAACCCCAGACGGCTGATTCTCTCACAAATAAAAGGACAAAGGTCAAGGCTGTGTCCAATCCACGGAGAAAGAACGCATGCTGGTCATTTTTTGGTAGTTGAGCCTGAGAAGGCTGAGCATGTGATCTGTGACCCTGAAGGCTGTCAGAACCTGTGGAACCCTTTTTCTCGGGGACAGAAGCTGGGCCAAGGCTGGGCCTTTCAGCCTTGGGGGAGGGGCTGTTGGACAGGTTGGCAACAACTTGTTAACTTTATTCTTATCCCTGCAGGCCACAGAAGCCAATTGGGATTGGGAAAATGCTGTTTCTCTTAAACAGCTGTCAACAGACATTTAAAAAATAGTACCTTAGAAAGCCTGGAAGTGGTTTTCAAAAATAATTCAGACAACTACAAGAAGCAATGCCATGTTGGGGAGATGGCTCAGTAATTAAAACTCTTACTTTGTAAGTGTAAGGACGTGAGTGTGGATCCCCAGTGCCCACAGAAATGCTGGGGGGTATAGTAGCTGCTCAGTAATTCCAGTACTTTTAAGGTAGAGAGAAACTGTGGTTTGAATAAGAATGACCCTCACAGTCTCATATATTTGTACACTTAGTCTGCAGCTGATGAACTGTTTGGAAAGGATTAGGAGGTGTGTCCTTGTCAAAGTGGGTGTGGCTTTGTCGAAGTGGGTGTGGCTTTGTCAAAGTGGGTGTGGCCTTATTGAAGGAGGTGTGTGAGCTTTGAAGTGGAGTGGGTTTGAAACTTCAAAGCTCACACACCTTCAATAAGCCCTCCCTCCTCTCTCTGCCTGCTGTCTGTGGACAGCTATTGCTCCAGTCTCGTGCCTGTCTGCTTCTTGCCATGATGACCATGGAAAACCCCTCTGAAACTGTAAGCAAATTTCTTTTATAAGAATTGTCTTGGTCCAGGTGTCTCTTTACAGCAAGAGAACAGTGACTGAGACACAGAGGATCTCTGGAGCAAGCTGGCTAGCCAGACTAATTGTACTGGTGAACACCGGGTTCAATTGAGAGACCCTGCCTCTATTGAAGAGCAATCGAAGAAGACTCCCAATGTCACCCTCAGGTCTGCACACAAATATCCACACACATGGATGGATATATACACACACCTTCTCCAAACACATACACATGTGAATACACACCACAGGTACAGACACACAAGAGGAAAGTGAGGATGGTGTTGTGCCAAAGAAGACACATCTAGGCAGTTCTTGTCCAATTCCATCTCTGGAGACAGGTGACCATAGGGTAGGGACACAGACTCCATGCCTCTGTTTTAGGAAGCATGCCTCTTAACTGGGTTGACTGAAGTCCTGGGTACCAGGTAGTCATGGTAAACTGACTATCTTGCTTCAGAGAAAGGCCTTCTGAAGACATGGGCCTCTCTTTACCAATAACTCTGCAAGTTGGACATGGCAATGCTTGCGTGCAGTCTGGGACTGGGGAGGCTGAGACAGGATTGCCTGAAGTTCAAGGCTAGCATAAGCTACACTGTGAGACCGGGGTGGGGGGGGGGCACTGATTTTACCTAATATGGGGCAGGTGTAGGTATTGGGAGGATGCAAGGGCAAACCCCATACCTAGTGGTGGCACTGTATGGATCTATCTGACAGTAGTTCCTGCCCAAGGTCTGGGGTCACTATCCCTGGAAGAACAGCCACCACCACTCCATGTGCTTGCTCTTTGTGGATAGCAGCAGGTTATGTCAGGGCACTGATTCCTGAACCTTAGCACCAAGGGGAAAGGCAGACAAGAACATCAACTCAGATACATTTCCAAAACAGGCCATGTTGCTCAGCTGAGGGCAGTACAGTTCCAGAAGTTTCAGGGAGGATGTTTCTTGTTTTGCATCTTCCCTGACAGGGTGAAGTCCATGGGCATGGTCTCTCCCTAAAGATAAGGAGAGTGTCTGGCAGCTGTCATGTGGTCTGGGTAGCACAGGGTATACAGAAGGTGAGGTCATGTGTGGAGCCTCATGAGTGGAAATGGTCCCCCTGTGGGAATGGCATCCTGTGTTGAGGGTGGATAGATGAGGCCGCTGCGTGCTCTGTCCAGAGCATCCTTCCTCTCACCTGAGCTGTTTACAGCGGCATCTGTGCATTTGCCAGCACAAGTGCTCTTAGTGGAAGCCATGGGTCTCACCTGCTGCTGTCGCAAGAGAAGTGATGTGTGGCCACACCCTAACCAAGAACTGGGGCCTGGCTTTGAAAGTCCAGGGTCTCTCTCGTGTTGTAATGTTAAGGTCCACTTCCTTTGTCACCAGTGTTCTCAGGACAAAGTCTCTGCACATCATCTTCCATGATTTCTGGGAGCCCATTCTATTCCGGTGGGAGGGGTCTCTACAGACAGTCATACTGCATGTGTCCCTCTAGTCCTGGGTCTGTGCCTGAGCCGGGAAAGAGGACCAAGAAACGCCTCACATGTTCAGTACTGGTTAGCATGTGAGGAAGGGCCAGGCTCCAGATCCCTGGGCGGCTAGAATGTCTTCAGGAGCTTCTGTGCTTGTCGCCTGGCTTGTTGACTTTTTTAGCCTTGAGCTTTCTGATGCTTCTACACAGGGACCCTGTCTTGTATCTGGAGCCATATCTAGACAATGACTTCTCAGACATGGCCAAATGCTAGCCCTGGAACCTTCTCCTGTCCATGGCCTCTCCTCAGGCCTCCCCCTCTTATAGATGTTTGGTGATGTAGGTATCATGAGAACTCGTCTTCCTTCCCTACCTCAGGAGTACACACAACCTTGGGGGAGGGGAGCTGATTGACCATGCCATGTGGCCAGGACTGAGTCCAGGGGTAATCATTCCTTATTTTGCAAATCAAAGGTTGGTGGCTCACAGCAACTATCAACAGAGAAGTCTTATGTGTGGGGGAGCAAGTACATTCTGTGTCTGGTGCACCTGTGGCATACATAGCGCCATGGTAGGATCTCTTATCTATGTTGGTTTTAGGGTCTTCTCCATGCCACCAATGCACTGCTATGTCTGCAGACTGCCTGATCTGCTGTACCACCTGTTGGCTCATGCCAGTCACTTCCAAAACTACTCAGAGCTGACATGTGGGTAGTAAAACTAGGAGAGAGAACCCAGGGCATCATGTGTGCATACAAGTGACAAGTGACTCTTCCTGCCTTAGTTACGGTTTCATTGCTCTGAAGAGACACCATGACCAAGGCAACTATTATACCCAAAACGTTTAATTGGGGCTGGCTTACAGTTTCAGAGGTTCAGTTCATTGTCATCATGGCGGGAAGTATGGCAATAGCCGGGCAGACATGGTGCTGGGAGCGCCAAGAGTTCTACATCTCGATCCAAAGGCAGCCGGGAGGAGGCTCTCATTCCACACTGGGCGGAGCTTGAGCACTAGAGACCTCAAAGCCTCCCCTACAGTGACACACTTCCTCCAACAAGACCACACCTACTCCAACAAGGCCACACCTCCTAATAGAGCCACTCCCCGTGGGCCAAGGATATGTGTGCCCATATCCTGTCATATAAGTGTCCTTAGACTGAGTGGATTCAGGCATCTTATTTGCTGAACCTTTGGGGTCTGTCTGCTCAGGTGGCCCTCTGTGTGCCTTTGGCCCTTCTGCAGAGGATGAATTTGATACAGACCCTAGTGAAGTATTGGGACTTCATGGAGACAGACATGTAACATAAGACCAAAGGTGTAAGAGGCTGACAGACTTCAGTACAGATGGAAGGCCCTAAAGCATTGCCCTGCTGGGAATCTGCCCTTTCCTGGTCTGTGTTTTCTGCTCTGTCAGCTATAACCCTGACAACTTAAGTCACCAGAGGAGTATCAGTTTTCCACCCTGTCAGGCAACTGGTTATGGGCTCCTAAAACTGGTCAGCAGTCTGTGGTTGATCAGGATAGCATCAGGCCAAAAGGTGGATGGACACAATAAGGTTTTGAGGACTGGTTTACATCTTGTGCATTGGTGATAAATGTGCCCTGGCCAGTCAGTCAGCCTTGAACTCAACACATACCGACAGGGGGCCCAGACTTGAAAAAGCCCCAGACCTGCTGACCCTGGGGCAAGTAGGCTTCCTTATGTCCAGGATCTGGTGTCTTGGTACCTCCTGTGTGGTGGAGCAGGCCCCACTCAAGGATCCCTAGGCCTCCTTGCTATGACGTGAGGGCCAACGCCTCATTTCAACAACTGACAGGGGTTTGATTGGCTGTAGCGTATATTTCCTGCTGCATTAAACTCGGTATTTTAGGAGGAGCTGGTGTGGGAGGAGTGAGGAGAGGGAGAGGAAAAGGAAGAGGAGGAGCTAGAGAGAGATGTAGGAGCCATGGAAGACCACATATGTATCAAGAGCAGTCCTGGGTACCAACATATACCTAGGTTAGTTAATTGGTTAACACTTCTAATTGTGTGGGCATCTTGTTATTTGAGCATTACAAAATATAAAAAGCTATTGGATAATCTTTAAACATTAGAGTCTCATTTCTACCGGGTACCGCATGGATGATGGGATGGTCTGAGCTCAGCCCAACCTTGTGGAGACAGTGTGGAAGATTGACGGAGCCATCTCCCACGCAGGCATCTTATGGGTGACAGGGCTGGTGCTTCTGGCCCGCCTGAGCTGGCAGCCTGAGCTGAGCAGTGGCGAGAATACACCACCTGCTTGTGGCCACAGGCTTTGTCTAGTCAGGAAGATGGCGGCTGATTAAGAACAAGCCAGATTGGGTGCCACCATTATAAATATTACCCTTAACAAGTGGCCATTTCCAAAATGGGAACAAGGCAGGTGGAGTGAAGGCAATGCCTGAAAGAACTCACGAACGTCGGTAGAGAGGACTGGGGGCTTTTTACAAGTTGCTAGGGAGGGCCTCTCTGTGGCTCAGCCATTGGTCTCAGGGCAGCCCCAAATGAAGATTCACCACAGCAAAGTCGACTTCGGAAGCTGGGAGGCCATCTTCATAAGAACTTGCAAAAGATGTCTTTTCCTGTATGCATTCCTGTGCATGGGTTCTCTCTGTGCAAGAGCAACGGGATTGTAAATGGTGTGGTTCTAACCAAAGGCTCAGGTCATCAGATGAATAGTGAACTAAGTTACCATCGTCCTTCTTAAGGCAAGTATAAAGTCTAGAAAAAGTTGCTCTACTCAGACACCCAAAGGTCCAGCCACCCACACCACAACCAATATCTGAGCAGTCCAGAGCTGTCTCACGTATTGTCCTGCCTGTGTGGGGACAGTCTATCTAGGCGGGCTCCCCTTGTCAGGGGACATGGGGCCAGGCCCATGTCAGAGGAGTCTTTCCAGCTGCTGTGGCCTGTGCCCCATTTTGCTCCTGGTATTCGTTCTATGCTGAGCCCTAGGACTGACATGGCCTTACTTATGTGCCTGCAAAACCAGAAGATTCTTAAGAGTGTGAGCTACAGAGAAGAGCAGCAAACAGAACATAGGCAGTGTGCAGGGTTTGTGATGCCCCGTGGGACCAACTTAGACTCCCTGGAGGAGGCTGGTGACATGCCCACCAACTGGACCTGGGGTGGGGACGTCTCCAACTACCACTCATAGGATGTGCCTCTGGGCCTCGTGCAGCAACATAGGTTGGCTCCCCAGTCCCTGCTCTCTGAAAGGCCATAAGGAGGCCAGTGAGGAAAGCATTATGGGACCACAGAGCCAGAGCTGACCAACCATGTCCTACAAATTAGAAGACAAACAGCCTCCAGAGAGATCATCATTTACTTCCTCCTTGGGAATTAGTGTGCACCTAGAAACCGGAAGGGGCATATCTTGCTAAGGCCCTCTATCTTGAAACCCAACAATGGGGTGCTCTCCACAGCCATGTTGGAGTTGGATATGGGAGGCATCTAAAGCTGGTTAGCAAACCTGACTGGATTTTAGGACATTGTGCTATGTCTGAGTCATTTGCACTACTCTAAGATGTGTGTAGGCTCCAGACTTTCAAACACTTGGAAAACACAACACATGGCAGGTTTGTGGATGTGGAGAGCTGGGAGCAGTGCCCAGGGCCTTTATGTGGCCCACGATCTATCCATCCCTGTAGGTGCAGAACACTGGTTTCCTCCCTGTCTTTGGTGGCCTGGAGCTTGAGGCAGGGGAGAGGCTGAAGCCAGGATTGCATTTGGCCAATTTCTTTTCCCTCCTGATTTCCTTAAAGATAAGTATCAAGGAACTTGATCGTGAGATTTCAGCTCTGCTGGACCTTCATCCAAACAGTGGTCTCAGTAACTCTTGTTTAATGCAAAGAGACTTTGAAGTGACCAGCCCGAAAGTGGCTGTTCGTTCCAGCTTTCCTCAGCCATAATCTGAAAAAAAAAAAATCTGCCTCTTCTTTCCAGCTCACTGAAACTCTATTTTATAGAATTAGGAGTTACCTGAATTGACACTTAAAAGCAAAGTAAGATCTTTGAACTAACTGTGCGATGGTTTTGTTTTTTGAGTCCCTGATGCCCATGTAGTGATAAACATTCATGCGACCGCAGCTGTGGGGTCCCAGCTGGATGAGCTGCTCCGCTTTCTGGGCTTCTATCTGCTCATCCAAGAACGGGACATAGGATGTGCAGAGGTGAAACTGAGACACTGAAGCGTTTTCATGGTCCCTGAAAGGTAGGCATCACTAATGTGAGAGTGTTAATAGGGGTTGGGGAAATGGCTCCATTGGTGAACTGCTTTCTGCACAAGCATGAGAATCTGAGCTTGATCCCCAGCCACTGGTTGTGTTGGGTATTCTTGGTTGTCAGTTCATCTGCAAATGGAATGAATTAAACCCCAAGCACTTGAGTACACGTGTGAGGGATTTTTCTTTCTTAATGAAACCATCTGAAGTGGGAAGACCCAGCGTGTTAGTCACTGTTCTGCTGTGGAGAGACGCTATGACCACAGCAACTCTTAGGACAGAAATCATTTAATCGGAGACTTGCTTACAGTTTAGTCTGTTAGCAGCATGGGGGAGAGCATGGTGGTGTGCAGGCGGGTGCTGCAGCAGCAGCTCAGTGTTATATCCTGATCCATAGGCAAAGACAGAGACTGGGCCTGGCATGGGCCTTCGAACCCTGAAAGCCCACCCACCTCCAGTGACACACTTCCTCCAACAAGGCCATACCTCCTGATTGTTCTAATCCTTCTCAAATACTGCCACTCCCTGATGACTAAGCATTCAAACATATGAGCCTTGGGGACCAATCTTATTCAAATCACTGTATCTACTTTTAATCCAGACCTTTTGCAGTGGCAAGATTCGCCTTTAATTTGGCTCCTGCTGGCAGCCTAGATAAAGGGTGTGGAAGAAAGAAGCTTGCTCTTTTTGCCTGTTGCTCTTGCTGGCAAGTCCTTCCATCATTGGATAGAGCCTACTTCTTTGACATGGTGGCATATATTGAAGACTAGCTGAGACATCCAGCTTCATAGATGAACAACTACTGGATACTTTTTTAAAAAGATTTATTTATTTTATGTATGTGAGTACACTGTAGCTGTCTTCTGAACAGGGTATGGGATCACATTACAGATAATTATGAGCTACCATGTGGTTGCTGGGAATTGAACTCAGGACCTCTGGAAGAGCAGTCAATGCTCTTAACCACTGAGCCATCTCTCCAGACCAACTACTGGATTCTTAAACTTTCCAATGATAGATAGCCATTGTTGTACTAGCTGGAACACAGCAAGTGAATTATTCTAATAAACCATCTTTATCTATCTATCTATCTATCTATCTATCTATCATCTATCTATCTATCTATCAATCCATCCATCTATAGATTCATTCTGTTTCTCTAGAGAACCCTGACTTTCGTTCTAGAGAACCAAGCAGACTTTGGTGCCAGAAGTGGTTCTAGATCAACAGAAGTATAAGGATGAACATTTTAAGACTCTGGGGTAGGCTTTCCAATTTGCTAACACCTGCAGTAACTGAAGCCTTCTCCAGTTACTGAGACCTCTTTTAGAAGCCTAGGGACTACTGAAAACCCATGGTGTCAACTATTTGAGAGATTTAAAGAGACTAATGCATTTGATTATCCTAATTCATCAAGGGTTAGAGGCAATGGATTTCGTGATTCTGTATCTCGAACTTTTGACAGTTTGTGGAAAAATAAGGACAATGATGGTGCTTTTTGGCTGCTCCTAGCATCTCTGGATAAATTGGCAAAGGGAAAGAGCAAGCTGCATGATAAAGTTAACCAACTTCTAGCATCTCAGAATACAGCAAGGGGTAACAATGAACTCAGTGAAAAATGGACCAGCTCCAGATACACAGAAGCACCCGAAGCTTTCTAAGTTGCCCTGGAAGAGAATTTTCTTTCCAGCAGCCACAGAGTTCAAGTTGCAAGAAAATCAAACTGAAGCCCTTATTATAAGGTTCCCACCGTGGAGCTCAGAGTTTGTACATCTGAGGCTCGCAAAAAAAGGCCCCCTCCCTCTCTCCCTCCCTCCCTCCCTTCCTTCTTTCCTTCCTTCCTTTCAGATTTATTTATTTTGTAAATAGTATCTGCCTGCATATGTGCCTACAAGCCAGAAGAGGGCGCCAGATCTCATTATAGATGGTCATGCGCCACCATGTGGTTGCTGGGAATTGAACTCAGGACCTCTGGAAGAGCAGTCAGTGCTCTAACCACTGACCCATCTCTCCAGTCCAAACAACCTGTTTCTGAAGATGTTGGCAAGTGCTGCATGCTGGGTCCATCCTTAGGTGGTTATTGTAACTGTGCTCAAGGGAATGGGTCCATAAGACATGAAGTGAGGCAGCGGGGTGATGTTGTGTGTTCAGGTACTTGTAATATACCTGTGAGCTGGCTCTATGTCAACTTGACACAAGTTAGAGTCATTGGAGAGGAGAGAACCCCAAATGAGAAAATGCCTCCATAAGACTGGGCTGTAGGCAAGACTGTGGGGTGTTTTCTTAATTTGTGATTAATGCCTAGCCCATTGTGGTGGTGCTACCCCCTGGGCTGATGGTCCTGGGATGTATAAAAAAGCAGGCTGAGCAAGCCATGAAAAGCAATCCAGTAACCAGCAACCTCCATGGCCTCTGCAGCAGCTTCTGCCTCCAAGTTCCTGCCCTGACTTCCTTCCAAGGTGAACCACGATATGGAACTGTAAGAGAAAGAAATTCTTTCCTCCCCAAGCTGCTTTTGGTTATAATGTTCAGTCACAGCAGTTGGAACCCTGACTAAGAGAAGCTACCCGTCTCTGTCACCAGCCTCCATGCCTCCAGACTGGAGCCTCTGTGGGTGTGTTGTCACTGACAAAACACAGATTTAAAAGGAGAACATATTTCTTCGGGTTCGTGATTCCAGAAGCTTTGTCTAGTTGTTTGCATCATTGCTGTGGGCTTGTGTTGAGGCAGAGGACCGCGGTGGGGAGCACATGGTGGAGTGAGCTGCTCACCTCATGATGTCCAGGAAGCAGAGAGGAAGAATACATGCTGTGGAATCAGATATACTCTTTAAAGTCACACATTTAGTGATCCACTTCCTGTACTGAGGCCCATTTTGAGAATGCCATCAAAATACGAGTCCTTGAAAACATTAAGGATCAGAGCTGCCATGAGTTGCTCCCTCAAAAACTCTACCTCTGGACATTGCACTATATTTTCAGAAGCTGAGCCTTTGGATTGGGGGGAGGTGTGCTGCATCTTCAAACTGGACCAGTGCAGTATAAAAATCTCAGGTCTTCTCTAGCAGATCTGTCAACACCTTGAGGTTGACCTAAGATCATCTTCAACCATCTCTACCTGAGATCCGGCACCACTTAGCCCAGAACAGGTACAGAAAATAAGAATCAGAGGTACCCTGACATTGGAGGCAGCCATACTTGAGGACAGTCCTCACAACACCAGCACATGGGTAATTTCCAGCCATGAGAAAGGCGAAGCCGACCTTGAAACGTCATGTTTTAAAGTCTCAGGGAGACAAGAGCATCTAAGAAACAGGAGCAGGTGCTGACCCGCAAGGAGAGGCCATCTTTGATTTCCACGTCATCATGGAATAAGACTTTGAGAATAAGAGATAAGTAAAGCCGACCACAGGGTGGGTGGGGACGAGAAGGGTGGACCATGAGGAAGAGATGTTCCACGTGGGCAAGATGCCCAGAGTTGGTGTAGGTGCGAGGCTGGGGGAGGGGAGAAGAAGCACAAGGAGCTAATACATGATGTAAAGAGATATAAGGATAAGCTGGGAAAAACTGTAGAGACCAAACAGGTCAGCCCCTCTTCTCCCAGCCCCAGACCTGTCAAAGATGAAGAACAAGTCTCTGAGAGGCACACCGGCCAGAAAGAGCAAAGACGTAAGCACACAGAATGGAGACACCCACAATTCTACCACCGGGATCGACAGTGGCTCTTACATGGGTGGTTCTGTTCCCGAGGAGCTGGGTTCAGCCTGAAGATCCTGCATCACAGGACTGCTGTAGGCATCTCTGGTGGAGACAAGGAGGCTGCTCAGCACCCCATGGCATAGAAGGGGAAACCACAGTGGAAGACCAGCTCTAGATGCTGGCAGTGCCCAGTGGACACCTTACTGTGCGGCTGGTGTGGTCTCTGACCAAGGAGCTGGTGATGGAATCTCTTTGATGGCCCAGGCGCTGTACTCGGTTATGCTTGACCACTAGATGGCGCCTCCGACCCATTGGATTAATGCTCCCAGTTTAGAAGGCTCTGGAAGTCCTATAGTGTGGGCCCAGGCCTCACTCTTAAAGTCTGGTCTCAGGACTCCTTCACAATCTTAAAATTTGTGAATGCTTGACATGTGGGTAATTCTGATGAGTATTCAGTCTATTAGAAATGGAAAGGAATGTTTTTAAATGTCTACTCTCTTGAAAATAGCAACTTGGACAGGAGCATAACATTCTAACAAAAACCAGCAATGTTTACTTAAAAGCTTCTCAGGGAAACGGGCCGCACTTGGTTTGTATAGAACTTTTTCTCTTTGCGTTTCCTCTCTAGTCATGAAGCTTCTGGAACATTCCATTAACACCCTCAGGGACAGACTACCCATTCTTTGTGGCTCTCTGGAAGGTCTTCCTGAAAGGTCTCTGGGACAGACAGGCACCTATAGGCACAACTGAGAATTGCAGTCCTGACTGTATAGCCAGAGATCTTTCCTGCATGCCTGGCAACAAGCTTGTGCCCCCCTCACAAGCCCCCAGGTTTTATTTTTGTTTGTGTGCTTGTTTATATTTTAAATCTATGTGTGTGTGCCTGGATAAAGTTATATGCTATAACACATGCATGCAGGTACCTAAGGAGGCCGGAAGACAGTGTCAGTTTTCCTGGAGCTAAAGTTGTGAGCCAACTGAGGTGGGTACAGGAAACTGAGCCTGGGTCCTCTGGAAGAGAGGTAAGAGCTTAACCACTGAGCCATTGCCCCAGCCTACCTCCACAATCCTCTCGATTGAGGACAGAGGGGTTGGATACAACTAAATCTCCTTGGGTGACACTAGCTTAGAGAATCCTGTTTGGAATCAGCATGGCGGCAAGTGAGCATGCTTGGCCCTTCCTCTCCCTCCTCTTTCTTTGATTTTTTTTTGTTTTGTTTTGGGTTTTTCTTTCTTTTCTTAAAGATTTATTTTATTTATGAGTACACTGTGGCTGTCTTCAGACACACTAGAAGAGGGCATCTGATTCCACTACAGAGCCACCATGTGGTTGCTGGGAATTGAACGCAGGACCTCTGGAAGAGCAGTCAGTGCTCTTAACCGCTGAGCCATCTCTCCAGCCCCTTGTTTGGGTTTTTCAAAACAGGGTTTCTCTGTGTAGTCTGGGTTGTTCTGGAACTTGCTCTGTAGACCAGGCTGGCCTTGAACTCAGAGACCGCCTGCCTCTGTCTACTGAGTGCTGGGATTAAAGGTGTGTTTGCTCACTCTTCTATCTTGCAGAGCCCAGGTCCACCGACCCCAGGACACTATACCAGAAATCTCCTAGAGGCATCTGTAGGTGGGGGCCCAGTTGATAGCTCTCTCCTTGGCTCCCCAGGACTCAACCAGCCCGTAATAAAGGATCGGCTTTACATTTTGTGGTATGAAAAGTCTGTACTGGCATGACTATAGGGAATCCCGCTACCCAAGAAAGAATTCATAGCTGGCATTAGCAAGACCTTGGGTTATATCCCTAGCACCAAAAAATTATAAGTCCCCTACCCCTGTGCTGGGGATGAACTCAGGGCTTTGCTTGTGCTAGAAAAACATCTACCAGAGAATGGCAGCTCCAGCCTTAGAGGACGTCTCCTTCTTCCCTCCTTCTCCCTCCTCCTCCCCTCTTCTTCTCCTCATCCTCCACATCTTCTTCTACTTTCTCCCTTCTTCCTCCTCCCCTCCTTTTCCTTCCTCCTTAACAGCATTTGATTTACAGAGAAATTGGGTTAGCTGTTCAGCCTCAATGCTGCACTCCTGTTTCTTGCTGGAGTGATTAGACCCTGACCCTGAGAATCTTTATAAGCTACATGGATTCCTCATCATATCCAAGGACTCCAGGACTGTTGGGAGCTGACTTGTAGCAGAAAGCGGCTATCATCCTTGCAGCCATCTTGAGCCATATACCCTGACAAGAGACTTGGTTTTCAACAGCCTACAACAGCTGAAGCACACTCTGATAAACATCTTGTTTATCCCACATATCTTGTTTTGCTGTTTAGTGCTCACAGCTGCAAGGTGCATGTGGTATCCACGCCTGCAAGGCATTTGGTGCACATGCTATCCACATGCTATCCACGCTATCCATGCCTGTAAGGCTTACGTCATATCCTCACGTGCAAGGCACGTGGCAAAGCGTATAAATACCCCAGACTTCCCTTCAATAAGAGAGAGAGACAATAAATGAGACTTGAGACTTGATCAGAACGTCTGTCTTGTCTCTATTCTTCGAGTCTCTTCCCCTTTATCCCCACTCTCTTGCTAGACCCTGACACGAAGACCGGAGTGGCAGCTTGGGCTGGGACATTTTGGTCCCCAAGCGTGGGGCAGATCGGCATGGGCTGCAACATAGGACAGGTCCTTCTCTTCCCTGAAGCATGTGGCAGCCCACGGAGAAAGCTATAGTGTTTGTTTCTGAAAGATGCACATAAGCAAAGCCTGCCTCCTGGAGAAGAACAGGAATATCCGTGCCAGGCTGCCCGGCAGCTGCTGTGTGCAGAGCAAGGCCAACACTGGTATAGCGAGACAGCATGTCTTGAGATATGGATGGCTTCCTGTGGCCTGGCACAGTGTCCTGGACATAAGATCTAGCTTGTGTTTGAAAAGGCAAGAAATCTGGGCATGGCAGCACCTGCCTATAACCCCAGTGTCAGGAGGTGGGGTCTGGAGAATGAGACATTCAAGACCAACCCCAGCCTTTTTGAAAGCCAGGCTAGGAAACATGGGCTGTGTCTCAAAAAACAATCCTCTTAGAGTCAGAAAAAAAAAAATTCTTCTGATGCATCGGAGGCAAGGCAAGGCCCAAGCAAAAGAGCATGCGAGCCCACCTTCTGGCCTTGAATTCACAGAGATCCCCCTGCCTCTGCCTTCTGAGTGCTGGGATGAAAGGTGTGCACCACCACTGCCTGGCCTTAAAGCAGTTTCTTAAACTTTTCAAAAAACTGAGAACTACACAGAGGATCTCACAGGGAATCTTAGTGGGGAGGTGTTGAGACAGTCTTACTGCGAAGTTCACGCTGACCTCAAAGTTGAAACCTCCAGCTCAGTCTCCAAGGATCACAGTTATGTCCATCACTCCCAGCTGAGACTCGAGAGCTTAATGAAGAGCAGGGCCCTGTTCTGGACCAGAGTCTAATTTCTCAAACACCCCATGGCCACCCAACATCCTGTATCCACACCGACTCACAGCTTCAAAACTGAGTCTTAGGCCAGGAAGATGGCTCAGCAAGCAAAAGTATTTGCTCCTGAAGCCAGATATCTGAGTTCAATCCCCAAAATATACAGCAGAGAGAACTTCCGAGGGTTGACTTTCACACGTTTGTACACGTGTGCCCACACTCACACATGCAAACGCATCACGCACATGCATATGCACAATGATAATAATTAACAAAGTAAAAATTAAATATAAAATAAAATGGAGTCCCTTCTCCCTAGTGGATTCCAAGTGCCTCCTAGCTCGGGACAGCCTCAGATGACGGCTACTCTGACTACAATCTTGCCTTGTACTATGTCACGCTCAAATCAAGGAGTAAAATCAATTTCCTCTTATACCTGAGTCAATCTTATATTGCTTTGACCAATATTACTGAGACTATAGTCATTAAAACCTGGAAGCATCCACTTTCTCCCGGAGATCACGTGCTGTGATCCTGGGAGCCCCAGGAGCTGCATGGAGCCACTACAAAGATAGCAAGATTCCAGACACAGAGCAAAGCATTCTGAGAACCTGCCAGAAGAGCCATCAGCCAAACAGATTACTGAATGAAACAGGCCCAGCAGCCAGAGAAAGTGACAGAGCCAGATAAATCAGAAAAGATGTCATGAGAACAGAGCCAACACAGAGGATGGCAAGAAACAGCAAACTCTTATTCACTGAAGCCCCAAAGCTTTTGGAGGCTGGACCACAATAAGTGACCCTATCTTCAGGCAGGCTGTGTAGAAGTGGGCCATCCGCATTAGTGAAGTTCTTAGAAAGCCTAAAGTGAACTATTTATCCAAACATGTTTATTTCTGAAGACTCAAATGCTTCCACTGTCTTCATATCACAGTGAAGGAATGAGGTAGTCTGAGCAGGGTCACTTACCGACATCAGTGGCCAAGGGCTGAAGGATGTTGGCATCCTGATAGCTTTGCACTGAGACCAGCATAGGACACTCACCTGATGCAGCCACATGCCTGGTTCCCAATCCCTTCCATTCCACTTACAGGCTACTCCCCAGCAATCCAGCCCTCCCCGCCAAGCATCCTCTGACCGTTTAAGCCTCCGTGCCCTCATCCTGATGGAGCTTGTCACCTCCAGAACACAAGGGGACAGAGTGTGTGACACACATCTGACTCCAGCTGTGGAAAGGACAGTCTTTGGAGGCCTTTTCCTCTCTCACATCCTTTTTGCTCAAACTCTCCAGGACCCCCAGAGCCAACCCCCCTCAGGGAGTGACTTGCTGGCTCCTTTGTAAGCATGGAAGGATCAAATCCATGGCTCCCCTTGCAAATAAAGGCCTCAGCAGGCTACTCATTCCCAAACAGCCTTCCCTCTGTGAAGTCAATCTACAAACTATTTGTCAGGTATTCCTAGGCCCTCATTCACCACAGACTCACTTCTTAATGACACACAGCAGAAGCCTGTGAGTATGTAAAAAGGTCTCTGAAGCAGTTCTGGGTCAGAGGAGTACTCGCCGCCATATTGGCTGTCTTCCACCCTCCACCCTGCCTTGCTCCCTTCATCCCAACCACCAGCTACTGCTCTGGATCCTGCCTGCTTGGCTCCCTCACCTCATCCCAATGCTAGTTAAGACACTGGAGGGCAGGCTGTGCTATAAGAGGTATAGATGTCAGAAACCGGATGAGGGAGCTTGCAGCTCCTCCTGACTCATCCCTCCTCCCCAGGCAGCCCTAGGCCTAGGCTCCCCTGACCACAGCCTGAGAATCCCATGGCTGACCCTCTCTGTTCCAGACCCCAAAGGCTGTGAGGCTCTACTTTTGACTCTGTAATATTCTCTCATTACTGATCTACAAAGCCCCAACACCACCTGGTCTCCTCACTGGAACCCCATTTGCTAGCACCTTGAGAAGAGCCAAGGACAAGATATCAGGTTTCCACAAACCCCAGGGCTACCTTTGGTCCTTCCCCCACAGAGCCAAGTATGGACATGGGTGTGTGAGGCCTGCAGGAGACTCTGGCACTGGAAATGCTTCCTTGATGCTACTCACAGAGGTAACCAAAACCAGGAGACTCACTCACCCAGAACTACAGGTGTCCACTATGAAACTGAGCCTACCTCCAAGACCCAGGAGAGAGACATGTCCAGAGCCAAAAAGCAAGGAAAGGAACACATGGGCAGGAATTGAAGAAGAAAGTTGGGCCCAGGTGGGGTCTGAGGAAATTCCTGGGAGTTTACCTGATGGAGGACCTGGACACCTGGCCCCCCCATTCCCCTGACCCTCTCATTCTCGAGGGAGTTCCCATCCCACAGGCTGAAGAAGCAAGCACCAGGGTGAGAGAATGACACTTTTCCTCACACCCAAGGGAGATGGGTCCTTGGTGTCTGTCCCCATAGCAACGCTGCATGAACCTTGGTTTCCACAGTACTCAGAGACGAAATGTACTAAAGCTGTAAGTGAAGGAAGACTTCACTGAGTGGACCTGGGAAACTGGGCACCTTTGAAAAGGTCACAATCGGGAGGTTAAGCTCTTCCAGAGGCCCTGGGTTCAATTCCCAGCACCTACATGTCAGCTCACAACTGTTTGAAATTCTAGTTCCAGGAGATCTGGCATTCTCACACAGACACATTTTCAGGCAAAATACCAATGCACATAAAATAAAAATAAACAAATCACTAAAAATAAAAAAAGAAAGAAAAGTCACTTTGGTCCCAAACAAGTGACTCAGAAAGTTCTGGAACTTGTACTGTAAAAGCTTGGCCTCCAGCTTCCTATCTCAGGCTCCTGATTTAACCTTGGGAGGGCCCCCTATTCCCTTCTATCCCCAAAGCCAAGTTCTAGGCATGATTTCATATCAAGATCATGTTCCCCTGGGATGCCAAACTCTTATTACACATTTTTATTTTATAAACATGTATGTATATATTATTTTCATTACAGGGCTGGGGATTCAATTCAAGAGAGGCCAGCGCATGCTAGGCCAGCACTCTACCACTGAAATATTTTTATTCTTGAGTTACTACTTTTACCTTTTTTCCTATTTCCAATTAGGAATCTTATATCTTTATAGTCCTGGTCTTTTTAAAGACCAGTAATCTTGAGTTCAAAACTGATCTGTAGGGACTATATCTTATCTGGATCCTTTTCCTAGGGCAGCTTCCAAGTTAAGTTTCTTGCTGAGTGGAGAAAAGGAGGCCCAGAGTGCCATGTGCCTGAAATATCAACACAAACCTCAGAGCCAGGGGCCTCAAATGAGATGATAGTGTTTTCCTCTACTGATGAATAGAAACCCAGAGACTCTACAAGCTGTGCCTTCTGCTGAGATGTGAGTGATGACCACAGTCAGAGCACTTTCCCCCAGTAGACAAGAAAGGGAAGCCAGGATCCTGCTCTCAGGCTAAGGAGACAGATTCCCACCGCCATGTGGGGGCCCTGGTCAGTGAGTCAGCACACCTGGCCTCACTTTTGCTGCCAGTGATCAGCAGCTGCTTATCTGTAATTCCTTCCCTATGACCTGGGGGCTCTAAGTTAGACAGATGCTCTCCCAGGCCCTTGCAGAGAAGGCATAAGTAGAGAATCTGGCAAAAGAGTAGAATACACCAGACACGGCTCAGTGCTGGCCAGTTTCCACAGGCTAGCCGTGGCTTCTGTCTGAGTGAACTTCAGGTATTCCTTGTTATCCTGGCCCCTAGCCGGTCACCTCTTTAGGCTGATACCACACCAGCCTTAGCTTCCACCACATGGAGCTGAAGCAAGAATCAGGTCCCTCCATCAACCAAATAACCTGCAGGCAAACCTTCCTGGACCACAACCAGGAGACAGCTCCCCCTGTAATCTGGTCACTGGTTTGCTGACCCTCTGGGGACACACTATCTACAGTCACTCAAGTCTGCTCCCAACTAAACCTAGAGTCTCTACCATGACAAGGCCCCACTCTCCCCCATCTCAGCACTCTGGTCAGGCCCAGACTTAGGGAAGGACTGCTCAGTTTCATTAGAAGATGCTTTTTGTACCCCAAAGTCTCTTAACAAATAGGTCCATCCAGGTGTGGTCAGAAGTGGGGAGGGTTTCTGTGCTCTGTTCTTTGATTTGTTTCTGATTTGCTCCTCAATGAACACCACACTGGCGAGATGCACTCAAGGCCAGGGATCCTGGCAAGAAAAAAAAAAAAAGGAAGAAGTACTTGTTTATTGGAAGGTAGGTAATAGTTCAGGATATGTCCTCAAGCCCCAAATTCTGCGAGACCTACCTGTCCTAACCAATCTCCAATAGCAATGGCTATGGACATCCTCCTCCCAAAAAACTGTCCACAAGCAGAGACACAAGCTGAAGCCACCAACCAAGGAAGCCAGGACAGCAGTAACAGGTGTTCACAGGAGAATCCCCGGCACCCAGGAAAACAAAAAAACAAAAGCTGAGTGGTGGTGGAGCACACTGATCCTAGCACTCAGGAGGCAGAGGCAGTTGGATCTACGTGAGTTCAAGGACAGCCAGGGCTACATAGAAATACTGTCTTGAAAAAACAAAACAGCAAAAACAACAACAACAACAACAACAACAACAAAACAAAAACAAAAACAAAACCATGGTGATATGCCTATAACCCCACAGGTTCTAGCCTGGTGCTGAGCCATGCAGAAAGCTGTGAAATTTAACTGAGTATGGTAGCCCACACCTGTAATCCTAACACATGGCAGGTAGAAGTAAGAAGGATCAGGTGTTCAAAGTTACCCTCAGCTACAGAGAGACCATTTTGGGCTACATGAAACCCTGCCTCAAAATAAGAAATCATTTAAAAAAAAAATCTGTGAAATAGGTTCCTACTAGACCCAGAATGGGAAAATAGAAAGAATGTTGTACCAAGACCAAGAAAAAAAAGGTAAAAACCCAGCAGAGGCCATGGTCTCCTCTAAACAGTTGGGAGGCAATGGAATAGCTCCTCAAAGTTCTCTCATCAGAGGTACCACTGGGGTTCCAAGCAGACAATGACAAAGGCTTTGGTAAAACAAAAGCCACAGTGAGATGTGGGGGAGCCGGAAGAAGCCTGATGGCTGTCACTGGCTACATCCCAGCTCTCGAGTCATATATGGAAAACTGGAAAGCATGAAGCAAACTACAGAATACACTGATGTGCATCTCTGGGCAGCCCTTCCCGGGATGACCAGATAAACCCAGGCCAGAATCGCAGCCCATCTTCTGGCTGTCTTTCATAGCACTTGGTGGGGACACACATTAGCAAAGCTGAATCTGAGTTTTCCATCCGCTCAGTAGAAGTGGTGCACTAGGACACGGCACCACGCTCCACACCTCAGTGGCTAAGACAACTGTCCCAGCTGTGTCCCCACTTCCTGCCTTCTATGGGAGACAACCCCCACACCCTTACACCACCTATCTGATACTCTGAGCTCTAAGGAAGAAGCAGGGTATCTGATAACCACGTCTTCCCTCCTTGCAGCTCTTCACCTTACCTAACAGGCTTTCACCCCTGTTCCTTCAGATCTTGATAACAGCCATTCCTACATTCAGGGCAGACGGGATCCCCATTTGACTGAGAGCACTGAGCTCCCACAAGTCAAATACCATCTGGAGTTAAGCAAAGACAGCTAGTGATCAGAATTTGACACAAGCAGTCTCTTGACCTGGGTCACTGAGGGAATGGCTGGACAAGACTTCCTCCACACCAAAATTTCAAGGTGTTGTCACCTACTCCAACTAGGCACAGGTGACTGAGTGACCCCGAACCCCAATGCTTTGTTTTCTTTCTCTAGGATGGTCATATACCATATGACATTGGGGTGTACACTCCGGGGGCTAAGAGGTGGTCCTTCTGGACTGGCAACTGGGACCCCAAGGCCGCTCAGGACATGTTTGACTCAGGGCATTAGAAGCAATGCCACCTGGGTGAGACCAGGCTGGAAGAGAAGGCACGCCATAGATAGGGAGGAGTGTGGGACTCACCTCCCTCGGCAGCTGCATCCCTTCCAGCTCATCCTGCTGCTGTTGGGCCACAGTGACCCCCAAGACAAGCGTGTGCACAACACATGAGACCACAGAGATGATGACGAAGGGGCGGAGGCTGAGGGGCAGCGTTATAAAGAAGGGGAAGACAAAGAAGGCCTGCCAACCCACAGTGTCACTGGCTGCGTGGGCACGTGAAAAGTTCAGGCCCAGGTAGGAGAAAATCTGTGGTGTGATGAGCAGCCAGAGCAGGTAGGGTACCACTTTGTGGCTCACTCAGTCCGGGAGCAGCCCCTTTTTGCAGAGCACGAAAAGGATGATGTCCAAGACCAGACCGATGCCTGTCACCACGAGGAGGGCCAGCTTGTCGCTGGAGAAGACCACCGCGCACATCACTACCACGTAGCAGTCAAAGAGGGCCGCAAAGACCACCAGCACCAGCAGTGTCTCATGGCGCTGCCTTTTGAAGTAGGTCTGGTAGAGGTTCTTCAAGGACTCAGGCACGAAGGTCAGCCGCATAAAGCGAGGCAGGCACAGGCAGGACCCCGAGTTCTGCACAGAAATTTCATGGGTCCGGCCGACCCCGCGGTCGGGGTCAGAGGGCAGGCTGACCGAGTACTCGGGATCCGATAAGCCCTGGTTCCTTGGCATGTTGGCGGGTGGCTGCTTCTAATGAGGGAGGGAGAAATCCAGGTCAAGCCACTTCACCAGGGCTTCTTAAGACCTGGGAAAGGCGGGGAGGCTCTTCCTGGAGTCCAACTGGAGCTGGGATGCTTAGTGGGTTCGCAGGACACAGGTGGCGCTGATCATCTGCAACTTAAAAGGGCATGGTTAGTAGAAGTGCCTCTTTCCTTGCCACCCACCCTAGCCCCATACAGATCCATGCTACACAAACCTCCAACACCATAGCCTCCCAAGCACGCCCACACACTCAGTCCGATCCACACCAGACACCCGGTTTCCTGCGTCGGGTTTCTGGAGGGGCCTAGCCATCTATCTCGCCATCCCTCACATGCCCGGCTCTATTCCTGACTTCCTCATCTAAATTCCTTCCAGGCCCACTGCCTCCAAGCTGAAAATACAACGTGACTGGAAGGAGCCGGGGCGGTCCTGGGGATTCCCTCATCTCCCTTCTGTTTACTTTCTTTTCCCCTACCCACCCCAGGGAGAATCCAGCCCCTTCCCAACCTTGGGCTCTGCAGCCTAGTGGAAGCCCCGCCCTGGATCCTGGCTTGGCGCTGACCTGTGCGGGAACTCGGGAGCGGCGCGCTCCGGAACCGGGCTGCGGAGCCGGGCCAAGCGGGCTTCAGCGAGCCGCAGGCTGCTTCCGGCAGTGCCGCCGCCCCAGCTTGTCCGCCTGGAGCCTTTGCGCGGGTCCCCTCGCGGTCAGGCCCCGGGTCCGTCCGGGAGACGTGCTGGGCTGCTGCTCAGCATCCGTGGGCGCAGAGGACGGCGGCGGCGCACGCTGCGGATGGCGGGCCCAGGCCAGAGCAGCCTGCCAGCATCCTCTCCCCGCACGCAGGGCGCTGCCCTCTGCACACCGGTTCACAAGCGCCGCAGGCCCCAGGAGGCGGGCGGCCCCTCCCCGCCTTGTCGCCGCCTCCTGGGCGAGAGGCCCCTTTGCTGTCCCTGGTGTTCCCCCACCACTTGCCAGCGCCCGACGACCGCTGCGTGGAAACGCCGAGTAGGTGGCAGACCGAAAGCGTGGATTCGCCTTTCCCCGGACAGGCCGTGTTATGGGAGAATCAAAGTCCAGCAGGTGAGGCGTACTGGGGCACCCCGGCCGCCCTTCTTCTAGCCTGGCTTCCTTCCGGGGACAGGAGAGACCCTGGTTGAGGTTTGGGGACCGCTCCCTGAGTGGGCACGTACCGTTTTAGTGTCTCCGCCGACCCTGGTAGCCCAGACGTCCAACGTAGGGCTTGATCTCTCCTCGAGGGAATATGGAGCCGAACCTGGCGACAAAAGAGGACTGGAGTAGCTTGGTTGGTACCTGACACGTGGACCTGAAAGAGGCCTTGCTTCACGAAGATCTTCAGTGTACATCCTACTGAAGACCCCCAAAATAGGGAGACCCTCTCTCAAGTCTCGGGAAGTCACGACTACCCACAAAATCTCTCAAGACTCCATACCTGGATGCAATCAGCAGAGAGAGGCTTTATTAGGGGCCAGCGGTCAAACTGCATACCCACGCAGGAGTAAAGTTTACTCAGAGGAGTAAACCCCTCTGCGGAGGTTTTTTTTTGTTTGGTTGTTGGGTTTTTTTTTTTTTGGTTTTTGTTTTGTTTTTTGTTTTTTTGAGACAGGGTTTCTCTGTGTAGCCCTGGCTGTCCTGGAACTCACTCTGTAGACCAGGCTGGCCTCGAACTCAGAAATCTGCCTGTTTCTGCCTCCCAAGTGCTGGGATCAAAGGCATGCGCCACCACTGCCTGGCTCTGAGGAGGGTTTTTAAAAAGGGGGAAACCATAAACCAGGGGAGTGGGAAGGGGTTGAAGGGTTATCAAGGATACATAACATAAAAATAGTGGAACATTTTAGAGGCACCCACCCTAAATGATTTAGAGTCATGTGAAAATCACTCTGCACACTCATTCTTCTCAAGAATGCAGTTTTTACCATGTCACTGTGCCCTACCCTGTCATTTACCAACTATTTATTAACTATTTCTCACTTGCTCTAGTCACAGAGCCACAGCCCGGTCATTGTGTTTTACCACCTGAATGATTTCATTCTTTACAACCAATTCCTGAAACTGGCCTGGTTTGTTTCAGAGAAAGTTTTCCATGTCCCTAAAAGAACTTAAAAAGAATCTATCTATCTATCTATCTATCTATCTATCTATCTATCTATCTATATCTATCCTTTATAAAATGATTTTTATAATCTTTCATTCTTCACTACCAACTGAGTGAGATGTGTTTGGGATCTTCCTTAAAGACGCAAAAGCTCCCTTTGAGTCTCTGTCTCCTAAGCTGTAGCATCAATTATTTTCCTTGAATTTGACAGAACACTTTGTTAGGAGTGAAAGTCGCAATTTTGGAAGAAAATGTGCTCAGGGGACTGAGGACAGCCCTCAGCATTAAGGGATCAGTTTTAGGGGCAGCTGAAATAAGAGAAGGAAAAGTAGCCGTGGGGGATGGGGGATGGCCAGGGATGCCCTATCATGTATGGATAGGTGTCTGTTTAGAACTTCAGGCATACAGTCACAACATACAGGGAATAGTCCATCAGAGAATTGGTCTGCCGTTGCTGTGTGTGGGTGTTCCTCCTATTGTCTGACAAGATCATCACCTCCCTACACCTTGTACCCTTCCCACACTCCTCCCACATGCTTCAGCCCACACTCCCCAGGGCTCTGATTAGAAAGGCAGAACAGAATAACTTCAAATATAGATGGAGGGTGCTCTGAATAAAGCACCACCCCATCGTTTTAAGTTGTTTGGGGTCCAGACATTTATTTTAACTTGTTACATGATAGTAAAGGACATTTTTTTTTTTTACTTTTAACAAAGGAATGCAATGATTAAAAGAAGAAGAGAAAGAGAGAAAAAAAAAAAAGAAAAGAAAACAGATGCTAGGCTATGAACCCAATAGAGTTTCTGACCAACATCCACGAGGCCTGGGATTCAGTCCACAGGATTGAATCCCAACATTACAGACCAGAGGCATTAAATGACTGCGATCCCAGCACAATCAAAAGTTCAAGGTCACTGTAGCTGCATTTCAAGGTCACCCATAGCAGCACATCAAGTCTGTAGCCTGGGCTGTGTGAGACCTTGTCTCATAAAACAAAACAAAACCAAACCATTAGAGTATGCCTGAACTGCTGGGGACGCAGCTTGGTGACAGAAGACGTTCCTTGTACCAGGTCTAGGCTTAGTCCCCAGTGCCTACAGTGGTTAAGAGCACTTGCTGTTCTTACAGAGGATCCAGGTTCGGTTTCCAGCACCCACATTGAGTGGTTCACAATTTGTAACTTTAGTTCTAAGGGATCTGGCGCCCTCTCCTGGCCTTCCTGATCTCCAAGAGCACCAGACACTCCAGAGCGTGTACACACACATACACACACACTGCACATATATACAGGCAAGCAAAACAAACAAACAAACAAACAAAAAAAACCATACAATTTTTAAAAGAAAACATTTTAAAGGCTTATAAATACCATGTTAGGGTTTATTTATTGACTTACTTAGTTTAGTCTTTTGAGATGATTTTTCCGTGTAGCCCTGGCTGTCCTGGAACTTGTTTCATAGACCAGGCTGGCCTCAAACTTAGAGATCTGCCTGCCTCTGCTTCCTAAATTCTGGATTAAAGGTATATACCACCACACCTCATGGGATTTATTTTGACACAAAGACACTCATATTACATCTCTGAGTCTCCCCAGCCCTTGGGGTCCTCACCAATCCCTCATGTGGCAAGGCCATGCCACATACCTGGATCCTCTGGAGGCCTTTCAATACGGCCTATGTCCCAGCTCTGACCCTCCACCCTGTTTGGTTTAAAGATTTATTTATATTTTCTGTGTATGAGTCTTCTGCCCTTGTGTATGTACATTCACTGTGTGCATGCCCAGTGCTCAAAGAAACCAAAGGGAGGCATTGGATCCCTGGGAACAGGAATTAGGGACAGATGCAAGCCACCACATTGGTGCTGGAAACTAAACTTGGGTCCTCTGCAAGAGCAGCCAGTGCTCTTAACCACTGAGCTATCCCTCCAGCCCCTTCACCCAGTTTTGTGAAGGGAGAGGGCTCCATGCAGAGACATTCCTCATCTCTTCCTTGCTGTCCACTCACTGTCCTTCCAGAATCCTCCAGTGCACCTTACCAATTGCTATGGGAACCGATTTACCTGACATGTTCTAAAGCCAGGTGGACATTAGGGAAATCATAAGAGCTGGCCTCATCCTCGGGCTACTGCCAACTCTACCAGGCACCACATCTACCAAAACACAGACCCTCAGGTATACACCATTCACAGTTGCAGTGACTTTACAAGGACAAGGGCCTGTTAGGTTGGGAAGGGGGGATCTGATTGGGCCTGAAAGGCACACATCATAGGTACCTAGAGCCATGTGGCCAATGCCCAACAACGGGAAAGCTGAGGCCTCCCTAGTTAAAGGCATGGGGTGGGTAGTGCCACTCAGAGGAGCTGCTCACTGCCACAGCCCACCCATGAAGGAGATCAAGAACTCACCTGTGTGAGCCACAATGCCTCCCAGGGTCCCTCCACTAGCATAATAGACGCTCTAGCAGAGTGAATGGCTGAGTCCCTGAAAGAGATGGCACTGTGTGTAAAAGCACTGGCTGCCCCCAAGGCAGTCAACCTGGCTTTCTTCTCTGGTACTACAAAGCATTCAGGTCAAAGACATTTAAGACTAATCATTCTTGGGTCTGCAGATGTAGTTCAGTGGGTAGAGTACTTGTTTGGCATGCATGAGGCTCCAGGTTCAGTTCCCAGCATGGTATAAACCAGGTATGGTAGGCACACACTTATAATCTCAGCAATCCAGAGGCAGAGAATCAGAAGCCCAAAGTTGTCCTCAGCTACAAATCAAGTTAGAGTCCAGCATGGACAACATGAGGTGTTATCTCAGTAAAATAGTAACTGTCCTCGAGGAGGGAGTGGGCAGAGCACTTGTCTAACGTGTGGCATGTGAGGCCCTGGGTTCTATTCCCACTCCCACCAGGCCGAGTGACCAGGGTGGGCTTGTGGGGTGGCATTTTTCAGCAGTCCATTGTGTTCTGGCCAGGACCTGGCCAACAGGCTTCAATTCCATCATTGAAGGCTGTAAGTCTGACTTTTATTTTATTTATTTATTTGTTTATTTATTTATTTATTTATTTTTGAGACAGGGTTTCTCTGTGTAGTCCTGGCTGTCCTGGAACTCACTCTGTAGACCAGGCTGGCCTTGAACTCAGAAATCCGCCTGCCTCTGCCTCCCAAGTGCTGGGATTAAAGGCGTGTGCCACCACGGCCCAGCAAGTCTGACTTTTAAATGCCAGGGTGACATTTTCCTCACACATATCCACAGGAAAACCAGAACTGTGGATGTGAGATGAAGCCAAGAGGGAGTTCCAACCCCCACACAATCCCAGCCTCAGTTCTATGGGGTAGTCTGTTGGGAGCCGACTCCTAGCAGAAAGCGGCTATCATCTTTGCAGCCATCTCAGGCCATATACCCTGACAAGAGACTTGTTTTTCAACAGCCTACAACAGCTGAACACACTCTGATAAATATCTTGTTTACCCCACATATCTTGTTTTGCTGTTTAGTGCCCCAAGCCGCTAGGTACGTGGTATCCATGCCTGCAAGGTGCATGTGGTATCCATGCCTGCAAGGCAAGTGGCAAAGCGTATAAATACCCAGGATTTCCTTTCAATAAACAAGACTTGATTAGACCCTCTGTCTTGTCTTCATTCTTCATGTCTCTTTCCCATCCATACCCACTCTCTCTCTCTTGCTAGACTCTGACTCATGGACCCACAATGGCCCCCAAGCCTGGGACAGTGCGGTCAGCAACAGTAGTCTTTGCTGAATTTTCTTTGCCTGGTTCAGGACTGGCATAGATTACTGCAGCCTTTGTTCTTATACTACCTACAACCACTTGTCCTGAGTTAGAGCCACCCACAATGAGCTGGGCCCACCCATAACAGTAATCAATCACAAAAATGAGTTGCAGGTTAATGGGGAGGGGGGTACTTTCTCCATTGGGGTCCTCTCTTCCAAAATGACTCTAGTTTGTATCAAGTTGACATAAAAGCAGCCAACACGGCCAGACTAATCCCCAGACGAGATCACTGCAGACAGGAAAACGTGAAACAAGTTTGCTGCCAAGCCATGCTTGGTAGCTCATGGCCTCTCTTATGGAGGCCAAGGCAGATTCAGGCCAGCCTGGGCAACATAGCAAGACCATGACAGGGTACTGAGGGGAAGGAGTACAAAATGGCTGGCAAACCTACACAGAGCATGTCAGTGGGAGCCCATCCACCTCACAGCCAGATGGTGAGATGCTCTGGCCACTCCCACCCCCAGGGCCTGTGCAAGGCTGGACTAGGCCACCATCAGCCTGTGTCCTCTCCCTGCCTCCATTTTGTTACAGCTCTTGACTCAGCTGCAGATTCTCCCTGGCGGCACCAGACTGTGGTCTGTGTTCTCACTTGTCACTCTGTCTCCCTCTGTGTCTTGTTACTTTGGATTTTGTGTTGATTCTTGGGCTACTATGGACACACGTGGGCACATGCATGTGGAAGAATGCGAGAGAAGCGAGCATGTGCTTTCTCCTGTGTGAATAGAGGAGTGTCAGTGAGCAAGTGTGTGCGTACGCAGATGAGTACGTGTGAGCATGTGCATGAGTTAGTGTGTGTGAACAGGTGTATGTCTGACGTGTGTTAGAGAGCATGCAAGTGTGTATGAGGGTATATGTGAACATGACTGAGAAAGCATGTGTGAGGGGAGAGACCGTGTGTGAACACGGGACAGTGTGTGTCCGGAGGCGAGCATGTAAGTCACTGAGGGTGAGTTAGATGTGAGAGAGCATGTATGAAAGCATGTGTTCTCCCCTCTCACAGGGGGTGGTACTGCTAAGACCCCTGTTTTACAGATAAGGAAACCCCACTCAGAGATGTACAAAGCTTCCCTGGGGGTAGGTTCACTTGCTCCTGTGTATCTGAGGTCTAAGACCAGTCTTCTCACTGACAGCCGGGAAGGCTGGAGACTTCCTGATGTGGGAACCAAACACCATTCTGCAGCCCAAATGGAGACCAGGAAGGTGAGACTCAGAGAGGAAGACAGACAGGCCCAGGACAAGACAGACAGGCCCAGGAGCTCGAACCACTGTGAATGCTGAGTCATCCTGAGGCCTCTGAGGGAATGTCACCATTTCCAAAGTGCTCCAGCCAGGGCCCATGGGAAGAGCCTCCATAGACATGCATACTAACAAGCCTCTGCAAGCCTCCTGGGAGAAAGGGAGAGCAGAGGAGGAGCCTAGGACAGCAAAGGGGGCTGGAAACGGCCTGGCTGAGAGCAGATGAAGGGTCACCCTAAAAGTCCTCTGTGGGCAGAAAGTCACCTCTCCCAAAGCCAAGCTTAAGAGCTGAGGCAGGTCAGACAGGGACTCTAAAGAAGAGCTGTCCCAAGCACCTTCTGAGGGTGACAAGAATCTAAATGTCCAGACAGGAGAGATTGCTCAGAGGTTCAAAACAAAACAAAAAACAGGCTTCTCTTTCAGAGGACCCAGGTTTGATTCCCAGCACCAACATGGCTACCCATAACCATCTGTAACTCCAGTTCCAGGGGATTCTATGACCTCTTCTGGCCATTATGGGCAGCAGGCACACCAGTGGAGCAGAGACATACATGCAGGCAAAATACACATACAAACTTTGTGGGGACATAAAATATTAACACATAATATTAAAAAAAACAAACCTAATATCCAAGTTGTCACACACACACCACACCACACACACACACCATACACACACCACACACATATATACTAACATACACCACAAACACACACACAACACACACACACCATACACACACCACACACATATATACCACATACACCACAAACACACACACACCACACACACACATCACACACACACACCTCATGCACTACACATACACCACACATACCCCACCACACACATACCACACACATATATACCACATACACCACAAACACATACACACACCACACACCACACATACACCACACACACCCCACCATACCCACACACCCACACACATAGTACACACCACACCCACACCCACACCATACACACACTCTCACTCCCATGAGAGCTGAGTGTGTAAGGATGAGGACCTGGCTTGGATCTCTAGCCACCATGTAAACACCAGTCATGGCAGCATGTGCCCAAGACTCTATCACTGAAGGGAGAGAAGACAAGTGGATCCTGGAGCTTGTTGGCCAGTCTAGCCAATCAAGGAGCTCCATGTTCAATGAGAGACCCTGTCCCAAAAGAGAAAACGGAGAGCAACAAAGGAGGGCACTGGATATCGACCTCTGACCTCCATGTGCACATTCACACATGGACACACACAGAGACAGGAGAAAAGTTAAACTATGTCAGTCCCTTCTTCAATTCCAACATAAATACCCCTAGGGTATACTAGGGCACTCCAGAAGAAAGCAAACGCCACAAAGTTTGTATGTGATAATGTTTATAATGGAAATAGTGTTTATTTGTTTTTTTGTTTTTTGTTTTTTTTATCTTGGAGGGAAACTGTGTCATTTAACTGCTAAGCAATTGAATGGCTTTTTAAAAGAGATATATTCCTTTTATTTTGTGTGTCTGAGTTTTTATCTGTATGTTTGTGCATCATGTGCTTGCCTGGCACCAGAGGAACCAGAGGGTGGCATCAGATCCTCTGGAACAGTTACAGATAGTTACGAGCTGCCTTGTGGCTGCTGGGAACCAAACCTGGGTCCTCTGTGAGAGCAGCAAGTGCTCTTATGACTGAGCCATCTCTCCAGCCTCAAATCACTATTTTTATTCTAAAACCATCAGGAATTAATTGTAGGAATTAAAGGATTAAAGGTATATCCACTTTTTAAAAATTCTGTATATGTGCATATTTGTGTATGGGGTCTGTGTGTGTGTGTTAGTGGTTTAATAAGAATGGCCCCTATAGATTCATACATTTAAATATTTGGTTCCCAGTTGGTAGTCTGTTTAGGAATGACTAGGAGGTGTGGCCTTGTTGGAGGAGGTGTGGCCTTGTTGGAGGAGGTGTGGCCTTGTTGGAGGAGGTGTGGCCTTGGAGGAGGTGTGGCCGTGTTGGAGGAGGTGTGTCAGAGGGGGTTGGCTTTGAGGCTTCATAAGCTCATTACCAGTCTTGCTTTCTCTCTCTGGCTGCTGATCACAATATAAGCTCTCAGCTACTGCTCCAGCACCATGCTTGCCTGCCTGCCACCATGCTTCCCACCATGATGATCATAGACTAACCCTTAAGCTGTAAGGAAGCCCTCAACAAACACTTTCTTCTATAAGCCTTGGTTCATGGTGTTTCATCATAGCAACATAACCCTAACACGGTGTATGCGTATGCACGGAGGACAGAGGTCAACATCAGGTGTCCCCCATCCCTTTCCATCTTTATTTTCTGAGGCAGGATCTCCCACTGAACCAGATGCACATCCTCGTGGCTAGGCATACACACACAGGCACTCAGAGAACATAGGAGCTGCAGGGGTGTACTGCCATGCCTGGCTTTCTAAATGGGTTCTGGGGATCTGAATCCAGGTCCTAGTTCCTGTGACTGGTACTTTACTGTCTGAATCAACTGCCCAGTCCCTTCATGTCCATTTCTAAGGCACAAAACATGATTCCAAGAAGAGAGCCAGGTGGAAGTTCCTGGTGACCAGAACTCACACCTCCAGGAAGGTCCTCCTCTCTGCAGAAAGCCCAGAGATGCCCACCTCCTTCTCTCCCTGAGGGCATTGGAGGATGGATACACACACACACACACACACACACACACACACACACACACACACAGCTTCTCCTCAGTCCCTGGCACTGCCACTTGTCTTTGCAGGTGGAAATACATCCTCCTCCTGCCAGTTGTGTCTTTGCGCATACTGTCCCCTCAGTGTAGATCTCCCTTCCCCCCTTTCCACTAAAACAAATAAACAAAAACAAAAACTACTAAAAAAAAAAAAAAAACCTACTACCTATCCCAAAGTCATACCCTAGCTCACCAGCTCTGTGTCTCTCTGATCCCCAGGCAGAGATAATTCCCCAGCCAATGTGGCCCCTTAGGAACCCCACTGCTCTTGTCTGTCTCCCTCACTGCGTGAGTCCCCAGTGCTTAGCCTCATCAGCACCGGGAGGTGTATTCATTTTCCATGGCTGCCCCACACACCACCAGCTTGGCATCTGAGCTGGGACTCTTTTCTGACCATTGAGGTCAGAGCCCAGACAGGCCCTCCTAGCCAGTTTTAAGGTGTATTGGGGCTGCCTCCCTTTCTGGAGGCTCAGGGACTCCCTTGTCTTCCCTGGCTCCTGGAGTCCTCACATACCTTCAGTAGTCTGGTCTCTGCAGACACAGCAGGAGAAGGTCTCCTCAGTTCCAGGGAGACCTGAGCTTGTTATCACATGCCTGTACCTCAGCATTTTCAGGGTTGGAAGTAGAGGCAGAGGAATAGGGGGAGTTCAAGGCTAAGCTTGACTATATATCTAGACTAAGGTCAGCCTAAACTGCATAAGACCTTGCCTCAAAGAACACAAACAGGCAGATCAAAGGTTCCAGGTAATTACATTGGACCCTGACATTTTCCAAGGTACTAAGGTTCCTTAACCTAATCCCATTCACAGATGCCCCCCCCCCTTTGCCATATAAGACAACGTCACAGTTCCTGGAGAGCAGGGTAATCACATTGCAGTGGGAAACTATTCTGCCTAGTACAGTTGGCTTCTAATATGACATCCGGTAGGTACGTATTAGAGCTAACACTCATCTTAATTCTTCCCATTATAATCTTCCCCAGGGCTAGGGAGAAGACTCACTGGGTAAAGGACCTTGCCACACAAATCTGGTGACCTAGATTTGATTCCCAGAACTCACATAAAGGTGAAGGAGAGAAAAGACTCCACAAAGTTGTCCTCCAACTTCCACATCCATGTCACGACACATATGCCCACACACACCAAGCACATACACACAATAACATATTTTAAATCTTCCCAAAATGTCTCAATTCTATGCTGTAAGACATGGGTGCTAGCATGTTAAGCCTGAGGCATCTTATGAGAGGGAAGACCCTATAATAGGGTCAGGACAGGAGAAAATTGTAGACAGAACACACCTGATAGCTCTCCCTTATGTCCCCTTCCAGGTACCCTTACTCTGTATCCAGATGACACATTCTTCAGTCTACGAACGTTGGTTAGAAGCGAGAGGTCACAGAGTAGCTGAGTGGACACCTGAGACTATAAGCCTCCTCTGTGACCACACACCTTGGTTGTCAACTTGACTGGAGCTGGAAGCAACTAAAAGGCTGCAGGGTGCTCCTGGGAGGGATTCTCCACCAAATAACATAAAGTGGGAAGAATCACCTTAATGAGGGGCACCTTCTGGTGGCAGCTCAGATAAATAGAAATGGAAGGAAGCTTTGCTTTGTGCCTGCTTGCCTTAACTTTTTTTAAAAAACAAGATTTATTTATTTTATATTGTTTTGCCTGCATGTATGTATGTGCACAACAGGTGTACATGCCTGGTGGCCAGGGAGGTCAGGAGAGGTGCTGGGTGCCCTGGAACTGAAGTTGAGAATGGCTGCTATCACCACATAGGTACCAGAGAGCAGAACCCAGTCCTCTGCAGTGGTCCCGCCAGCTCCTTTGCCTGCACTCTGGTTGGCAGCTTCATCTATTCTGTTGCTATTGCATTCCTTTGTGGTATCAGAACCCAGCCTCTCCAGGCTTCTAATGTCGACCGGAGACTAGCGGCTCTCCAGGAATTCTCTAGGTCTTCAAAGCCAAATTGGGACTGCGAAGACATCAGGCCACATGGACTGAGCAGCTGCCATGTTCTCAGCCCCTCCACTACAAGACAGCCATTGTTGACGGCTGAGGTTGAATCATGTGATCCAGATCTAATAAATCTTCTTATAATATATATGTATACATTTATGTACACATAGACATGCCATCCATTCTAAAGTTCCTATTAGATGCTACGAACCATTTCCCTGAAACAGTTCAGACTGTATCCTTTCCTCCAAAATGTTTGCGGTTTTCATCCTGACCACAGATTACACTGTAAAGGCTCCAGTGTCTATGCAGTTCCTTGGTGAGGTCTCAGGCTTCTCACCTCACATAATCTTCACAGCAATTCTAGGTGGAAAGTGCAATGACCATACCCACTTTCTGGATGAAAAAACTGAGGCTAGATTCTGCACTCACCCAAAGTCTTGCAGCCAGTAGAGGGTAACGCACCCACATTCTATCTATGTATCTATTCTAGAGTCTGGTACTCAGGCTCATGACCTGCACAGCATCATTGGCCATTGCTGGAGGATGAGGGACTCATGCTGTCTAATCTGCTTAGACAGGAAGCAAGATGGCTCTGAACCTGTGGGTCATGGGGAAAGCCAAGCAGAGGACTTGGCAGGAGTGGCAGGTGGTGGGACCTTCACCTTAGCTACCCTGTAAGCATAAATCCATGCATCCTTCCAACCATGGGACTGGGGAAAGTGGCCCAGTCAGAAGGCAGAGACCTAGATAGTTGAGCCACAGCAGAAAAACTCTGAAGCCTGCCTTGAGGGGCTCGAAGCAGGCTGATTTACACACTTTTGACCCAGTGGTGTGGTTGTATGTGTGACTGTATATTACTGCTGAGATCTGGTCACAATTCAGTTTCTATTGGTATCTCTGAACCATTCAGGAGTGTGTCCAGGAACCAGGAGGTGGGCATAACCACTCTACATAGATTGAAATGGAATTGGCAGCTGGGGCCTGTGCTGCGCTAAGACCCTGATCAGCAGGAGAATAACGACAGCACGACCGGTTTCTTCTAACAACGGTTTACTCAGGAATTCTTAATAGCACATGGAGAAAAATGGTGGAAGCCCCCGAGACACCCAGGTCCGAGGCTTATATCCACTACTGGGAGCCAACAGGAGACTGCCACGCTTCACCCAGCCATAGGCCCAGCACTGCACATGCAAGATCATCCCATGCACAAGCGCGCCTCAATGCCAAATAAGGAGTTGTTTTTCTCAAAGCATTTAGGAGCTCAGCGCCATCTTTAGGTGTGGCTCGGCAGCCCCCAACAGGTGCCCAAATTTGCATAGGCTTTGATAACTAACATTCTCTCTGGACTTCAGTTCTATACTCAGACACCAGCATGTGGGGTGAGCAGATACCTGTCTGGAAGGGCAGAGCCTGCCTAGGAGTCTAGAATGGTAGGAGGAAAAAAGTGGTCATGGAAGTTTGTACAGAGCAGGCAGAGACAGGCAGATACCTGGGCTCCCGGCCACCCAGCCTATTCTTGGTGAGTTCCCAGCCAGTGAGAGTCCTTATCTCAAAACAAGGGGGGTGAAGATGGTACCTGAGGAGTAACATCCAAGGCTGTCCTCCAGCATCCACATGGCACATACGTGTGTGCACACTTGAACACACACGTGGACCTGCACACATACTCTGACACAGGAGAATGGTGACAAAGAGCCACACCATAGGTGGTCTTGAACACTGAGCTCCAATGTCTCATGTATTTACAGGAGCATCAAAGATTCTTTTGAGCAAATGGCCTGTCCTGCTAACTACATCCTGTTGGAGGATTCACTAGGGATACAAGATGGTTTGGCCGTGGAAGAAACTCTGGAGAGGAAGCAAGGTAACATCCAGCAGAAGACAGGAGTCCAGAAGTGGCTGATGTGCCCCTGGAGTCCTTCCTCAGAGTTCTCAGCCTTTGCCCAGCAGGCAGTGGGCAGGCTTACACACATGTGGGACACGTTGGGGTTTTGTTGAGCATATCTATGCTTTTGCAGAGAGTAACTTCTGTAATTGTGAAGTGACTCGCTTTGACAAAGAAAAAGACAGCGTGCTGCAAGGGGCAGAGGGGAAGAGGAACATGCTGCATCCTCTTCTGCCATCTCTCTCCATCCCACTGTGTTGTGCAGGGATGCCCAGCCAGACCATACCAGACAGACAGACAGACAGACACACAGACACAGAGACACACACACAGAGACAGAGAGACACAGATAGACATAGACACAGAGAGTTTTATTTTAAAGTGTATTCTTTTTCCCTAGAGTAGACTGCAGGAATCTCTTCTCTCACCAGCTCCCCTCTGGTGCTGTGAGCTCTGCAGGCCGCCAGCTCCTGACATGGGGTGTGGGATGCTCTGACTCACAGTCGGGCCGGGGATCCAGCACCCAGCGCAGGGCTCCCGGATCCACGTGGAGCTTCCATTCATTCACAGCCCCCACACAACCCACCAGTGTTCGATCCGTTTGCAGAGGGAACCTCGGTTAATTTTAGCAGCTGTGGGTTCAGTCGGTCTTCCCACTGGCTAGGCATACTCTGCCTGCTTTTTGTTTTCCTTGTGTTTCCAGCAGAAACCATTGGCTCCAATCTTCAGAAGATGAGTGGGCCACCCTATTACATCCCTGCTGAGGCTCAGGTCTGTGTCCCCTCTTTACCCTTTGCACAGGTGAACAGATCGGGAGAAGGTTTTGGGAAGTCGCTAGGTGCATGGTGTTAGGTGCATGGTTAACTCTGAAGTGCTAGCGAGTTATACAGTAGAGAAGAAAACGTAACCTATAAAACAAGCTGGGGGAGGCTGAGGCTAGCTATTTCTGCAGACTATATATATCTATATCTATAGATATATATAGGTATATAGATATGTATACCTATATATCTATATATATATCTATATACCTACATATCTCTATATATAGGTATATAGATATGCATATAGATATAGATATAGTATATATAGTGTATATATTATTGTATATATACATACACACACATATATATACGTATATGTGTGTATATATATATATATATATATATATATATATATATATATATATTCCTTGCATGTGCTCCACTACTGAGCCACACCACAGCCCCTGTAAAACATCTTTAAAATTCATGTGCAGGCTCCCAAGATGGCTCAGCAGGTAAGGGCACTTGTCATAAAAACCTGACCCCACAGTGGAGGAGGAGAACTGATTCCTGAAAATTGCCCTCTGATCTTCTGATCTCTGTATGCACACCTGCACACACACACACACACACACACACACACACACACACATCACACCTGCATGCACACACACACACACAACCACACCTGCATACACACACCTGCATACACACACCTGCACATACACATCACATGTGCAGACAAAACAATATAACTTAAAAAATACAATCCCAGTGCTTTGCATTCAAGCACGTTGCATTTCCCTGCCTGCCACCTTCAGATAGCTGGCTTTAGCAACTTGTGCTTATGCTCCTCGTGGCTGCAAGCTGGCTGCCGAAACATGAGCACTGGACAAGGGTAGGACATTATTTGGCAGAAGAGGAGAAATAATTTCTTCCTGTGCCTTCTTTTCAGGAATAGCGTTCTTTCCTGGGAGCTGCCCAGAGAATCCATTCATACTTTTTCTGCAGGGGTAAGGCCAGATGCCCACTTCCAACAACAGAAGTTCCCCTGACAACAGAACTGGTACCAGTGTGGATGGCTTCCACCGATTATGCTCAGCTTCTGGGCTGTGCAGTAGAGCCATGTGTGTAGCAAGGAATCTGGAGGAAGGGCTCCTGAACAAGCTGTTGATAACAGTGTGGCTCTGGCACTCCTCACAGGTTGGACAAGTCTCCAGGATGAAGCCGACTCCCTTAGGAGACTTTATAAACCCAGCAGACACTCAGGCAACTTCACTGAGAACACGCTAATACGGTCTGACCAGCTAATGAGCAGGGTATCTGAGCGCTAAGGGCATCACACGTTTACTTCATCTCTCTCGGGCTCCCTTTCAGAGGCAGCTGTGTTCTGTAATTTCTCTATCTCGGCCTGGGAACTACACTGTTGAGGGACACACAGTGCATCTCACAGCTCGGCAGCAGCATTGTTGAGTCACCAAGTGCCCACCGTGCCTTCATCATGCATTTCAGTCGCAAAGAGAAACATGAGATGATATTCTGCCAAGAAGTTCCTGGACCACGGAAGCCCTGGCTCTGCTGAGCAGCAAGTCTCCTGCAGGTGCCCAGGCAGCTAAGCTAAGTCTAAGAAGTTTCCTGGGGACTAGTCGTCAAGCTTGGTATTAAAATAAATCCACTAAATTGTCAGGCAGTGGTGGTTCATGCCTTTAGTCCCAGCACTCTGAGTTCAAGGCCAGCCTGGTCTATAAAGCAAGTTCTAAAACAGCCTGGGCTACAGAGAAATCCTGTCTCAAAAGAAAGAAAAGGGAAAAAAAAAGAATCCACTAGCTTGCCAAGTGAGAGGAGAGAGGGAGGTGGCTATGTTGGATGGAGGATCAAGGTCATGAACAAGCATGGGCAAGGGATTCTAAGCTCACTGTGTTCAGAATATAGAGAAGATGAAAATGCGAAGATCAAGGCCAGAGAATGCAGGGCTCCTTCGAGCCCTGACAGCAAGGTGCTGTGGTGGCACCCAGGCCCTGGATGCCAGTTGCAGGCTTCGGCCAGTCCCCATCCTTCTAAAAGCTCCAGGGCTGTGCTTGTTTACTGAATGGCCATGGTAGGTCACACACTGGACATAACGGACAAAGCGCCAGGTTGCAATGCTGTAAAACCAGAGCCCTTTAGAGCATCATTACTGATGCTCAAACAAACGGGTTCAGAGCACAGAACGCTTCAAGCCCTGCTGCTGACTTTACCTAGCCTTCTTCCTTCTGAGAGACTCTTACCTGGCCCCTTTTCTTTTTCTAAAGGTTTCTCATCCTGCCTCCAGGATGATCTCATGTCAAAATACCCTACCTTAGCCGGGCAGTGGTGGCACACACCTTTAATCCCAGCATTTGGGAGGCAGAGGCAGGTGGATTTCTGAGTTCAAAGCCAGCCTGGTCTACAGAGTGAGTTCCAGGACAGCCAGGGCTACACAGAGAAACCCTGTCTCGAAAACCAAAACCCAAACCAAACCAAACCAAACCAAACCAAACCAAACCAAACCAAACCAAACCAAACAAAAACAAAAAAGAAAAAACCAACCAACCAACCAACCAAACAAACAAAAGATCCCCTACCTTAATGACATTTGTATACGCAGTGGTTCTCAACCTTCCTGATGCTGTGACCCTTTAATACAGTGTGGTGACCCCAACCATAGAATTATTTCTGTTGCTACTTCAAAACTGCAATTTTGCTACTGTTATAAATCATAATGTAAACATCTGATGTGCAGGCTATCCTGTGTTCGATCCCTGTGAAAGGGTCATTCAGCACTCGCTCCAGGGGTTGCGTCCCACAGGTTGAGAACCTCTGGTATAACTAACTTTGTCTGCTGTAGACCTTAACCCAGATGAGATCACACTCTGAGGTCACTTGATCATATGTATGCAGGACCATCATGTGATAACTATAGTAGCTGGGACCTTTACCTAAGGAGGCCAGACCCCTCTTCTTATCTAAGAATAAGACGTCCATAGATAAAGACAAACTATCCTAAGGGCTCAGTGAGATACAAATAAAATATGCAGTCAGCCAGGCAGCCTGTCTGCTGTGGCATAAATGAGAAATCTCTCTCCCCTACACCCAGGGCTCCAGACCATCCTCCAGGAGCCCATCCACTTCCCACTTCTCCACCCTGGCCACACACACACACACACACACACACACACACACACACACACACACCAAGGGTGCTGTATTTGAACACTTGGCCTCCAGTTGGTGGTGCCGTTTGGGAAGATTATGGATTCTGTAGGGAGGTGGTGACTTTCCCCAGTGAGGAAATCCATTACTGGGGGCCAGCTCTAAGCTTTTAGAGCCTGGCCACACTTGCTGTTATCTCTCCATCTTCCCTGTGTGCTAATGAAATGTGACCTGCCAGCCTCGGGCTTCTGCCATGCCCTCCCCATCAGCATGGATTGCCTCTCTCTGGAAGGGAGGCAGAAATGAACTCACTCGAACGTATTCTACTACCACAGCACCAGAAAAGGATCAAACTGCCTGTCTGTCTTCTCTCCCACCCTTCTTCTTTCTCCCCTTCTTTCTGTCTTGGCCACATGCTAGGATTAATACTATGTGTCCTGTCCCTGTCACCGGCAAGTGCTCTGCCTGAGCCATATCTCTAGTCTGATCAAAGCTGTTTCATTGCTTAGAAAGCTCCCGCTGTGTGGTAGGCGCTCCAGGAACACTAGGGCTTCAACTTCACAGAACTTGGATTCCACCATATGATGAACAGAGGCTTCAAAAAGGAGGCGCTTATGGAAGGATAAAATGAAGCCGCTCCCCAAATGTACCCCTTGTACAGCAAGAGTGAACCAGGCCAGGCCCCATGCAGTGCTCTGGGGACAAGAGACTGTGAGCCACTGATCCCCTGGAAGAACAAGGGTGAAGAACCCAAAGAGACTGTGTGATCTTGAGGTCCACAGCACCCATGGAAAAGCCGGTGGGATGAAGTACACCTGTAATCCCAATGCTGAGAAGATGGAGACAAGGAGGAACCCTGGGGTTTGCTGACCAGCCATCCAAAACAGTGGGCTCCAGGTTCAGTGTGAGACCCTGTCTCACATGCTGACCTCCCACTCTGTCAGGATTGACACTACATAGTGACTCCTAGGGCCTGGCAGATGACATGCAGGCTTAAGAAACCATGAGAGGTGTCATTCTAGAGAATGGTCGGCGTGAACTTGATCTGATCTGATGTCAAAGTAGCAACAACTGAGAAGGGGCTGGTGGGCATGGACCTCACAGATAGCGGGAGAGCTATGAAGGGTCTAGGGCAGGGACCAAGGATGCTTCTCCAGGTCAGGAGGTCAGTACTAATCCCAACTCCTGCATGCCTAGGTAAGGGTGGATAGCAGAAGATAGCAGGGGTATCTTGTCCTGACAGCATCTTAATCTTCCATTCATCACTGTCAAAGGCAGAGGGACCAGTTGAAGCTAGCAGATTTTCACTTTGCAGTCCTGGGGGGAAAACACGATCACAGGAATCAAGTCAACCCTGGATTTACAGAAACCCTGTCCTGACATCACAGTCTGCTGTACCAGCTATTGGGAGGTTCAGTGCCCACTCATCATGTGCCTCTGTGAGGCCAGATATCGTCATGGCTACATGTAAGGAGTTTGGGGTTTTTATTTAATGAAGACAAGGCAGGGGATCAACAATGCCAGAGAAGTCTAGTTCACTAGTTTATTAAAATCATTATTTTCTTTTCTATTTTTTAAAGGTTTTGGAGACAGTATCTTACTCTACTTGGTTCTGGCTGCACTGAAACTCACTCTGTAGAGCAGGCTGGCCTTGAACTTACAGAGATCCATCTACTTCTGCCTCCTGAGTGCTGAGATTAAAGGCTTGTGCCACAGAAGTTTTTTTTATTTTTATTTTTATTTTTTTTAAGACAGGGTCTCAATGTCCAAGCAAGACCTTGAGCTTGAGATTCTCTGATGTAACCTCTGGAGTACGGCAATTATCAGCCTGGAGCACCAGACCCAGCATTATAAACTTCTAGTGTTATTGAACTGGATAGCTTGTCAATAAAGGAGGGAATTCCCTTCAGCCTGCCCAAGACCACTTTTAATTAGCAGGAGAAAAGACACAGCCAACCCCCCCTGCTCCATTCTCCCTGCCTCTGTGTTACCTGAGAGTTTGTGGTTTCTAATTGCATTAAGTGGATTTGAAATTCCAGCCACAGAGCACTGATCAATGTTAGCTTTTCAAAAAAAAGAAAGAAAGAAAAAAAAAAAAAGGAAAGAGAGAAAGAAACAAGAAAAACAAAAACAACAACAAAAACCATGTAACTTCTTCCTCTCAGTCTGAAGTCTTCTCAAGATGTAAGATTTAATTACAGTCTGGAGCCACTGCATGGCACAGGTCCTACAGATAACCTTTAAAAACAAAAACCAAAACAACAACAAAAACCAAAGCTGGTGTTCTGTTTAGTTTTTGGTTTCTAGTGGCTTTTTAGAGGATTAAGGAACCCACATTCAGGGGGAAAACTAAAACAGAATAGACAGACAGACTGACAGACAGACAGAGAGCAAAGACAAACCCCACATACCCCTAAATCATGCTCCTGAAGGTTCAGGTTAGGGACCATTCGCTTTCCTTATGAAGTGCTAGTGTTTCTAACACACAGCACCAGGCTGGTTTGAGGGTAGAGGTGGGAAGGGAAACTACCCTTTTATGACTTCCTAGGTTTTAAATGTGACAAAAGAATACACTGGGGACATGAAAGTCACCCAGAAGCAAAGTCTTTCAGGCCATTTTCTCTGTCACCCTTAGTTCTTAAGAGGACTCGTGTCTCAGTTGTTGGCTTGGACAGAACCTATACAATGTAATGCTCTAGGCATCTGGGAAGCATCAGAAGCCTGGCGAGCTTGTCCAAAACTTCATTTACAAACACAAGAAACGTTTTGTGGTCTGTATTTTAACACAGTCACTGAGGCCATGGCATGGACTCCCTCTTGGCTTGGGTGCACCACACACGGTTTTGAACTGAGCAGAAAAGTTTACGATGGCTCTGCTTCATTCTGGTGCCTAACTAACCTCCCAAGACTTCCTCTGCTCTGTCACCTGCTTCACCAGGCTTAGCCCATGCCACCTACTCTTAACTACAGGTAACCCCTTCAGCCTGAGGGTCACCATAGTAACAGGATTTAATCCAATCATCTTCCCCCACTCCTCAGTCTATAACCACTCCTAAACACTGCACTGGGGATGGCGTGGGTGAGACCAGCTCTCCTGTCGCCACAAGCCTGGAGGCTTGTGAGTGAAGGCTATTCTCACACAATTGGTTTCAGTGAGTGATCGGCACATGATGTGGAAGCCAAATGCTTTATCATTTTAGCCAGTTTATGTCATTGCTCTGCATCTGTAAAGAATCTGAATTGTGGCCATTACTGAAAAACAAAACCAGAAGCTGCTGGTTTAGTGCTGTCTTTTGGGGGGAGGAGGGGATGTTTTTGGTTTTGCTTTTTAATACAGGCTCTTTCAGGAAAATAATACAGGAAAAGAGAGACACTGGGCCTAGCTTGAGATTTTGACAGTAAATTCAGAATACATACAGTCCTCAGCTTAAAGGGGTTTGTTGTGATTCTCCACCCCAACCCTGATGGTACAAAAAAAAAATCTCACTTCATCAAATATTAGACTTTGAACTTGTTCTAGGCTGCAGCCCTGCCACCCAATCCTCTCATGAGGCCAGGAGGCAGCTGGGAGTATAACCCACAGGCAACCTGTGATCGCAAGAAGACCAATCCTGATAGTGGGCTGTGGTCCACGAGTCAGGTGTATTCGCTTTAGGATATTTTGTGTGGGGACACATGTTTGTGTGAACATGGGCATGTGCATACCCATGATGCACATGGGTAGGTCAGAGGACAACCTCATTTGACAGCCCTCACCTACAGCCCTGAGACAGGGTCTGTCTGTGGCTCTCAGGCTGACCCACAAACTTCTGGGGATTCTCTTGTCTCCACCTCCCACCTCACTGTAGGAGTAACTTAGATTCAATGCTACTACACCCAGCAATTATACAGTGTCTTAGCCACTGTTCCATTGCAGTGAAGAAACATCAATGACCACGGCAACTCTTATAAAGGAAAACATCTCACTGGGGCTGGCTTACAGTTTCAGGGGCCTAGTCCACTGACGGGGAGCATGTTGGCATGCAGACCGACATAGTGCTGGAGGAAGAGCTGACACCTACATCCTGATCTGCAGACAGCAGGAAAAGAGAGACACTGGGCCTAGCTTGAGATTTTGAAATTTCAAAGCCCACCCACTTTGTGACACACTTCCCCCACAAAAAAGTAACCCTCACACATACTGGGTAAATACCTTACCCCTGAGCCATGACTACAACTGATAATTTTCACATAATTTTACAAGATTTGGATGTCATTATGATATTCATGTTTAAACAGCCTTCAATATTTTAAACATATTAAACACTGGATAAACATAGCATTAAAATGAAATATAAGGGAGACTGGAGAAATGGCTCAACAATTGAGAGCAATGGTTCTTCTAGTGGACCTGGGTTGGGTTCCCAGCATCCATGTGGTGACTTTGACTTAACACCATGTGTAACTCCAGTTCTGGGAGATCTTGCACCCTCTTCTGGCCTTTGAGGGCTCCTGCATGTATGTGGTGCACATAAAGTCATGCTAGCACACACACATGCACATAAAAATAAACCCAAGTTGAAATTGAAATACAAAAATGTGTTTATCACTATTTGTGGGTCTTTATAATAGAAAAAAATCAAGATTTTTGTAAAAGAATTTTCCCAAATAACCAGTAATACTTTGTCTACACTGTCATACTTTGATGGAAGGCTGGGCAGGTCCACTTTGTGGTGCTGGTGGGACTCAAGAGTATGTATGAGTAAGAAGACATTAGGAACAGATCCCTTTTGCTGTGGTTGGGGCTGACCAAGAACACATAGTGAATGGGAGATGTGTCCTGGGCAGGAAGACCAAATGGGGCATCATCAAAGGTAAGTTTGGGAAGATAGCAGGCATGCAATGAGTAGGAGGTTGGAAATCAGGGCATACCCTACATCCATGGCATCCTTCGCATGCCTCCTCTGGCATCTGCCCAAACCTGGAAGGCAACCATGACTTGCCAAAACTTAACATAGCCCCACGAAGTGCCTGAAAATAAGATTTCCTTCTGCCTCAGCCTCTCAAGTGCCGAGTTTACAGACCTGGACCACCTCAGCCAGCTCCCTGATTTATTATTACCGTATTACTACCATTATTAAAAACATATGGAGCCAAGCATGGTAGCACATCCATACTCCTAGCATAGGAGAGGTGGAGGCAGGAGAATCAGAAGTCCAAGGTCATCCTCAGCTACCGATCAAGTTTGAGGCCAACCTCAGCTTCATGAGACCTGGGCTCAAAAAAAAAAAAAAAAAAGAAAAAGAGTCATGAATTTTGTCTCTGGTGTAACGGTCCTAGTGTTATCTGTAACGAAGGATAGATTCACTAGTTTAGCAACTAGTTGTAGGAACCAAGCCCCAAGGATACAATAATGAATGAATGAGTATGTCAATGAATGAATTAATGAGTGACTGAATGAACCAAGAAAGAGGAAGTGGGGGAAGACAGGAAACTCATGGCAATAGTGGGTCCCAGAAGGTACCATAGCAGGCAGCAGCTGTGTACTCTGAGAGTACAGAGCTGTGCTAGGTCCATGTCTTGCAGTGGAAAACATGGCGCACTGTGAGTTTCTTCTGAGAGATCTGCTCATCCGGTGAGGTGTGGGGCCCCCTGTGATCGGGTGGCTGCAAAGGGGTCCTGGGACCACTGTGGCCCAGACTGACTTGCCTCCCCTCATTCAGCTCCCATCTCCAAGACCTGAAGGACATCACCCACAATGTACACTACGAGAACTACTGGGTCATCAGACTCAATGAGAGCCACCTGCTGCCCCAGGGGCCAGGCTGGGTGAACCTGGCTCCAGCCTCCCCTGGACAGCTGATGGCCCCTGGACCAGGAAAGGTCCGAAAGCGAGTGAACAAGGAGTCCAAGGACGATGAGTGCTGAGGGACCATGGCCCAAAGCCTGCTAGGCTCCTCCCTTCCTCAGCTGCCAGCCCCCAAAACACATCCTAGAGTGTCTGTGTGAACCTGGAGTTGCTTTGTACAAAGTGCTGTGCTTAGACAACTAAAGGGTTTGTAAATGAGTTTGCCGAGCCAGTCTGATACAAGAATATTGTTCTAGGGGCTGGGGATTTGGCTCAGTTGGTAGAACTCTTTGTCTAAGGTGCCCAAAGCCCCGAGTTTGATCTTCATCACCACATGAGGCTAGGTATAGAATGCACATCTGTAATCTAAGCATTCAAAAGGAAAGAACAGGAGGGTAAGAAATTCAAGGTTTTCCTCAACTGCATAGCCAATCTGGGCTGTAGTATCGAGTTTATTGTACTGTGTGTGTGTGTGTGTGTGTGTGTGTGTGTGTGTGTGTGTATGGTTGTATTCTTGGGCTGAGGAAGTAGTTCAATAGAACAGTACTTATCTTAGAATATGATATATAGACATTTTTGCAAACAACTCAGCTTTTATTGTATTTAAAAAGGCAAAGTTCACTATCATAATTTAAATAATTTTGTTCATTTTCAAAATTACATTTAATTCCTATATTAATTTTTAAGGGGAACAAAGGAATGTTAGGAAGTAGTCCTTCATTAGATTGCAGGAGCTCGGTTGGTTATATTCTGGAAAAAGAACGACACATTTTCCCTTATTCTTTCAAGAAATGGGTCTGGAGGATTTAAATGGTCTCCAGAAAAATGTTTCCACTGCTTCAGCTGTGACATGGACAGAGGTCTCAAGGAGTTAGACTTCTGAGAGCCGAACTGACACTGTCTAGAGGCGACGGGGGCCTTCCGACACATCTTCAGTGTGATCTTCTCCCCCTGTGCACTCACAGTCAGGCAGGTCATGGGTAACACACTGTGAATTTTCATGTAATGTGAACAAGTTTTCAAGCTCTTCCACTGAAAACTGGATATGCTCAGAAGATCTGGTTAGGTCTACAACGGCCCCAGAAAGGCCTTGCTTACTGACCTGCCTTTGATACATCTTTTCCTCTATTGTCCCTGTAGTCAGGAGTCTGTAAATATGTACAGGATGTTTCTGACCATCTTTCCATACTCTAGACACAGCCTGGATGTCAGTAGCTGGGTTCCAACCCATATCATAGAGAACTAAGTGAGATCCTCCAATAAGATTAAGTCCCACACCACCAGCTTTTGAACTTAATAGAAAAACAAAATCAGTACAGTATTTACTATTGAAACTATCAACAATTTGCTTCCTTTGAGAGACTGGTGTTTGGCCATCAAGTCTCACACAAGCATATCCATGACGCTTGCAAACTTCTAAAATATTCAAGGTTTGTCTGTAGCTGGATACCAACATCACTTTTCAGTGGGACGAAGTTCAGGGAGCACTGGCAGGAGCCTTCCTAACGCCTGTAGTTTTCCTGACTTGTTCTCAGAGAACTGCAGAGGTTTGTAGCCAGCAGGGAACAGTCAGCAAGCCTTGACACAGATTCCCTTCTTCATTTTCATCACAACTTGAGCTAAGCTCTTTCCCCTTCACAGAGCTGAACAAGAGGCAAGGGTGACTGCATTGCTCTTTAGGGCTCCTCTGCAGACGAGGTGAGCGCTATTTTCCAGTAGTCCTTTCAGACAGAACCTGACAGACCGAGAACTCAGGAGCTTTTGGTAAAGTTCAATCTGCAGTGTCCCTGGTTGGCAAAAGACTACGTTCTCTATCTTAGGGGGGAGATATTTATTGATGACTTCCTGAGTTCTTCTAAGGATAAAACGTCCACTGAAGCACATGAGCTCAGTTGCTCTTCTCTCCCCTAACTTTCTTCCGCAGAAGAAGGAGGCTCTCTTGACATAATGATGGGTTCTTCATGTATTTTTCTATAAGAGGACAGAGACCCTAATATTCCTGGATTAATAAAATCAACTAATGCAAAAAATTTTTGCAAATCATTCTGAACTGGGGTATCAGTGAGAATTACTCCCTTCTCACAAGAGAGGCTAGAAAGGGCTGCCGTTGTCTTGATACTACTGTTCTTCAAACGGTGCCCCTCATCACAGATCAGAAGGCCAAATGTTATGGTCTTAATTTGATCTAGGGAACAAAGTAACATTTCATAGCTGATGATAAGGACAGAATGAAATGTAGAACTGATAAACCCCTCAACTTTATGGCCCTGATCAAAAGTGAATATCTTGATCCTTTAACTTCCCAGTCATTTTTGAAATTATTTTCTCCAATTATTCACCAAGCTTCCAGGGTAACAATAAATGTCTTCTTTATTACTGGTTTGCCACCATAGGGTTCCTGACACTGTAGGGTCCAGATGAGCAAAATACACTGCAACAGTTTTCCTAAACCCATTTTATCAGCAAGAAGAGCACCGCATTGGCCAATTGCTCTCATTCTCATCACACACTCTAGAGGAAGATGACTCTGTCTTTCTGATGTGGTCGGAGGTGATGGACTAGGGGAGGGCCTATCACCACATCCACAATAGGAGAGCAGTTCCTATTAAACACCCACTGGTGACTCTTGTCTGGTCTCGGCATACCCAGGGCATTTGGTGTGTTCGGGTCATGGCGTGGTTTGCAGTTTTGCCAGTCGTTCCATCTATTTCCCTTTGCTTGGCTTGATGGACACACACTTTTGAAAGGGTTAGAAAAGCACTTCCCGGCAGCCTGAGCACTGGGGACAGCAGGACTTTCTACTTCCATACTGAAAACACTTGCCACTGTTGAAGTGCTCAGAAGAGACTGTGCCCAGGATTTCTATCTCTTTCCCATCAGTCATCAGTGTTTGGCCTTCTACATGTTCAAGCTCTTCGAATTTATATCCAATGCCCCTTCCAATATATTCTCCTTCCAAATCTTTCAATGTGAAGGACCTTCCTCTGACAATAAGAATAGCATCGCCTTCCCTTTTTTTGTTTTTCTTGGAAGCTTTACACCAAACAACACTGAAATATTTATGCAAGCTGCTAGCTTTCTTTTTGTGTGCCTTGGACTCTATGATTTCTTTAGAGGCTGAATGAACTGGAGGAAGTGGATCTACTCTAGTCCCGTCACCCATTTCCCTAGGGCTTCCCTCAGCTGGGCAAGGATTTGAACTGCCTGCATCCGGATCATTTTGTGACTGCTCAGCATCTTGCAACAGTTTTGTATCTGGACTCATCTTTGTAATCTCCATACTCACACGTGTATTCCTTCTTCCTGGAGGTATGAATCTTGTTTTTTAAAAGGGATTTCCCTGTACCTGTGCTGCAGATCGTCTCAGCTTCAGCAATACTAACCCGGCACACTGACCAAAACCACAGCAGGTTCAGACACCTGCCGCTGACCACCTCAAACTTCCTGCCTTCATACAGTCAAGCACCGGCTGAGCGCACCCTACATTTTTTATATATTTATCTATTGTTGCTAAGAGGATGGGACATATGTCCTCCCACATATATTCTAAATATGTATTTAAAATTTTTATATTTAACTTTTAATTAAAATTAGATTTTATTAATTTAATTACATTTAATTAAAATATTCAAGTATATTTTTAAATTTTTATATGTATTATATATAATATCCTTTTTTTTTCATGACTGTTTCTCTGTGTAGCCCTGACTACCCTGGAACTTCCTTTTTAGACCAGGCTGGCCTGGAATTCACAGAGATCCACCTGCTTCTTCCTCCTGAGTGCTAGGATTAAAGGTGTGTGCCACCATGCCCAGCATTTACTATATTTGAATGACTGGTCCTCCTGCCAGTCTCCCTGTTGCTGAGATTTCAGGCCCATGTCTCTACACCTGCTTCTCTTTAAACAATAAGAGGCCAAAGATCCAAGGTAGGAAGAAGAGTTGCCCCTTCATCCTGCACCTCCTTCTCTCCCCACCCCAACTCTCCCAGCTTCTCAGACTGAAGCCTAGCTGCCAATCAGGCTCTTTCTGCTGTCGAGAGCTCTCACTCTCGCTCCTGGCCCAGGGTAAATCACAAAACTTATTGCTGCCCTGCCCAAACATCGCTGGTGGGCTGACCTTAGATGCCCCCTGGATCTGAACCACCAGTGTTTGGTGCCTGGCATGCTCCCACACTGTGGACTCTCCAACCTGCCTGCCTCTGCAGTCACACAAACCCTTCTGTTCCCAACAACTTTGCTTCCAGTTGGCAGGGTCTTATCTGAGCCATGGAGATGATTAACCTAAGAACCCTGCCTCTCAGAGCACCACCCCCTACCCCCTGTCTTCAACACCCTTTCCTGTCACTAGCTTCCAGCCCTCAGGGGGCTCCTGAGGGTCCTCTTTGCACACACTCTGGCTTGCCAGCCTCTGCTTTTCCCTTGGAGAAGAGGACCAGAAGTTTTTTGCTTTTGCCTTTCAGGCACAGTGCCCTTGGGAAGGCTGGGTGTCTGGATGTGCAGAGCACCCAGGTCGGAAAGAATCCCCAAGTAAAAGAGCTCTGTGGCCCAAATGCCTCCAAAGGCCAGAGATCAGGGTCAGTAGAAGTCAGAGGACTCAGGTCATGGCTTGATCACATGTTAGTATGCAGTCCTTCCCTGTCCCACTAGACCATTTTATCTGTTCCTTTCAGAAAGAAAAGCAACAGAAGCTTCTGGGCCCCAGGTGTGCAAACACTGAACTGGATATCACAGAGGAAATTTCACAGAAATAGAAATACTGTAAGAACAAGGAGGACTGAAGAAACTGCCCTAAATACAGGCAGTCTCTATTTCTCACCAGCCAAGCACTTCTCCCAAATGGCAGGCATCATTGGATACAGGGACACTTAGGAGTCATTGTTGGGCTCTTCTGCCCCTCGCCCAGATCCCTGTGGCTGGAGCAGACACCCAGCTGTTCTGCTCCTGTGTGGAAACCGCATCAGGAGACATTCTAGAGAGGCCATTGACCTCAGAGCAGGGGACACCATATCCTGAGGCATTCTAAAAAAGCTACTGAACTCAGAGCAGCAAACACCATATCCTGAGACACCCTAGAGGAGCGATTACACTCAGAACAGCAAACACCTAGCTGGTCTACTACCGTGGAGACACCATATCCTGAGACATCCTAGAGGAGCCACTGTACTCAGAATAGCTGGAGCTCAGGACCACAGAGACCCTGAGGAGTTCTGACACAACCAAGATAACTGGAAGGTCAGGCTCCAGTCAGAACCAGTGAGTGCAGGTAGCACTAGAGCTAACCAAATGGTGAAAGGCAAGCGCAGGAACATAAACAAAAGAAACCAAAGTTACTTGGCATCACCAGAACCCAGTTCCCCCACCATAGCAAGTCCTGAACACCACATCACACCAGAAAAGCAGGATTCAGAATTAAAATCACTTCTCATGATGATGATAGAAGACTTTAAAAAGGACATAAACAACACTCTCAAAGAATTTGAAGAGAACACAGGTAAACAGGTAGAAGCCCTTAAAGAATTGCAAGAAAACACAGCCAAACAGGTAAAGGAATTACACAAAACCATCCAGGATCTAAAAATGGAAGTAGAAACAATAAAGAGATCTCAAAGGGAGACTACCCTGGAGATAGAAAACCTAGGAAAAAGATCAGGAGTCACAGACGCAAGCATCACCAACAGAATACAAGAGATAGAAGAGAGAATCTCATGCGCAGAAGATACCATGGAAAACATTGACACAATGGTCAAAGAAAATGTGAAATGCCAAAAGCTCCTAACACAAAACATCCAGGAAATCCAGGACACAATGAAAAGACCAAACCTAAGGATAATAGGTATAGATGAGGGTGAAGACTCCCAACTTAAAGGGCCAGTAAATATCTTCAACAAAATTATAGAGGAAAACTTTCCTAACATAAAGAAAGAGATGTCCTTAAATATACAAGAAGCCTACAGAACCCCAAATAGACAAGACCAAAAAAAGAAATACCTCCTGTCACATAATAATCAAAACATCAAATATACAAAACAAAGAAAAGATACTAAAAGCAGTAAGAGAAAAAGGCAAAGTAACATATAAAGGCAGACCTATAAGAATTATACCAGACTTCTCACCAGAGACTATAAAAGCCAGAAGATCCTGGACTGGTATTATACAGACCCTAAGAGAGCACAAATGCCAGCCCAGACTACTATACCCAGCAAAACTCTCAATCACTATTGATGGAGAAACCAAGATATTCCATGACAAAACCAAATTTACACAATACCTTCCCACAAATCCAGCACTTCAAAGGATAATGGATGGAAAACTCCAACACAAGGAGGGAAACTACAACCTAGAAAAAGCAAGAAAGTAGTCTTCCAACAACCCCAAAAGAAGATAGTTACACAAACATAATTCCACCTCTAATAACAAAAATAACAGGAAGCAACAATCATTTTTCCTTAATATCCTTAACACCAATAGACCAATTCTCCAATAAAAAGACATAGACTATCTGACTGGATACATAAAGAGGACCCAGCATTTTGCTGCATACAGGAAACGCACCTCTGTGAAAAAGACAAACACTACTTCAGAGTAAAAGTATGGAAAACAATCTTACAAGCAAATGGTCCCAAGAAACAAGCTGGAGTAGTGATTCTAATATCAAATAAAATTGATTTTCAACCAAAAGTAATAAAAAAAAAAGATAAGGAAGGCCACTACATACTCATCAAAGGAAAAATGTATCAAGAAGAACTCGCAATTCTGAACATCTATGTCTCAAATGCAAGAGCATCCACATACATAAAAGAAACTTTACTAAAGCCTGAAGCATACATTGCACCTCACACAATAATAGTGGGAGATTTCAACACTCCACTCTCAGCTATGGACAGATCATGGAAACAGAAACTAAACAGAGACACAATGAAACTAACAGAAGTTATGAACCAATTGGACTTAACTGATATCTATAGAACATTTTATCCTAAAAAAAGGAATATACCTTTTTCTCAGCACCTCATGGTACCTTCTCCAAAATAGACCATATAATTGGTCACAAAACAGGCCTCAACAGATACAAAAAGATTGAAATAATTCTTTGTACCCTATCAGACCACCATGGACTAAGGCTGGTCTTTAATAATGACAAAAACAATGGAAAGCCCACATACACGTGGAAACTGAATAATGCTCTACTCAATGATGACTTGGTCAAGGAAGAAATAAAGAAATTAAAGACATTTTAGCATCTAATGAATTGGGGACACATCATACCAAAACTTGTGGGACTCGATGAAAGCAGTACTAAGAGGAAAACTCATAGCTCTAAGTGTTTACTAAAAGAAACTGGAGAGAGCATACACTAGCAACTTGACAGCACACCTGAAAGCGTTAGAACAAAAAGAAGCAAATATACCCAAGAAGAGTAGTCGGCAGGAAATAATCAAACTCAGAGCTGAAATCAACCAAGTAGAAACAGAAAGAACTATAATGGCCATACCTTTTCTTAATTTATCCCTGCTCTTTCCCTCAGGTGATCCCCACAGCCTTGCTGAGCCTCCTACTCCGGTGCTCCATCACTGAGGCTGAGGCACATCTGGCTGCAGCTCCTTCAGTCTGTGAGATTGTTAGAAGCGTCCTCTCTGGGCTTGGTCAGAAGCGCAGCACACAAACCCTTGGAGACCCTACTGCCTGTGGTGCCCTAAATTGATGTTTCTGAGACCATGGAGGGGCAGAGTCCCCCTCCAGTTCCCAAGGGACTTGTGCCAGCAATACATGTTGTGGGGACAATCTCAGTTTTGGGTGAGTGCTGCACTCACTAACAACCCAGAATTGGGAAAGAATCCTGTTTTCAGCCGGATCATTTCCATTTTTACTGGCGTCTTCTGATCTCAGAAATAAAACTGTCTTGTTGTGGAATCTGACCTTGCCAAAAAAAAAAAAAAAAAAAAAAAAAAAAAAAAATCAGGAATCAGACTCACTACACACAAACAAGGGAAGCAGGGGCTTCAGGTATTCTTGGCTAGAGAGAAGTTGTGTTCCAGATGTCATTTGAGAGAGAAAGACAATGCCAATTAGACAAGGTCCTTGGGGACTAGGATGAGTGCCACATCCACTCAGAGACCAGTGAGCAGGGACGTTGGCTACATCCTCTCCCTGTGTTTACAAGAAAGAATATAAGGAATCCTACTCTGGGGGTGCCGGGCACCCTTTGGTGGTAGAACCCAACAAACACTAGAAAGTTGTCGGCACTGCTTTAGACTGAAGCTGTTTTGATAAATCAAAGGGACCTGGATTCATCCCAGGTCCAGTCTTCAGGTGCCTGCAGCCAAGGCTCTCACTGTTGAGATCTGGCTCCCCCTTGTGGCAGAGAATAGCCAATTAATAGATGCCTCCAGAAACTCCCCCATGCAGAGAGTTATGGAAGCTTTTAGTGGCTAGAGTTATTTTGAGATACGGACGGGGAGGTCAAGAATCAAGGAGAGTTGTGGAACAAAGGAGGTTAAAGTATGTCAGATAAAATCCGAGAATGTCTTCAGGCTTACAACAGTTATGCAGAGTGAGTACCTGAGACTTAGGGTTTAGTCCTGGGACTCTGGGCTCTAGAAAGAGCTATGAAAGTTCAGAAATGCGTTAGAATTTCAAGTCTGCACTCCCTTCACGTGGGAGGGCACAGCAGGCACGCTGTGGGGCAGGATGTGTATCGGAGGCTACATAGCAAGATTGCTCTCCCTCTCAAAGAACTATTCAGAGACAAATGGGCTACAGCTTGCCTCTGAATAGCCAGCACTATTTGGAGAAAGCAAACATCTGAGGGGACAAAAACTACTGGAGAATAGGCCGTGGTTTTGCTGAAACGGGGGTGGTGGTGGTGGTGGTGGTGTGGGTGGTGTGGTAGGGTCCGGCTGGCCCAGAGACTCTATGACCAAAGAACGTAGAAGAAAATGATCTCTGGGATACCCAATTGCAGGATCAAAACTGAGAGGACTTAGGGTAGGAGTCAGTTGGACATGAGCACATTCCAAGTCATGACCATGTTGTCAGGTCAGCCAGCGGCTCTTTTTAACAGCTTAGGTCAGCTAGCATGGGTCTTGAATATATATGTTAAAGAGTCTGTAAGGCCAAAGAAGGCAGTTTAAACCAGGTAGACGAAGAAAGTACCAACCTGGCTTCATACATGGACTCAACAAACACAGACAGCAAAATGCCCAGTGTTCCATCTAAACTCAAGGCACGGTTTGTACACGTGGATTAAATCTTAGTGTTTCAGGAACTTTGCATATGGCATCTATTATAAAACACTCCCCTCGTGGGACAAAGAATTGGGTCTCTGTTCAGCTACAGAATTCTGAAGGCTACAGAATGAGAGACATAGAAGACGAGCTCTGTTTATAGGGTGGCCAGACTCCACAGTGATGTGAAGTGGAAAATTCTGGTTTCTTTGGAAAGTCAGTTATGTCAAATGATGTTCTCTTGGGGCACACGGGTGAAAGGATGTCTTGCTAAAGTAGACAGGTGAAAGAATGTTTTCCTGAAGCAGACACATGAAAGGACCCATGATGAAGGAGTATAAATGTGACCATACTGACATTCCGAGGAGCACTGAGCGTTGTTTTGATTGCTCCACCTCGCTATTCTTCCCTGAGGACAGGCGTATATTGATTTTTCATACATAGCATTGTTGAGCTCAGCTTGTGGTGATGCCACCACTGAGAGAAACTCACCAGAAGTTCCTGTGGCTTCTTACTGCTTCTGCAGACCTGCTTTGGGCCAGTTGGCCAGCCTTGCAGTTTCTCTCTCTCTTTTCTTCTTTCTCTTCTTCTTTCTCTTTTTCTTTCTCCTCTTCCTCCTCCTCCTCCTCCTCCTCCTCCTCCTCCTCCTCCTCCTCCTCCTCCTCCTCCTCCTCCTCCTTCTTCTCCTTCTAGATTTATTTACTTATTAAATCTTATTATGTACACAGTATTCTGCCTGCATGTATGCCTACATGCCAGAAGAGGGCATCAGACCTCATTACAGATGGTTGTGAGACACCATGTGGCTGCTAGGAATTAAACTCAGGAACTCTGGAAGAGCAGTTAGTGCCCTTAACCACTGAGGCACTAAGTCACTCTCCAACCCTTAGCAGTTTCTTCAGGATTGAACTACAGATGCTTTGCACATGCTAGGTGCATTACCAATTCTGTGTACCTTTGATTTGCCTGAAATTATCTTTAATAAAAATCAAGGAAAATGGACCAGAGCTCAGTGGTAGAGTGCTTTGTCTATCGTGAGCAATGGCCTGAATTTGATCTCCCACTAACACACACACACACACACACACACACACACACACACACACACACACCAATAGCTTTAAAACTTTCTGTATTTAAAACTACATATTGGGGCCAGCTAGATGGTTCAATGGACATTGATGTTAAGCCTCACCACCTGAGTGCTATCCCTGGGCTCCACACTTACCCACTACAAACACACTGCAATTCTCTCTACCTCCATCCCTCCGTCCCTTTCTCTCTCTCTCTCTCTTCCTTTACTCCCCTCCTCTCTCCCTCTATCCCTCCCTCCCACACTCTTTCCCTGCCTTCTACTGCCTTCTATGCTTCTTTCTCTCATAGTCATACACAAATAAAATGTATTACAAACTCTGCATATTGAAAGCCAAATGTTACTGAGTGAAATTAAGAAAATGCAAATAGAGCTAGAGAGATGGCTCTGTGGTTATGAGCACATTTTGCTTTTACAGAAGTCTTGAGTTCAGTCCCCAGCACCCATGTCAGGCATCTCCCAATCACCAATCACTTGTGACTTCAGTTCTAAGGGTTTGACAACCTCTTCTGGATTCTGAGGGTGTGAGGGTGTATACGTGTACATGGCATTTCAGATGAAAGATAATTGATATGCCAAGAAATGAGTCTTCAATTCATGGATATCTTTGTTTTAATTATTTTGATTTTCCTCAGGATATATTAATTTTATTTATTTGTGTGTGAGTGTCTGTGTGTGTCTATGTGTGGTGTGTGTCAGGTTTGTATTTGTGTCTAAGCAGCTCACTCATCTTACCCTTCCACTCTACTAGAGAGACTAAATAGTTATCTAGAATTTGGGGAAGACTTCAATTCCTACCTCACATCATCCACAGAAAGTAATTTGATATGAATCTTAGATGTAAATATGAAAGAAAAGGATTGCGGGGCAGTGGTGGCGCATGCCTTTAATCCCAGCACTTGGGAGGCAGAGACAGGTGGATTTCTGAGTTTGAGGCCAGCCTGGTCTACAGAGTGAGTTCCAGGACAGCCAGGACTACACAGAGAAACCCTGCCTCCAAAAACAAAACAAACAAATAAATAAATAAATAAATAAATAAATAAATAAATAAAGGGATTTCTACATGCTATGTAATATCTAAACCTAACAGAGAACTCCTGCTTGTAATATTCAATGATGTCTTTCAAATATAACATAAAGTAGTAACCATCCAACCGTTAAGAATATACTAAGAGGATCAAGTGATGTAACTCAGCAGGTAAAGACACTGGCTGGGCAAGCCTGCTGACATGAGTTCAGAACCCACATAGAGATAAGAGAAGAGAAGCACCTCCAAAAATCGTCCCCTGACCTCTACATGTGAACGATGCCAAATGCATCCACACATTCACATACGCATACACATACACATGCACACACATGCACACACACAAAAGTGCACAGATGACTAGAATAGGCAGTTTACACGAGAATTTCCAAGTGGATAGTAAATGTGAGAAGTTGTTCAGCGTTTCTAGTCATGGGGGAATGCACATGAACCACGACAGGATAACATACACTCACTGGAACGACTAAAATACAACAGGTGGGCGTGTCAAGTCTGGGTAAGATGTCGGGACTTGGGGGAAGGCAGACACTCATGGTCTACTCACAGGAGAGGAAACTCAGAAAAGAGGCATGACCTACTAACATTAACTATGTGCACCATGTCTGCAAATGATTCCTCTTTGTTGGAAGTAAAAATTTCCACCCACAAAGTTGTCACTTGCAATTAATGTCCCAAGACCTTTTTTTCTTGTCATATGAGTATAAATCTTCCTTTACAAAATGAACTCACTTAGTCTTTTGCCTCCCATGTGATCAACAAGATCCATGCCTCTCCTAACTCATATCACATTCTTTCCACAAAGGTTCTATGCGTGTCAGTCTGAATGTCTCACTTCAGCTCCAGCTCCTGGAAGCACTTCTTCAATATCTCAAACATTCTTCCTCAGTGTCTTGATAACAGGATCCTAAAGCTACTACTAGCACCACCACAACCTCCTCCTGCCCTCCCCTCTTTCTCCTTTTCCTCCTTCTCCCTTTCCTGTTCTTTTTTCTACTTTATCTTCCTGTTCTCTTCTTGGCTTTTTGAGACAGCAATCCTTGCTATCTGGAACTCACTATGTAGACCAGGATTACTTTGAACTCAGAGAGATCCTCCTGCCTTTGCCTCCCAAGTGCTGACATCAAAGGTGTGAACCACTATTCCCAGCCTAAAACTTCTTGACGTTAATTAAGAGAAAAACATTTATGGGTATTGTCTCAACTCCATCTATCCTCTGCTTGTTCCCTCAGATGGCCCAGAGGCTAAGGATTTATACAAACCTATAGAGGTTCAGCACAGAGAGAAGTGGGTGTTGAGAGAGAGTGGCTATCACATACCTCTGTCTTGGCTGCCACCTGTGTGCTGCTCCAATACCTAGAAAACAACACCCAGATGCCACAAACAAACAAAAAAACCTTAAGTACAATAATCGTGGGATGGTCCAGCAGTGGGATAGCCAGCTCCCACATTGGCTCCATTATTCAAGCCTCTCAACTGAAGAGTCTCTGTCTTCAGAATATGTATCTCCATATGGCATCACAATCAGTACTTCAATGTAAGGCCAGTCATTGTGCACTCAGCTCAAGTCCTCTGCAAGAGCAGCCAGTGCTCTAACCAGTGAGCCATCTCCCCAGCCCCACTCTTCACATTGTATATAAATAACTCCAGTATACTTGTCAAGACCATGAGATTAAAATGGGAGGTGGAGGATCCAGAATCGAAGGGTATCCTTGGCTACATTGCAATTTCAAAGCCAGTTTGAACAGCTGTGTAAACCCTCTCTCAATAAAATGAAAACATTAGTACATTTACTCTTCACTCCAGCCTTCACTAGCATCTCATATTTTCCCACCAGTGTTCAGGATCCAATGTAGAGCACAACCCAGAGTCCTCTGAGTCATAAGCACGTGTTCTATCAGTACACCAAAACAGAAAGGAAATCCCTACATTTGAGCCTCTGTGATGTTCTCTTTATGTTTAGACTGAGGTTCTATGTTTGGGGCGGGGTAGGAATGGAGAAGACACAGCAGTGGCCCACTCATCTTATTCCAGAACATCAAGAGGGACATGCTATCAATTTGTGACACTAGTGTCAAGCCCTTTGTAGAGCGTGCATGCTGCATCTCTCTATCTGACGTTACTATTTTCCTGTGTTCATACTTTGCTTCCACAAGTATCCTATAAATCTAACTCCTATTGGAGGTGTGGGCCTAGCATGATTAAGCCCCGTCTCCTGGAGAAGCCATATAACACATACTACTTGAGTAAGAAAGATTTGCCGCCCCTGTCACCACTTCCTATTTGTTTATTTATATTTATTGGTGTGGATGCATGTATACTTCTTTGTACTTTGTGTTATGGCTCAATGGTATCCTTCATTTACTGGCTTAGTTTTTCCAGCTTTATCTGTGTGAGCTCTTCTTGCCTGCTTGCTTTTTATACCTCACCATTATAGGTATAAATTTCTTGCAGCCTATTTTTTCCCTTCCCTTCTCCCTCTTGCTCTGGCCCAAAGGTAGGTTTATTTATTTATTTATTTATTTATTTATTTATTTATTTATTTCCTATTATATGTAAGTACACTGTAGACACCCCATAAGAGGGCTTCATATCTCATTACAGATGGTCGTGAACTACCATGTGGTTGCTGGGATTTGAACTCAGGACTTCTCGAAGAGCAGTCAGTGCTCTTAACCACTTTTGCAGCCTATTTTAATAAATGTTCAACCTCTCCTCTTGCAGACCACACACCAGAGGTAGTGAAAGAGAAAAGTTACTAGGATATGGGGGATGTTGAATCATCTCTCCAGCCCCCTCACACTTGAAATTCTTAATTCACTGAAAGTCTGTCTCTGAATCCCATATTGAGAAAGGACTCATCTTTTCTTGTTATTATTTGCTGTCATCTTAGTTTCTTTTCTGTTGCTGTGACAGAACACCCTCACAAAAGTGACTTTGTTGGGCAAGGGTTCATTTCAGCTCACAGTCATTCAAAGTTATGGTCCTTCAATCCACTGTGGCAGGGGAAGAAGCCACAGCCATAGGAGCTTAGGGTAGCGATTCACCCTGCATCCATTGCACCCATAGTAAAGAAGCAGAGAGCAGAGAGTCCACACCTATGTTCTTTCCCCCTGGACACTGTCTGGGATCCCAGTCATAGAATGGTGCCACACAGAGGCACCCCGGGACGGTTGCCAGACAGTTCCCTATAGGCACGCTTAGAGGCGCATCTCTAGATGATTCGAGATTTTGTCAAGTTGACATTTGTCATCACAGCGATGGGATTGTTTTCTTGTTGCTATGTGGAGCTCTCTTCAATTAAGCTGTCACACTGACATATGTAAGTGAACTTGCTTCAGAGCTGGGTGATTTGTTTTATTTCGAGAAAGACTCTCTCTCTGTAGCCCTGGGTGTCCTGGAACTCATTGTTTAGACCAGGCTGGCCTTCGATGCACAGAAATCCTCTACCTCCTGATATTTCTGAGCCTTTTAAAAAACGTTAATCCCACCGGCCTGTTCCAGTTATTAACTATGGTTTTGTAGCTGTTTTAGTTTTTAGTCCTGCAAATCTCTCCCTCTCTTCTTAGTCTCCATTAAGAAGGCCTCAAAGTAGAATTTAACTTGGAGACAAATGACATTTTTGATATTAAAATCATCCCAGCCAAAAGCCTGAAATATCTGTCCAAGTATGCAGATCATCATGTATCTCCTGTATTAAATGTTTATGGTTTTATATATGAAGGCCTTCTGTACTATTTATTAATTCAATACTGTGATATTTTATAATTTTTATTAATATAAAGAATATATTTTATTACTTTAAAAGCTATAGAGTTTTTACCTGAAGTAAAATGGCTGCTGTTGTGGATAGCCCCAGCCTCTTGTTGTCATGGTAATTCCACTCCTGGGAGGGGCTACGGAGGAGGAGTGAATCTTGTGAACCTTCTGTCCAATTGAAATTGTTAAATAAAGGCTAGAGCCAGTAATTGGGAAGTAGAAGAGGAGTGGGAGGAGCCAGAGGTGTGAGAAGAGTCAGAAGAGCAGTTGGGGGGCAGTTGGCAGTTGGGGGAAGGACAGAAGCTGAAGAAGACCATGACCTAGAAAACTGCAAGTTGTAAGAGATCTCATAGCTGGCGAATAGAGTAGTTCAATAGTAAATCTGCCCAATCTAGGCTTGCAGGTTATAATCATAAATATTGAATTGTGTTTTCTTTGATTGGACTTCAATGGGTCGGAGATTTACCGCAACAGCTCTGTGTTTGTATGTATGTGTGTGTGTTGTTTTAGTTTTTTGAGATAGGATCCTGCTTTATGGCCCCGGCTAGGCTGGTGATCATCACAGACAAATGGCAATCCTCCTCCTTAGCCCAAGTGTTGGTATTACAAGCATGTACCACTAGATTCAGCAGCTATTCATATTTATAAGTTGTTTTAGATTCATAAATTTGGTGAAGTATACTATATGCACTGTATATAGCTTGGTTTGCCTGGAATCTCAGCATTTGGGAGGCAGAGGCTGGAAGATCAGGAGTTCAAGGTCATGTTCAGCTAAATACGAAGATCAAAGCAGTACAAGCTATAGGAATCCTTCTTTTAATATAACAACAAAGGCTGGGCAGAGTGGCCCATGCCAGTAGCTTGTGCTGAAAGGCAGAGGCAAGAGGATCAGGAATTTAGGGTCATCTTCAGCTGCTTAGTAAACTCAAGGCCAACCTGGGCTACATGAGTCCTTGTCTCAAAAACACAAAACAAACAATATGTATGTGTGTATATATTAGATTTGTTGGGAATGTCTATTACTATCACCTTCATAGTTATTGGTTTAATCACGTAAGGTCTGTCTTTGTAAATTCTGGTCACTTATGTTGCATTGAGGAGCAGGCAGCTTTCAGCACGTAAGGGACACTTCAGTGGAAACATGCTCTGAGCTCATTCTTCCTCACCTGGAAAGCAGGCATTTTCTGGCCACTATTGGCCTAAATAACCATCAGATAACGGAGAGAGAGAGAGAGAGAGAGAGAGAGAGAGAGAGAGAGAGAGAGAGAGACAGAGAGACAGAGAGACAGACAGAGAGAGACAGAGAGACAGAGAGAGAGAGAGAGAGACAGAGAGACAGACAGAGAGAGACACAGAGAGAGACAGAGAGAGAGACAGAGACAGAGAGAGAGAGAGAGACAGAGAGACAGAGAGACAGAGAGACAGACAGAGAGAGACACAGAGAGAGACAGAGAGAGAGACAGAGACAGAGAGAGAGAGAGAGACCTAAAAGAATAATGTCTATTTGGGAGAAGCAGAGCACTGTAGGGAAATATGTATAATATGGTATATTATGGCTGGATTCAAAGAAGCCAAGACAGAAGAGAGCTCTTAAAGGTAAAGAATGAGAAATTGGCACTGGAGAGATGGCTCAGAGGTTAAGAGTACTGGCTGTTCTTTTAAAGGATCTGAGTTCAATTCCCAGCACCAACACGACAGCTCACAACTGTCTGTAACTCCAGTTCCAAGAAATTCAACTCCTTCACACAGGCATACATGCAAGCAAAACACCCATGCATATAAAATAAAAATAAAATGAAAAGTTAAAAAGAGTATATATTTAAAAGAAGAATGAGAAATTTACGTGGGCTATTTGAATAAATCTGAAGCATGAGTTTGCATCAGTATATTGGTCGAAGGGCTGTCACTAGGCAGATATTCTGTTGGGACAATCTTGACTATAAGGTCGCAGTTTTAGAGACATTAAAGATAAACCTGTAGAATCTGTGTACATACTGAGGCATACAACACACATTCAATTCATGAAGAACAGTAGTTCTCAACCTTCCTAGTGCTGTGACCCTTTAATATAGTTTCTTACACACTGTGGTGATCCCCAACCATAAAATTATTTTCATTGCTACTTAATAACTGTAATTTTGCTACTGTTATGAATCAGAATGTAAATAAACTGTTTTCTGATGGTCTTCGGTGACCCCTGTAAAATGGTCCTTCAACTCCCAAAAGAGTCATGACCCACAGGTTCAGAACCACTGATGTAGAAGGACTCTCTTGTGGCACATGTGATCTTTGGAACTGTATTTATCTCCAGCATCAGGAGTGACTGCTCTCCTTGTCTCTGATGTTGAGTGTAAAAAGACCAATTTTATCTCTGTATCTGCATCTCCTCACAGCATCAATGTGTCCTCTGAGCATGTAGCACTCTTAAGAATCTTGATTTTTTTTAATGAGGTCTTTTTATGGACATTTCTTTGTGCCAACATTGTTACCAACCCATTTTATTTTTAACAGTCTGACAGTGAAGTGAGTTTCAAAGTAGCCTCTGAGTTTTCACTGTTGCTTTCTTTTCAGTGTTTTTCTTGTAGGGAGTCTCTCTTTCTCTCTCTCTCTCTCTCTCTCTCTCTCTCTCTAATTAGTTTAACCAGAAAACGTAAAATTAAAAGAACTTCTTTGAGATCCTATACTTAACAACTCAAGAAACAGGTTCAGGAGCCTTTGAATCCATGTTCTAAAGAAAGCAGGGGAAAGTGGGGATTTGTATGGGCAAATAGTTCTGGCTGTGCAGTGCTGGGGAACAGGATCCATGTGACCAACAGAAGACAAAAGAAAAGAATCTACATATCTAATAAAATGTCCATAAAACAGGAGCTGAGGGGCTGGAGAGATGGCTCAGAGGTTAAGAACACTGACTGTTCTTCCAGAGGTCCTGAGTTTAATTCCCAGCAACCACATGGTGGCTCACAACCATCTATAATGAGATCTGATGCCATTTTCTGGTGTGTCTGAAGACAGCTACAGTGTACTCATATACATAAAATAAATAGATAAATCTTTCTGTTTTTCTCTCCTTTTAAAATAATTTTGTTTTGTTTTTTAATTCATCGTTTAATCTTTTTTTACAATCCAGAATTTATACCCCTCCTGTTTGTCCTCCAACTGTTCCACATCCCACAATAGCTACAGTTTTCTCATATACATAAATTAATAAATCTTAAAAAAAAGCCAAGAGCCGAATACTTATGAATATGTGTCCCAAGTCTCCAGTCGTCTGGCCTGTCGATGTGTTTGTCTCACACATCCACAGTACAGGGTGGAGGTGACCAAGCTCCCTAAGCAGCAACATTGGAAGAGAAGAGGCTCCATCAGCTTTTCATTGGGAGAGCTTCTGGGGCTCCATTTTGAAAAGTGTTCAACTTAGCTTTTATTGTAACCTTACTTTTCACAGAGGATAAACTCTACATTTTAAAAACATGCTGCATTCTATCCAGTATCTGTAGGTATTTCACCTTGCAGGTGTTTCCAGATTACTTATGTCCGTGATATTTGTAGATCGTGTGGAGATACATATGCAGAAGGATCATTGTTATACATATTAACTGAGATTTTAACACCAGTTTTCTTTTGCTTTGTATCTTAATGGTTCTGTCATGAACATATATTATTGAATAATGCATGATTAAGCAAGCATAACATAAGTTAAAAACTATCAAGACTACGGCTAGATGTATTTATAACTCTGTGGTAAACTGGGTCACTGAACCATGGGCTTATTCACCAAATGCTCCAGAATTGTCATCCAGGCTCTTTAGACATTGATGCCCTGAAGCAAAAGGAAGGAGTACCTATTTGTTTTATTTTAATGGTGACAAATGTCATTAATAATACCCTTAAACTGACTGAGGGCATTGCTGCAAAGTCCTAGGAGTTTATGACTTTCTGGGAAGACCTTACAGGATAGAATTGAGCTCCTAACACCAAGCATCCCCTGTTCTCACCTTCTCAGCCCCATCTCCCACAGCTCAGCAAAAGTGCACCTGAAAATTGTAGCAGGGATCCAGACCTTAGCACAACTCACTCCATGATGCAAATGCCATTCAGGTTGTAAAACTCAGCACCTAGACAGTACCACCTGCCAAAACTAAAACAAAGGCCTAAGCCATCAAAGTCCATAGTTCTTGGAGTCTCAAAACGCACTATCCTCACTTTTTTGGCTTCTGTTTCTGGCTAATTGTTCCTGCTAACTGAAATATGTCAACTCAGAACATGGGTTTTGTGCCTAAAAGGTCACCCTGAAGAAGGCTTGGGGCTACACTGGGATCCTGAACATTCATTGTAGTTGCCAAGTGGCTAATAAAGACTTCTGTTGGCTTAAAGCCATGTCTATCCAGTCTTCTATGGTGAATGCCCCACCACAAAAATTACAATATGCCATTTTCAGTGATGTCTTGCTTATAATTTTTTCCCAGAAATCAGCTGATTGTCTGAGCTCTAGCACAAATGAAAATTTATGGAGTAATTCTTCCATTCTGTTTAAGGAAATCAATCAAGGTCTTCTGCGTTCTCTGATGCATTTCTATTACATCTACCACATTTAAAAAAATTGTGTGTGTGTGTGTGTGTGTGTGTGTGTGTGTGTGTGTGTGTACGTACACAGGTGTGCACATGTCATGGGACATAGAGAAGTAGAAAACAACCTGCAAGAGTCAGTTCTTTCCACTTACCCTTGAAGGTAATTGGAGTTGAATGTAGGTTGCCAAGGCTTGGTAACTGTCACCTTTACCCACTGAGCAGTTTTGCTGCTTCCCACATGGTATCTTAGCTGTTTAGGTGGCTGGTGTCCTTACTAATGCATGTCTCTAGAGTACAGGGTTCATATTTATCTTTAGTCTCAGTATGCCAGATAATAATCTAGAACTTAGATTTAAAAAACACTTTAATAACATGTATGAGTGTGTGCATGCATGCACAAATGCCATAGTGTGCATGTGGAGGTAAATGGGAGAACTTGTGGGAACTGCTTCACTCTTTTTACTAGGTGAGCTCCAGAGATAGAACCCAGGTCCTCAGGCTTGGTGTCAAGCAACTTTGCCTACATCTCACTGCTTCCTTATTATATTTAATAAATCATTCCCAAATAAATTAGTAACTAATGATATGATTGTAGAAGACAGCTGAGTTAATACCTGATATAAAACATATCAATATCCCATGGGTAAGATGAGATGTATTTTCAGTAAAATCTCCAATCTACAACATAAATCTAATTTTCTTGTTTCTTTTTTTGTGTGTGTTTCTCTAGGCTTCATCGCAACATATTCGTCAACAGATCAAGAAACTCACAGGTCAGAATGACTATCCCTTATTGTTAGCTCAAGACTGATGTCAGATCAGCTGTGTTTCTGCTTTAAGACACAGTGTGTGGAAGAAAGTTGAAAAAGAGGGTGTGACTAGAGTAGAGCCATCTTTCTAACATCTTCACTTCCAAAGTCATGCAAACAGCCCCATAACTCCTCCATGGTCCCTTTCCCCATGCTTCTGTGTCCTGTATGTTTTCATGGAAAGCCCAAAGTATGGGAAAGAAACTCGGTGGGTCAGGAGAATGGACAAAAAAAATAACTACCAGGAGTTTGACAAGAGAGGTCTGTTACCTTTATTCTTCTACTATGGATTCAGGGTAGACATCTTTAAAAAAAAGATGTATCAGATCTCTGTGTCTCCCACTGCTACATTCCTATCCCCATGCTTCTAATGGGGGCACTTCTGGTCCATGATGAAGACAGCAGAGCTTATGGACTTTTAAAACGTTGATAGCTGTGCCATGCCATTAATTAGCTTCAAGAAGATATAAAAATGGTGGCATTGACCCCAAGACAACCACTTAAAGATATAAAATCAGCAAACTTGGCTCCAAAACCAGCTCTGATAAGATAGCCCATGTGCCACCACTGCTTGGAGATACATATATTCCATTGGTAGACTGTAGGAGTTTAATTCCTGAGACCCTGGTGGAAAGTATGAAAGTTGGTGAGTTGCCCACACACCTTTATGCAGTACTACAGTATATCCTCTGAATCCTCAAACAACACTCAGACTCGCATTAGCCTTGCTTGGCCAGTGAGCCCCAAGGATGTGCTTGTCTCTGCTTCTCCGACACTGGGCACCATGTACTTTTATTATCGTGTGTGCTCTGGGGATAGGTTGCAGCTTCTTTATTTGTATGGCATGCACTTCACTGATTCATCTCCCTCACTTCTGGTAGAGGGGTTCTTTACAGAAATAACTGATGCTTGTGAACGCAACCCCTTTTCTACCCTCACCTCCCTTAGACCAAAAATATTTTGGACTTGAAATGACCACTTCTTTTTTTTCTGTCCTAATTTTCCCACTAATGATTCCAAAGAAGACAAAGAAACAAAAAACATTCTCTTTGTTTTGCAGCCCAACACTTATGGAATTGAATTTATCAGAATCCCATGATATGTCTTCTTCCTCCATCTCTGACACTGTGGCTCAGGAGATTGTCCCATTTACTGTGAAAATGGGAAACCTTCTACTGACTACAGTATATCCTCTGAATCCTCAAACAACACTCAGACTCCCCTCCAGCTCTCTCCTTTAGTCAGAGGAGAGTTGGAAATGCAGTAATTGCATCACTAAAAGCAGCAAGTCCTGAACATCAAATGAGGGAATCAAAGAGTATGGACTCAAGACTAAATCAAATCACAGATACCTCAAAAGTAAGTCCTGTAGCATTGTCTCACAACATGGATTCTAGGGGGCTGATTAATGAACGTGTCATAGAATCAGCAGGACTAGCCCCAAGGCCACAAGACCCAGTCATGGAATCAGAGGGGGTAGATACATTGCATGAGGATCAAGCTGTAGAACCAGCAAAGATGAGTCCAGAGCCATTGTTGGGCCTTGGACGAGGTAACTCCATTTAACCTGTTACCTTCAGTCACGTAGGACAGGTAGATGGTGTGACTAACAAGTCTCCACCTCCAGAGATTTAAATATTAATGAATTATCAAAAGGCCATATTATACAGTCTTCAAAGTTAGGGAAAGGATTCCAAAGCCTCAGCATAAAGTCATGGAAACATTAAACATGGACTCGGGGTCACAGAATCAAGCTACAAAACAGGTCAGGTTTACTCCTAGGCCACTTCAACGTCTATGGCCACCACCTAGGATGATTCCAGAATATTCTAAGAAATCCATGAGTGCTCTAAAGATAAACTCTTTACCACCTTGTTTATCTAAAGATAAACTCTTGTACCACCTTGATTGGTACAGGAGTCACCAATGGGAGTGATCACACCACTACTAGCTGGTTTGACTGCACAGTCAGTGGCTCAAACCAAAGAATCTCTAGAGTTGCCTTCTGTGCCCAAGGTTCAAGTCAGAGACTCCATCGGGATGACACCACATCAAGGCACAGAGTATGTGTCATTGACTCCAAAACTGCCTCATCAGGTCATGGACCCTTCGGAGTTCACCCCACGTCACCAGGACTTAGACTGTTCAGAGGTGAGCCCAAGACAAAGTCACAAAATGACAGAACCTATGGGGTTGATCTCTGATTCCTGGCCACAAAAGAAGAATCCTACAGAGATGACACCATCACATCATCAAATAAAAGAATCTATGACAACAGCCCCAGGGGCACTAGATCCAGGGACAGTACCTATAGGGATGAGCCAACAACATCAACTTATAGAAATAAAAAAAGATGGACCGCTGACCCCAACGGTGCTATCTACAGATTTGACCCCAGAACAACATCAGCAAAGCATGCAGTCTGAGGAATTAACCACCACACCACAATTACAAACTCAGAAACCTGTCCCATCAGCCCCAGAGTCTCAGCTTCAAGATGTGAAGTCTGGCCAACTGACAGTTGAACCACAACTCCAAAACATACAATCTGCTGGGTTGGCCCCAAATCCACAGGTGCAAAGTGAATCAGTAAATGTGATTCCTGGTTCACAGTCTCAAGGTATGGAAGGTGTTCATTTGGAGCTACTACAGGAGGTACAAGAAGATATAAAAATGGTGGCATCGACCCCAAGACTACCACTTAAAGATATAAAATCAGCTCCAAAACCATGCTCCCGAAACACCAGCTCTGATAAGATAGCCCATGTACCACCACTGCTTGAAGATATGGAGATTCAATTGGTAGACTGTAAAAGTATAATTCCTGAGACCCTGGTGGAAAGTATGAAAGTTGGTGAGCTGACCACAACCTTTATGCAGTACTACAGTATATCCTTTGAATCCTCAAACAACACTCAGACTCGCATTAGCCTTGATTGGACAGTGAACCCCAAGGATGTGCTTGTCTCTGCTTCTCCGACACTGGGCACCATGTACTTTTATTATCGTGTGTGCTCTGGGGATAGGTTGCAGCTTCTTTATTTGTATGGTATGCACTTCACTGATTCATCTCCCTCACTTCTGGTAGAGGGGATCTTTACAGAAATAACTGATGCTTGTGAACGCAACCCCTTTTCTACCCTCACCTCCCTCAGACCAAAAATATTTTGGACTTGAAATGACCACTTCTTTTTTTTCTGTCCTAATTTTCCCACTACTGATTCCAAAGAAAACAAACAAACAAACAAAAACATTCTCTTTGTTTTTCAGCTCAATCTTATGGAATTGAATTTATCAGAATCCCATGATATGTCTTCTTCCTCCATCTCTGACACTGTGGCTGAGGAGATTGTCCCACCTCTCTGTTACTGTGAAAATGGGAAACCTTCTACTGACTACAGTATATCCTCTGAATCCTCAAACAACACTCAGACTCGCATTAGCCTTGCTGGGCCAGTGAGCCCCAAGGATGTGCTTGTCTCTGCTTCTCTGACACTGGGCACCATGTACTTTTAGGAACATATAGAATGGTGAATTTTACCAAAGAGAAACTTTCTTATAACAATATAATTAAAAACAAATTATATATTTTTATAATATAAAAATTATACAATTCGTGGTCAAGCAAAAACTTGCACACCAAACAAGAGCAAAGGATTCAATAATGGGAGATAGCAAAGGAGCCGGAGCACCTGTTGTCGGGCACAGGTCGACATTCTCAACCCCTAAGCAAAAGGACAAGTTGCAGGGAGCAAGTGAGCACTGTAGACAAGCTCAACAGCCCAAACAAGCGAGCCCTTTCCTACCCAGACCCTTGCAATTGCAGGAGCCAAAAAACTTTTTAACTTCAGAGAGCCACAGCCTCAAGGCATTACAACCAAGGAGCTAAACAAAGAGCCACAAGCTGAAAGTGTGAGATCTCTTCAATGGATAGATACCTTGACAGGCATTCTATGGTGTGACCTGTAAAGTTTTTGGATCCAATAGTGGGTCACCATCTCAAGGTGTCAAATGGACATACCAGAAGCCTCCATAAAATTGGGAGGTGGTAAGCCATCGGAAATGACTCAAGGGCCAAAATTTCAAGGGAAAAAATCTGGGGATTTTAACCTCAGGCCACAAGAACAGTGTGTCCAGCTTTTGGACTTTTTGGTGTGGTCCCTGAAAGCTTTAACTTTTTAGCCAAGCTACCTCTGGATCTCTCCTTAGGAGAAGGATGCTTGAGCCTCTCCTTGGGACTGTGTCAAACTATTCAAAAGTCAAAACTATTGACTATAAATCTGAGGTGCTGCCATTTAGAAGTATGAAAACATGTGATTTAACCTTAAGATCAGTAATATAGAACCAATGACATTCTAACCCAGGTTCCATATGGAAGACAGGAGCTCTCTAGAATTGACCCCTGGGACACAATCACAAGAAGGGAAACCGTTAAAGTCATTGTCAGGAATACAACAGCCTCAAGATTTGACATCTTCTGTTGGGAGCCGGCTTTTAACAGAAAGTGGCTAGAAAGCAGCTATCCATGCCTGAAAGGCGCACGTGGTATCCACGCTTGCAAGACGCACGGTGCTCTTCATACTCAGATTACTAGCAGAAGAGTTTCAGGCAGGATTAGGGGCTCGAAGAAGTTCTATTTGTTCTTTCCTGGGCATACAACAGAATGCTGGGAAAGTCATGTCTGTAGGCAGCGAATACCTAGGAAATGTATATCTCTCTGATATGTTACTGCTGGGGTATTTGACTTAACAATATGTTAGCCCTGGGAACCACTATGGATTTTAACCTCAGGCCACAAGAACAGTGAGTCCAGCTTTTGGACTTTTTGGTGTGGTCCCTGAAAGCTTTAACTTTTTAGCCAAGCTACCTCTGGATCTCTCCTTAGGGGAAGGATGCTTGAGCCTCTCCTTGGGACTGTGTCAAACTATTCAAAAGTCAAAACTATTGACTATAAATCTGAGCTGCCGTTTAGAAGTATGAAAACATGTGACCCAACCTTAAGATCAGTAATATAGAACCAATGACATTCTAACCCAGGTTCCATATGGAAGACAGGAGCTCTCTAGAATTGACCCCTGGGAAGGGAAACCATTAAAGTCATCGCCAGGAATACAACAGCCTCAAGATTTGACATCTTCTGTTGGGAGCCGGCTTTTAACAGAAAGTGGCTAGAAAGCAGCTATCCAGGCGCACGTGGTATCCACTCTTGCAAGGCGCACATTGCTCTTCATACTCAGATTACTAGCAGAAGAGTTTCAGGCAGGATTAGGGGCTCGAAGAAGCTCTATCCGTTCTTTCCTGGGCAGACAACAGAATGCCTGGGAAAGTCACGTCTGTAGGCAGCGACTGCCTAGGAAATACCTCTCCAATATGTTACTGCTGGGGAACGTCCTGGGAGCCACTATGGAAAGGAAGCCTTGTTCTCAATCATTTTTAACAGAAGAATCCACTATGGACATCTGTCAATCTATTCATAATTTGTTTGTGGTTCCAGCTGAACTGATGGAATTTTCTCAAAGCCTGCTAGAGAGGGTTCCAAGCACCATTTCTCAGACTTCAGTGGTTAAAAACTATATTCAGAGACATATTTTATGTCACAGTAAGGAGAAAAAAATGCCTTTAAAGATGTGGACACGTGCCTCCACATCTTCCATAATACAGCAATACTCTGGTACTAGATTAGGAGTGAAGAAAACAAGCTCAAAGCTCAGCGATATATTCCAGGAAGTCACTGAGCATGTGTCTGTGTCATGTACCGGGGCCCGGATTCCTGCCTTGATGAAGAAATTAGACTCTACTCTTGAGATACTTTACACTAGGGAAGATTCTGTTTCCAGGGAGCAGAGTAAAATCTCACCATGTAGCTCACCAACTAGGACTTTTGAGTCTCAGCCTTCCCTCAAGACAAGTTCTCTCTCCCAGTCCAAGACCGATATCTCAAAACAGCAACTGCTAAGAGAACTAGAGCTAAAACTGGCAGGAAGACTCATAAGCCAAATACCCCACAATGTCCCTCCACCTCTAGAGTCAGGTCTTGTTCTAAAGTATCCCTTCTGCTTACAATGTGGCCGATGTTCAGGATTCAATTGCTGTCATAAGTCACAGTCTGCTTTTGGGTCATACCTTCTCATCTACCCACAGCTCCACCTTTTAAGCACCCCTGAAGGCCATGGTGAGACACTGTTGCATCTTTAGATCTCAATTAAAAACTGGGAAAAGCCCTCAAGTCTCAAACTATCCTGCACAAAACAGAGTAGATCCATGGAAGAGTGCCGTATCATCTGCCAGAAAACCTATGTCTTAACATATCAAGTGAAGAAAATCGCCAAGGGACCTAAAACAGAAAGCACAAGGCTCTACAAACTCAGTACAAGTCATCCTAGAACACTGAGGGGTCTGCCAAGAAGCAGAATTCAAACCACCCAAGTAAGCACTGTTCCTTCTAAGAGACAACCTAAGAAATCCAGCCCAAATTCATCTGACTGCTTTTTCATGTCCTAAGGCATTGAAATTCCATTTCAAGCAACACATAGAATGGTTACTTTTACCAAACAACATGAAAGTTTCTTACAACATGATTTGTGGTCAAGCAAAAACTTGCACCCCAACAAAGAGCCAAGGATTCAATAATCGGAGATAGCAAAGTAGCCGGAGCACCTGTTGTCGGGCACAGGTCGACATTCTCAACCCCTAAGCAAAAGGACAAGTTGCAGGGAGCAAGTGAGCACTGTAGATGAGCTCAACAGCCCAAACAAGGGAGCCCTTTCCTACCCAGACCCTTGTAATTGCAGAAGATCCTAGTTTGTGGAAGAGATGTCTTTAACCAAGCTAAATCAGTCACAGAACCTTTGAACAGAGTTCAAAATGTCTACAGTAGAGTAAAGAAAGGCTGTAGTGGTGAAATATTCAATCGAAAAACTCTTCTAAAGTAGGAGCCAGATTTCAGGCCCAAGAGAGGATTGTATCTAATCCACTCTTGAAAGGAATCCTACCAGGTCACTTTTGAAACAAACACATACCGAAGGAAAAACAGGGCTTCTTCAGGGAGAGAACCCTATGTAATAAGCCATTTGAAAGGACCCATCGCAGGCTTCCTGAGAGAAGTTATCGAAGTCTCTCTGAGAGTAGACATCATAGAACTTGGAGAAGGCATAGCAGTTCCTCTGAGAGGACCCTTAGAAATGTCTCTGAGAGGAGACATCACAGTCCTTGGAGAAGGCATAGCAGTTCCTCTGAGAGGACCCTTAGAAATCTCTCTGAGAGGAGACATCACAGTCCTTGGAGAAGACACAGCACCCTTGAAAGCCATGGTGAGACACTGTTGCGTCTTTAGATCTCAATTAAAAAATGGGAAAAGACCTCAAGTCTCAAACTATCCTGCACAAAACAGAGCAGATCCATGGAAGAGTGCCGCATCATGTGCCAGAAAACCTGTGTCAACATATCCAGTTAAAACAATCACCAATGGACCTACAACAGAAAGCACAAGGATTTACAAACTCGGTACAAGTCGTCCTAGAACACTGAGGGGTCTGCCAAGTAGCAGAAATCAAACCACCCAAGCAAGCACTGTTCCTTCCAAGAGACAACCTAAGAAATCCTCCTAGCCCAAATTCATCCAATGCATTTTCATGGCTTAAGGCAGGTAGTTCAAGGAACACACAGAATGGTGACTTTCACACACAGGCCTGGCAACGAGATACTTTTTCATAACAGGAGGCGAGTCAATTTGTGGTTAAGCAAAAACTTGCACACCAAACAAGAGCAAAGGATTCAATAATGGGAGATAGCAAAGGAGCCGGAGCACCTGTTGTCGGGCACAGGTCGACATTCTCAACCCCTAAGCAAAAGGACAAGTTGCAGGGAGCAAGTGAGCACTGTAGACAAGCTCAACAGCCCAAACAAGCGAGCCCTTTCCTACCCAGACCCTTGCAATTGCAGGAGCCAAAAAACTTTTTAACTTCAGAGAGCCACAGCCTCAAGGCATCACAACCAAGGAGCTAAACAAAGAGCCACAGGCTGAAAGTGTGAGATCTCTTCAATGGATAGATACCTTGACAGGCATTCTATGGTGTGACCTGTAGAGTTTTTGGATCCAATAGTGGGTCACCATCTCAAGGTGTCAAATGGACATACCAGAAGCCTCCATAAAATTGGGAGGTGGTAAGCCATCGGAAATGACTCAAGGGCCAAAATTTCAAGGGAAAAAATCTGGGGATTTTAACCTCAGGCCACAAGAACAGTGTGTCCAGCTTTTGGACTTTTTGGTGTGGTCCCTGAAAGCTTTAACTTTTTAGCCAAGCTACCTCTGGATCTCTCCTTAGGGGAAGGATGCTTGAGCCTCTCCTTGGGACTGTGTCAAACTATTCAAAAGTCAAAACTATTGACTATAAATCTGAGCTGCCGTTTAGAAGTATGAAAACATGTGACCCAACCTTAAGATCAGTAATATAGAACCAATGACATTCTAACCCAGGTTCCATATGGAAGACAGGAGCTCCCCAGAATTGACCCCTGGGACACAATCACCTCACTGTTACTGTGAAAATGGGAAACCTTCTACTGGCTACAGTATATCCTCTGAACCCTCAAACAACAGCTCAATCCTGTCTTATCCTTCAATCTTTTCTGAGCTGACACCCAAGGTACCATGTTCAGCCACAGACAGGATAAAGGTCACTTCGACGGCATTGTGTCAAGGGATGGATGCAATGGGAATGATCTCAGTTTCACATTCAGAGGTAACAGACTCTGTATGGAAAATAAAAACTAAGACTAACTTATCACAGCCACCCTACCAAGCTGAAACTGTGAGTATACCTCCCAAGTCATCAAATCCAGTAATTGCATCACTAAAAGAAGCAAGTCCTGAGCATCAAATTAGGACTAAGTCAAAACACAAATATCTCAAAAGTAAGTCCTGTAGCATTGTGTCACATCATGGATTTATGATAAATGAACATGTCATAGAATAAGCAGGACTAGCCCCAAGGCTACAATACCAAGTCATAGAATCAGAGGGTGTAGATACATAGCATAAGGATCAAGCTGTAGAACCAGCAAAGACGAGTCCAGAGCCACATCATACAGTCTTCAAACCTAGGGAAAGTATTCCAAGGCCTCAGCATAAAGTCGTGGAAACATTAAACAAGGATTTAGGGTCACAGAATCAAGCCACAAAACAGGTCAGGTTTATTCCTAGGCCACTTCAAGGTCAATAGCCACCACCTAAAATCCTGGATTCCAGAATATTAGAAGAAATCGATGAGTGCTCTAAAGATAAACTCAGTGGTACAGGAGTCAGCCATGGGAGTGATCACACCACTACTAGCTGGTTTGACTGCACAGTCTGTGGCTCAAACCAAAGAATCTCTAGTTGCCTTCTGTGCCCAAGGTTCAAGTTACAGATTCCAGAATATTCGAAGAAATCCATGAGTGCTCTAAAGATAAACTCAGTGGTACAGGAGTCACCCATGGGTGTGATCACACCACTACTACCTGGGTTGACTGCACAGGCAGTGGCTCAAACCAAAGAATCTCTAGAGTTGCCTTCTGTGCCCAAGGTTCAAGTCAGAGACTCCATTGGGATGACACCATGTCAAGGCACAGAGTATGTGTCATTGACTCCAAAACTGCCTCACCAGGTCATGAACCCTTTGGAGTTCACCCCACGGCACCAAGACTTAGAGTGTTCAGAGGTGAGCCCAAGACAAAGTCACAAAAAAAAAAAAAAAAAAAAAAGTCACACCAAGACTTAGAGTGTTCAGAGGTGAGCCCAAGACAAAGTCACAAAATGACAGAAAACTTACAAAATCTGAAGTAGTGCCAGCTACTTCTGTTTTAAATGAGAGACTAGGACCCTTCGTTTGGACTCCCCTCCACCTCTCTCCTTTAGTCAGAGGAGAGCTGGAAGGACATATGTCTCAGAAGGTCTCCACTCTGCAGAAACAAGTGGTACCTCTGCCTGTGAAGAAATCATGGGAAATCCTAAATCATCTGATGGATGCACAAGGAGTTCCTGAACAAGAGATCCCTAAGACTCATTTACCTACACCCATCCCTCAGAACACTGAGCCAAGTACCAACAGATCTTCAGATGTTCCATCGATTCACCTCCATGTGAACATTGGGGTGAATTCGGAAATAAACAGGACAGAAGCAGGAATGTCACAGCCAATTCATCTCCATGTGAACATTGGGGTGAATTCTGAAGTAAACAGGACAAAAGCAAGAATGTCACAGCCACTTACCTCCAACAAGCAGTTAGAATCTGAAACAAATCATTAGATACAATCCTTTAGTTATATCAGTGGACACTCCACCTTCCAGAAAGGTAGAAGTCAATGCAATCCGGGAAGAAACCACTTTAAGGAAAAAAGATCCAAAGCCCATGTTAGAGCTGAATATAGAACAGAAGGTCATAGGTCTTCCAGAAGAAAGGATGCAGTCACATAAGGCACAAGGAACTAATGTGGAGCTGACACCTAAGGTACCATGTTCAGCCACAGAGAGCATAAAGGTCACTCCGATGGCATTGCATCAAGTTATGGATGCAATGGGCATGATCCAAGATTCACAGTCAGAGGTAGGAGACTCTATATGGAAAATAAAAGCTAAGACTAACTTATCAGAGCCACCCTACCAAGCTGAAACAGTGAGTATACCTCCCAAATCATCAAATCCAGTAAATGCATCACTAAAAGCAGCAAGTCCTGAGCATCAAATGAGGGACTCAAGACCAAATCCAATGCCAGGTAACTCAAAAGTAAGTCCTGTAGCATTGTTTCACAACATAGATTCTAGGGGGCTGATTAATGAACGTGTCATACAATCAGCAGGACTAGCCCCAAAGCCACAATACCAAGTCATAGAATCAGAGCGGGTAGATACATTGCATAAGGATGAAGCTGTAGAACCAGCAAAGATGAGTTCAGAGCCACATCATACAGTGTCCAAAGCTAGGGAAAGGATTCCGCAGCCTCAGCATAAAGTCATGGACTCAGGGTCACAGAATCAAGCCACAAAACAGATCAGGTTTACTCCTAGGCCACTTCAACGTCAATGGCCACCACCTAAAGTCCTGGATTCATCAAGGGTGATTCCAGAATATTTGAAGAAATCCATGAGTGCTCTAAAGATAAACTCAGTGGTACAGGAGTCACCCATGGGTGTGATCACACCACTACTACCTGGGTTGACTGCACAGGCAGTGGCTCAAACCAAAGAATCTCTAGAGTTGCCTTCTGTGCCCAAGGTTCAAGTCAGAGACTCCATTGGGATGACACCATGTCAAGGCACAGAGTATGTGTCATTGACTCCAAAACTGCCTCACCAGGTCATGAACCCTTTGGAGTTCACCCCACGGCACCAAGACTTAGAGTGTTCAGAGGTGAGCCCAAGACAAAGTCACAAAAAAAAAAAAAAAAAAAAGTCACACCAAGACTTAGAGTGTTCAGAGGTGAGCCCAAGACAAAGTCACAAAATGACAGAAAACTTACAAAACCTGAAGTAGTGCCAGCTACTTCTGTTTTAAATGAGAGACTAGGACCCTTCGTTTGGACTCCCCTCCACCTCTCTCCTTTAGTCAGAGGAGAGCTGGAAGGACATATGTCTCAGAAGGTCTCCACTCTGCAGAAACAAGTGGTACCTCTGCCTGTGAAGAAATCATGGGAAATCCTAAATCATCTGATGGATGCACAAGGAGTTCCTGAACAAGAGATCCCTAAGACTCATTTACCTACACCCATCCCTCAGAACACTGAGCCAAGTACCAACAGATCTTCAGATGTTCCATCGATTCACCTCCATGTGAACATTGGGGTGAATTCGGAAATAAACAGGACAGAAGCAGGAATGTCACAGCCAATTCATCTCCATGTGAACATTGGGGTGAATTCTGAAGTAAACAGGACAAAAGCAAGAATGTCACAGCCACTTACCTCCAACAAGCAGTTAGAATCTGAAACAAATCATTAGATACAATCCTTTAGTTATATCAGTGGACACTCCACCTTCCAGAAAGGTAGAAGTCAATGCAATCCGGGAAGAAACCACTTTAAGGAAAAAAGATCCAAAGCCCATGTTAGAGCTGAATATAGAACAGAAGGTCATAGGTCTTCCAGAAGAAAGGATGTAGTCACATAAGGCACAAGGAACTAATGTGGAGCTGACACCTAAGGTACCATGTTCAGCCACAGAGAGCATAAAGGTCACTCCGATGGCATTGCATCAAGTTATGGATGCAATGGGCATGATCCAAGATTCACAGTCAGAGGTAGGAGACTCTATATGGAAAATAAAAGCTAAGACTAACTTATCAGAGCCACCCTACCAAGCTGAAACAGTGAGTATACCTCCCAAATCATCAAATCCAGTAAATGCATCACTAAAAGCAGCAAGTCCTGAGCATCAAATGAGGGACTCAAGACCAAATCCAATGCCAGGTAACTCAAAAGTAAGTCCTGTAGCATTGTTTCACAACATAGATTCTAGGGGGCTGATTAATGAACGTGTCATACAATCAGCAGGACTAGCCCCAAAGCCACAATACCAAGTCATAGAATCAGAGCGGGTAGATACATTGCATAAGGATGAAGCTGTAGAACCAGCAAAGATGAGTTCAGAGCCACATCATACAGTGTCCAAAGCTAGGGAAAGGATTCCGCAGCCTCAGCATAAAGTCATGGACTCAGGGTCACAGAATCAAGCCACAAAACAGATCAGGTTTACTCCTAGGCCACTTCAACGTCAATGGCCACCACCTAAAGTCCTGGATTCATCAAGGGTGATTCCAGAATATTTGAAGAAATCCATGAGTGCTCTAAAGATAAACTCAGTGGTACAGGAGTCACCCATGGGTGTGATCACACCACTACTACCTGGGTTGACTGCACAGGCAGTGGCTCAAACCAAAGAATCTCTAGAGTTGCCTTCTGTGCCCAAGGTTCAAGTCAGAGACTCCATTGGGATGACACCATGTCAAGGCACAGAGTATGTGTCATTGACTCCAAAACTGCCTCACCAGGTCATGAACCCTTTGGAGTTCACCCCACGGCACCAAGACTTAGAGTGTTCAGAGGTGAGCCCAAGACAAAGTCACAAAAAAAAAAAAAAAAAAAAAAAAGTCACACCAAGACTTAGAGTGTTCAGAGGTGAGCCCAAGACAAAGTCACAAAATGACAGAAAACTTACAAAATCTGAAGTAGTGCCAGCTACTTCTGTTTTAAATGAGAGACTAGGACCCTTCGTTTGGGCTCCCCTCCACCTCTCTCCTTTAGTCAGAGGAGAGCTGGAAGGACATATGTCTCAGAATGTGGGATCCTCTGCTGGCGGAGCGGGAAGCCCTAATGCCGGACTGCCCTGAGACTCTGCCGGCCCAGCTCCCGAGATTTCTTCCCCGCAGCTGGCACAACCAACGTGGAGCACAGGAAAACCAGTCTCAGGAGGAACTACAAGCTACCCTCTCCTGGCTACAATACATCCAATATGCAGCAGACCTCCTTCCCCTGACAACCCATCCCAATTCATCCCAATGCTTTTTCTGTGCCTCCCTCTCCTGACCATTATTAACAGCCGTTCCCATTAACTTTTCACTTCACGACCTCCATGGACCCCTGCCCACGAGGAAAACACAGGACATTCCTCTCTTTGACCTACCCCTGCCTCTTTGCCTTATAGGACCCTCCTCGAAACCCCATCTCACATGTGCTCATGACATCACCATTACCAAATCAGTATGTGTCAACCCTCCTGCCCTGCTCTGGTGCAAGGGCACTACAGGTGCCTGTATCAACTCTCATTTTCAAGGCTCCTGTGCTCCTGTGATGGTTGTTCCTCAGGTTTATTTCTATGAACCTGAAGAGCTCGCCTTGCAGATGAGAGAAAACTGAAAGAAGAGAGAGATCTTCATTCCTCTGCCCATTGGACTAGGCCTTGCTGTCTCACTTGGAGCTACTGGAACTGCTGGAGCAGCTCTTGTCCAAACACAGCATCTGGCTGGCGACTTCCAGGACAAGCTTGACCAGGCAATGGCCTCTACGACAGACAGCCTTGAATCTCTTCAACGCCAGATAACCTCTTTAGCAGGAGTTGCTCTCCAGAACCGGAGGGCCCTGGACTTGTTGACTGCTGAAAAGGGGGGGGGACTTGTGTTTTGTTGGGGGAGGAATGTTGCTTCTATGTCAATGAATCTGGGCTAGTAGAACAAGATGTACAGATGCTCAAAGAGCTCCGGGGGAACCTCCGGGCTCACTATACTCCCAACACCCCTACCCCTTGGTATTCAAACCCCCTAATGGCTTGGATTCTCCCCTTCCTTGGCCCCATACTAGCCATTGGAGCCTTGCTTCTCTTGGCACCCTGCCTCTTCATACTCAGATTACTAGCAGAAGGGTTTCAGGCAGGATTAGGGGCTCAAAGAAGTTCTCTTTGTTCTTTCCTGGGCATACAACAGAATGCTGGGAAAGTCATGTCTGTAGGCAGCGAATACCTAGGAAATATATATCTCTCTGATATGTTACTGCTGGGGTATTTGACTTAACAATATGTTAGTCCTGGGAACCACTATGGATTTTAACCTCAGGCCACAAGAACAGTGAGTCCAGCTTTTGGACTTTTTGGTGTGGTCCCTGAAAGCTTTAACTCTTTAGCCAAGCTACTTCTGGATCTTTCCTTAGGGGAACGATGCTTGAGCCTCTCCCTGAAACTGTGATAGGGTCTGTCACAGTGACAGTGCTGGTTCCTCTCAGAGTGACTGATTTGGGGCACATCCTCTCAGAAAGACTGTGTCTGCCTTCAGAGGGAGTATAGTGAACTCTCTCAGAATGACTCTATGAGGCTGGAAGAATGCCTGTGTAGCCTGGGATTAGGAAAAGTGTATTGGCTTATTCCAGAACCATGTCTTTTCCAGCCAGAGGGAAAGGAAATGTATCTTTCACATAATTGGCTCCTTTCTGAGTGACTGCCCAGTGACCTCCGCGTGAGACTGAGATGGCTCCTGTTTGAGGGACTGAGGCATCTCAGAGAAGAGGGACTTAGTTGGCTCCACCCAGAACAACTGTTTTAGACTCTTCATCACAGAAGGACTGTGTCTTCTTCTCTCCAGAGGTCTACAAGGGCTTTTCCCTGAGTGCCTGTGAGGGCTCCTCCCTGAGAGACCTCGAAGGTTCCTTCCTGAGGCACTGCAAGTGCTTCTTCATGAGTGCCTGTGAGGACCCCTCCCTGAGGCACGGAGAGGACTTCTCCTCGAGAAATTGTGAGTTCTTCTTTTTGAGGGACTGCTAGGACTTCCCCTTGAGGGACTGCAAAGATTCCTCCTTGAGAAACTTAGAGGGTGCCTCCTTGAGGAACTGTGGCCTCTCCCCTTAAAGAGACTGCGATTATCCTCTCATAATGAGAAAAGGGGTGCTCCACTTCCCATGGGTAATAGGTTGGGCCACAGGACACAGGGCACGTGGGGGTCCTTCCTACCTTCATGTCGGCTGGCTTGGTGGAGAACTTGTCTCTCCGCTCCCCATGTTCATCATACAGCAGCACCACTCCATCCACTGTGCAGACAGCAAATTTAGCATTGTTCTGGGACCAGGCCATGCAGGTCACCTTCGCAGAGCCATCCTGCGGAGGTGAAGAGTTAATGTAAGCACAGTGCTGGACTACAATGTACAAAGCATTTCCAGTCTCATCAGCCACTACTGAGGCTTTGCTTTACATCCTTCTTGTCCCAATGTTTTCCTCAAAATGAAACAAAATAAAAGAAACGGTTTGTGATGTTCTCTGGGGCTTTGTGTGACCCAGACTAGCCTCAGGCTGACTCTATAACCAAGGGTGACATGAACTTCTGACCCCCCAGAGGACTTCCTCTCCTGAGTGCTAGGATTCAAGGCATGCACCATCACGTCTAGTTTATGCCACGCTGGGGAAGGAACCCAGGGCTTCACTCAAGCTAACCAAACACTGCACCTACTAACCCATCTCCCAAGCCCTTAATGCATTTTCTGAGACTCATGACACAAATGTAAGGCATCAGCTGTTCCAAAAGCAATGGCCTCCTTGGTCCCTCATCTCTCAAGTCTGCTACTGAAAAAAAAATCAATTTGTCTGATAAATGTTTATCTTTATAGATACTCATTCAATTAATGTTTTCAAGCATTTCATCAAGAAAGGCCCTTGGCCAGGAGCTGACAGAGAGACAAAGATCAAATCATAGATCCTACCCTGGGACCTAATAAGATGCTATAAAATTGTAAAGGCCCCAGAAGAAGAAAATGTACTGAATGCAGTAATGATTTAGAGAAGCCCAAGACAATTTTATGCTTAAGTGATCAAAATTAAACTCTGAAGGATGGATACTGTTGAATGATGAATTACTTGAGATATAACAGATAGCACAAGGAAGTCAAGGACCTGCAGTTTAAGGGAGCCGAGAGTTTTGTACACAAGTGCAGAGGAAGGGCAGGAAAGGGTGTTGTAGTAATTATTTAAAAAATGGCCTCTGGTCAGGCAGACTATTGTGAGAATAAATTTTAGGTAGCAGCCTGAAAGATTCTTAGGTTTGGAGTTTCAATTTACACTCAAGTGTTAGCTGCCCCTGGGGTGCATTCCAAGGGCTTGAATAAACATTTCAAAAGCACAAAAGACCCAAGATAGAGGCAATAAAACCCCTGGGTAAACGGAAGTCACTTCAAAGGAATTCTCCCAGGAACAAGATACATATGTAAAAAAGGATAGCCTGGTTGTAAATTGAGGGCTAGATAGAAACCAGGTTTGGGAACGGATGTTTGAAATCTCTTTTATTGTCTAAGAAGCAATCTACTGTCTCTGTGAACTTTGTATATATACCATCCTTTTTGGTCACTCGGGGTTCCTCTTTCTCGATTGAGGGTGAGGGACCCCGGTGCACCGGCTACTGTTATTCCAACTATTCATCAAATAAATCTCATGCGATTGCAGCGACTCCCTTCCGTGAGTATTTCTGAAAGAGCGCTTCCCGTGGGTTTGGGTTTGGATTCTTAGAGTCCAACACTATCTAGGCTGCAGAGTCTCTGCCTAGCTCAACCATGTGGCCAGAGGCCACGTGCACGTTGCAGCTAGAAACTATCAGCCAGAAACACCAGCCCTGTCACCCATGAGATGTCAGCGTGGGAGATGGCTCTGCTGATCTTTCACACTGTCTCTGCAAGGCTAGGCAGTGCCCGGACCATCCCGTCAACCACATGGGCTCAGTACAGATGAGACTCTAATGCTTAGATTATCCAAAGGCTTTTTATATTTTGGTAATGAATCAATAACAAGATGCCCATACAATCAGAGGTAACTCAACACCTAACCTAGATATACCAACTACCTTTGACTGCAAGAGACACGTGAGCATCTGCCTCCATGGTTCCTCTCTCTCGTTCTCTGTCTCTCTCTTAGCTCCTCCTCTTCCTTCTCCTCTTCCTCTCCTTTACTCCTCCTCAAAGTAGTTTATCTGAAAGATCCTTTTCCATTCTCTGGCTGGAAAAGACATGGTTCTGGAATAAGCCAATACACTTTCCCTAATCCCAGGCTACACAGGCATTCTTCCACACTCATCCACAGTCGTTCTGAGAGAGCTCACTTTAGTCCCTCTGAGGGCAGACACAGTGGTTCTGAGAGGATGGGCTCCAAAGTCCCTCTGAGAGGAACCAGCACTGTCACTAAGACAGACTCTATCACAGTCCCAAGGAGAGGCTCAAGCATCATTCCCCTAAGGAGAGATCCAGAGGTAGCTTGGCTAAAAAGTTCATGTCTTTCAGGGACCACACCAAAAAATCCAAAAGCTGGACAAGTTTGGAGGCGTGAAGTTAGTGGATAAGGAGAGATCTGCCCCTATTAAGTGTATTCCTGCTCAGCCACTGTCTGCAGCCTCAGCAATGAAAGAGCTGGCTGCCAGGGAAGAGGAAGAGAATGGGTCTGTAATTTAAGATCAATAAAGGGGCGATCTGAACTCCATTTGCATCTGTAAGACCACTTGTGGGATGGGTGGACCATGGTTCAGAAGGGCCCTTTAAATCTTCAGACTCCACACATTTGCATGCAGCTTCTCCCCCTCCCCCACCCAGGGCTCCTGCAAAGTCCACCATGCCCCACAAGATGCTTTAAGCATACCTGTGACTCTCCAGTGCCTTCATCATCGAAGAAATATCTGATGATGGTGCCACCTGCGTGACCCGAGAGTATCCCTTTCCCAGAGCAGCTGAAGAGCAAAGGCAGAAAGGCAGACACAGGGAGAGACCATCACCTCGCTGACAAAGCTGCTTTCTGTCAAATGCACTTGTGCCTGAAAGTTCCAAGTGTTACTTTTGGAACTCACTTGGTTGTCAGCACTACTACATAAGAATCTGTCCCATAGATAGTAGATGACTTGTTAGTTTTAGTGTTTGCTAAGTGAACCTCAAAATAAAAAATCAAAAAACACACACAAGTCTGGCTAGACTACCTTTAATCTGTCCCAGGCCATGAGAATGAAAGCCAAAACCCCCAAATGAACAAAACTGGTCCTCGTGCATTCTTCTGCAGCACCCACTTGGGCTCCAGGGAAAGGATGAGCCCCGTTGTCCCCACCCTGACCCAGGACCATTATCCCCACCTAACGCCTACCCCAGTGTTCCTCCCCTCCTTTACCTTGCTTTCAGCCAGTCCAAAGACAATGATGTACTCCGCGGGCCACTGCAGACAAGTGACAGCACTCTGTATGCACAAGGGTAAAGGGACAGCCCGCCTGTGTGTATTGGCAGCTCTATGACAGCTGACACCCACCACAACCAGCACCCTAGTCTTCTACAGAGAACATCTTCTATGGAGGAGGGAATACAACTAGGCTCTCTTTAGTAGGTGACAATGAGCAGCCAGGCAATGCCATCCTTTAGCAGGTCAGACCAGCTTTAGCAAAGGCAGTGCCTGGTCACACTCACAAGCAGACAGACTCTGGGCTTTACTGTCTGGATAAACTTGTTGCAGATGACCTTCTTGTCACCCCTGCCAAGCAAAAGGAACGGAAGCATGCTTAAAATCACTGCCCCACATTGATGGTGATGGAGGAGGGAAAGACGGAAAACCTTTTCTGGCCCACTGGTGTTTCCTATCCTTCAGCAGAAGGTCTGACGGAGATGAGAGCGAGTGCCCAAGAAGCCCTGGAGCTACATCAAAGACAGCGGCACGCTGGCTTTCAGGACCTGTCACTGGCCTTACACTCATTCTGCCAGGGATGGGACTGACAGTCTTGTGGGGTAGGCAAAGGTATGGTGACACAGAGACTCTAGAAAGTCTCTGTCTCCCACACCTGATCCTGGCACTAACCGCCGCTTCCCCACCTATTGCTACCCCAGTGAGGCATTTCTCATGCCCAATTCTTCTTTGCAGGCCACCCACTGCCCATATCTGTCCTCACCAATCTTCTCCAATCTTGTAGACATATATGACGTTGTCAGTCTGTCCTATGGCAATTTTTGTGGAATCAGGAGAGAACGCCATGCCCTTCACCATGTAGCTCTTCCTGCCGTACTAGAAATCAAAACAAATTTAGTGAGTATGAATGAAAGAGAAAAGAAGACACACGTATGTCCTGACAGACCCAGAAGACTCATACTGAGAAAAGGGGTGCTCCACTTCCCACAGGTAATAGGTTGGGCCACAGGACACAGGACACAGGGCACCCGGGGGTCTTTCCCACCTTCATGTCGGCTGGCTTGGTGGAGAACTTGTCTCTCCGCTCCCCATGCTCATCATACAGTAGCACCACTCCATCCACTGTGCAGACAGCAAATTTAGCATTGTTCTGGGACCAGGCCATGCAGGTCACCTTCGCAGAGCCATCCTGCGGAGGTGAAGAGTTAATGTAAGCACAGTGCTGGACTACAATGTACAAAGCATTTCCAGTCTCATCAGCCACTACTGAGGCTTTGCTTTACATCCTTCTTGTCCCAATGTTTTCCTCAAAATGAAACAAAATAAAAGAAACGGTTTGTGATGTTCTCTGGGGCTTTGTGTGACCCAGACTAGCCTCAGGCTGACTCTATAACCAAGGGTGACATGAACTTCTGACCCCCCAGAGGACTTCCTCTCCTGAGTGCTAGGATTCAAGGCATGCACCATCACGTCTAGTTTATGCCACGCTGGGGAAGGAACCCAGGGCTTCACTCAAGCTAACCAAACACTGCACCTACTAACCCATCTCCCAAGCCCTTAATGCATTTTCTGAGACTCATGACACAAATGTAAGGCATCAGCTGTTCCAAAAGCAATGGCCTCCTTGGTCCCTCATCTCTCAAGTCTGCTACTGAAAAAAAAAATCAATTTGTCTGATAAATGTTTGTCTTTATAGCCACTCATTCAATTAATGTTTTCAAGCATTTCATCAAGAAAGGCCCTTGGCCAGGAGCTGACAGAGAGACAAAGATCAAATCATAGATCCTACCCTGGGACCTAATAAGATGCTATAAAATTGTAAAGGCCCCAGAAGAAGAAAATGTACTGAATGCAGTAATGATTCTGGCGTCTGAACTCAGGTCTTCATGCTTGTACACTGAATACTTTACCCATAAGCCATGTTCCCAGCCAACTTAAGGTATTTTTTTCCTTTTTAATTTATTCTATATACATAAGCACACTGTTACTGTCTTCAAACAGAACAGAAGAGGGCATTGGATCCCACTACAGACAGTTGTGAGCCACCATGTGGTTGCTGGGAATTGAACTCAGGACCTCTGGAAGAGCAGTCAGTGCTCTTAACCACTGAGCCATGTCTCCAGCCCCAAATTAAGGTATTCTCAAAGATCAGAATATAACCTTGTAAATTGAGGCGTCTATAGCTGTAGACTTAAAGTTTGAATTCTTTGTTTGTTGCTTTTGTTTTTCAAGGCAGAGATTCTCTGTGTAGCCTCATCTGTCCTAGAAATCACTCTATAGATCAGGCTGACCTTGAACTCACAGAGACCTACTGGCCTCTGTCTTCCAGAGGTGCTGGGATTAAAGGCATGCTCCACCACTGCCTGGCTAGAGTGTGAATTCTAAAACTGAGCAGCCTTTGGCTTGAATGGCTTTCTGCAGAACCTTGGGAAACTCGACCTGAGTCAGTTTCTCTCATCTGTTCTACGCAGGCAGCAGAGCTGAGGACACGGCTCAGTTAGTAAAGTGTTTGCCATAAAAGCTGAGTTCAATCCCCAGAATCCACATGAAAACAAAAGATAAAGCCGGGAATGGTAGTATATGCCTGTAGTCCGAGTGCTGGGGACACACGAAAACCCCACAGCTTGCTGGCCAGCCAGTGCAGCCTCCTCAGTGAGCTCCAGGGTCAGTGAGAAACCCGGCCTCACAGAATAAAGTCATCAGGGGGATGGATGCCTGGCAGTGATCTCTAGCTTCAACATACATGTGCTCATACTCATGTGTGCCATGCATACACACACATAAGTATGCACACACACACACACACACACACACACACACACACACACACACTGTGGGTAGCAATATAGCCTGCTGATGAGCTGAGTTAGGGTTACATTCCTGTCCCCTGGACTTACCTCTGTGTCCAGGGAGGACAGATGGGCCCTGTGAGAACTGAGACACTTGGAACACGTCTGCAATGTGCAGTTACAGCAGAGTGAAGCAGGCCATTTTCTGGGTTCTTGGTGTGCTAGGCAGACCAGGGTACCAGGGTCTACATGAGAATGAAAAGCAAAATTCTGATTTGCAGCCTTCAGAGACAGGCTGCTTCCTGCTCATTGGTCCTACAGGTCCTCAAACTCCTCGATGACACAATCCTTTAGTTTAAGGGTTTGGTTAACATCAAACCCAGAGCACCAGCTACACTAAGCACACACACTTTCCCACTGAACTACACTTTAGCCTGCTCTGCACTACTTCAGAATGAGTTAACAATGGGTTCAGTGAGCTACAAAACCACATTTAATCAAGTCAGACTGGCCTAAGGGACCAACAGATGCAATTCTCTGCATTTTTCCCATTGGAGTCTTAACTAAGAGGTCCTCCTTTGCTTCTCTTTGCTTTGTTTTTTGAGGCAGGGTCTCACTCTATAGCTTGGTTAGCCTGTAGCTGGCTATGCAGACCAGAAATCTCTTGATTCTCTTGTTCTGAGTGGAAGGGTAGACTACAGGCATTCAATACTACACCTAGTGTTTTTTTGTGGCAGGGTTTCCATTTGTGACCTACATTGGCTTCAAACTCATGATCTTCTTGCCTCAGCCTCCCAAGTGTTGGAATTATGGTGAGGAACATGTCTTGCAGAATGAAGATCACAGCTGACTAGGAACTGGAGTCTTGTTTAGTCTAGTTTTACACCAAAGATCAGGGTCTCAACAAATCAGTGCAGCCAGCAGACCAGTGTTTGCTTTGACTTTACTCTATAAAAATATACAACTTAAATACATATGACACTCTGTATACAAGACATAAACAACTGGTAGATTTAACACTTTCAGTTATTTCAACAGAAAGCAAATATGTAAGTTACCTCCTTGTGAGAGCATTCACAGTCAAGGGAAAGAATGTGCAGGAAGCGATCAGTGCAGGGAGCTAACCCAAATTGTCTAAGTCTTCAATGACAGTCCTTTCTCCAAGGGCCCAGCACTGAACTGTGTGTTAAGACTCAGACCCACTGCCTGGCCATACCACAAGTAAACCCCTTCATCCTCCCCAGGGACAGTTAATGGAGCAATTGTTGTTCAAGGGGCAGTAACCATGTCTAAAATTGTGCTCAGCCCCAGGATGAGAAGGATGAATAGCTCTTGGCTTGAAAAGCTCACAGTGGAAATTGCTTAGCTCAATTTTGCAACTAAATTCATCTCTGAAAGTTTTACAAAAATGCTAGGGACTTAGTTCCATGGGCAGCTTCACGAGAGACTTACCCTTCCAGAACCTATGAGCTGACCCGGAAGGGAGCACTGTCATCGCCAGAGGCAACATGCCAGCTCCTTGCTTCCTAGCTTCAGATGGCAATCCCTCTGTCCTCCTGCCACGTGTCCCTGACTCAGTGCTGGCAAGAGCTCCTTGTTCTACTCTGAAGAGCTTTCAGCCATTTAGCTACCGGCCTACGGCTCACTGACCATCTAGCTGCCTGACCTATGGCTCACTAACCATCTAGCTGCCTGACCTATGGCTCATTGACCATCTAGCTGTCTGACCTATGGCTCACTGACCATCTAGCTGCCTGACCTATGGCTCACTGACCATCTAGCTGCCTGACCTATGGCTCAATGAACTAAGGCAGAATTAGTTATGAAGAAGTATTTATCACTTGAGATTTCAATCAGTGAGAAGATACTGGAGTAAGTTTCCTGAGGTAAACATAAGCCTTAAAGAATGGTGTACGGTGTATAGAAGGACAGCAATCTTATCCTCAACATCTGGACTCGTAGGTTAACAGGCTGGTAAAGCCACAGACACATTTAAATTTAGAAATAAAGTGGCAGTGCTTAAGTAAGATACTGAGAGTGAAGACCAGCAGTTCCCAAGGAGGCACAGGAGGAGAACACAGATGCCATGGGGAGGATGCTCTAAAGTGCTAGTGAAGGCTGGAAGACTAATTCTGAAATGCTCCCAGGGACTTCGAACAGGTGAAGAGGTGATACTGGTTGGTGACTCAGATGGAGAACGGCACAGCTTTTTTTTTTTTTTTTTTTTTTTTTATTACGGTTGTTCAAATATTTTATCTAATTTTTGGGGGAAAACAAGGTTTTTAAAAAAACTTTCAGCCACTGAAATGACTGAGTTGCAACCCTTGCTGATGCTCTAAGATCTTATTGTGCAAATAGTTTTCAAAATGTCGAAGGACAAAGCACACACCTGCACCAAGAATTTCAGCGAATGCAAAAGTCTGTACGGGACTATGAAGCCAGGATTCAAAATACTTTTCATTCTGAGGCATGCTTTGTTGTTTCTTAATGCTCTGCTGATGGATTATAGAAATCAGAAAACTTCTGGGACCCTGAGGCTTCACTTTTTCATTTTATTACTATAAATAAATAATAAATAAATAAATAAATAAATACTACTCAGCCTCTCTAGATGTTAGTAACTAAGTTGTCAGAAACAGAGTCTCAAGATCTAAGAATCAAGCCCAGACTACATTTCAGCAAGTCATCTGAGGGATCCTATTTGGATAGGAACACTAAAGTATCCTGCTATAACTGTTCATCTGCCCATGTTGTTGAATGAGGTGAAGACTGGGCCCTACACTCAGGCTGACAGCACCATGTACAATCCCTTATCCTCATGACTCTCACTTTCTGTTCCAAGAGCAGTAGATAATCAGATACGTTAGGCATGAGGGAAGCCTCAAGCAGAAATGAGGCCCACAAGAACTTTGAAGTGGAGTTCAATCATCTCAGAATCATGGTCTCACAGTGCCGCACCCAGTGTTTGCAGCTGTCACCTGTAGGAAGAACAACACGACTTCAGCCCAAGACCACAGTCCAGTGCCCCAGTGATTTTTTCCTGTTAGGAGAGTCAAAATTCAGAATTACATCCAAGCACAACTCAGAGTTTCCTGAGATGAGAAGAAGCTGTGTTGAGAACACCATGCTCTTCCAGCCCCACATGCACATCTCTCTCAATAAGGGGAACGAGACAAGGTTTGCAGATGTCATCTTAGAAAGATTTCAAGCACCCCCTAGGCACAAGCAGCAACATCCAGCATCCTTTTGCTGGCTGGTCAGTTCTGAACCCAGAATCTGTCCTCACATCTGGGGCCATGCCGAACAGGTTAAGTTTCTCTAACCTGCCCAGTGGAAGGGGTAATAGTCAAACGCCATCTTGCGGAAGGTCAGCTGCATGGCACCACCCGTAAATCTGTTTGCGGAGACACCTATGAGAGAAAGGCACAGGTGAACAGCACTGGAGGAGCAAAGAAACCCGGGCATCACCTGAAGCCCTCTGGGGAGCTGAACCCTGGTCCTCTTACAAGAGTAACCAGTGTTCTTTACAGATAAGATAGCCCTTATCTGTCCATTATATACTAAAAAGAATACAAAGATTCCTTTGTTCAACTCATGGATAAGGAACAATAATAACTTTAAAAGTAGCTACTTTGGCCGGGCAGTGGTGGCACACGACTTTAATCCTAGCTACTTTGGCCAGGCTGTGGTGGCACACGCCTTTAATCCCAGCACTTGGGAGGCAGAGGCAGGCGAATTTCTGAGTTCGAGGCCAGCCTGGTCTACAGAGTGAGTTCCACAACAGCCAGGGCTACACAGAGAAACTCTGTCTCAGAAAAAAACAAAAACAAACAAAAAAACCCCCCCAAAACCAAACAAACAAACTAGCTACTTTGAAGCTATCAGTGTTAACTTAGATCTAAACCTACAGTCACTGATAATGCTTTGGGGATTTCTGATGCCTTTTAGGAAAGGTCTCATGAATCTCAGTCTCATGCTCACAGCTAAGCGTGACCCTGAACTCCTGATCCTCCTGCCTCCACCTCCCAACAGCTACAGTTACAACCTGGGCATCTACAACAGTGTGCTCTTTGTATTTGGAGGAAGGGTCTTCTTGAGACTGGGTCTTGCCATGAGGCACAAGCTGGCCTCAAACTCATGGCAGTACGTGTGTCACAGCCTCCAGAGCAATGGGATCACACGTGGATCACACCACCAGCAAGAGCACTGTGTGGCCAGGGCTGGCCTCAGACTCAAGGGACCCATCTGGGATTAAAGACATTCACCACCACAAGGACCTAAGCAACACTGAGAAGAAATTACTACACAAAAATAGTTGTTCTCATAATCACTTCCTGTGGTGGAAAAGCCATGTCTACACTGCCATTGCCCACGTGGAGGTGGAGTTACTTCAAGATGGAGGAGGAGCCAACTACACGGGCATGCTGCTTGGTGGAAAAGACAAAAAGGCGGGCACATTCATTCCCCTGCCGGTGAATCCTGGTCTCATTACTAGAGGCAAATATACAGCAGGTGTGGCTCAGTGGTGCAGCACCTACACGGTGCTCATAGAGCTGAGCCGCCCCTCAGCACCTCCGATGTAAGCAGGTAAGAGGTGAATGGCAAATGCAGCCTACGGTGAGGTGAGCAGAGTAAAGCAAGACAAAGGGCCGTCCTGTGTGAGCATATGAAATGGCAAGCGAGCGAGTGAACAGGGTCCCCTGAGCCAGTGAAGCATCTATCTCACTGGATGTAGGAAGCCACGGTTAGCGGTGATACATCCGCCATTCCAAGATGGCGCAGACATCCTGTGCTCCCACAAGTAAACAACTAACTGCACAGGTGCAAGAGGCAAAAAGCACGCCAAATCACTGCCCATCCCGGGGCGTATTATGGGTAATGAGTGAACAGCCAATCAGAAGTGAACACGTCACTCTAGGGTGTATTTAAGCTGTGCCTCTTCCTGTGTTTCCGTCTTTCCGCTTCTGCTTATACAAGAGTAAAGCCTCGCGGTAGAATCACCTGAACACGCGGGCGAAGGGGACTCAGGAGGCGCGCAGAACAACTGGAGCCTGACCCTGGCTGTGCGGTAAATGGGGACAGACGGACTTCATGCACTTCCTACACGAGGACAGTCAAACAGAGTAAGCAAAAGGTTACTAGCTTCTGCGGGGATCATAAAGAAAAAAGTCAATCGTTCTGAATAAATATAAATTCACATGTATGATACTATTTTAAGTATGCCACTAACATAATATAACCTCTCTACACATATAAATACAGCATATATAATGAGACAGGGTTCCATTGTGTAGCCGGGGCTGGTCTCGAATTCATGGAGATCCGCCTGCCTCTGCCTCCCGAATGCTGGGATTACAGCTGTGTGCCACCACATCTGACTATCACAACACAGTATTAAAATAACTCAACTGTGAACATTCTGGTTCTGGATGGAGCTGGGGGGCAGAACACATGTCTGTTCTGGATACACACAAGGTCTGTGTTCAATCCTCAGGTGTTTGTTTGTTTGTTTGTTTGTTTGTTTTTGTTTTTCGAGACAGGGTTTCTCTGTGTAGCCCTGGCTGTCCTGGAACTTACTCTGTAGACCAGGCTGGCCTCGAACTCAGAAATCCGCCTGCCTCTGCCTCCCAAGTGCTGGGATTACAATCCTCAGTTCTAACGAAGAGAGAAATCTGAAAACTCTGAGGTCTCCTACAACTGAATTTATTTCTCCTAAAAATCTTGCCAGTGGTTCTGCACCTCTGGCAAACACCAGCATTTGGAGACATGAGGATGACAAGGGTCATGCTGGTTGGGCTCAATCTGTGAAGCTCTGCATCTGTGTGGTGGGAAAAGGGCCTGCCGTGTGTCCTGTGTGACAGCTGGCTCCAGCATGCTCTAAAGGCTGGAGTGTTCTCCCTTGTGCCAACATAGAGCTACCACAGGAGGGCTGGGTACCAAGCGATGCCTGAAGAGCCTTCATCCGAGGCTCTGCCCGGGACCAACAACAATGTGTGAGTGGCCAGGTTCAGGCCTCTGCACACCTGGCTCTCTGGACTGGCTGTCATCACAGATATGCAGGTCCGGGTGAGAGATGAGGAGGTGGTAGGAAGACTCCTTCACATCAAACTTCTCAAAATACTGGCTGAGGCGACTGCTGCTGCTGCTGCTGCTGCTGCTGCTGCTGCCGCTGTTGCCCTGGCTGTCACTGAATGCCTGGACCCAGGTCTGCTGGGCACTGGGAGCGGGTGGAGTGATCAACATGTGACAAGAGAAGGCTGTCCATCAGGGACTGGAGAGGGGCTCACTGGTTGACAGCACTGGCTACTCTAGCCAGGTTGCTTGCCAGCACCCAAGGGACAGCTCACGCCTGTCTGTGAACACTCCTGTGGCTAGCACTCCGGGTCCAAAGGGATCCAATACCCTCATATAAACAAGCATGCAGGCAAAACCAATGTACATACAATAATAATGATAATAATGTATAAGGAAAGAAAGGAAGGGAAAAGGCAGGCAGGCAAGCAGACAGACAGATGTCAACTTTGGGCTCTGAGAGGCTTCTTTTGATGCTTTCTGTAACCATAGTCCACATGGATAAAACCCTGATTTAACAGCGCCCCTTCTGTCTTATAACTGCTGTCTAGTGTCTCACTCAGCACTCCCCTGAGAAAGCAGCTCAAACCCCAACAGCTCACACCAAGTCTAGAGCCTGTGTCCTCAGGTCTGAGTCACCTCCTCTAGAGTGTCCTCGCTAAGTGCACCATCGTGCTGGTGGGTGGTGCTCTCAGTGCATGGGGTTTACCTGTCACAGCACCTAGGAGCAACTTGTCAACTGTCTACTCTCTAAGGTGTGGGAAGTCCCAAGGGTAGAGACATGCTACTTCCTCCCTCTAGAGGCTAGCACCCCATGTGACACACAGGGGACCCCAGTGAGCAGAGCAAACAAGTGAGACAGGCACAAGCAACTCCACACGTGGTGAACCCCGTAAGCAAGCCAAAAAGGCCTCCATTCCCCACAACACCAGCACAAATTAGGGCTAGCCACCTGCCCCGCAGCCAAGCAGATGCCCCGTGTGCCTCTGACCTGCACAGGCTCAGGAGCCAGGCTCTTTCTCTGCTGAGCCGACTTCTCCATGGCCGCACTCAGCGACTCAGCATCACCTTGAGCTGTGAGTCAGTCAGCACCAGAGCAGGTCGTCCAGGAGGAAGGTCAGCTTGGAGGCGACCATGATGCAGTCTTTGGTCTGAGGGGTCACAGAGAACACAGTTAGCTCCTGGTGTCTTCCAAGGCCTCAGAGTGACTGTGCTGGCGTCCCCGGCAGCCTTCGCCTTCCAGGAGGTGAAAAGGACCATCAGGCACTTTGGAACACCGACTTCTTACACAGTGACTCCGGTTTGCTTGATTTACCAAAGGCACCAGCCGACCCCCAGATGCTCACGCCCGTGTGTGCATAATACGGGTGGAAACCAAACTGGCTTCTGAAAGCACCGGAACAGGGTGACAGAAGCTTCTCCCACACTGGCGAGGCCAAGGAGGACAGTGGCCCTACAGCGACTTCACAAGTTTCCTCTCCTCGGCGGGGATCAGTGATACAGGTCAGACGCAGGTCACTCTGCTGCCAGTTGGGGTTGACACTGTAACCTTGGAGCTGCCACAGTTCAAAGGAAGCAGGGAAGGCCTTGGAGTGGATCTTGATGGTGATGGAATTGACCATGATGAACAAACCCTCCACCACCTTCTCAGCAAAGCCGTACCCACTGCAACATATGAGGGAAACAGCGGTCAGAGCCAGGACACCAGCAATGGCTGGGGGAGGTGGTGGTCAGAGCTGGTACAGCAGCCAACATGGCTGCTTATTTTTCTTACTTCTTCTCTCCTTGCTGTTGTTTTTTTACCCCTAAGGGTTTTGGTTGGGGATTTTCTTACTATTTGTTTTATTTCCCTTACGTGTGAGTGCACTGCCTCACATGGTTGTTGTGCCCACAGAGTCAAAGGAGGGAGGGGGGGGTTACTTGAACCTGCCTGGAGTTACAGGCGGGAACAGTTGCCATGCGGGTGCTCGGGACAGAACCCAGATCGGCTAAAAGAGCAGCCGGTGCTCCTAACCTCGGCGCCACCTCTGCAGCCTCTGAGAGTCTATATAATATAGATGAAATTGTGTGAAAAGGGAGTGGGAAGATGAAAGAAATGCAGACAGGTCAGGGGGTTGATAGCACTGACTCTGTTCAAGAATGTGCCCTCCTGGGCTGGAGAGATGGCTCAGTGGTTAGGAGCACCGACTGCTCTTCCAGAGGTCCTGAGTTCAGTTCCCAGCAACCACATGGTGCCTCACAACCATCTGTAATGGGGTCCAATGCTCTCTTCTGGTGTGTCTAAAGACAGCAACAGTGTACTCATATAAATAAAATAAATACATCTTTAAAAGAAAAAAAAAGAATGTTCCCTCTCCACCTTGAGGTAGCCAGCAGAGAAATAACACTCCTCCTTCCCTGAGACACCAGAGATGGCAGAGAGAGAAGAAAGCCGCCAAGAAGGCCTCAGGCTGTGGAAAGCACTCTTTTTACTTACTCTTCCACAGACTCCCACACATCCACAAAGCAGGCGGTTATCTTCGCCTGACCTGCCCCACCTCGCCCCACCCCCTCTAGCCCCATCTTCCCAAGAAATCCTCTTCCTCCTTCAGTAAAACAGACATTCTTCAAGTCAGAATTTCTTTTGTCTTTTTTATGTTTTTAAGGACTGGAAGGCATTTGACAATCCACCCACAAGGGGTTTGGTAAAAATTGCATTGTTGCCTTGGCCAAGGAACTGTTAAGCTAAAACCAATTCTGGAATTTTTTCATCACAAGAATCAAATAAATAAATAAATAAATAAATAAACGAATAAATAAAATCTAGAGCCATGTGGCAGAGGCGGTGTCGCATGCCTTTGATCCCAGCACGTCAGGGGCAGAGGCAAGTGGATCTCTGTGTTCAAGGCCAGCCTGATCTACAAAGAGAATCTCAAGATGACCAAGGTTACGTAGAGAAACCCTGTCTGGAAAAACCAAAGACGGGGAGGATAGATATCTAGAAACTAACACTAAAGTGTACATTTATATGCAACTCAGCCACACAGGACTAATCCACAGTCCCTATGGAGTAGGACAAACAGACACAGTTCCTTCCCAGAGAGAGAACACCAGCCTTACACACAAGTCCAAACTACAGTGGAGTCTGGAGCACGGCCATTGTTCCGCGCGCCTCTCGTGTCCCCTTCACCCGCGAAAAAGGACACAGAGGCAGTATTCGGGTGGTTACCACAGATGAGGCTTTACTTGTAGCAGCAGAAGCGGAAAGGCGGAAAGACAGGAAGAGGCACAGCTTAAATACACCCTAGAGTGACGTATTCACTTCTGATTGGCTGTTCACTCATCACCCCATATTACGCCCCAGGATGGGCAGTGACTTTGGTGCGCTTTTGCCTTTTGCACCTGTGCAGTCAGTTGTTTACTAGTGGGAGGACAGGATGTCTGCGCCATCTTGGAATGGCGAATGTTGACATGCTCACTGCGGCTCCCAACAGGCCATGGCATATGCCTTCCTGCCATGGCGCAGGCCTTGATTGATAGCACAGTGACGATGAAAGAAGGTGGTGGCTCATACCAGTAATCCCAGCCCTTGGGGCAAAAGCCAAGTCTGTGACTCTCAGACCAACCTGCTCGGGGATCCTCTTTCCATCTCCAGCACTGATCCTGGAGGTGCACCCCACACCTGCCTGGCATTTACACAGGTGCTGGTGACCCCAACCCCAGTCCTCATGCTTTCCAAACCGGTGCTTCACCCACTGAGCCATCTCTCCAGAAAATGACAAAAAGAGCGCGCCTGGAGAACCACTGCTTTAACCCAGATGGAGGCAGGCGGCTCCCTGTGATCTGAGGCCAACCAGTTCCAGCCAGCTGCATACTGAGAACATGTCTCGAAAGAGAGAGAAAGGAAAAAAAGATAGAAATGAAAAAGTTTTTAAGAGGTTATATTCCCTTAGAAACAAAAAGAAGCCCCCTGCCTACCCCCTAAAAGGAAACGCGAACACAGGCACAAGGAAGCGTATAGATGTTAAAGCAGGTACAGTGTGGTCAGCTGTGGGAAGATTTGACAGTCGCCTCCATTACCGCCTAAGCACTTCCTTCCGAAGGAGAAACAACAGCACAGGTCCGTCCACACAGACACATCTGAATGCATGTTCACGAAAGCCAAAGAGTACAAGTGAAAAGACTGCCCACTGGCTGGAAAGCTGAGCATGTTGGCATAGTCTATAAGCCCAGCTCTTGGGGTGGGAAGGCAGAAGAATCTGAGTTCAAGGCCAGCCTGAGCTGCACAAAGGCAGCCTGGGCTACCAAAGATCCCTCAGGATTGGGAGGAGGCTGAATTACAGCATGTGATGGAATGCAACTCAGTGCTAAGCTGTGTGTCCCTCAGGTCCATACTGCTGTTAGGAACACAGTAAAACAGGGTATCTGGGCTTTGCTTTCGAATCCTGGAGTACACAGGAAACAGTGTTGGCAACATGGTGGTAACTGCTGAGGTCTGGTATTTGAAACACAGGGATTTGAAGTACTAGTCTATGTGCTTCAGTTGTATGCCTGAATTTTTCAGTAATCAAAGTTTTACTTTGAGCCAGAAAAAGTGAGACACACTTTTCATTCATACAGGTTCACACACATTAATAGGCTGAAGCAGGAAGATCCTAAGTTTGAAACCAGCCTGAGCTAAAGCAAGACCATCCATCTGTCTGTCTGTCCATCCATCCATTCATCCATCCATCCATCCATCCATCCATCCATCCATCCATCCATCTATCCATCTGCCATCTTCAGCGAGGCTCACAGTGACTAACCTCTGTCCTGAAGCAAAGGCAATGTGAGACTGGCCATGGGGGGGGGGCGAGGGTCCTCACAGGTTTCCATCTCCACCTCCACCTTATCCAGACACTGGAATACAGAGAGAACTAAGTATCCACACAAAACTCACACAGCACCACAGAACAAGAGGACTGTGCTACAAGCCTCGCACCACCAACACAAACCACACTTCAAGCTTCCTGTCTGGATCCCAAGGGAATTTAAGGATAGTACTTAAGCAGTAAAAACCATTATTAAAAAAGCAAACGCATGCCAGGTAGTGGTGGTGTACACTTTTAATCCCAGCACGTGGGAGGCAGAGGCCAGCCTGGTCTACATACTGAGGCCATTTAGAAAGGCCATGTCAATTAAAACCAAAACAAAAGAAAAGACTACTTTCCAGTAGAAAAAGCCATTACCAAGCAGATTGGATGTGTCTTCAACTTGGTCCACTGGATCTGAAAGAGGAAAGCACACAGGCCTGTGAGAGCCGCTCTTCAAGAGAACAAGCCTGCTGGCTAGGGACGGCAACAGTGCTCAGACCCCATTATCACCCGGATAGGGGCCCTGTTGCAGTAGACCCTGGTGATGGCCAGCCAGGTAGGAAGCTCCAGCACATTCTGGAGAACCTCTTCGTCCAGCTCCAGATGGGTCAGCTGACCCTCCCCTTTCAGAGTGATCAAGTTGATTTTGTCCAGGGATAGATTCTTAGTGAACCTGCAGAGAGTGACAGTAAAACATCATTGTTCCCAGGGCACCGTGATAAATCAGAATGCTGTAGTCCATCACTGCATGACCATCTCCTTACGATGGTCACCATCTTCCTGACAACATGCTGGGAAGTCGGGGAAGAGGCTGGAGGAATGGCGACACAGCCTTCTATTTCTGCATTCCCACATAAAAGTCCCCTAAAGACAGAGAGCTAGGCCTGATGTATGTGCACCCCTGTGATCCTGTAAGTGTTGATGAAGATCAAGGCCACAATGAATTTGAAGCCAGCCTGAGATACTAGTTACCCTGCCCCGAAGACAAAATAACAAAGGACCCCAACTAAACAGAAACATCAAGGACAACAGCTGGTGTTTCATTTTCCTTTCAAAATGTATTTACTACCATGTGTCCATGTGACTCATGTGTTTGCACAAGTATGCCATGGCACACATCTGAAGGTCAGAGGCCAACCTGTCATCCATAGAACACCAGGTTCCATGGAAAAGCACCTTTACCCTTCAATGGCTTCACACAGCGAACACTTAAAGAGACCGAAAGGAGCTGAAGGTATGTTCAACAATTCAAACTGCTGGCTGCTCTTTCAGCGAACTGGAGTTTGGTTCAGAGCACTCACATCAATCAACAAACTGCCTGTTAATTCCAGTTCCCGGAGATCCAATGCCCTCTTCCTGCCGAAAGAGCACCCACAAATATACACATGCCAACATGTACAAACAATAAACACATCTTTAAGAAATTCTGCTCACTAGTGGCCCCACCCTCACTGCGGCAGGACTTGTGTGCTCCGTAGCTTTCCTCAGCCTCCACAGAGTCCACCTGACCTGTCAGAATGCACCAGTAAAAAGCCACCACAGCCAACGAGTTATGTACTAGATCCAGCCAGTTATAACCAATTAGAATCAGCAAATGGCCTTCCAGAATCAGCAAGTGATGACCTACCAGTCCAACTCATGAGCTACTAGATTCCATTAGTGGAGACCTACGAGATTCAATCACCGGTCTACGAAACTCAACCAGTGACCAACCGGCTGATCGGGTGGTGACACAGAAGAATTGAAGTTTGCAACCACGTGAAACATCATCATCTGACATAAAGGAGCACATGGGAAGGAACTGGCATGATAACCAGAGAGCAAGACCTATGGGTGAGGAAGGAGGCCCATGGGAAGCTCCACCTACACAGAAGACACTCACTCCAATAGACCGCCTCCTCAGTAGGTGCTCTAAAGTCCCACCAGCTCCCGTGGGTGCCAGCTCCCAGTGTGTGCACACAGTGCTGGAGAGCCACTCCTCTCAGGTCTCTGATACGATTTTGTGCTTCCAAGATATGCAGCCCTACTCAGCGCTCACTTAGACCTCTTGTCAGGACTGTGTGCAGAGCAGACAGGAGAGATGAAGCAGCCTCCCTCCAGGACAGAAAGCAGGCTGGCTCGCCATGGACTCCAGAACTTCAGAAGTTAGAGTCTCAAGCTCCAGACTGCATGAGCCACTCATCCCCGTGTCCCTGGGCTGGAGGCGTGTCACTACTGCGCTCACTGCTTGGTTGCCTCTGCAAGTGTCCTCTAACAGTCGCAGGCTGTGTTAGCTTCTAAGTAATGCTGGAGCTCAGAAAAATGACCTCCCAAATAGGACGCCTAGCACGCTGGCCATCTCTATTAAAGCCCTGGAAGGACAGCGGATGCCCAGAGCGGCTTCACCGACACTCCTTTATTAAGAACACACACAAGGGGAACGATTGCATGTGGGTCTTTCTCCCAGCTTCCATTAACTAACTTCATTTAGAAAGGAAAGACTCTGGGGCTGGAGAGATGGCTCAGCGGTTGGGGCTCAGTGGTTAAAAGCACTGACTGCTCTTTCAGGGGTTCTGAGTTCAATTCCCAGCAACCACATGGTGGCTCACAACCATCTGTAATGAGATCCAATGCCCTCCTCTGGCATGTCTAAGAAAGCAACAGTGTACTCATATACATAAACTAAATAAATACATTTTAAAAAAAGAAAGGAAGGAAGGAAAGACTCAAGAAGGTATCACAGTTAGGTAAAGTTTTGTCTCTGAACCCAATCAGATCCTAAGAGAATCATTTACCCAGTGCACTGTCAGGCCCTGGGCCCCTCAGACCTTTATCACCTGTCAAAATCCTCCACTCATGAAGGTCACAGGCTATCCCTGTGTGACTATCCCTGAGGATGAAAGCATGTGAGAACCGTTCTCACCTACAGCTACATGCTTCCAGCAGAGCTTCCTCAGGCCAAGGGCAGGCTTCCACCTTAGTTCCACAATAGGATAAAAGAAAAAGAAATGCCCAGACATTAACATGTAAGCTGACTGATTTTAATTCATGTAACTCCGCACGTGTGTGTGTGTTTGTGTGTGTGTGTGTGCGCGTGTGCGCGCACACAAACACGTACATTGGGAACTGAAGGCAGCCTCGTGCATGCCAAGTACAATATTCCAAATCTCTTTGGAGGGAGGGGTATGCTAGGAGATAGAGGCAGGAGGATCTCTTGGAGTTTGAGGCCAGCCTGGTCTACAGAACTTAGCTCCAGGACAACCAGGGCTACATAGAGAAAACCTATCTCCAAAAAGCCAAACACCAAAAACAAACAATAAACAATTCTTTAAAATCAGTTAAGTATGAAGCAGCTTTGTTCTTCACACCAGAGACCAGCTGTCTACCAATGGGTCCTTTCCTCTGACAGCAAACAAAAATGTGGTGAGAAAAAAGTCCATCTATATGGATCACTTGCTAAAGAACAAGACAAGAAAAAGCAAAGGAGTCTTTTTTTTTTTGTGCATGGCCCTAGGAGAGAGGAGAGGAGGCCCAAAGGAGGGGCTGTCCTAGGGAGGAAAAGCAGGCACAACAGGAAGCTGGGCACACCTGCTATCACAGGGCAGGCTTCTGCCAAGCCCCACACAGTCAAGGGATTCAAAGATCACCTTCCTTCAGGACAGACAAAACCAGAATGAGAATCAGTGAGACATAATCTCCCTTATAATCGGCCCAGTCTGATCTCAATCAGCAATCCCGCCTTGACTTCCGAGTCCCAGACTGCAGGTATGTGCTGCCATGCCCACCTAGGAGCTTCAAAAAAGACAGAAAGGAGGAAGGGGACTGGATAGAAATCAGCAGATACAAACACTCGCTGGAACCCACACTGACAGGAGAGAACCAACTCCCACAAGCTGTACACACACCAGTGCACACCACACACACCCCGAAATATTTTTAAAGAAAATAATAAAATAACTTGAAAAGCCCACCCAAGGAGGACCATTATTCTATGCATATATAAAAGGGAAAGTATCTTTAACTATATGCTCCCTTTGATAAGAAATAAACTATAAACACAGAATGTAGAATAAGCTATATTTTTTTTAGCACTGAGGAGTGATCATACTAAAGAGATATGACATAACTAGTTTCTGCATTGTGCTCTCTCCAAAATATCTCTCGAGTTTGATATAAAATAAATGACATTTCCCAGGGCTGGAGAGACCCATCACCTTCTTCTGGCTTCATGGGCACATAAAGCCACCATGTGGTTGCCGGGGAATTACTCAGGACCTCTGGAAGAGCAGTTGGTGCTCTTAACCGCTGAGCCATCTCTCCAGCCCTATTTATATCTTATAATCAGGTCTTCTCAGCTTTATTCTGATGCTCTTTTATCTGTTAACCAACCATACAAATACCAAAATCTATAGGGGCTCATCCCTTAACTACAATAGCATGTTTGTTTATAAATATTTACATATCTTTGAATGTATTTGGTTTCCTGAAAGTGGGTCTTGAATATAGTCCAGGCTGACCTTGACGTCCTGACCCTCCTGTCACTGAGGCCTAACAAGTGCTGGCATTACAGGCTGAACCACCACACTCGGATACACTCCTCCTCCTACTGTAAACAGTTCCTCCAAGATGTACCCGGCACAGGATGCACTGGGAGCCTCTCAGGAACGGTTAGAGGTATACAACCTGCCTAGCATATCCAAGGCCCTGACCTCAAACACTAGAACTCAGATAAAAAAGGGGGGCAGGGAATAAAGAATGCCTCCCTTTACACTCACACAGAGCATGCTCATTAACCTCTGGAAGTAGAATAAATCTCAATTTTTGGGTAAAATTATAGTGCAATGTAATCAAAAACCTTTCTGAACCTCACCAACCCAATGAGATCAGCAAGATCCTTCTTGAGAACACCAGGGCTAATTCATGTCCCCCAGCAACAACAACCAGTCTCTATCTACCAAGACACTGGCTGGTAACCACAGAAGGCGACGTGTTATCAGCTGGATGATCGACTACAAAAGTAAGGAGCATGCATCAAACATCAAAAGCAGAACACTGCTACTCAAAGTCCTTCAGGTAGGGGACAGGGACTTGGATCAATGACAGAGTGCCTGCTTAGCGAGTAAGACCCTGGGCTCTGTCCTCCTCAGTGCATTACCCAGCCACAGAGATGACCATGTGAGGATGCATGGCTCACAGGTGGACACACTGGGTGATGTTTCCTCGGGCAGTTCTCACTGAACATACTTACACAGCTCTAGATATAACACATACAGCACACTTGATGATATGCAAGCACACTCTGCATATCTGGTCTGACACCAATGAAAATATTGTAGTAAACAGATCCCACCTCATAAGCTTCTCCAGAAAAGCAGCAAGAATTCCTTAGAAGTAAATCTCGTGCCCAACACACAAGAAGCCCCAGGCCAGAAACAAATAAGGATTCAGAACACAATGGTACCTTTAATCCCAGAACTTGGGAGGTAGAAGCAGGTAGATCTCTGAATTCAAGGGCTGCCTGGTCTATAGTTCCAATCCAGCCCAGCCAGGGCTACATAATGGGACCATCTTTAAAACAAACAAACAAAAAATACTCCCTAAACTGGTATTTCCAGAATCTTACAGCAAAGATAAAGACTAGGTTTTAAAAGGTGGTCCATGAAGCCAGTTGTTATGGGGGAGGGGCAGAGCACGCTGAACTGAGGCTCTGCAGATGCTACAAGAACTCCAAGCCACACTCACTACCTACACAGAAAATTTCAGCACAAACTCAGCCCATCAGAGGGGCCCAACCAGATTAGACTGAAGCCTTTTCATGAGACCAACTGTCCTATGTCAGCCTTGGGAGCCAGATGAAAACCCTCAAGGAACTATGGGAATCTAAATCTTTTGGAAGAACCTTGCTGTGTATGTACCTCTCTGTACTCCACAGTCTCTGGCATAAACTTTAGTCCGCATCCCTCATGAGCCAGGGTGGCTAAGAAGGCTAATGGCAGCCTGGTATCCGTTGCATGCGGGTATGTGGGGAAACATTTCCAGGCCATCTGTTACTATTGCTGAGCACAGAGGCTCAGCAGAAATCAAGTTGGAGAAACAGACTCATCATCTCATCTCATCTCTCATCTCTCATCTCTCCATCTCTCATCTCTCATCTCTCATCTCTCATCTCTCATCTCTCATCTCTCATCTCTCATCTCTCATCTCAACTCTCATCTCATCTCATCTCTGCCAGAGAACTGCAATCTGCTACAGAGGCGATGGGAAGGCTCTCAATCATCCTCACAAACGTGTCACACGATTTTACAAAGCCAAAGTTTTTAATTTTTTAAACCTGCAGACTTTAATTAATTCAAAATCTCTAATTTTCAAATAAAGAAACAAGTTACCAGAAATGAGAATGGGCTGCCCAGGAGGCATAGCTGGTGATGCTTAAGCCTGGAGCCCAGCACACCACAGACATGCAACAGAACCCAGCATCCTCTGCACTCAACTCCACTGCCCTGCCCCAGGAGCCTGCTGACAGCAGAACCTGCAACAACCCCTCTGCTCCAGATCCACAAATGCACTCTGCTCCGTCACTAAAATATGTAACAAGACCCTGTCTTAAACCTCCAAAACTGATGAGCCTGGAGAGATGGCTCAGTGGCCAAGAGTGCTTGCTGGTTGCTCTTCCAGAGGACCCAGGTTCAATTTCTAATGCCCACATGGCAGCACATAAATGCATGTAGCTCCAGCTCCAGAGGATCTGAAACTCTTTTGGCCTTCTCCAGCTCAGCACACACATGATGCACAGACATACATTCAGGCAAAAGAGAAGTACACACACAAAAATCTTTTTAAATAATAAATTAAATCCCCAAATACTGAAGACTTTTTTCTAGTTAGTGTTTTCTAATTTAATTCCATTATTGTCAGGGAACACACTAAGTTTTTGATATCTTGAATTTTCTCATTATTTTATTTTCTTAATTATGTGTGTTTTGGTTGCATGTATGTATGAGTACCACATAAATGTCTGGTACCCACAGAGGCCAGAAGAAGCTGTCATATTCCCTGGAACTGGAATTACAGACAGTTGTGAGCATCCATGTGGGTGCTGAGAACCGAATCCTGGTCATCCAGAAGAACAGCTAGTGCTCTTAACTGCAGAGCCATCCTGCTAGCAGCTCATTATCTTGAAATTTATTCAAAGAGTTTACTGATCAAGATATGGCCTACCTGGTATACACCCTTCTTGTGCATTTGAAATGAGAATTCTGCAGGTGTTGTGTGTGTGGTATTCTACGAACCTCTATATATGACATATAATTAGAAAACCTCTACGTATGGTTTAGATCATACAACAGTCACCAATGTAGTCTTGTAAAGAAATAAGAGAACTTTCCTATAGACCCTAGCTTCTATTTGCTTTCATTCCTCTTTAATCTGAAGAACATCCATCAGTAAGTACACCTTGTTTGGGGGCCAGAATCCTCAGTTTTATAACTAAAAGTATCTCTAGCTCATCTTCTATTTTGTCTTAGTTACTTTTCTATTGCTGGGATAAAACACCAAGATCAAGAACACTTTAGAATAATGGCTTTATTTTGAGCTTACAGCTCCAAAGGGCTAGAGTCTATGACAGAACAAAAGGATAAGCTGGAGTAGCAGCCCGGACCTCATATGTTAAACCACAAGCAGGAGATAGGGAATAACTTGAAATGGCATGACACTTTTGAAATATCAATGCTTACCCCTGTGAAATACTTCCTCCAGCAAGGTCACACTTCTAGTCCTCCCCAAACAACAACAGCTGGGGACCAAGTATTCAAATGCCCAAGACTTACGGAGAAAGTCTTTCTTTCAACCGACCACATACCTTTAAAGGACATTTTAGCTGGGTATGAAATTTGTAGAGTTTTTTCAGCTATTAAAGTTTCATCCACCACCTTCTGCTGTTAAAGTAATCACTTACTGCTTTTTATACAGTTAACTTGCAGGTGCTTCCATGTTTTTAATCTTTCATTGTCACTAATACGAGCATTAGGTGTCCAGGAATGATTTTGTTATTAGCTTGAGATAGTCTCTCCTCTCATGTAATCCAGGCTGGCCTTGAGCTTGTTGTGTAGCCAGAGGTGACCTTGAACTGATACTCCTGCTTTCATATTCCCACTCTAGGCTTTGTGAATATCAGCCAAGCAAGCTATCCCTAGACCAGAAATGGTTTTCTTTGTTCTTAGCCTGCTTTGGCTGAACATCTTGTATCTAATAAAACCTGCCTATGATAACATTTCCATGGAAATACAACCACATGCTATACAACCCATCCATTTGCAATGTATGAGTCAGTGACTTAGTACTGTCAGTTGTTCAACCATAATAAGTAAAACCAACTTTAGAGCAATTTCATTATCGCCTCACTGAGAAAACCCATGCCCTAGCTGTCACCCCCAGCAGTTCTAGTCAACCATCAGTTTATATCTCTATAGTTTCGCCTATTTGGGATATTTAATACAATAGGAATCTTACATGGTCACTCTTTCTTTATTTAAAATAAATAAATAAACTCTATTGCCTGTACAGATAAGTGTATGTTCATGTCTATGTGTGTGGTTGCATGTGAGTATGCATAAGTGCCACCACACTTGGTTTTTCAGTGATTTTTTTTGATAGCTGGTGGCTAGAAAGGAGATATTCAGCTTTATCTTCACATGGCTGACTGCGTAGGAAGTACCATGCAAAAAGAGCTAGGATACTTGTTGAAATTTAAAGTCAAGGAATGAAGGAACCTGATGTTATCCTCTGATCACCACGTGTCTGTTCACATCTATCAGTCCAGAAATCTACTCTCTAAGATGCTCATGACTGCAGACCTAACAACACCTGATGCTTTGGGTGAGGAGTGGAGGGTTACTGTGCTGTTGGCTTTTTGTTGTTTATGATCTCATGCATCGTAGGCTGGCTTTGAACTCTCTGTACAGTACATAACCTTGCTTTGTTTGTGTTTTGTTTTGTTTGAGACATCTCACTTTGTAGGCCTAGCTATCCTCACTCATTATATAGACCAGGCTGGCCTCAAACTCATAGAGACCTGCCTGTCTCTGCATCATGACTGCTGGGATTAAAGGTATCACCCACCATGCCAATCATCTCTCTGCCTTTTTCCATTTTTAAAGACCTATTTGTTTGTATTTCACATGTATGGTGTTTTATGTATGTCTGTACACCACCACCATGCATGCCTAGTGCCCAATGAGATCAGAAAAGGGTATTGGATCCCCTAAAACTAGAGTTACAGATGGTTTCAAGTCACCATGTGGATGCTAGGAATCTGACCCTGGTCTTCTAGACAGGCAGCCAGTGTTCTTAACCACTGAGCCATCTCTTCAGCCCCAACCTTGAATTTCTGAACCTCCTTCCTTGAATGCTGAGATCCCAGGCATGCACTACCACTCCCTATATATGTGGTGTAAAGGGTGGGGCTCAGAGCATCATTTATGTTAGGCAAGAACTCTAACAACTGATCCCTACCCCTAACGCCATTATTCAAATATTTTTCTATCTTGTTTTATTATCTGCTGATGCGTAACAAATCTCCCTATGCCTGTTATCATAACACAACAAGCATGCTATTAAACCAATGAACTCTATGTTATAAATCTGGTTGAGGAAGGTGCTCAGTTGGTAAATTGCTTGCTGTTCAAGTTAAGAACCCAAGTTTGGATTCCCCAGTGCTCACATAAAGCCACAGCATTGATTGCCATGGCATCTGTACCCCCAGTACTTGGTGAAGGCTGGGAAGGGCTGATCCTGGGGGCTTGCTGGCCAGGAAGTCTACAAACAAGTGTTCCAGGTTCAGTAAAAGACCGTTTCTAAACAGTAAGGTGGGAGAGCTACTGAGGAAGACACTCAACGTAACCAGACTCTTGGGGAAGAGAGGTAAGGTCTCATATAGCTAGCCTAGGTTGACCTCAGACTCTCTATGTAGTCAAAATAAATGACTAAAAAACAAGCTAAACTTTGGAAGATAACACTTCCATTCAGTCAAACTTACTAATATCTCAATACTCGTGTTCTCCAAAACTTTCTTTAAAATTAGATTTATTCTATTTTATGAGCAAAAGTACTTTGCCTTGGGCTGGAGAGATGGCTCAGTGGTTAAGAACACTGACTGCTCTTCCAGACTTCCTGAGTTCAACTCCCAGCAACCACATGGTGGCTCACAACCATCTGTAATGGGATCCAATGCCCTCTTCTGATGTGTCTGAAGACAGCCACAGTGTGCTCATATGAAAATAAATAAATAATATTTTTTTTTAAAAAGACAAGAAAAAAGAAAGAAGTGCTTTGCCTGCAAGTATGTGTATGTACCAAGTCTATGTAAAACCATAGAGGTCAGAAGGTGGCACTGGATCCTGGAACTGGAGTTTCAGACAGTTGTGAGTTCTTTACCACAACAGCCTCTCTCTAACAGCCTTCAAAACTCTTCAATTATGGGCTGGCAGCCAAGTTACATAAAACCAAGTATTACTCTGAACATACATGTAAAAAATTACTCAAGTAGCCAATGGAACACATCCAACCAACACATGCATCTCATACCTGTTTTCCTGGAACGTTGGTACGAACTTCATGCCCTTCACCTAAATAGCTAACATTATTTTTTAAACTTTAATTCGCCCCCTTTACAATTAATACTGATTGATAACATGGAAACTATTCTTTAGTATTTGTTTCTGGCACCAATAATATGTGCTCGCCTTTAATGCATAGACAAAGGAGACCGACTGCTGGATACCGGGCTGAACTGGAGTCCCCTTCCCCAGAGCTAAGGTTTCCTGAACTCTCAAGTCCACACGTGAGGATGCTAAGACAGGAGGACTGTGGGTCCCAGTCAACCTGGGCTGTCGAGGGATACGCTGGCTGTCTCAAGCACGGTCCTCAGTGCACCTGTCTTCTCTCACACACACCTGACTTTCCTGTACCACTCCTCAAACTCTAGTTTGTTCGCATGGTTTTTTGTTTCTTTTTGCTGCAGTTGCTTAGTGACTGAATGCGTATGCACAGTGTATATATACTTAGTGACTGAATGCGTATGCACAGTGTATATATACTTAGTGACTGGATGCGTATGCACAGTGTATATATACTTAGTGACTGGATGCGTATGCACAGTGTATATATACTTAGTGACTGGATGCGTATGCACAGTGTATATATACTTAGTGACTGGATGCGTATGCACAGTGTATATATACTTAGTGACTGGATGCGTATGCACAGTGTATATATACTTAGTGACTGGATGCGTATGCACAGTGTATATATACTTAGTGACTGGATGCGTATGCACAGTGTATATATACTTAGTGACTGAATGCGTATGCACAGTGTATATATACTTAGTGACTGGATGCGTATGCACAGTGTATATATACTTAGTGACTGGATGCGTATGCACAGTGTATATATACTTAGTGACTGGATGCGTATGCACAGTGTATATATACTTAGTGACTGGATGCGTATGCACAGTGTATATATACTTAGTGACTGGATGCGTATGCACAGTGTATATATACTTAGTGACTGAATGCGTATGCACAGTGTATATATACTTAGTGACTGAATGCGTATGCACAGTGTATATATAGCATGCACATGAGAGCACACATACGGAAAGAAAAAAAAAAAACAGCCTGTAGGTGGTGGTCTCTCTCCCACCAAAACCCAGTGCCTTTATCTACTAGTAAGTCATGGTATCTCCCTGCCTTAGACTCTACTGGGGCTGCCAAGAGGGACGGTCCCTTCTGTTGTGGGGCCACTATCCAGCTGGAGAAAGAGCTGGGCTGTGGTTAAAACCATTCTCACTGATTATTCTTTAGCCAGGTTCTATAAAGCGAAGGTAACTAAACATCCTCTAATGGGTGAATGAATTCTCTAGGGGATCAATCCAGTGTACACATTCTGGCTCTTTTACCCTCTGGTGGTTTGAATGAAAATAGTCCCTGTGAGATTCATCTGTTTCAATGTTTGGTCCCCAGTTTAGAAAGGATTAGGAAGTGTGTTCTTGTTAGTAGGTATGTCTCTGGGCAGTGTCTCTCTGTCTCTGCCTGCTACCTGTGGGTCAGGATGCACGCTCTCAGTTACTAGTAGCTACAGTACCATACCTGTCTGCTTCCTGCCATGATGATAATGGACTAATTCTCTAAAACTGTAAGCAAACTTTCCCACCCCCCTTAAATGCACTCTTTTATTAGAGTTGCTTTAGTTGTAGTCTCTTCATCGTGACCTAACAGTAACTAAGACACACTATGCTAAGGTCCCAGTCTCCCCCACATCATGCGCCATTCACAAGAAGATGTTTCCTTCCTTCCTTCTCTTTTCAAGCTCAGTGATAAGGCATTCATCCCTACTCCATTACAAGATCTACCCGTGTAGACGCAAGGCAGCATGGCAGTCGGCCTCAGAAGGCAGAAACAGGGCAATCTCAACACAAGCTGGCCACTGAGATTAGCCCTACTAGGGAGTTCTGGGTCTGACTGACAGTCAACCTCAATGAGTAAGTCTGAAGAACAATGGAGGATAACCCCCGATGTCAACATTGAGCCTCCTCTTGTGTACACATATCCACACATACTCCAAGTTGTGCATGCACACATGCACAGCACATACAGGAACATGAAAAATAAACATGAGTTGGGCAGGGAAATGGCTTAGGTAAAAAACCTGCCACACAGGAGGATGACCTAAACCTGGCCCCAGAATTCACATAAAGTACATACATGGAGGAAACTGATTCCACAAACTTGTCCTCTGGGACTCACACACTTTACAATGAATGTGTAATCACAACTTGCATCAACAAATAGAACAACTCATCTGCCTCTCATCTCCAAAGACTATTTTGGCTTCTGTGATGCTTAAACTCCATTAGAAAGTAAACTGGATTTAGGATCACCTGAGAAATATACCCCTGGTATATCTATGAAGCTGTTTCAGAAAGGTTTAACTGAGGAGGGAAGACCTACCCTGAATAATGATGAAACAGAATGTTGAGTGCCAACTTCTTTCTCTTTGCTTCCTGACTGTAGATGCCATGTTGAGGTGAGAAAAGCATCTTTGCTAAATCTAGACTCTACCTCAAGCTAAGACTGAGTTGAGCCCAACCCTCAGGTATGCACAGTACTTTCTTGAGAACCATAACTCACTTGTATTGTTCTGCTTCTTTAACAGCAAGACTTTCTGTCCCACTTCTTGATCAAAAAGTGATACCATGGTAACACAGCTCTTCTAGTTTGGGTTTTACTGCTGTGACTAGACACCATGGCTCAAGGGACCTCTTATAAAGGACAACATTTAATTGAGGCTGGCTTATAGTTCAGAGGCTCAGTCCATTATCATGGCAGGAAGCATGGCAGCATGGCACTGAAGGAGCTGAGAGTTCTACATTTTGTTCTGAAGGCAAACAGAAGACTATCTTCTGGGCAGCTAGGGGGAGGGTCTAAATGCCTAGACCCACAGCAATATATTTCCTTCAACAAAGACACACCTTCTAATAGTACCACTCCTTGGGCCAAGCACATTCAAACCACCACAGCTGCATGCCTAGCTTTGAATGGAGGATTGCTCCACTATGTTATCAGAAATTGCCCTCTTGTGAAGCTTAACAAACCATGACTTGGGATCCATTTTGGATCCGGAGAGGAGTCTCCTTGGCTATGCCCCAATTTTATAAAAAAGTTCATATCCTTTCATGCTTGTCAACAGCCTCAGCATAAAGTACCAACTTGTGGGTTTTCCCCCCTTTATAACTCTCCTGTTTTATGGACTTAGGGACCACCTCTTTAGGCTTGTAGTCACAAGATTTTATTCCCCTGGCTGGATCTGTTAGACTCAATAAAAACATAAAATTCATAAAGAGCTCATCATGGTTGTCTTCTCTTTGTTGAGAACAGCTTGGGTTCAGCAATGTGACCAGCTACCTCATGTTCCTGCCACCACCCCTCCCCTGTAATGACAGTCTAGATAAAAAAAATTAAAATAAAATAAAAAACCAAAACCACTTTTTTCCTTAATTTGCTTTGTTAGATATTTTTTTTACAGCCAAGTCAATAACTCAGCTTAGTTCTGAATTGTATATACATGAAATTAAGTAGTTTATTAACCATACTACTGATGGTGTCCATTTCCATATTTCTAGTTGGGGGGGGGGCTCCTTATGATTCAAATTGGTGTAGCTATTCTTCCACTCACCCATTTTGCTTGGAGTAAGTTTCCTGAGAAGCCGTTAATCAAATAGCTCCCAATTTTCCTTCTGCCCTACTGCCCACTGTGAACCTTTACAAACACTGGTATTCTAACTACAATCATCCTGGATTTCTCTGGCCGTAATTCATAAAAGCAGGAAAACATCTTGCTAAGCATGACCTCTGAAATAGTCTCCTGGGAACTGCTCCTCCCTCTTGGCTTCTGATGTGTGCAACTGCTCGAAACTGAAGGAAGTCAGGCTGGGAGGGATCCAGAAGCACAGGCTTAGAGCTTCTCCTCCAAAGCTTCCGTCCTCATTCAGGAAGACGCCGTTCTCTTCAGGGGCTCAATGAGGAATCTGAGTTCCTTATAACAATGAAATCCTAAGCTTTTGCAAGAAACAATGATTCTGATAGCAATCACGGTTACAGTTATTAACCAACATTTGCTGTCTTAAGCACTGTCAACCCCTGACATGCAGCTATCACACTGCTCCCAGGAGCTGCATGAAGGATATGCCTAACATCCACTTCGCAGATAAAAAGCCTAAGGCTTTAGGAACTAGACAGCCCTCCTGAGGCCACTCTGCTTGTGGGGGGGTGGGACATGGGAGGGAGCCAGTATTTAATAATGGATTTGTATAGCCTCAGTGATCATCAGTCTGTTCTCCTTGCTGCATTGTTTCCTATTGAGAGATGCCTACTAAAATTACTCTTCTCATAATGAGATGTAATGATGCCAAGCACTGGGGTCTCTGGAACTGGCACGCAAGGCTGACTCTGAGAAGAGAGTGTAGTGAGTGATGTTTGCCTGGTTATGTTGATTTTTTTTTTTTTTTTTTGTGGCTTCCAGCTTTCTTTTTGCACCTGCTCTGAGCTGTACACTGGATGACAGCGTGCTTGTTTGTGCCAGGGTTGAAGGAGGCAGAGTCCATATTAATAGGATCAGAGCACCTTCTCTGCAAAGTCACAGCAACAGGCCTGGCCTGTGCTGACCCTGCAACACACAAAGTCAGACCGCTAACGGAGGGGAAACAATTTCTAACTCGCTTTCAAGTCCACTGTCATCCAATGTCAGGAGTGATCCTCATTACCATAGCAGGGACAGAACGACCAGCTTGCCCTGCTTTTTCCCTCCCACTGCTGCAGAAGGTAGGCCACAAGTCTTTCTTCTTGGGTACTGATGACAGCAATTTGTCTTTCTGGGTCTCCTACCCATGCCGAAGCAGTAGCAGCTGGGACCAAGAAGCCCTCCTGATGTTAGCAAGTCAGCAGATTGCTTCTGGACTGTCCATGCTTAAGTACTTTCCCGTTAAGTATCATATTGATTTTAGGGCCTTCTTACATGTGGCCCAGGACCCTAACTGGACTGTGTTTGGAAAATGAGGAGGAACTGTGTAATGAGAGGAGCTGCCCAGCAGGTCTGCACACACAGCCTTCAGCTCTCCGATGCTGCTGATTTATTTTTATTTATTTAACAAATGTAATAAGACATCGATGCTTCTGGGATGACAGAAGTGTCAGTGGGAAGAGAGACCTAGCGATGAATCAGTGGGGATGAGGATTACATGGATGGCAGACAGAAAAAGAGGTGGGCCTAACACAGAACAGCAAGGGAATTAAATTTATGGCAAAAGGAAAGATGGTGTTACTTTAAAGATCAAGGAAGTATCAGCCTGATGTAGTCAAATTTCACTCCTGAGGCCACTTCCCCTTGCTTTTGGCTTTCACCCTTCACACCAGGACTGCTGATGTCATCTCCCCATACTTCTTCCATCCTTCTTAGTTAACTTCTCATGCAACTGTCAGCTGTCTTTGTCTTTTACCATAGTAAAGTACAAATAATATAATAATATAATATAATACTTAGCAGCTCAACCATCTTAAGGCCCAGCATTTCCATTCAGTACTTCCAGAGACATCTGCATCTCCACTGCCTCCACCTTAGTCCTTACCACCTCATTTCTCTTGGACTAGGACACACCCCCATCTCAGCCTTCCGGTTCCCCCAAATTCTACCTTGCAGTCAGTTTCCCACTCAGCACTATGACAAAAGACCAGTCACTCCCTGCCTGACTTATAGCTTCTCATCCAGCCAACTCCATCACCTCCTGACATCCCTTACTCCCAGCCCTTCACTTCCTCGGTGGCCTTTCAGTCCTAGGAGCGTCTTCGCCCACCATGGCTTTTGACGATGCCATCCACTGACCTGTGTCCTTGTCTCTATTCTTCATGTGGTCTTTGCTCTCTATCTGCCTGCTCCCCTTCACACGTGCCCTGCCCAAAGAGGCCTTCCTTGGAATTGCAAACTGGAGAAGCAAGCAAGCATGTGATCACTCATATGCTTGCAACAATCTCTGTATTGGGTGTGCCTAAACAGATAAAAACTGACAATGGCCCAGGGTATACAAGCTCCAGTTTCCACCAATTTTGTGAGAAATTGGGATTACCATTGCCGTGCCAGGGTAGAAATCACATTTTAAAAATAACATGACTGCTTCACTGCGTCATCTTGGCACAGGGGCCTTGCTGCTCTTCTCTGGAACATTCCACCTTAGGTAGGTGATCTCTGAGTTCTAAGCCAGCCTGTTCAACAGAGCCAGTTCCAGGATGGCTGGGGCCACACAGAGAAACCTTAACTTGAAAAACCAAAACCAAACCAAAAAAGAAAATCCCAAAATAAGACCAACACATTCAGGAACATGAAAAATAAACATGAGTTGGGCAGGGAAATGGCTTAGGTAAAAAACCTGCCACACAGGAGGATGACCTGAACCTGGCCCCAGAATTCACATAAAGTACATACATGGAGAAAACTGATTCCACAAACTTGTCCTCTGGGACTCATACACTTTACAATGAATGTGTTGGTCTTCCTAAGGTGGAATGTTCCAGAGAAGAGCAGCAAGGCCCCTATGCCAAGATGACGCAGTGAAGCAGTCATGTTATTTTTAAAATGTGATTTCTACCCTGGCATGGCAGTGGACTCGGATAATCTCAGCACTAGGGAGACTAAGGCAGGAGGATTATGAACTCAAGGGCCACACAGTGAGACCACATCTCAAAAAGCAAACACGTAGGCTGGCCGTGTTGTTCAGTTGCGGAGCACCTGCCTAGTATGTGCGATCCCCAGATCCAATGCCCAGAATTCTTCCTGGAGAAGAACCAAGTGCAAAACAGCATGTGTGTGGTTTTCAGATGATGAAACTAAAATTTCAAGAAGCTAAAAAACTTGCTGAACACACAGCTCTGAGTTCGCAGACTCGAACTAACTCTCTGCTACAGTGCATGCTCTCGGCTAATCTCCCAAGCCAAGCTCAGGCTCACTACTGAGATCCATCCATTCGTGCCTGTGCTGCTGGAGACTACTCCAGGCCCTGAAATATGCTGGACCTCTAAGCCGATATACTCTGCCCCCAAGTTTTTAAAAATTGTTTTAGACTGATTTTACTCCATGTGTTTGACTGTGTTTCACTAACAAGTATGTTTATATACTAACTCTGAGCCTAGTGCCCTCAGACTGTAAGAGAAGACATTGACACTGCAGCTATAGATGGTTCTGAACACCATGTGGGTGCTGGAAACTGAACCCAGGTCTGCAACAGAAACAACAGGGCTCTCTCTTAACCATTGAGTCATCTCTCCAGCCCCAAAGTCTCTGCTTTTGATAAAATGTTCTAGAAAAAGAGGCCATGAAGAGACTGGGAATATGCAGGGGAGTTCAAAGGGAGAAAAAAAAAAACAGAGAGAAATTATGTAATCATTTTATAATTAAAAATTTAAATATTTTAAAATATATTTTAAAATTAAAATAAAGTACTTATTATAATGAGAGAGGCAGAAGCAGGCAGATCTCTAGGAGTTCAAGGCCAACCTTGTCAACATAAGTTCCAAGACAGGCAGGTTTACACAGAGAAACCTTGTCTTGAAAAACAAAATAGGCTGGGCAGTGGTGTCACACGCCTTTAATCCCAGCACTTGGGAGGCAGACGCAGGCGGATTTCTGAGTTTAAGTCCAGCCTGGTCTACCGAGTGAGTTGCAGGACAGCCAAGGCTATATAGAGAAACCCTGTCTCGAAAAACCAACCAACCAAACAAACAAACAAACAGAAAACAAACAAACAAAAAAAACCAACAAAAAAAGAAAAACAAAATAGAATTCTCTTTGCCAGGCATAGAGGCTCAGCCATGCAATCCAAGACTCAGGAAGCTCAGGCAGAGCTGTTTCCCAAATCCCAGACTAAATCAGCTACACAAAGAGACTGTCTCAAGCCAATACATAGTTTAGCAGGTGGCAGCTTCTAACAGCAAGCCCAAGGGCTGAGTTCAAAGCAAAGGACCACGTGATGGAAGGAGACTCCACATGGCACAGGCACACTCACACACAGACACACTGAAACAGCACACACAAATGTAAGACAGAGAGAGACACTGTCTTAACAATCATAGGAAAGCTATGCAATTCAAACTTCTATTTCTGTAGGAAAAATGAAATGATGTGTCCATGGGTTGCTTAGATTACAGAGCAGAAGACCAAATACGTAGCAAAACCCTGGGTATTTAGAAACAAGCCCTTTACTCCTTCACTACATAGTAGTCATTTCCACAGCCTCCACATCCAACCCGACTAAGTCCTTTTCTGCGATGGCTGGAAACTTGCCATCTCCACTGTCCCTTTGTAAGTTGACTATTATTCTGGAATGACATCATGCGTTTAAGGATGGGCCATCCAAGTCTGGGCTCTCTGTGGCTCAGTCAGCCCGTGCTAAGCAGTGTGCATGGCTTCAGTCCTCAGCATCACACAGACTGAGCAGACAGCCGGAGTGTGCTTCACCAAACAGAAGGCTTTTAAAAAAAACTTTGGTTTCCTGTGGGTTTTGAGACAAGGCCCCATACTGTACCCCAGTCTGGTCTCAAAACTGTAGGCAATCCTTCTGCCTCAGGCTCCTAATTGTTGGGAGCCACCACACGCAGCTTTTCAAAGTAAAATTATACACATCTTTCAGAATGGCCACAATGAGAGGACAGAAAATGCCACATACTGTCAAGGATCTAGGTACTTGGATCCCACACGCCTCAGCCAGCAGTAGCTATGCCGGTTAGCACATCATGTAGGGATATGCTCATGAAAGCCCACACAGTCTACAACCCAGAAGATCTAAAACCCTGTCTTAAACAGTCTCCCGACAGGTGTGTGTTCCAGAAGACATGGGATATGCTCATGAAAGCCATCACAGTCTACAACCCAGAAGATCTAAAACCCTGTCTTAAACAGTCTCCCGACAAGTGTGTGTTCCAGAAGACATGTTCCTAACGGCTCTCACTGGGAAAATACATAATATTCAACCACAGCAAGTATAAGGAAAGTGGATTATATTCCTACTAACAAAAAAGCATACGATCATGCAGTCTGCAACATGATGTAAGCATGCTCACAGCTAAAAGAAACAGGCAAGGGCTAGGGAGCCGGCTCGGCTGGTCAAGCACTCGCTGCACCAGCACGATGACCTGCGCTCAATCCTCAGCATCCACACAGAGACCCAGCTGTGGTAGAGCAGGTTTCTAGTGTGCTCTAGGGAGGCAGAGACAGGAGCATCGAAGGAGCTCACTGGACAGCTGGCCTCACCTTAATCAGTGAATTTCAGGTCCCAGGCAGAAAACTGATGGACAGCTACTGAGAAACGATATATACACACAGGTACACACATACACAAGAACACACACACAAAATGCTTAAGCCAAACAGAAAGCAGATATAGCGGTGTAAACTCGTAATGCATGCACACATAATAAATAAAATGCTTATAAATACGTATATGTATGTAATGAATGAATGAATGACGGCAATGGGGGGACATAGCACAGTTGGTAGTGTTTACCTTCCATGCCTGAGGCACTCACTGGGTTCAATGTCTAGGACCCCAGGGCGGGAAGTGGGCGAGCCACAATCAGTAGTACACACCTCTAAACCTTAGACTTGAGAGTTTGAAGGCAACATGAGCTACAGAGACTCTGTCTCAAGAAATGAGAAGTGGAGCTGTGGCTCAGCTCGGGCAGGGCGCTCACTTGTCAGGTGTGCAAAGCCCTGAGTTCTAGTCCCTGTACTACAAAACCAAAATATCGATTGAAAGATTTTTTTTAAAGCATATACACTGTGCGATCCCATTCACATAAAACAAGATGTTGGTTCCATTTTGATGGAGAGATAATTCTGAAAGAAAGCATCGGTGGGGTAGGAAGCCTCTGTGAGCTGGGAATATTGTCTTTCCAGCATGGGCTTCAGGTGAGTGCTGTGTTCAGTCTGTCACCTGGAACAGACAGACGCAGGGGAACATCACAGCGGCGGGGACTGGTGGGCAGATCCAGAATGCAGCCTGCACTGGAATCTCCTTCCTTCACTCACTGGCTGTGACTCTGGGCAAGTTAGTAACCCTTCTACTGAAATTCAGCTAGAGTTGAATCCCGGCTGCCGGGAGCCGCTCGCCCAGCTCCGCCCGAGGGTTGGTCGGAGGGCTCAGGAAGGGACCGGGGACGCAGGGTGGCGCTCGCTCTCACCCGGACAGATGCTTCAAGAGCTGCTTCTTAATGATCCCGGCCATGCTGCAGCCGCGGCCCGCGTGGAATGCAGGCGGGCGGGCAGCCGTGGCCTCCTCAGTTGTGGAAAAGTGGCGTCCTCTCACCTCGGCGGCCGCCATGGCGCTCTGTCGCCTCTGCCGCAGCGCCCGGAGTTCCGGCACGTTCCCACCCACCGACCCGCGCGACGCCGCAGCCTCCCGCCGAGAGGAACCGTTACCGCGCGCCCTAAGGCTCCTAACACTCCTAACGGGGTGAGGGGCGGGGCGGCGAGGCTCACCGGCCTAGGGGGCGGGGCCCACGGGGCGGGGCCTACACGGTAAGAGGCGGGGCTAACGTTTCTAGGAGCTGGAGGGTGGCACGCCCTTTTACTCCAAACTCTTCCAAGCCAGAGGGCAGGCAAAATATGGGAGCTCGGTCTACATGGGGAGTTCCAGGATAGCCAGGGTTACATTGAGAGACTTTGTCACCAAAGAAATAAAAAAAATTAAAAATTGATATAAGCCGGGCAGTGGTGGTGCACGCCTTTAATCCCAGCACTTGGGAGGCAGAGGTAGGCGGATTTCTGAGTTCGAGGCCAGCCTGGTCTACAGAGTGAGTTTCAGGACAGTCAGGGCCATACAGAGAAACCCTGACTCAAGGAAGAGAGAGAGAGAGAGAGAGAGAGAGAGAGAGAGAGAGAGAGAGAGAGAGAGTTGGGGGCTGTCTGACAATAGTTTTTCTTTTTGTTGTTGTTGTTGTTATTAAGACAGGGTTTTTCTGTGTAGCCCTGGCTATCCTGGAACTAATTTGTAGACTGGGCTCACAAATGGGCCTGCATCTGCCCATCTAGCGCTGGAATTAAAGGTATATTAATGTCCAGCTGATACTACACTCTTAAAATCCCAGTCCTAAGAGCTGAGGTAGTTCAAGGCCAACCTGGGCTATATGATAATATCCCATCTCAGGATAGCAGCCAGGCATGAAGTACCTGGAAGAAGAAGCAGGACTATTAGAAACTCAAGGTCCTGCTGGGCAGTGGTGGCACATGCCTTTAATCCCAGTACTTGGGAGGCAGAGGCAGGTGGATTTCTGAGTTCGAGGCCAGCCTGGTCTACAGAGTGAGTTCCAGGACAGACAGGGCTACACAGAAAAACCCTGTCTCAAAAAAAAAGACTGTCTCAGGAAGGTTGGTGAACAGCCAAAAGGAATTTTGAGTAGAATGACACCATCCTGGGTGATGGCTGCCACAATACAACCAACACAGAGGCAGGGCTTCCCAGACTACTCCAGGGATGAACATCAATTTTTAGCACCAACCTCAGAGCTCAGTGCAATCTGCAAGGAGCAGAGCTGAGGAGGCAGGCAGCTCTAGGTTCACACTGATCAGAAGTGTGTGACCTTTGTGTGACCTTGGCTTGATCACATGACCTTCATGCACTTCCTCATCTTTCAAAGGAGATTGTACAACGGCTGGACTAGGGGAGATCATGAAGGCAACACACTTAGCATGGCACCTGGCGGACGATACACACAGCTTCTTCTCTGTTCTTCTTCACATTCTGTCTGACTGTCCTGAAATCATTCATCAGAAATGGCAATTTACCTCTGGCACATAGCTGTACCTCTCAGAAGAGTTGACAGGAAGTGCAGGGTGAACTCAGGTAGAGGCAGTGAGAAGCTGTGTGAGCGGGAATTCTGGTGGGAACCTTGACGGAGAACAGAGCTTTATGTTCTTCTCATGAGGTCCCCAGTGCACTCAGACTCACTCTAGCTGAGCATTAGAAGTGAAGAAGCAGGGGATGGTGGCAAAGTCTGCTACAGCAGCATTCAGGAGGCTGAGGAAGGGACTGTGAGTTTATGGCAAGCTTAGATTGCACAGTGAGTTTGAGGCCAGCCTGGCTACGTTAAAGGTGCATGCCACTACCTTGTCAGAGTTTAAATTTCTCTCTCTCTCTCTCTCTCTCTCTCTCTCTCTCTCTCTCCCTCCCTCTCTCTCTCCCTCCTTTTCTCTCTCTTTCTCTCTCCCTCTCTCTCTCTCTCTCACTCTCTCTGTGTGTGTGTATGTGTGTGTGTGAGAGAGAGAGACAAAGAGAGACAGAGAGAGACAGAGAGAGAGAAAGAGAGACTGACTATGCACACAAAGGTGTGTGTGACTGTTGTGGCCTGAGCTGCCCCATGTTGGGGACCAAAAATGTTGCAAGCCCCTCTATCCCACGTTTGGGGGCCAAAATGTCATGGACCACTCTGTCAATGTTGGAACTCGCACTGCCAAAAGCCTTGGGGGCAAAGTTGTTAGAGCCTGCACTGCCCCAAGCTGCTTCGGTCCACGGGTTGGGGTTCAGCAAGAGAGAGGACGGACTGGAAGAATGGAGACCAGACAGAGTGTGATTCAATCCCATTTATTCTTCAGTCTCTCTTCCTAGTCCAAGTCCCTAGTCTTGAGTTCCTAGTCCCTAGTTCCTAGTCCCTAGTGCCTCCAAATTCCAAGTTCTCTCTCCAAGTGCTAAGTGCCTAATGTCTAATGATCTTCCAAGTGCCTAATAACTAACTCCAAGTTGTACTGTGTCTGTTGTCTGGTACTCTCAAGTGTCTTCTACCCCCTTCCTAATTCCTAATCCAAGAGTCTGACTCTCTTCTGTCTGCCTCTCGCCTTTTATATGTCTCACTTCTAAGCCATGCCTTTAAGCCACGCCTTTAAGTCATGCTCCTAGGTCTTGTCTCTAAATCTGATCTCTAAGTCACGCCCTTAAGTCTCACTCTAAATCACACCTTTAAGTCTCACACACCCAAGGGAAAATCCTGGGTATCCAAAGCAAGATGTTATCAGAGTGTGCTCAGCTGTTGTAGGCTATGGTAATCAAGTCCCTTATCAGGGTATATGGCTCAAGATGGCTGCAAGGATGATAGCCGCCTTCTGTTGGCTCCCCACATGTGACCATGGAGGTCAGAAGAGGGTGTTGGATTCTCTGGAGCTAGACTGACAGGAGGTTGTGAGTCGCCTAACATGGGCTGAAACTCCAACTTAGCCTGCTGCAAGGGCAGCAAATGCCCTTTAACTGCTGAGCCATCTCCCCAGCCCTCGTTTGGAGTTCTTGTCTTTAATCTTTCAAGTATAATCTTATATTTTGTATGTGGTTTCTCCTGTCCCATTTCTCACCACCTAACCTTGCAGGACAGAACAGATGGTAAACTCTTTGGCCTCCAAACCACCACAGAGGTTACACTGGTCACTGTTCCTTTTCTCCTCTCCTCCCACCTCAGCTCACACACCCCACCCCCACCTCCACTAATTTTTTTGTTTGTTTTATTTTGGAGATAGGGTCTCTCCAAGCCCAGGCTGGCCTCAAATCCTCCATTTGGCTGACGATGACTTGCACTCCTGATCCTCCTGACTGCACATCCAAGTACTAGGACTGCCACAGGCACCATCATGCTTGCTGCTGTGTGCAGTTGTAGCACACTGCTGTTGCTTGCTGCCATTTTCACAGCTGGCAGCACCTCCAGCTGTGTTCCACACTAAGGTTTCACTGCAGGTCAGAGAGAGAGAGAGAGAGAGAGAGAGAGAGAGAGAGAGAGAGAGAGAGAGAACACATGTGGTGATAGATTAAAGCAAGCTCAACAACTATTGCAAGGTACTCAAATTCAGGTCTAAGCTCGGCAACTAGCTACCTGCATACTCTTGGGTAAGTTGTTTTATCACCCCAGCCTTAGTGTCCTTACCTGCAAAATGAAAAGGTCAAAACGGATGCCTCAGTTGACGCCTACAGCTCTGTTACTCTAGTCTTCCAAACCGGCTACAGATCACTGGCAGGAGACTCAGCACATTCCAAGTTTACTTAGGAAGCTAAGGGAAGGGCAATGTAAGCTAGCAAAGGCTGAGACAGCTTCTAATGTAACACTACAGAGGGCTCAGAAAGAAAGTCCCTACACTACAGAGGGCTCAGAAAGAAAGTCCCTACACTACAGAGGGCTCAGAAAGAAAGTTCCTACACTACAGAGGGCTCAGAAAGAAAGTCCCTACACTACAGAGGGCTCAGAAAGAAAGTTCCTACACTACAGAGGGCTCAGAAAGAAAGTTCCTACACTACAGAGACAGGGTTTTGAGACAGGGTTTCTCTGCGAAACAGCTTTGGCTGTCCTGGAACTCCCTCTGTAGACCAAGCTGGCCTCAGACTCACAGAGATACACCAAACTTCTATTTCCTGAGTGCTGAGATTTAAGGCATCTTGCACAGTGATTGTTTAAAGAAAAAAAACCCCTAGTGTTTAAAAGAAAACAATAAGAAATAAAGATGTTTTAAACAAACAGTAAGTCAGGACGGCAAAGAGCAGACTTTTGATTTTTGTGCTATATCTTAGGAGATCAAAAAGAAACAGCAGCAGGCAACAGACTGCTCCTCATTCAGGCAGCAGTGAAATGCAATTCAGTTCAGACCTTCTAACCTGACCAGGAAGACTTTGGATTTCAGTGTGTGAAGCAGAGGAGGCATGAGACCAAACCACCACTGCAAAAACCTCTGGAAAAGATGCCCATGTCCAGCTTGCATTTGAGAGAACAGATTGCTCAGCGCTGGCTATTACAGAAGGAGAACCAACCTAATAAACTCATGAAACCAGGGAAGCAAAACCATTTCCTTGTGCAGTTGCAAACCAGACAGCAGTTTTTTTCCCAGCTTCTGCCAGAAGGGAGTGGAAGCCTGGGACCTCTGCTGGCTTCCTGTGGAGACCACATCAAGGGGGCACTGAACTGCTGCTTCAGACTACTGGGCACCAGAAACTAGAGGGGTGCTCCAAAAGAACAAGGGCAAGGATTTTAGAAAAGTGCTCGAATTCTGGTCAACACATGCCAAGATACTGCCATAAGAACAGAAAGTCTTAGGGCAGTGGTTCTCAACCTGTGGGTCGCAACGCCTTTGGGGTTGTATAGCTGATATTTACATTATGGTTTATACCAGTAGTGAAATTACAGTTATGAAGTAGAAACAAAAATAATTTTAGGGTTAGGGTCACTACAACACGAGGTATTATATGAAAAAGTCATAGCTTAGGAAACTTGAGAACCAGTGTCTTAGAAGCTGAGAAATATCCTCAAGCCAGGCACCGACCCCAGCGTTCCCCCTGCAGCGGAGTCGAGCTTCACAATAGAAAGCATATTAGGTTGGTATGAAGCTTCCTGACTCTCAGGGGATTGTTCAAATTCATAACCATGTGTTGTCAAGAAGAGGAAAATAGATTCAGTCATGTGTGGGTGGGCTATTTCAAGGCATTTAGGGGACAGGCCTGAGAGACCAGGGGCACTTTGGTGAAAGTAATGTAAGAAGAGTAAAATTTTTGACTAAAAGTATTTAATAAAGGCATCACAATCTCAAGAGCCCCACTGAACTCTCATAACGTGATTTTTTTTTCAGGGCTATAGAAATGACAAACAAGATGGCCCTTAGTGGGGAAAAAGGACAGGTGGAGAAAATATAGCTCAAGCAGCAATAAAAAATGGCATAGACACATCTCTGCCCCTGAAGCTGGATCTCAGAGCAACCGTTTCCAGCACACTGGCTGTTGTCCAGGAGCCCCGGGGACAAGGAAGTTCCCATTAGAGACGCTGCAATGTGACTTGCTTTCTGTGACATTGTGGCCACTCATACCTTGGCACTTTTCTGGTCCCCATTTTATCAACCCTGTCTGGACATCAGCAAACTGGCAGGTGGCTTCACATTTGCTTTAGCCATGGCAGAGAGCCAGCTAGTCAGAGCTTATCTAGTCAGAGCCTGCAGACTTGAGGACGTCACTCAGTGGATATACTCTGTCTTGAATATGACAAAGCAACCTCTATAGAGTCCCCCATTGCTCAGTGTTAAGGCTTTCAGACACACACTATAAATAACTAAAATCTGGTATCAGCCTTAGAGTCTTGCAAAGAGAATTGTACCCTCCAGATTGTATAAATAGGTTGTGTAGCTGTGGAAGGACAGGGGACAGCCTACATTGATATGTTTTACCTTTTGTAAAGCACCACAAATATTTGACAGGGTTGGGGAGGGAAAGAGTAGGAACAGGGAGGAGACAAAGAATCAAGAGGAAGGGTTGAATGTGATGAAATTTGCATGTCTTTAAAATATTTGTTTTTCTGACTTTATTTAATAGAGTGTGACTCCACACAAAGACTAGGGACCATGGAACTCAAGTTCACCTTCAAGCTAGATCAGATCCTTGGATGCAGTTGGGATTAAAATCCAGAGGCAGGGCTAAAGAGAAACATACAAGTTCAGTAGGAAACATACAAGCCTAAGGACCTGAGTTTGGATCCCTAAAACCCAAAGTCAGACTCAGTAGCCCGGAAACTACACTCTCAGCAATATGGGAGTTGGAGACAAGAGAATCTCTCTCAATTCATGGGCCAGCTGGCCTGGTGCATGCAATAGCAAGGAGAGACCCCTCCTCAATGTGGAGAGTGGGGACCAACATGGAAATGTCCCCTGAACTCCTCATGACACACGAGCACTCTCACTGATAAACACACACAGCTCTTGCATGCTCATATGCGTGCAAACACATACACACACAGACATACAACACACATCATACATGTACCTTCACAGAGATTCTTTATAAGTTAGAAGCAATATTTTACATTTTAAAAATACTTATTGAATGAGTAAAGAATAAGTGAAATATTACTGAGAACCAAGCGGGGAGAGGAAAGCAGATGAGAAACAGGCAGTGAATGTATTGAAAGAATAATTACGGCTTCATAGCAGTATAGTACCAAGTGGGCAAGTCACCTGGGAAGAGGAGAGACTGGAAAAGGACTGAGATCAACAAGAACAGCTGAGGAAAAGTAAGAAGTAACTTTATGCATAGGCCAGCAAGCATGTTAGTACGCCACTCTCTGAACGCTTAACTCCATGTCGACCAAACAGAGCCTTCGGTTTTCACTCAGCAAACACATAAGTCAATATCTATTTACTTGGGAGGAACTATAGTGGGTGCTAAAAATCAGTTGTAAATAATGTACAGCACGTGATGATATGAACACTAAGGCACAACGAAACATGATTTGATGGCCAAAGTTACTGTTTTTATAAATAAAACCTTATAAAAACACAAACATAACCATTCATATATACATGTCTATGATTTTAAAGTGTTAATTGATTGAGGTATAATTCACATGCCATGGATTCACTCATTAAAGCTCACACTTTGGGGTTTTCAGTGTAGGCAGAGGTCTGTAGCCATCATTCACATCTAATATTATAACATGGTCGTTATTTCTCAAAGAAACCCTGTACCCATTTGTCAGAACATGGTCCAGGAATGGAGCTGGGTGAGGAGAATTCTGAGTGTTTTGAGGGAAAAAAAAACCATCAACAAACCAAAACCTCCAAGAAACAGGACAAGAGTCTTGTGACCTCAGCTTCTTCAGAACATAGAATTGTTCCTGGATTATGTTTCTGTGCTCCTTTCCCAGGAGTAGTGGATAGGAATGAGTTTACTGCAGATTATTCACTACAACTGGGTATTGTTATTTGTTTATATGCCTCTATGGAAAAACACGTTTTGCCATGTTTGGCCAGCTTGCCCTTGATTCTATGCTTTACTCATGTGACTTGTCTTAAACACTCAGAGTATAAATTGTCTGATGCTCAGAGTAAAGTTGGCTACTGAACAAGACTTTAGTCTGCCTCATTCTCTCCCTCCTCGAGAGCGGTTAACACCCACTAACAGTCACTCCCATTTTCTTCTACAGTTTCCCAGTCCCTGGGAAGCACTGATGTGCCTCTTGTGTGTGCAGATTCACCTATTTTGGATGTTTCCCAGGAGCAGAACCTAGGCTGTCCACTTTTGATGTTAACCCTTTTCACTTAGCCTATGGTTTTCAAGGTCCATCTTCTGTGCCGCACACATCAGTGCTTCTTGTCGTGGTTCTAGGTCCTCTTCTATAGTATATTGCAATTGGATTGTAGCAACTAAAATATATGATGAGTGTTATTTTGAAAAGCTTTGTGCTCCACAGTCTAAAGAGAAAATAAAGGACATTTTAGGGCCTTGAATTGGAGAAGAGTTTGTAGATCAGCAAGTTCTCTATCTCCCTTAATCCTGGAATCACCCCCTTAGCTTTCCTGCTGGAGTTTTCTCCTGCTGAGAGAAGACCATCTAACCTCTCAGAAAACACTAAGAAAGGACACATTCCTGATGCAGACGTGTAGAGACAGCAGAGGGAAAGGGTAGGGTTGGGGGTCTATTAGTTAGGTTTTGGTTGCCGTGATAAAGCCCTGTGCCCAAGGCAACGTATAGAAGGAAGAGTTTATTTGGGCTTACAGTTCCAAAGGACAGAGAGTCCCTCATGATGGGCTTCGTATTGGCAAGCGGTGGGCAGGGCCGCAGGAACAGAAAACCAAGAGCTCCCATCTTTAACCAAAAACACAAAACAGAGAGCGTGATCTGCTAGTTATGTGAGCCTTTTAATCTCAATGTCCCGCCCCCATGATGTACTTCCTTCAGAAAGGCTGTACCACCTAAACCTCCCTCAAACAGTACCACCAACAGGGAACCAAGTGTTCAAATGTGTGAGCCTGTGGGGGAGGGACAGTTTCATTCAGACCACTGCAGGGGCATGGGACAATCCCTTAGAGTTTAGAAAGCTACTTTTTTTAAAAATTGGTTTTTTCGAGACAGGGTTTTTCTGTGTAGCCCTGGCTGTCCTGATACTCACTCTGTAGACCAGGCTGGCCTTGAACTCAGAAATCTGTCTGCCTCTGCCTCCCAAGTGCTGGGATTAAAGGTGTGCACCACCACTGCCCAGCAGAAAGCTAGTTCTTTAAAAAAAAAATAAAATAGAATAAAGTTTGATATGATGGTTAAAAATTCAAAAGGAAGATATGATAAAAGGAAAAACATCTCTGTATTTTTGAGTTGTAAGACAGAAAAATAGTTAAGGCATCTTTACTATCCAAAATGATTGGCAGATCCAATCTAATTCCAACAAAGTCTGAAGAATTGAGTGTGGTGTGTGATGTGTGTGTGTGAGTGTGTGTGTGTGTGTGTGTGTGATGTGTGTGTGTGATCTTAAAAGAGCAAAGTTGCGAGTCTCGTTCTTAAGTGAAAACTTATTGAAAGCTACAGTAATAAGAGTGTGCTATCAGTGTAAGGACAGATATATAGCCACAGAAGAGGAACAGAGAGCCCAGAAATAAATTGTCACATATATTGTCAAACAACCTTCAATGGGAGTACCAAGACTCTCCAGTGGAGCGCAGTCTTTGTGACCAATGATACTTGGAAGATGGCTATCTGCACACAAAAGAATGGGCCTAGACTGTTAGCTAACACCACATACAACGATTAATTCAAGATGTGTCAGAGAACCAAAGGCCAAAACTGTAAAATCTAGGCTGGCCTTAAACGTGCCACCATCTTACCTTGACCTTCTGAGGACCATGAATATAGGCTTGTGCCACCATGCCCAGATTAAGCAATACTTTAAATAAAGCTGTAGACCTAGAGTCATCACGCTCTCTGTTTGGGAAGGATTAGGAGGTGTGGCTTGGCTGGAGGAGGTGTGTCAATGGAGGTGGGCTTTGAGGTTTCAGAACCCACACCATTCCTAGTTCTCTCTCTCCCTCATATACATATATATAACACAATACATATATATACATATGTATATATCATATACACATGTATATGAGAAAGAAATATGTGTATACATGTATATGTATACATATATGCATATAAACACATACCTATATACATATATTTACACATATACATATATGTGTGTGTGTCTACATATACTGCATCTAGAGCAAATCTCCTCTTCTAACACAGCTTCAATAAACAGTTATCAAATATAACAGATGGCCAATGATAGCTCCTACAACATGATGCTGTCCTGTGCCAAGACAGAACTTAATTCTTAAAATCTCCTTTCCAGACAGACTCAGATTTCTGACTGGGACTGAACCAGGACAACTGGGACATACGGTCACTTCTGTGGTAAAATTATCCATGCCTCTTATTCCATGGGCGTTCCCATCTGACAGAAAATATGAATTTGGATGTATGGTATGCATGATACCATGTTACCAATTACAGGACCTATAATTACAACATCCTTTATAGTCGTGGTCCATGCTTCCTTTCAAAGTAATATCAAACAAACTGCTGGGCTGATGGAGGAAGACTGTGAAGCGGAGGCTGTAGGAAAGAGGTCTTTACAGAGGCGAAGCACGCACTCTGGCTCCCTTGCTCTCTCCCTCTTCCTTCCCAGGCTTCACTCTCCTGCTCTGCTCCTCTCCCTCCCACTCTTTCTTCCCTTTGCTGCGTGTGCCTCCACAGTTTGAGTCACAGGCTGCCTCCAATCTTGAAGGCGTGATCATTAGTCAGAGATGTGGGCACAGCCTTCCTCTGGCTGGCTGGGGACATCTGGGGAGCTCACAGGGAAAGAGTTCAAGCAGCTGGCACAACCTGTGTGCTTCAGAGTTGTGGAGACCAAAGGCAGTGATGGAAGTGGCAGCAGTGACCAAGCCAGAATTGGCACTGGCTGCTGATGCAGATGCTGATGCAGATGCTGATGCAGAAGCTGATGTAGATGCTGCTGCTGGTGGTGGTTATGCAGGGAGGGAGGAGCAGCAGCCATCCGGAGACTCAGAATGTGCCTGCACTAAGCAGGCGGATGAATGGAACAGCTGCGAGGCTAATGACATCCTCAGGGTGTCACCAGGGACAGGCAGGACATAAAGGGCCAATTCACCACCTGCAGCACCCATACCGACCTTCATCTCCCCTCCTCTCTGTCTCAGTTCTCTGTGTCCGCCACCCCTGGTTAAGGAGCTCCCTGGCCCTTCTTAACATTGGAAGTGAGGGAGTACTCTGGAATCCCTTTGCTCACATTGTATCAAGGAAGGTCTTAGAAGAGACGTCAGACTGCTCTGAATCCTGCAGCACAAAGGCTATGGGGAGGCTTTGGTTTCTCCTGGGCTCGGAGCTTCACTCCTGGTTGCCTTGGGGCAGACTTTTGAAACTTAGGTCTGTCGTCTTTTGCATCTTCTTTAACTAACAGTCCACATCAGAACTGGGAGTAAAAGGGACACAGGGCTGGGATTGGGGCTCAGTTGATAAAGTGTTTGTCTAGTACATAAGAAGCTCTGGGTTGGATCCTGCCAGAGCTGGGCGTGGTGCTGGGCGAGCTCTGTGTGTGCTGACCAGTGGACTCTCCTCACACACATGACGAGAGTACTATGATTGTTTTTACTCAATAACATAGCTCAAGCACTCTTTTATGGAGGAATGGGACAGATTGCTGCCCTTCTGTCATTTTTTGATTGAGTGTGTGTGTGTGTGTGTTGATATTTTTGGTCATGAGAACTGAACCTAGGCCCTCACACATACTGGGTAAATACCTTACCCCTGAGCCATGACTACAACTGATAATTTTTTTTCACAGAATTTTACAAGATTTGGATGTCATTGTGATATTCATGTTTAAACATATTTTAAACATATTAAACACTCAATATTTTAAACATATTAAAACTTCAATATTTTAAACATATAAAACTTCAATATTTTAAACATATTAAACACTGGATAAACATAGCATTAAAATGAAATATAGGGGAGACTGGAGAAATGGCTCAACAATTGAGAGCAATGGTTCTTCTAGTGGACCTGGGTTGGGTTCCCAGCATCCATGTGGTGACTTTGACTTAACACCATGTGTAACTCCAGTTCTGGGAGATCTTGCCCTCTTCTGGCCTTTGAGGGCTCCTGCATGTATGTGGTGCACATAAATTCATACTAGCACACACACATGCACATAAAAATAAACCCAAGTTGAAACTGAAATACAAAAATGTGTTTATCACTATTTGTGGGTCTTTACAATTGAAAAAAATCAAGATTTTTGTAAAAGAATTTTCCCAAATAACCAGTAATACTTTGTCTACACTGTCATACTTTGATGGAAGGCTGGGCAGGTCCACTTTGTGGTGCTGGTGGGACTCAGAGTATGTATGAGTAAGAGGACCATAAGAGAGAGCCAAGTGGAGAAAAATGAACCAAAAGTAATGGGGGCTTGGCCACATGTGCAACTCCTTTAAAGCCTTCTCCTCTTCTCCCTCCTCCTCCTCCTCCTCCTCTCCCTCCTCCTCCTCCTCCTCTCCCTCCTCCTCCTCCTCCTCCTCCTCTCCCTCCTCCTCCTCTCCCTCCTCCTCTCCCTCCTCCTCCTCCTCCTCCTCCTCCTCCTCCTCCTTCTTCTTCTTTGTTGTTTTCTTTTTTGCTAAAGCTAAAGAAGCAAGTGTGGTTTTAATATTTTGTTCTGGTGGAGCAGACAGAGAGCACACAAAGAAGGAGGCACACAGCAGAGACAATCACTCAGGAGGGAGCATTCTAGGACCTTTAAAAACAAAACCCAGTACTAATTATAATCATTTTTCAGTATCATTAAATTAATGCAAAAGCATAGTTAACACTTGACAGACAGGTATTTTTAAATACTTCCAAGATGAATCTTACCATCTGCTTATTCCAGCTTCTAATAATTTGATCCAAAAAAGTTCAAACCACTTAATTCACCTTCATAGCTCCCTGGGAAGATAAGAGAAAGTACCCGTCTCCTTGTGATGACTTCCTCCTGTATGTATGTCCACACAGTTATTTATAAACTCCACTTGACAGAAAATGAATCTGCTTATTAGCTAACTAACCTCTATGAACTTGATTTTAACCTTTACTACTGGGTCTATCTTTGCTTGAAATTTCTGCTTATATACTCCTTGTTTTTCTACATTTTTCCAGATATACATATTCCAACAATGGTCACACTTACTCTTTTTTAAGCATATGTATATATGGCTATTTATTAGTCATTCTATCATTATGCTATAATTTACTTAATCATTTCTCTTTATTTGAGAGCTCTGGGCATTGCATCTAAGGTATTCAAATATTGTAAATAATACCACAAATTCGTTATTGTACAAATAAGGATTTTTTTCTCTTGAAATATATTTTCAACCCACTGATGCTGGCTTTCAGTTGCAATATTTCAACCTTTTTCATCTTCTAGGTAGACAATGGAGCCACTAAGATGTTTGAATTTGCCTTCATCTGTTTTCATTGGTTTGTATTTAGTCATATTTCATATTTTTTAATATGAAACTACCCTTGTCCCTGGCCATTTGACAAATAGCCAAGGCTTGCCCCCATAAAATGTGGTGAACTCTATTTTAAGGAATATAAGCCATCATAGGCTACCTCTGTCATGAATAAATCATCTTTACTTTCTGTGGTCTTTATTCTTGGAATGATTCAATTATGTTATTGTATCTGGTGTATCCTGAAACGTTCAGAAGGAAAGTAGCAGAACTCACCTTGTGAACTCTTCCCAATGGGTTCTATGGCCTCTGGAAACTTCCACCTCAGCTCCACAATCCCTGCCACCTGAGGTTTTATTCTCAGGGTGAGAAGAAAGCCTATGGCTTATGGCCAAGGTGGCACCTGAGATAGCCCTTTGGGAGCACACTGGTTTTCTCCTTCACTGTTTGCTTTAAAATAGTCATTATTTAAACCTGATATTCCACAGTATCTCAGGTTTAAGTCTCAGGCTGTTCCTTAGGCCATGTGGTTGGAGAGCAGAGCTTCCTGTGGATCTCAGGGAGAAGGAGGCAAGTGCCTTAGACACTTGCTCTTTCTTTCACTGTCCTGGGCCAGATTCCAGCACTACACAGTTCCCTGGCTAGAGGTAAATCTTGCTTCCAAACAATCTTTATGGCTTGTAGTAAAGTGTTTCTGACTTTGTGTGTGTGTGTGTGTGTGTGTGTTTATGGTGTGTGGTGTGGGGGTATGTGTGGTGTGTAGGGGTGTGTGTGAGTGGTGGGGGTGTGGGGATATGGGTGTGTGTGGTGTGTGGGTGTGTGTGTGGTGTATATGTGGGTGTGTGTGTGGTGTGTGTGTGGGTAGTGTATGTGTGTGTGGAGTGTGTGTGGGTGTGTGTGTGTGTGACTCTCTGTCTATCTGTCTGTCTGTTTGTCTGTTGATCCTTCCTCGATGCTTGCTGGAATCTGAGGTCTGGCTGAATGGTTTGTCCTAGCAGCTGTGGTAGGGAGGACTGAGGCTGTGGTCACTCTGCTGAGCCCAGTGACTGCTCCTGGAACTGAGTTTTTTGCTTGGGTTCCACAGAGGCTATGGAACATGTGACCTGGGGTGATAGCTGACAGTGGCCCTGGAGAGGCTGTGAGATCCTGTGGGCCTGAGCATGGGAGTGCTGGAAGGGAGGGGGAGAAAGTGAGGCAGCATCAGATGTTTCTCTGCTGCCTGCTGCTAGGCTTCACAGAAGGGACTCAGGAAAACTTTTAAAGAAAAGGATAGATGGTTTAAGGGGAAGGGTCTTTTTTTTTTTTTTTTTTTTTTTTTTTTTTTTTTTTTTTTTTTTTTTTTTTTTAAAGGCATCATCTCACTCTTTAGCCCAGGCTGTTCTCAAACTAAAACAATCCTTGTTTGTTTGTGGTTTTGTTTGTTATTTTTGATTTTTGAAACAGGGGTTCTCTGTATCCCTGGCTGTCCTGGAACTTACCCTGTAGATCAGGCTGGCCTGCCCAAAGATCTGCCTGCCTCTGCCTCCTGAGTACTGGGATTAAAGGTGTGCTCCATCCCTACCAGGCACAATCCTTCTTCAGACTCCAGATTGCTGGGACTCCAGGCATGAGCCATCATGCCTGACTGGCAAGTATAATATTTAAAAATAAAAACGAAAACCAAATTGCTGTCACTAGGACCTCTGAGATTCATATGAGGTAAAAAAAAAATCACAAAAGCTGGGATTGAGGTGAGGAGAGAAAGCTGCTCACACATAGGCAGAGGAGAAACTGCAAGAAAAAGAGAGAAGGGGACAAGTTTGGGGCAAACACTGCAGAGAAACAGTCGGAAGTGGCTGGAGAGCAGGGAGAAGTTGCCTTCGGGCTGGGGAGGAGACTAATCCAGCTTCCCACCAGCTAGTCTCAGAACACCACCTTCAGGAAGAACACCAGCAGTTTAATATTTTATTTGACTTTCTTTTAAAAACTCAAGTATCTGGAGGCATCTGAAACAATACCACCTGGGAAATCAAGAGTCTAATATGATACATGTTTTTGTAACACACATTAAGATAAACAGGAGCTGAGCAGACCTGGTCTTTATTTCCAGCAGAGGCAGGTGGATCTCTGAGTTTGAGACCAGCCAAGTCTAGAGAGCAAATTCCTAGACAGACAGGGTTACACAGAGAAACTTTGTCTCACAAAACAAACAAACAAATGAAGATAAATAAGAAATTAGGCATGGCAGAGATCTAGGTCTATCAACCTGTGGATCTGACAAGTTCTTGAAACAAAGTCCTTCTCTACTTCCTCTGAGTCTTATTCTTTGCTTCGAATTTTGTCTGCCTTCCAGGTCAGGCCTTTCTCATGTCTGATGGATGAGTTTTGACTATCAGATTATATCCCAAAACAATTCAGAGGCTGAAGAGATGGCCTTCTGCTCTTCCCAGCAACCACATCTGGTGGCACACCAACTCCAGATCTGGGATTAGGGGTGGGGATGGGGATGGAGGTGAGGGGCAAAATGCAGTCCCTCTTCTCGTCTCCTCGAGCACATGTGCACATGTGACAGTCAGAAACACACAAATACAAACACAACAGTTTAGTGAACCAGGTGTGGCAGCACATACCTTCAGTCACATCACTCAGGCAGGAAGATCTCTGTGAGTTGGGGGCCTGGTCTGCATAACAAGCTCCAGGCCAGCCCGTGCTACACATAGAGATCCTGCCTCAAAACCACAAAATAAAAAAGTTCAGCACAGCGATGTTCAGGCATGTGGTGGACAGCTTCTACTTAATGCTCCTGTCTGTAGCCCCTCCTCTTGCTTCTGTGCTTCTCGGTCCCCAGTTCTCGGACCTATCTGGGGTTCCTTAACTGGTATCTTCCTGCTCTCCTTAGCATGTTTCTGGTTTCTTTGTTCTCCCAATTCTGTTATTCCTCATTCATTCTTTTTCTAATCTTTTTAAACTGTGTTGTCACTTCTGGTCCTGTCTTCTTACCCAGTCGCTTTCTCCCTGTAGATTTTTACAGTTTATTATTACTATATAATTTTGTTGTTGTTTTCAATAAAAAGGGAGTGGAGCTAAACATGTGGGCTTATTTCACTAGGAATCACTATCTGTCATTGTGTTGGCTGCCTCTTCCCACTCGAGTGGTGCTGAGGAGTGAACTAGGGTCTTGGAGATACCAGGCAAACACTGAGCTACAGCACCAACTGTCTGGGTTTTGTTCTTGTATTTATGGTGGTTTGAATATGTTTAGCCCAGGGAGTGGCACTCTTAGGATGTGTGGCCTTGGTGGATTAGGTGTGACCTTGTTAGAGGAAGTGTGTCACTTTGGGAATGGGCTTTTAGCTGCCTGGAAGCCAGTCTTCTCTTCTGAACATGTTGCAGAACTCTCACCATCTCGAGTGACATAATGCAGAGGTCAGAGGACAGCTTGCAGGAGTTAGTTATTTTCTTTAACCATGTGGTTCCTGGGGATTGTATGGATCATCAGGCTTGGAGACAAGCAGTTTTACTTGATGTGTCCTCTTACCAGCTCCCTAGTTGGGATCTGATTTTGAAATTTTGGGTTTTCCACTGATTCTGAGATCAGCTCTAAAATTATTCAAGTGGGTTTTTTTGGAGGGGGGAAGGGTGGTATTTTTGCTTTGTTTTTTGTTGTTTTATTTGTTTATTTTTATTTTGGTGGGTGTGGTTCTTGTGTGTGTGTGTCTGAGGAAGAGAGAGAGACAAAGACACACACACACACACACACACACACACACAGAGAGAGAGAGAGAGAGAGAGAGAGAGAGAGAGAGAGAGAGAGAGAGAGAGAGAATATGAACAAGTGTGCATGGAATTAGCTAGCTGGTTTATGTTATTGTGTTATCTAGACCGGGCACCTTGACAGATGAAGAGAGTCAGTCATGAGGAGAATCTTACAGAGGGAATCTGAAATTAGCTGGTCACTTAGGAACCATGAAGAGTATGTTTTTGTTCACATATAAGATGACACCCTTCATGGTATATTATAGTAAAAAATAACACGTAAGAACTACCTGTGACCCCTGCTCATGAAAGGCAACTGTTTGTCCTTGAACTGTAGGAAAATCCAAGACCTTCAAGGAGTTCCTTTATTGGCTGTGATCTATTGAAACAAGAAGAAACCAGCTCAGGTCCTTAGAGCCTTAGATCATAATACAGGTTGATGCAAGGGCCACATCCTTGCTTTTTTTTTTTTAATCTCTCCTCCTCCCTCTCCCTCTCCCTCTCCCTCTCCCTCTCCCTCTCCCTCTCCCTCTCCCTCTCCCTCTCCCTCTCCCTCTCCCTCTCCCTCTCCCTCTCCCTCTCCCTCTCCCTCTCCCTCTCCCTCTCCCTCTCCCTCTCCCTCTCCCTCTCCCTCTCCCTCTCCCTCTCCCTCTCCCTCTCCCTCTCCCCCTCCCTCTCCCCCTCCCTCTCCCCCTCCCTCTCCCCCTCCCTCTCCCCCTCCCTCTCCCCCTCCCTCTCCCCTCCCTCCCCCTCCCCCTCCCTCCACCTCCCTCCCTCTCTCTCCCTCTCTCTCCCTCTCCCTCCCTCTCCCTCCCCCTCCCTCCCTCTCCCCCTCCCTCCACCTCCCTCCCTCTCCCTCCCTCTCTCTCCCTCTCTCTCCCTCTCCCTCCCTCTCCCTCCCTCCCTCTCCCTCCCTCTCCCTCCCTCTCTCCCTCTCTCTCCCTCTCTCTCCCTCTCTCTCTCCCTCTCCCTCTCCCCCTCCCTCTCCCCCTCTCCTTCTCCCTCTCCCTTTCCCTGCCCCTCCCTCCTCTCCCTTTCTTCTTCTCCCCTCTCTAATGAGACAAAGTTTCATTCACTATGTAGCCCTAGCTGGTCTGGCACTTTCTATGTAGACCACACTGACCTGAACTATCTATGTAGAAAGTGACCCAACTTCCAATCTCCTGCCTCTGCCTCTGAATACTGGCATGACAGGCAAAAGCCACCACACCCACCAGATCGTTCTCTCTGCTCTTACTCTGCAGCATTGGTGATGGAACCCAGGATCTTGTGCATACTATACAAGCACCCTCTCACTGATCCACACCTCCAGCCTCTAAGTCACCTTCAAAGACAATTCTTAAAGGAATCTAATTTCACCTGAGCACAGTGGTGCACACTTATAAAGCTAGCACTGGAGAGGTCACAGCAGGTGGATCCCTGAGGCAGAAGCCAGCCTAGTCTATGGAGTGAGTTCCAGAAAAGCCAGGGCTACAAAGAGAGACCTTGTCTCAAAATTTTAAAAAAATCTAATTTTTAGAGAGATGAGATAGAGATGAACAGAAGGCTGTTTCTGTGAGTTGTCAAATTATAAAATCAGCCAAGTCCAAAGCTCACCAGGACTCTTTGCAAAAATTAGGACACTGGCCAGGAAAGCTTTGTCTCTCTAGGGCTGAGATGATAACACAGAAGGATTTGAAGAACCTGGGAAGCCCCAACCCAGCCACACTGTCTCCACCAGCAGCCAAAACAAAGCCTTGTCCGATGTCTAATCAGGCTTCTGGTGTTGTCCATGAAGATGAACCTAAGACACCTCATCTAGCTCCCTGGCAGGAGGAAGCCAATTATCTGTATCCTCCAATCCTCATTATCTCCAAGTGTGTAACTAGAATTAGGGACCAATATGCCCAGGGGGCCAATTATCAAGCATAACCCAAGAGGTAATGGCTAGCACATGGTGGACAAAGGACACACTGAAAGAAAGAGAAGCAAAAAGAGACAGAGACCAACACAGACACACAGACACAGGCACATTAACACATGACACATAGAATCTTTTCTGATGCAGTGACATCATACTCAATGCAAATTATGAAAGAAAGCATTAAATTGAGGAGTTGCTAACAGCTTCAGAAGGTGAGTCCATGACCATCATGGCACAAAGCATGGCAGCAGGCAGGCTCAGGAGCAGTAGCTGGGAGCTTACATCACAAAGCAGAGAGAGAAAGAGAGAGCTAGGAAGAGACAGAGACACACAGAGACAGAAGAACTAACTGGGAAGGGTATGAACTTTTGAAACCTCAAAGCCCACCCCCAGTGACACACTTCCTCCAACAAAGCCACACCTCCCAAGACTTCCCAAACAGTTCCACCAACTAAGGGCAATCGTCCAAATATACAAGGCTATGGGGGCTGTTCTCATTCAGACCACCATATAGACTTGCCCACATAGATACAGACATCTACACACAGACACACATTATTCTAGTTTGTTTTCTTTTGTGAGATAAAACATTGACTAAGGACAACTTACGGAGGAAATGTTTATTTGTCCTATGGCTCCCAATCACAGTCCATCCCTGAGGGAAGCCAAAACAGGAACTCAAGCAGGGAAGGAACCTAAAGACAGGGACTAAAGCAGAGAGCCTGGAAGAATGTTGCTTATGGTCTTTTTCTCCACGGCGTTCAGCTTGATTCTCATATGACTCAGGACTGCCAGCCCAGGAGTGGCACTGCACTCCATATCAACCACTAATCAAAAAAAAAAAAAATGTCCCACAGATTTGCTTACGGGCAATCAGATGGGGGCATCTTCTCATTCAAGAGTCCCTCTTTCAAAACGACTCTAGTTTGTTCAAGTTAAGAAAAAAATTAAGCAGAAAACATTTATAAATACAGACAGCCAGATATGCAGACACACACAGGGACTAATGCAGACAGATGTATGAACCCTGCAAGCTACAATAATAACCAGCCCGGCAAGATATGCCTATAGTGGCACAAATGTTAAGGGAATAACCAACTGCTTTACTATTGGCTTTAAGTCCCATTCCATAAGAGCACATTCATGCCTGGTACTGTAAATCTGATGAAGCACCTATGGCTGAGGGCTCATAGGTCCCAGGGATGAACCTACTATTAGTATTTTGCAAAATAGACACAATACCAAACTGCCCTCTCAGCTCCTGTCTCTCTACCTATAGATTAGGGCAGCTCTCGGTTCTCATCAAAGAAACCCTCTGGACAGCAAACTGTGGGTAATGCAGAAACTTACAACTGGTCAAAGTGCAGGGGATAAGTGTCTGTAGTGCGCTCAACCATCAGTGGGACCTCTGTATCATGCTGCTTTACTCTAAGATTCAGGAAACATCATAGAAGAGGGGGCAGAAAGATTATAAGAGCTAGAAATAGGGGAAGAGTACTGGGATGACATTTGGGAATGATAAAACTTACCCAGATGTAACAAGAGACATGGGTGAATTTATCTAATGGTATTTGGCCATGATGGTCTCATGCACCCTGGCCTTTAATTTGTAGTTGAACTGAAATCCCTAGGCCTGCTGGTCAGGAATGAACAGCTCTTGGAGAGTTGTTTGGAGTCTATTGTGAAAGTTAAGGTTCCATCACTGTGAAGAGAGACCATGACTAAGGCAACTCTTAAAAAGGAAAACATGTAATTGGGGCTAACTTACAGTTTCAGAGGCTCAGTTTATTATTGTCATGGAGGGAAGCGTGGTAGCATGCAGCAGACATAGCACTGGAGAAGCAGAGAGTTCTACATCTTGATCTGAAAGGAGCGAAGAAGGGACTGTCTTCTGCAGGCAGCCAGGAGGGGACCGATTCCACACCGGGCTGAGCTTGAACACTAGAGACCTCAAGCCCACCCCCACAGTGACACACTTCCTCCAACAAGGCCATACTTAGTCCAACAAGGCCACACCTCCTAAGAGTGCCCTCCTTGCGGGCCAAACATTCAAATACATGAGTCTGGGGGCGGGGGGGGGGCCAAACCTATTCAAACCACCACACAGTCCAACTATATATGATATTCTATACTCAAGATCTTGGAAAGATCTTGGAAAAGATCTACATAGAAGATGGCTGAGGGTAGAGACTTCCAGTCTCTGGGTAAGAAACGTCTCTGCTGAGCTAGGCAGTATAGAAGCCAGAAAGGCTCTTGCCCAGGAAGCTGGGAGCCAGAGGCAGCTCCCCATCATCTAGTATTTTGTATCTCCTGAGCCAGATGGTCCCCTTCAAACCCCTCTCCCTGGTCTTCCTTAGCACACAGGAATACATTCTAAAGAAATGGATGATTCTCAGAGTTCTTCTGTGGAAGCTGAAGTTGCCAACAGCTTTGCTTTAGGTCATATACATAAGCTATCTTATTCATATATGCTGCATAGTCTCAGCTTTTCATTAGAAAATCCCCTTGCCTTTCTTCAAGTGCATTCAAGTTTGTCTCTTCCCGACAGTGCTCCATCACCACCATCACTAATCAAAGCTCTCCACACTGACCCCTGACAGCTGGCACCACCCTCTACTCCCATGTGCCCACAGCTGCAACCGCCACCACCTTCTCTCCTTTCCCTCTTCTCTTCCGTGGGCTGGGGTGTCCTCAAGAGCTTGCTTTGCAACAAGTCCCTGTGGGTGCCAATTATTATCTGTTTTTATCTCTGACAGAACAGCTTAACAGAGTGTTATGGGGTCTGCCTGGATCCAACACAACTCAAACAGTAGGTCCATGCAGATGACAAGAATGTATTATAATCAAGCCGCTACTGCTCCATCAGGGTCACAGTTCAGCTTCTGAGTCTGTTCTGTGACCCTGATGGAGCAGTAGCAGCTTGCTTACAATATATTTTTGTCATCTGCATCAACATGGCGTTTGAGTTGTGTTGGATCTAAGCAGACAGAAGGAGGGTTTATTTTAGACTCCTGGTCTTAGAGAATTACAGTTCATCATGGCAGGCAGAGAGGTCAAGGTGGTGGGCCTGGCTCCATCCTTGGCAAGGGGACATCATGGAGACTGCTCCCACCTGGCTAGAGCTGGAAGCAGAGAGCAAGATCAATAGAGATGGGCCAGGCTATCACCACAAAGGGCTTATTCCCCAGTGACCCATTCCCACCACCCAGACCTGATAACCTCTACAACAGCATCATCAGCCATCATCAACTGGAACCAATTAGGGACCGTGCCTTCAAATATCTGAGGTTGTGGGAGACATTTTAAATTCAACCCTAACATGTACTGGTGTGAGCAGAAAAGGAGACCTGTCTTCTTCACCTGCTATGTGCTAGGCCTGACATCTAATAGAACATAGCACATGTCAGTCCCTTCTCCTGCCTGTGCCTTCCCATGGTCCTTACACACAAAGGTGAGCTCTCTCTATCTCCATGGCTGGCACTGTGCCCAGCCCAGTTCCCTCCTGCCCTTCTGATCCCTGAGATCTAAGAACTACAAAACACATTGCAGATGAATCCCTCCACTTCATCAGTGATTAAGCTTTCTACTTCCAGTCTCTGGGTAAGAAACCTGTCTGTAGAGCTAGTCAGTGTAGAAGTCAGAGCAGCCTTTCTGTCTTGCCCAAGACCCTGGGAGCCAGAGGCAGCTCCAAATAGTGTGTCATTCCCCATCTCCTGAGCCTGATTGAGGCCTCTAAAACCCAAGTAGCCTCCCAGGTGGACACTATGGTCCATGTCTTGCCATGCTAAGAACCTCCTCCAAAGTTGGGGAGAATGCATAGGAGTGAGGCAGAGTTTTGTAATCCCTTCCTACACTTTTCTGAAAAGATTAGGAAGGAAGAAACGGTTCTGTACAACCTTATTATGTCTCTCTCTCTCTCTCTCTCTCTCTCTCTCTCTCTCTCTCTCTCTCTCTCTCTCTGTGAGTCTGTGTGTGTGTGAGAGAGAGAGAGAGAGAGAGAGAGAAAGAGAGAGAGAAGGTTTTGCTTTGTAGCTCAGTCTGACCTTAAACTCATGATCTTCCCATCACCATGACGTCACAGCTGCATAAGCACTGCCCTGCCTTTGTTAGACCCCCAAAAGGGGACTCTCACCCAAGTCCGGACCTGCTCGAACCCAAGGATACATGAGAAACCATCTTGATGCAATTGCAGAGGAGGTTTAATGACGAGGGCCCTCGGGCCGGAACATATCTCACGCAGAAGATAGAGATTCTGACCCCCAGCCCAGGAAACTTGGGATATTTATGGGTAGGGGTTGGGGAGAGCGGGAAAGTTTGGTGCGGTTACATATGATTGGATATTTCAAACATCTGTTCCCAAGCCTGGTTTCCATCTAGCCCCCATCCCAATTATCCTAATTTACAGCTGTATCTTGCTCCTGGGAGAATTCCTTTCAAGTGACTTCCTTTTACCCAGGTGTTTTATTGCCTCTATCTTGGGTCTTTTGTGCCTTTGAAATGTTTATTCAAGCCCTTGGAATGCACCCCAGGGGCAGCTAACACTTGAGTGTAAATTGAAACTCTAAACCTAAGAAACTTTTACTTTGAGACCTAAAATTTCATTTTTACAATTTATTCTTACACCTTCTCCTCCTGCCTCTCCTCTTATCTGGGTCCAGCAGTTCACACTGTTGATGCTTTGTTCTGTTTATAGCTGCTGGAGGACCCCTTCTCGATGAGTGAAAGTCGTACTCCTCTTCCTGTACCCAGACCCTCATGACTGGGTTGGAACCCACCTTTCTTCCTGTATCTCTTACCATGTCCCTTTGGTTGGCATATGTTCTAACCAAATGAACCACCTGCCTTTCTGCAAAAGTAAAGGTGACTTCCCAGCACGTACCTTTGCTCCTTACATTTCCTGGAACCCACACTCCCACCTCTCCATAGCTCATTCCTTCAGAAATCTCCTCCACTCCTTACCACTCCACCAGGTGGAGTCTCCTTTCTTGGCTTCTCCTATCACTCTCCCTATTTTTTTATACATTTTTAATTTTTTATACAGGATCTCGTTTATCTTAGACTGGCCCCAAAATCATGTAGTTAAGGATGACCCTGAACTCCTGATCCTCCAGGAGTGCTGAGATTAAAGGTGTGTACCACCATTCCTGATTTATGCAGTGCTAGAGATCAAACCCAAGGCTTTGTAGATACTAGGTGCCTTTGTTTCATTTACAAAGGTGATTTCCCACAGACATACCCACAGGCCACCTGATGAAGACAATCCCTCTTTGAGGCTCTCTTCCCAAGTGAGTTTAGACTGTCAAGTTGATAATTAGAATGACAACTGAATGAAGACCCCCAAACTTGGGAGACCCTTCCTCAAGTCTCAGGAAATCACGACCACCTAAGAATCACAAGAAGCCATACCTGGATGCAATCCGCAGAGGTTTTTCCGCAGAGGTTTTTCCGCAGAGGGGAGTTGGCTAACCAAGGTCAAAACTGCTTGTCCATGCAGGAACCGAATTTTGACAAAAGGCTAGCAAGCTGAGGGGTTTCTTTTATAGGGAAAGGGAGGAATTTTCACGCAGTTACACATGATTGGTTGTATTTTTGCGGGGTTACACATGATTGGTTGCTTTACAAAATTTGAACACCAACAGGTTGTAACACTGTAAAGACCAAGGGGGTGGGGGGGTAACCTAGAACAGTGGAACATTTCAGAGAAACCTACCCTAAACGATCATTACCAACTATTTCAGGTAAACTATTTTTCACTTCTTCTGGCTATAGTCCCACCTAGATGGCTTGCATCTTTCTCTGTGGTCAGGAATGTGTCTTCCTGCCTTGGGCTTTTTCCACTCACATGTGGGGTCTAATCCCTGAGGCTTGAGGAATGTAATCCAGTAAGTGTCCTCTGATTCAGGGATAATGTCCTCCACCCAGAATGTGTCCTGGGGCAGTGAAGGTCTGAAATCTTATTTTCAGTTCCGCGTTCTAGAACCTGCACTTTTTCTGCCCAGGTCTAAGGGCAAAGAAAAAGTCTACATATTTCATAAAATGGTCTTTATAATTTTTCACTCTACATGACAAAAAGGAGTGATGACCATACTAGGCCAGCACTCTACAACTGAGCCATGTCCCCTGCTCTTCTTAGGACTCCATTTTCAACTCTCTTCTGACACATTTATTGTTCTGTGTTGACTTGCCTGCTCTGATGAACTGTAATCTTTCAGGACATCAAGGAATCTCTTATTTCTCTCTGTGTACTATGTCCACCAGGAATACAAAGTATTGTCGGTAGAGGCACATTCCATAACAAAACTAAGTCCTACCTTACAGACATCAGACGCTACCAGGCTTCAAACTGATTCTATTACCTGCATGCTGCTACAGAGATGACTTAGTATTTGGGGGACAGGGAGTTGGAATTTTAAAAAATTCACTTATATTTATTTTATGTGTATAGTTGTTCTGCCTGCATGTATGTGCGTGCACACAAACACTCAGAGCCTGTAGAGGCTGAAAGAGGACATCAGATCTCCTGGAACTGGAACTGTTTGGTCTTTCTTATGTTCTCCAGATTCCCAAATAATCACATGAAAATTTATTTATTTATTTATTTATTTATTTATTTATTTATGCCTGGGTTGTAAGACAGGCTTGTTCCCCCAACTAATCTGTAACTCAATAAATCTGTTTGTACAATCTGCCATGTGACTGGCTTATCTCTCCTCAGTTTCATGTGTCTGACTTCCTCTAAGTCTTGGCAGTGAATCTTCCCACATCTGTTTCCCAGAGTTCCTCTCTCTCTCTATCAGATGTCCCACCTTCTAATTCTGCCTCAGCTTATTGGTTGTATTAGTCACAGTTTCTATTGCTATTGTAGGAATTCGGTTAAAGTTAATTTTTTACTGCCCCAGGACACATCCTGGGAGGAACACATTCCTTAGTCCAAGGACACCTACTGGATTACCCTGCTGGATTAACATTCAGAGGAAGAAGGGATTAACATTCCTCAGACCACAGGGAAGGGAAACCACCTGCTAGTGGGGAAAGCCCAGAGCATGTAGACAAACCAACCCTTGACACTTACAGACAAGGGAGGTCCTTGCCACCTCACTCCCCAAAGACCAATCAGTTTAAAAGTCACAGTGCTCCACCAATCATATTGTGCCCAGTCACTGTTTCTGTAGTACACCACTTAAATTGTATAAAAACTGCTCTTAACCTCAACTCAGGGTTCTCTTGCCTACAATGTAAGGGGGCCCTGGTGCACCAGTATCATTAAACCTAGTGTTATTGCAGCAAATCCCGTCCCTGTGAGTTTCTGGGGGAGTGCGTCCCCTGGTTTTGGATTTTACAGTTCAATACTATGTACAGACACCATGACCAAGGCAACACTTATAAGGACATTTAATTGGGGCTGGCTTACAGGTTCAGAGATTCAGTCCATTATCATCAAGGTGGGAGCATGGCAGAATCCAGGCAGGCATGGTGTAGGCAGAGCTGAAAGTTCTACATTTTCATCTGAAGGCCAATAGGAGAAGAGTGGATTTTAGGGAGCTAGGAAGAAGGTCTTAAAGCCCACTCCCAGAGTGACACACTTCCTCCAACAAGGCCACATCTACTCTAACAAGGCCACACCTTCTAATAGTGCCACTCCCTGAGCCAAGCATATTCAAACCAACATACTAGCCATCAGATTTATATTGACAGGTAATGCTTTTTTGGAACTGGAGTTTCAGATGGTTGTGAATGTGGTAGCTGGGAATTGAACCCAGGTCCCCTGGAAGAGCAGCCAGTATTCTTACCTGTTTGAGCCATCTCTCCAGCACTGCTTAACATTTTTTTAAAGCATCCTCTTCTTTGGACTAGGTTGTATGACTGAAGTGAGCTGTTACCCATAAGCCAGAAAAGTGAGCTTTAGGCTAAAGATTTAGAAGCTGATAAATGGAGCTGAGTCTCAAAGCTGAGTCAGACCTGTGGCCAGCTAGAGTCAGGGGGGAGAGGCAGTGCACATGGCCAGGCTGTGTAACTGCGGTTACCAAAGACTGAGTGTGTGGGTGTAAACATCAGTGTGCTGTAGTACGGAAGAGGGTGACTTCTGAGTGCAAGCCTAACATGAGGCAGCAAACACATGGGACCTCGGAAGCATGGTTCTGCTCAAAGTGGCTCAGGCAACCCCTTCGTATTCTTAGAACCACATTTCTGGTTGATAGGCCCCTTGTGTTTGAGCCATCCTTCTGTATGGATAGCCACTGTCACTGTTGGGAGCTGACTTGTAGCAGAAAGCTGCTATCATCTTTGCAGCCATCTCAAGCCATATATCCTGACAAGAGACTTGTTTTTCAACAGCCTACAACAGCTGAGCACACTCTGATAAAGATCTTTATTTATCCCACATATCTTGTTTTGCTGTTTAGTGTCCCCAGCTGCAAGGTGCACCTGCACGTGCTATCCACGATATACATGTCTGCAAGGCACACGTGGTATCTGTGCCTGCAAGGCGCACGTGGTATCTGTTGGGGTCCACACTAGCCCCCATGTTGAGGCGGCCAAAAATGTTGAGAACCACACTAGTCCCTGTTCGGGTGCCAAAAAATGTTGCGGCTCAAGCAAAATGTTGAGGCCCGGGCCAACCTACGTTTGGGCAGCCACTGTATTCCGGCCCAAGTTGCCGCTCAGGGTTCAGCAAGAGTGAGAGTGAGGACGGATTCGAAGAATGCAGACCAGACAGAGTGTAATTTAATCCCGTTTATTCTTCAGTCTAAGTCCTAAGTCTTGAGTTCCTAGTGCCTAGTCCCTAGCTCCCGTCCCTCCAAGTTCCAAGTTACTTCTTCCAAGTTCTCTTCCAAGTGCCTGCTACCCTGTCTTCTCTCTGCTGTGTCTGGTTCTCTCCTCTGTGTCTCCCTAATGTCTGATTCGCTTACTGTCTGCCTCTGCATTTTATATGTCTTACTTCTAAGCCACGCCTCTAAGTTACACCTTTAATCATGCCCTTAGGTCTTGTCTCTAATCTGATCTCTACACTTCTAAATCATACTCTTAAGTCACACACCTTTAATCTCTCACACCTTTAATCTCAAGGTATCTAAACCAAGATTATCGGAGTGTGCTCAGCTGTTGTAGCTATTGTAATCCAAGTCACATGTCAGGGTATATGGCTCAAGATGGCTGCAAAGCTGATTAGCCGCTTTCTGCTAAAAGTCAGCTCCCAACAGGTATTCCACACCTGCAAGGCATGTGGCAACGCATATAAATACCTTGGATTTCCCTTCAATAGAGGAGACTTGAGACTTGATTCAGAACCTCTGTCTTGTCTCCATTCTTCTCATCTCTTCCCCTTCATCCCCACTCTCTCTCTTGCTAGACCCTGACCCTCAGACCAGAGCAGCAGCTCGGGTGGGACACAGTGACTCCCAAGCCGGGCAGTGTGGGCCTCAACAAGCCACCCTTCAGCTCAGCCCAGCGCCCCAACTATGGAAAGATGCAGGTTTCCTCGCTTAGAGAACCACAGCCAACTTTCTGTGCAGCAGCTGTTTCCTTCCCATTCTTTTTTCAATTGCAAGCCATGTCTATTGACAGTAAGATAAATATGACATCATAGGCTTCCAGTTCTTTGGTAGGCTTGGGTTTCCCAGTGGGATCAGATAATACATAGGCTGGAGGGAGGGAACTGTGTGTGGAGAGAAGTTACCTCCTGGCAGCTGGAAGCAAGGAAATGGGATTTCCCTGGTCTTTGGCTGAGCTGGGCAATGGGTTTTGCAATGCCTGTGCATTGCCAAACGCAAGTGGTTATAGGTTTGAACTTTAGGTAGGGTATGGGTCTCCAGAGACCAGAGGGAGTTGTAGCTAGAGAAGGGGGACTGAGCCAGGTGTAGTAGCACACGCCTTTAATCCCAGCACTGGGGAGGCAAAGGCAGCTGTATCTGTGATTCCAGGACATCCTCGTTGACATATCTTCTGTACAGACAGCCAGGCTT